>NC_092498.1:217767611-218429800 GCF_047511675.1 Marmota flaviventris
CTCCCGCACAGCAGCCTGGGCCCGCTCCGGCCCGGCTCCTCCCGGGGGCCACAGCGCAGAGGCCTGGGGGCAGTGCCGGGAGGCCCGCAGGGCCCATCTGGACACACCGTGAAGCGGGTCCTTGGGTTTTGGGGACAGGTCTCACCGTGCTGCGCAGACTGGCCTTGAACTGCTAGGCTCCCACAGCCCTCTCGCCTCCACCACGGGCCGCGGGCGTGGGGCAGTGGGCTGCTCTCGGGGCTGGACGCACCCGTGCCCTCTCATGGCGGATGGTCCAGGGCAGCTTCTGCATGCGGTGCAGGGTCAGCAGAGGCCGCCCATAGGTCACCCCACTTACACTCCCACACTCCACAGGCCCTGGCTGAGGGGACGAGCCCCCAGAGAGGCTCAGCCTCAGGGACGGGCCTCTGTCTCAGAGGGGCTGTCACACCTGACCCTCCCGGGAGAGGAGACAGGAGCCAGGCCGGCTGCAGCAGCACTGTGACAGTCCCCTCAAGTCCGTCTTCCGAGGGCTAGCGCTCTACCACGGCCAGGGGGGCTGGCTTCTCTCACTAGGGTTCCGCTGGGTTACTGCCACAGACCTCTGCCCACCTCCTGTCCCCGTGCACACTCCCCACTCCATCTTGAGTGACCTGTCACATTGACTTCATGTGGCCTTGAAGGCTGCCTGGTGACAGAAATGGCTCTTTTCCTAAAGCAAATGATGTACTAAATCAGCAGTTTTCAGCTGGGCCATTCTGCCCCCAGGAGCCCTGGGATGATACTGTCACAATTGGGGGCGTTCCCAGCCTGGAGCAGTGGAGGCCAGGGACAGGCTCAGCACCTGCAGTGCCCAAGCCGCCCCCCAGAGAGCGACATTGTGCCCAAGCCGCCCGGAAATGCTCCGATGTCCTTGTGCGGTGGAGCCCTGAGCTAATGGCTCTCAGGGCTACTCCCGTGAGCCAGGCTCGGTCAACCGGCCACCACATGGAGTGTCCATAGGCTGCCACGCGGAGGGCCACAGCGGCCACGTTTGTAAAAGGGAACATGGAAAGTGAGGAGTGGCCGGGGCTTTGAGAAGACGAGGTGAAACGCAGGCACTACCTGAGCAGGCCTGGGCGCCCCTGATGACCGCTATTGTTATTTTTATGGACATTAAAAAAAAAAAAGACCCACACGGCCAGATGCCTCTCCCAGGCCCAAGCTGGCCTCCCCAAAGTCCCCGTGAGCACAGCGGGCAGCGGGTCCTAGGTTTTTGCCAATGAAGCGACCTTACGGCTGCCCTCCAGCCCAGAGGGGACCACCAGGCCATCCCCGCTGCCAGCGCCCTGAAGCTGGTGGGCTCTGCTCCAGTCCCCCACCCTCACAGCGGGCCTCCTGCTGCCATGCCATGTCTCTTTAAGAAAAGAAAAAGGAGAGAAAGTGGAAAAGGGCGGGGCGTAGGCTGGCGGCGTGGAGCTGGCATGTGCCAGGCCCTGGCCTCAGCCCCAAAGGAAGGGTGTGAGGCCGAGAAAAGCCACCTGCCACCGCGAGGAGAAGGGCCGGCCTCTCTCACTCCTTCCACTGGTTACTGCCCCGGACCTCTGTCCCACCTCCTGTCCCGTGCACCCTCCCTGCACCTGGCGTAACCTGGAAAGCCGCATCACTGCTGAGGCTTGACCTCCCTGCCGCGAAAACAAAGCCACCACCGCAGGGGACGAGCCCTGGACAGGGACAGGAGTGGCTGCTGGCGCTGCACAGGGACCTTCCCCAACTAGCAGAGCGGCCCTGAGAAGCAGCACAGGCCACAACCTCGAGGTTCCGGGAGGGTCCGGCCCCCGCCAGGCTGGGGTGGCCACGGCCAGGCGTCCTGGGAGCCCACATCTCCATCACAGGCAGCAGCCAGGGGTGTGTGACCACACAGCGCCACAGTGGCGCGGATCAGGTTTCACATTACAAATGGAGGGAGATGGCTCTGCCTGGCGGGATGTCAACCGTCTGGCTGCACCGGGATCCCGCCGCGACAAATGCGGCCCAACAGGGAAAGGAGAGGACAACAGAGCACAAATACTGGACTCTAGTGGCTGCCGGATGTGAAGTTGGGGGTTGACGGGCAGGAGGCTGCAAGTGACTTTGAAATAGGTCCCAACAACAAGCTGGGCCCGTAGGCAGGGACCCAGAGAGCCGCGGGATGAAGCGACCGCCACAGTGAAGCCCACGCGGCGGTTCTTCGGAGTCCAGGCTCCTCCATCTCCTCCGAGCTTGGAGCCTGACAAAGAGCAGGCGCTCGTCCACCTCCGCGTCCCACACTCACGGTCCAGCTGCCACACACTGAGGCACACACAGGTCTCCAGAGAGTCTTGTGAAATCAGAGACATCGTGCTCAAACCACACAGTCCTGCCACGAAACGCAGCCACCGGGAAGAGAAGGGGCAGAGGGAGAGCCAGGGGCTCGCCTGGGAAGGGACCTCCCGCGCACATGGCCTCCCGCGCACATGGCAGCCCGTCAACCCGCGTCCTCAGGGTCTGCTCTCCTCCCTGGGTGGGACTGTTAACATGTCTCCTAGAACACTCACGTCACCACCCAGCCTCCAGCAGGAAGGAGGCCAACCTGGGCCTCCTAGGGCGCCAAAAGCCCAATAACATCACCCCGTCCCATAAGCAGGCCTCCCGGCCCCAGGACGCCTGGCCTGCCGCAGCGAGTGTTTCCAATCTAGACAGCAGATGGCAGCAGCCTCCAGCCCAAACTCCCACACGCAGGGCCCACAGCGCCCACTGACTTCCACCCACTTCAGTGGCCTCGCAGCCCCGTCACCTCAGTCCAGCAACTGCAGGCAGCCCAGCAGATGGACCTGTGCCTCCTAGCATACCTTTGTATCCCACCTGCCACCTCAGTCATGGCCGGCCCATTGTGCCCCAAGACACCAATCAAAGCAGAAACCCCCAGGTGCCAACAGAAAGCCTTCCCAAACGAAGGCAGCTGCTTGCAGGAAGATGGCCACTTTAAATGCTACCAGGGACTGGGAAGAGAGCCCTGGGAAAGGAGACAAGGAGACCCCCGCAGAGACCACCCGGTCAGCCCGGAGTGGTGGAAATTCCTGATTAGAAAGCACCATCTCTGGACTTTGAATAAGCTCATCCAGATTTCTAGGAAACACTCTCGGGGTCTGCCAATTAATGGCCCGGGTGCAAGCTGCGGGCCATCAGGATGTTTTAGAAGAAAAACCTGGTCCCTTTTGTCCTAACTGCCTCCTGCATCTAGGCCCTTCTTCAAAATTCCAAAGCTGTGGGTCACCTCCAACTTCTTGCTCTAGAAAATATCTTGAGGGGAGCCTTAAAAAAAAGAAGAGTTTGAAAGCCCAGATGCTATAAATTCAAGTGCCAGCTGCCTGCCTAGTGTGTCAACGTGCGAGTCCGGCCTTTGTTCCTTCCCCTCACAGGCATCTGAGGTTTCTGTAAGACTTCTTCCGGGAGACGTGAAGCGGGACCAGGGCGGGGGGGAGACTGTATCTGCTGGTGGCGGCAGAGGCGGGGTGCCTAGACCAGCAAGAACAAAGGTGGGCCAGCAGGCAGCCTGCCGGCTGGCTTACCTGCTTGCCCCTATAAAACAGCCTCTGCAGGCCTGGCTCCACGTGAAACACCTCTTGAATCTTCCGCCTCAGCTCCTCCACCTTGGTCAGCCTGGACAGTGAGTTCACAGTGTGGGTCTCCTTCCCGTCCATGGTGCGCACCTGGACCCACATGGTGTCAGCGCTGATGGAGGAAAAGAAAGCAGGACGGGGGTCAGTTGTGCCACCAGGCCATGTCAGGCTATACTGGGATCATGGTTACTTCTGTCCAGTTGGTGGACAGTATGAAACTCCCAGAATGTCCTCCAGACCTCCTGGTCCCGGTGGACTGCCAAGTCTCAACCAGGGCCAGGCAAAGTAAATTAAGGACTGTGTCTTAATGACCAGCAAGTGTTGAGGATTGAGCAGGGAGGGAAACGAGATCTCAGGCCATCCAGCGCAGCCCACCATCCGTTCACAGCAAAACCAGATCCGGGGCTGGGGGGGGGCCCGGGCCAGCGCGCGCAGCCACCCCGAGTGACTGCGCCGGCTCGTTCATTCATTCCCGGGATTCGTGTCTACACAAGGGGGACTTCCCAAAGTCCGGAGTGGGTCGCAAGTTGTGAAGTCCCGGGACAACTCCACTAAGTGGGACCGAGGAGGCAGGACCCCACCCGCGACCCCCGAGTCCCGGGACCCCTTGGTGCCCCCCGCGCGCGTGCGCGGCCAGCCCCGCCGTGGCCATGGCAACCGGCCGCCCCGTCCCGGCCGCCCCCGCGCGCGCGGGGCGACTCACCTTGGCCCCGCGGCGGCCTGCGCCCCCCGGACTCCCGAAGCGCTGCCCCAGCGACCCTCTGGCACTCTGCCCGCGCCGCGCGGGTCGCGCCAGAAAACCCACGCCCACCCCCACCGCCCGGACGGACCGAGGGGCCCCTCTCGCCAAGTCCCTCCCCCCTTCACTTGAGCTGCCTCTTATTGGCTCCGCCGCACCCGGTCGCCCCGCCCCGCTCGCTCCCTATTGGTCCTGACGCACCAGGGGAACTCAGGGCGCGCGAAATCAGGCTCGGGCGCGACAATTGAATCGCGGGGCGCCCCGCGCGCAGGCGCGGAGACTGACATCCTCCCGGGCGGCTCACCGGGCCCTCCCCCACCCTGCCCGCGCGACCCCCGCCCAGCTCCACAACTTGCTGCTCGCCCCCGCCCAAGCCAGTGTACCGGGTGAGGCGTGGGTAAAGCGTTTGGATCGCGGGACCGCGTGCAGGGCAGCCCCCATGCGGGCATGAATGAGCCCATGCTGGCCGCGCGTCCCGGCCCACGCACGAAAGTTCTGCAAAGTCCCCGAGCCCGGAGCACCCAGTGCGCCTGGCCCGGGCTGGCACCCGGATCCGCCCTGCAGCTCACCTCTCTGGCTGCCGTGATCCACTCTCCCGCCTGCGCGCTTGACCCGGCTGGGGATGGCGATGGAGCTGCGTGCGTGGCTCGGATCCCGCGCGGACCTACGTGGTACCCGGAGTGCCCACTCGGCCAACGCTGCCCACCGCGCTGCCAGCTGCTCTGATTTTTTTCCCGCGAAAACTGGCGTTTGGGAGTTGCCGGAGGCTGTGCTGGGGGGCGGGTGCCTGCCTCCTGATTGGCCGCCACAGTGGCGGGAAGCAAGAAAGGGGGTGGGGGGCGCCCCCCTTTGCCTTGATCCGCCCTCCTTAACTCCGCCCAGCTGGCCACGGCCCCGCCCTGCCCTTCGCTCTCTTAAGGGCGCGCCCAGTGCGCCAGAGGGGCCCTGTGGCAGGACCCAGGCCTCCCCGCCATGTGTGTCCTGTCCAGAGGAGCCCAAGGGGGACTCCCTCCCAGGAGTGGAACCCCCAGGATAGAGACCCGCTGATCTACTAAGTCCATTGCCTTGCCATAGCCCCCTTCCCCTGGACACACATTGACCAGTAGAGCTAAGAAGGCCGGAATCAATATCTACACTGCAGAAGAATGTGAGGATTCCCAGGAGACAGCCTATACCCCAATGGCTGCACCCCATGACAGCCCCACTGCCTTGCGTCAGGACCTGCCGCCGCCCCCACCCTAACCACCCGCAGGGCTTGTTCGCTGGTTCTTCCCGCTTGGTTTTCCCGCCTTCTCTTGGCTGTCCAGGCGGGCAGGGCTGCCCTGCCCCCTCCGCCTGGCCTGCTCCACTCTGGCCACTGATAGCAGACACAGAAGTGACCTGTGCTGGGCACCCACCCAGTAAGTGGACAGGGTGCTCCATGCTGGGCAAGGCATACTCCCAGTTGGTGGTCTCAGGTCTGGGGGACAGTACATTCCTGTCAGGGAACACGGCAAGACCTGCAAAGTGAATCTGGGTTTGCACCAAGGGCCGTGAAGCGACGAGAGTCCACAGAAGCTGGGAGCCACCAGCAGCCACGAGGGGGCCAGGGAGAAGGATCTGGGTTCAGGGTAAAGGCTGTGGTCTCTGAGCAGATGAGATCCAAGGGCAGATGGAACCACCACAGTGGTTTGGGGAGCAGGAAGGAGGCCCTAGGAGCACCCAACAGGCTGAGGCAGGGAGGGGGTCCCAGATGAGGTCAGAGGGGTGGCCGGGAAGACCTCCAAGGCCCCTGGAGGCATTCAGTCTTTCTCTTACAGCAGAGTAGCACAGGAGATCTGCGAGCAGAAAGAAGTTGAGTTTCATGTTTCATTTGTATAAGATTTTTGTAGCAGTGCAGAACTTCCATTCTGCCAGAGCTACTTCCACTGTTAGACAGAGCCGGGGCCCTGAAGAGGTCCACATGCTCCCCCTGAGAATCTGTGAATGTAGTGCCTCTGGCAGCAAAAGGGTCCTAGCCACATAAGGATTTTGAGATGGGGAGGTTACCTGGGATGATCCAGCTGAATGCCATACCGTTGTAAGGGTCCTAATGTGTGGAAGAGGGAGGCCGCAAAGCCCAAGTCAGAGAAGATAGGATACTAGAAGCAGGTGAGAATCAGGGGGACTAGAGGCAAGGCATGGGGTGTTTCAGAAGCTGCAAAGGGCAAGGGTTCTTTGCTAGAACACAGCCCCAGCAATACCTTGATTCTAGACTAAGACTCATTTGGACCTCTGACCTCCAGAACTGTTAGAAAATAAACTATGTGGTTTCAAGCCACTGCATTATTGACCTTTTGTTACAGCAGCCATAGGAAACTCATACAATCTAATATGTATAGTCCAGAGGTTGCTGTTCACTATCTCCAACTTCGAGACTCGCTCACTGCCACTGAACCCAATTTTGGATCCTTGGCCATCAACCATATGTTGATCATACCACAGGTGTGAGCAGTGATCAAGCACACCTGCCCAGGTTTGTGAGGCACAAAGGATCTTCCAAAAGATCCTGGTCTATTCCATGAGACCCGGCCTCCAAGTGTACCTGCCCTTGCAGAAACACCTGGAAGGGGGAGTATTCCTGATGGACACTTGGTGCAGGGGATGGGCCAGGCACCTTGGTCATCTGAAGTTAACCCAGAAAGAGGCATCCACCTTTCTCTGCATGGTCATACAGGACTCGAATTCCATAATCATTTTGAGAATGTCAAAATCCATCATATTAGCTCAAGTGCATAACTGCTGAGTTTAATAACTCAGAAACACCAAACAACTACTCCAGGCATCTCAAAAAGAAGTTCACAAACCATGTGGGGTGCAGTGGCACACACCTGTAATCCCAGTGGCTCAGGAGGCTGAGACATGAGCATCACAAGTTCAAGGCCAGCCTCAGCAAAAGCGTGGCACTAAGCAACTCAGTGAGACCCTGTCTCTAATAAAATTCAAAATAAGGCTTGTGATGGGGCTCAGTGGTCTAGTGCCCCTGAGTTCAATCCCTGGTACCAAAAAAAAAAAAAAATTCACAAACTAATAGGCAGGTGTCAGTGTCCCCAAAAGCTGTCACATAAAATAAAGCAAACTATAGCAAAGAAAGCGAGGCCTGTCAGTCTGGACCGTGGGTACAGGCTAGCATCCTGCTTCAACGTCCCTCCCTGCTGAGGCACCAGCCCACGTGCAAACAGACTCTCAGAGGCTATTGGGTCACTCAACAAACTTTTATTGACACTACCATTAGCCTTGCTGATCTGGGTCGGACACACGTTGGTGGGCACGAACCTCCCTGACACAGCCTCCCTCTGAAGGGACTTACCCAGTGGGGAGAGCAGGTTTAAGGGGAAATGTCAGTCATGCGAGAGGACAGGTTCCAGGTGGTCTGGGTGTCCAGGGTGAGTCCAGGGGACCTGAGCGTCTGCAGTACCCATCAGATGCCGTGTCCTGTCCCCATCTATAACTTTTTTTCCAATACAGACCAGATAATGAAGAGCCTTCAACAGGAAAATGATCAAATGTGGCACCGAACCTGGGGACACCTGGTAGGACGGCAGATGCCTTCAGGCCTCTCTGGGCCTCTCCTTCCACCTGTGAAGGGAGCCCAGGATGTCTTCGGCACCAGCGTGGCTGGAAGGATCCTTCCCCACAAGCCCCCGACTTCCTGGTGGACGACAGGCACTCTCTATGCAGCAGGGACAATGGCCTCTTGACTTTGAGGGTTTGGGTCTTGGTTATTCCTGAGGGAAAACGGTCAGGCTACCCACGAGGGTCACCCAGTTCCTGAGCCACTGCTCACACGGGACGCACAGTGGTTTGGGGAGCAGGAAGGAGGCCCTAGGCCTTCCCTCCTGGCCTCTGGCTCTCCCTTCCTGGAGCTGTGAGCCCAGGGATGTCATAGACAAACGATGTCACTATAGACAAGAAACCCGGAACCTTGGTGGCCTGGGGGAGGGGAAAGATGTTTCCCCGCCACCCCAACCCCCATGTCTATGGTGAGGTCCATCGAGTTAGTGCTGCCCAAGGATGCAGTGTACCTGGCTGGCTCCAACCTAAAGGGGCAGGTGATCCTCACCCTGAACAGCACCCTGGTGGACCCCGTGGTGAAGGTGGAGCTCGTGGGGAGGGGCTACGTTGAGTGGAACGAGGAGATGGGGGCCTCCCGTGATTACAGCAGAGAGGTCATCTGCAACAATAAGGCCGACTACGTGCACAAGATGAAGACGTTCCCGGTGCAGGGTAAGGAGAGGCGGCCGAGGCCAGAGCCCTGTGGGACCCGGGGTCTGAAGGTCAAGACAGTCGACCGACCACCCCTAGCGGGACTGGGGATAAGCAGTTTCCACCCTCGGAGGAGCCAGGCAGAAGAGAGACCACCAGGCCAGGAGCAGTGGGGACACCTAGCCCAGCGACTCAGAGGCTGAGGCAGGAGGATTGCAAATTAGAGCCCGGGCAACCGAATGAGACCCCGTCTCAAAATAAAATAAAAAGGGCTGGAGGTGTAGCTCGGCAGGAGAGCGCCCTGGGCGCAATCATCAACTGAAAAATAAAAAGCGCGTACAGAGCGTGACTAGTGTTCAGACAGGACAGAAGCGCTTCCTTCTCTGGAAGACCCCAACGTCCCACGCCACCTCTCCACATTTCCAAGCCACTGGACTGTCCTGCCGAGCACCGACCTGAAGCCCGTGCTGAACAGACGTCCATCTGTGCCAAGCTCCAGAGCAGGGCCCCTGCATCTGATGCAGCAGATAGGTCTCTGGGAACTTCAGGCCTTTGTGTCTGCTGTGGCGACCGGCCATGAAAAGCAGGCTGGGGAGAGACGGAGAAGGAAGAAACAGGAAGTTCATAGAAAAGGGACGGCGGAGAGGGCCCTGCGCCCGCGCCCCCCTCCTCAGCAGACATTGGGCTGAGGGCAGAGCTTGGTGTTCAGACCATGTGCGTGGCCACATGAGGCCTGGGTTCCACTCTCAGCTCCAAAACACAAAATCAAAATTTAAGCTCCTACTGTATACCAGGCACTGCAGGTCAAGCTCACTGAAGGCAAGGAGTTTTATCCCTCCTGCCCCCTGCCATATACACACTGCCTAAAACCGTCTCTGGCATACAGTAGGTGCTCAGCACATCCTAGCTGAATCCTGAGGGTCCAAACTCCACTTACTTTCTTTTTTTTCAGTATCGATGGAATCCAGGGTCCTACCTAGGCAAGCCCTCTACCACTGACTGAGCTACATCCCCAGCTCTTTTTATTTCTGAGACAAGTCCTTCCTGAATTGCTAAGGCTGGCCTCACTTGTGTCCTCCTGCCTCAGCCTCCCGAGTTGCTGGGATGACAGGCCCTCACCACCATGTCCAGGCCCAACCTCCGCTCTCTCAAGCCCAGAGCTGGGGTGTGCACGTCCACATCAATACTTTGGGGTGACCATGCCAGCCATGTCCCTCTCCAATCCAGTCAGGGACGACTGTTTATGGGCCGACAGAGGAGGTCCTTGAAGGTACTAGCTCAGGACAGAGGAGCCATCCCCAGAACCTGCACCTCCCTGTCCAAACACTAAATAATGGGGGGAAAAAAATGAAGAAAAGAAGAAGAAAAAGATTCTAGAACCTTCTGATGGCCTCGGTGTGTTTTGCTTTCAGATAATTGGTTAAGCGCAGGCAGCCACACCTTTGACTTCCATTTCAACTTACCTCCCAGGCTGCCCTCCACCTTCTCCAGCAAAACCGGCCACATCTCCTACTTCATCCAAGCCTCCTGCATGGGCCGCGAGCACATCCTGGCCAAGAAGAGGACATACTTGTTGATTCAAGGGACGTCGGACTTCCACCCAGATCAGTCGTTCCAGGTGCCGAGGGGGCGTTGGGGCGGTGGGGGAGCGAGGCCCACGGGAGCTGCCAGGGTGCCAGCAGCTGCCCAGCCCAGAGGACTCACAAAAGGTGGCCACCAACCAGGCCAGGAACTAAGCCAGGGTGATTCTCCTCCCCGGGGACACTTGAGCATGTCTGGAGACACACTGGGTTGTCATGGCAGTACAGGGGGATAAGAGGCCAGGGATGGCCCCCAGAACCCCAGAAGTCAACAGTGGCCTTTAAAGGAAAAGAGGAGGGACTGGCGTGGTGGCTCAGGGGTGGCCTGGTGGCCTAGCACGTGCGAAGCCCTGGGTTCGACCCTCAGCACCACATAAAACCCTATAGAGGTGCTGTGTCTGTCTACAAAAAAGGAAAGGAAGAGAGAGGGCAGTGTGGCCGGTCAGGGGACAGTGGGCTTTGGGGGACACTGGTGGGTGTCGTGAGGGGAGTCCAGGCACGGAGCCAGGGGAGGCCAGGGGCGCTGCCCAGCTCCCTGCAGTGCCCAGGACACCACCCAGAGAAAGCCACAGCGGGCTGGGGGCCCCGGGAACTCAACCCAGCAGAAGCCCCAGAGACCCTCTGGGTGGGGAGAGGCCGGACTCAGCGGCCCCCGATCATCTGAGTCCTCAGACACAGAGCCGGTGTCCCTAAAAGGCAAACGAAGGCGCTTCAGCCCCCGGACAAGGAAGGACAGTGCAGCTGTGGTCACCTGATGGCCAGGCTGTCCCAAATCCCATTTTGAGGCCGGGTGCAGAGGGGAAGCTGGGGCAGTGGAATGACATTGGTCAAGGTCACCTTCCTCCGCAGGGAGTTCTGTGTCATCAGAGCATCGAGGGCATGGGGGAGTGGGCCCTGGAGATCCTCTGGGGGGGTGGATGGCAGGCCCCTCCTGCTGCCCTGCCCTGCGGGCACTCCTGGTCTCCTCCTCGGTGAAACAGGCTGGCCCTGCTGCCTCCAAGGTCATTCCCAGGGCGATGACTGGCCCTCCTGATGGTGTGATTATCCGAGTGACAAAGAGACTCTCTGGAGCAGCCCACAGGGAGGTGGGCCTCCAGGAGGGTTAGGGCTAGAGGTGTGGAAGGGCCCTGGGGCCAGCAGCCTGAGTTCAGGTCTGGCCCCTGCTCCCGGGGTGACCTTCTGCAGGCCTTGTGCCCTCTCTGGGTGCCCATGGGAACTAAGAGGACACAAGTTGGGCCTCACGGCCAGTGGACCCTCCATTAGCCACAAGGCCCAGGGCAACAGCACGTCCAGGAGCCGGAAGTGCCCAGTTCCACGGAAACACCCCCCTCCACCCACAGGGACTCCTGGCAGCAGGCTTGGGGTCAGGCCCAGGAGGAGGGCCAGCAGACCAAGAGCTAAGTCATCACCCAGGGAGGGCTGGGAGTCAGGAGGCCAGTGCGCTGCCCATCGCTGAGCACTGCTCCTCCCCTCCTCCCCTCGGGGCCTTCCTTCCTACTTTTTCTTCTTTTTTTTTTAAATTTTTATGGTGCTGGGCACTGAAAAGAGGCCCCTGCAGGCCCTGGTCAGTACTGCAGGCTTCCCCTGGGGCCTCAGGTTCCTAAGCTCTGCAGGGGCCTGGCGCATGCGCATGCACAAACTCTCCATGAGACCGGGGTTTAGGAGGCCAGGGCTGCAGGACAGGCAGGGGTCGGAGGTCCTGGGTGGAAGGGAGGTCAGAAGGGGTCAGGGGTCAGCCTGAGGTTCCCAAGAGGGACAACAGTGGACCCAGAGTGGCACTTTTCAAACCGTGGAAGGACCCAAGGAGGTTGCGCTTTGCCGTCTCACTGTAGTGACAGGCAGGCACGGCCTGGACTCAGGACAGATCAGAGAGAGAGACTGGGTGGGTTTCCAACTCCATGTTTTATAAAATAAAAGAACACGACAGGTGTGGTGGCACACGACTGTCGTCCCAGGTCCTTGAGAGGCTGAGGCAGGCCCGGGTGCCGTAGCGCACGCTTGTCATCCAGGGTCAGGAGTCTGAGGCAGGAGGATGGAGTTCCAAGCCAGCCTCAGCTAGGGCGAGGCGCTCAGTGAGACCTGTCTCTAAATAAAAACTCAGAATAGGGCTGGGGTGCGGCTCAGTGGTCGAGGGCCCTGAGTTCAATCCCCAGTACAAAAAAAAAAAAAAATCAGTCTGGTGTGTTGCAATGGATCTCCCCCAAGAATCTCAGTCCCCAGTCTCAAGCCGGGAAGCCAGGGCCTAGGCAGCCTGGGCAGGTGCTCTCCCAGGGAGTCACACCACAGTCCCTGCAACCCACTGGGTTGTTGTTGTTGTTTGTTTGGATGGATGGATGGACATCATGCCTTTCTTTTATTTGTTTATTTTTATGTGGTGCTGAGGATGAAACCCAGGGCCTCACAAGTGCTCTGCCAGTGAGCCCCAGCCCCTAACTGTTTTCTTTTTTTTTTTAATATTTATTTTTCAGTTATGGGCGGACACAGCATCATTGTTTGTATGTGGTGCTGAGGATCGAACCCGGGCCGCACGCATGCCAGGCGAGCGCACTACCGCTTGAGCCACATCCCCAGCCCCACCTGTTTTCTAATGAAAGAAAATAATAGAAAATGTCAGAATATGGGCTGGGGATGTGGCTCAAGCCGTAGCGCGCTCGCCTGGCATGCGTGCGGCCTGGGTTCGATCCTCAGCACCACATACAAAGATGTTGTGTCCGCCGAAAACTAAAAAATAAAAAAATATTAAAAAAAAAAGAAAATGTCAGAATATATAAATTCGGTGGGTTGCAACCAACATGATTTAAGAAATCCAGGGCTGGGCTGTGGGTCAGTGGTGGAGCCCTTACCTACATGTGTGAGGCACTGGGTTCGATTGAGACAGGAGGATCTTGAGTTCAGAGCCAGCCTCAGCAACTTAGGGAGAACCCTGTCTCAAAATAAAAAATAAAAAGGTCTGGGGTGTGGCTCAGTGGTCAAGCACCCCTGAGTTCAATCCCTGGTACCAAAAAAAAAAGAAAAGAAAATGAATGATAGCATTGAATAAGTAGAATAGAAAATAACAGAAAAAATGAGTTCAGAGAATTGCCACCAACATTTTGCAAATGAATGGAATTGGAATCACCGGAACAGAAGGCCGTGTCTGTGCTCGAAAAGTCTTGGATGTTTGGAGCATTTCAGATTTTCAGATCAGAGACACTCAATAAGTAAATTCAACACAAATATCCCCCCACTCCCAGACGGGAGCCAGGTCTGGTCCCAGGCCTTTCCCGGGAGGCCCTTGGACCTGTCACAGACAGCAGGTGCGCGCCGTGGTGGGTGGAGTGCTGGCCCAGGACATTGAGGACCCAGGTCCATCCCAGCAAAGAAAAGGAAAAGATGAACAGTGAAACCCAGTGTGCGTGTGCGTGCCGTGTGCTGCGCCCGCGAGGTTCCCAGCAGCCCCTGCCGCAGAGCCAGCGAGTGCCGCAGGGGTCCACACAACCCTCCTGTGGGATGCAGGGGGGTCGGGGATGGAGGGACAGGTCATTTTGCAGGGTTCTCAGTTGCTGTCGTGGAAATGAACAAGATGGACGGTTCTTGGTTCTTCCATTTGCGATAGGGTCCTGTCCCCATAAACCGGTCATAAGGTGAAAAGATCCTTAACTGTAAAATGCATATGATGTAGCTGACCCAGGCACCCCGTGTTAGCAACACGGCACGCTGTACAACGTTGGCTGCTCCCCTTCACAACTGTGGGGTTCACCTGGGAGCTGCAGCTCACTCACAAGAAAATATGTTTGCTTGGGTGGGGAGCGGGATCCCTATTTAAAATTCAAAATGGAGTTCCTAGTGAATGCATATCATTGAAATATTTGCCTAAGCCCAGGGTCTTGCTCTTAGACTGTAAGATATTACTCTGTCTTCCAGAAAAAAAAACAATGCTCAGAGAAGTCAAGCCACTTATCCAAGGTCACACAGCCAGAGAATAATGGGAGGGGGATTCTGTGAATTTCTTCAGACTGTTTTGCAGATAAGGCCATTGATATTCAGACTAGTCAGGAGCCTTGACCACAGGAAGCTGGGAGAGGACTGCAGGCTTGGGGGTGCAAAAGCCCGGAAGTACCGAGGAGCTCTTGGGACGGATGTGGGTCAGGCGGTGGGTCTCCCAGCCACAGCCCCTCACTCTCGTTCCCCTCCCCCTGCAGGACCCCCTGTTTGTGCAGACCGAGAAGAAGGTGTCCTACAACTGCTGCCGGCGGGGCAGGGTGTGCCTGCAGATTCGGATGGACAGGAACACCTTCAGGCCGGGGGAGAAGGTGGTGTTCACCTCGGAGATCCACAACCAGACCAGCAAGTGCATCCGGACGGTGGTCCTCGCCCTCTACGCCCACATGCAGTACGAGGGCTTCACGCCCATGGCCGAGCGGCGGTGGCGCGGGGACAGCCATGAGCTGCTGCGGCAGGAGGCCAACACCCGGATCGCCGCCTTCAGCAGCACCACGGTGGTCAGCACCTTCAGCCTGCCCCTCGTGCTGTCCGTGAGCAGCGCCCTGCTGGACGACCAGATCATGCGGACCAGCTACGAGCTGGTGGTCACCGTGCACCTGCCCTGGTCTCTGGCCAGCGTCAAGGCCAAGGTGCCCATCGTCATCACCAGCATGCCCGCCGAGTCTTCCAGCTGCCAGCTCTCCCTTGGCGGAGAGCCGGGACCCACTGGATCACATGCCCAGACTTCTAGATACTAAAGCTTATCTGACTCTACCAGGGACTTTGTCTTGTTTTTCTTTTTTTTTTTTTGTACTGGGGACGGAACCCAGGGTCACTTAACCTCTGCGCCATAGTCCCTCCTTTCTTATATATTTTATTTAGAAACAGGGTCTCACTGAATGGCTGAGGCTGGCTTTGAACTTGTGATCCTCCAGCCTCAGCCTCCGGAGCCGCTGGGAGGACAGGTGTGGCCACCCAGCCGCCACCAGGAGCCCTTTGTCTTGCAGGGTGACTCCTTGATGGGTCCTGGCGGGACACGACCTTTGGCCTGCCTTCCTGCAGTTGGAACACCCACCTCTCAAGAAAGATCCTCCGAACATCTGTAGCAATTTAAAAAATGCAGATTAAAACCACCTCGAGATTCCATCTCAGCCCAGTCAGAATGGCAGTTATCAAGAACACAAGGAACAGTGAATTAAATGGTGGCGAGGACGTGCGGGAAAGGCCCACTTTTTTAAAGAAATTTTTTTAGTTGTAAACACACTATATGTATCTTCACGTGGTGCTGAGATTCCAACGCAGGGCCTCGCGCGTGCTCGGCAAGTGCTCTACCCCTGGGCCACGGCCCCAGCCCCAAGGTCACATTCCTACACTGCTGGTGGGACTGCCAACTGCCACCACTGTGGAAAGCAGCGTGGAGATTCCTCAGAACCAGGAGCGGAACCTCCACCGGAGCAGCTCTCCTGCTGCTGGGCTCCTACCCGGAGGTCTTCAACTCAGCCTGCTGCAGTGACGGCCACATCAGGGTTCACAGCCGCTCAACTCACAGCAGCTGAGCTTAGGGAACCAGGTGCCCTTCAACCATGAAGGAAAGGGAGCACGCGTCTACAGGCCGCAGGAAGGGCCTCGAGGGCTGGCCTAGCACTCGGGAGGCACTGCAGGAGGCACTGGGTTTGATTCTCAGCACCACCTAGAAAAGCAAGTAAATAAACATAAAAAACAGAATGACTTTAGGACTTCCACAGGTAAAGGGGTGGCCTGAGGCTACGGAGGCTGGAAGAGAAGGCCAGGCCGGATGTAGTCTCTGATATGCAGATGCTAACGCGAGCCTGGGAGGGCGAGGTGGAAGTTCTGGGGTGGGAGAAACACTAACAGTGACATGCAGGGGACGACGTCACTTTCCAGGGTTCTTATATGAACACAGGACCAGGGAAATTCCACACCATGTACGACCACAAGCTCCCTGTCTGTAGGATCGTCCAGAGGCACCGCCGTCGGGACCAGAGGCACCCCGCTGTCCCCTATAACTAAACAGAACAAGTGAAGGAAGCCGCTCAGGGCTGGCGTGCTCGGTGGTGGCGTGCTCGCAGGCCACACGGGGCACCCTGGGCCCAATCCCCAGCACCGCAAAGAAACCAGGAAGATCCTCAGGTGGCTCCTGCCCAGCAAGCACAGGCTCCGCCTTCTTCCCCAGCAGTGAAGAGAAAAGGGACAAAAAGCAGTTTCTTTCAAACTTGAAGTCCAGATGTCACGGGCACCTGAGCCTCCTCCTACAGCGCGAGCCCGGCCACCTCATTCCTGCCCTCAAAATCGCCAGCGGGTGCCCACGGCCGCCTGGGCCTGCGAGGGCCAGGTACGGCAGGAACGGAGGAGAGGGCCGGGCCTGTCCCCTTCTCCCCGCACCCCTCTTCCTCCTCATTTCTGGGTGCTGGGCATCAGGAGTAATCAGCGGACGGCCATTCTTTCTGCGGGGGAGGGGAGGGTACCGGGGACAGTACCCAGGGACGCCGAGCTAGGACCCAGGCCTTTTATCATTTTGACACAGGTTCTGGCCAAGTCGCTGTGGCTGGCCTTGAACTTGGGGTCCTCCTGCCTCGTTGGGATGGCAGGTGGGGCCCACCTCATCTCCCGCCACCTGCCAGGATCAGCCACAGAGGCTTCTTGCTGGAACCCCACGCAGCGCTCCCTCGGTGGGGGCTACCCTCGGGGTCCTGCAGGAGGAGGACCCACCCCTCCACCCCTTCCAGCTTCCGATGCCCCCTGCCCGGCCCCAGGCTGGCGCTTGGCCTCCCACAAGGCTGCTCGTTCACGGGTCGGGCCGCGGCTCTCCGGCCTGTCCTGGATCTGGGCTTTGACTTGTGCCTTCCTAAAGCCAAGGTGTCCCCCTCTGGGAGACCCTCCAGCTACACCAGGAGGTCCTCAACCCCCTCCAGCCTCCTCTGCGGGGGCTGAACTGGGGATGGTCCTAAGGGTCACTTCCCGGACACCCAGAGCCCACTGCCCGCTTTTGACCTGGGGCAGGGGTGCTGGGCATGACTCGAGGGTTTGTGGGAATGTTTGCAGTTTCTTTCTTTTTCTGGTACCAGGGGTTGAACCCAGGGACGCTGACCACTGGACCAGCTCTTGCTACTTTGAGACAGTGTCTCTCCCAGTTGCTGAGGCTGGCTTTGAACTCGTGATCCTCCTGCCTCGGCCTCGTGTGCTGCCGGGATGACAGGCGTGTGCCACGGTGCCCAGCCCTGTCCTGTCCGTTAAAATCGGCCTCTGAGAGGACTCAAGAGGTCAGCGTGGACGCCTCAGCAGTGCACACCCGGAATGCCAGTGATTGGGAGGCCAAGGCAGGAGGATCTGAAGTGTGAGGTCAGCCTGGGCGACTTAGGAAGACCCTGTCCCAGGATAAAAAGTAAAAATGGCTGGGGATATAGCTCAAGGGTAAAGTGCCCCTGGGTTCAGCACCAAAAAAAAAAAAAAAAGAGAGAAACAGAGAAAAGGGGGGGAGGGGAGGGGGGAGGGGGAGGGAGGGGGAGGGAGGGAAACAGACAATCCTGGAAGGAGCCTGGACCCCAAGTCACTGTTTGGAGGAGAGCCACTCGGGGGCCACTCTGGCCTGCACTGGACTGTCCCAGACACAAAGAAGTGCAGCTCCATGAATGACAAAGCCAGTGGCAGGGCACTGCTTCCTGGGACCCCTTCCTGTGGCCCTCAGTCCACCCAGGGTGTCCCCACCTCAGCATTTGAGGTCCGGGCATCCAGAAGGCCTCCCGGGCCCCTCCCCCGGGCCCGGCTCTGAGCCAGCTGTGGAAGGCCTCCTTTGGGCAGTGGGCACCTCCTTGGTGGAGGACAGTGCTGGGCAGGGGAGGGTGTCGAGCAGCCCCCGGTGTGTAGCCACTAGATGCAGCAGCTGTGACCACTAGGAGGGTCCCCTGACAGTGCCACAGTGCCACGTGTCCCCTGGCTGGCACAACTGCCTCCTGGAGAGCCACCAGTCTACCCTGAACTGTAAGCAGCTGCCTTCATGAAGGCCCCGGACACTTCGGGGACAGGCACTCAGGGAGGCCTCTGCCAACCCTGCCCCTGCGCACGCGGCCATCCTCCCCAGCCCCACAGGGAAGGCGGCGCCCTCCACGGCTTCTGTGTTGGTCTCTAATGCTTTTTTTATTCACTGTTTGGGGTCTGTTTGGTCAGCAGGTGGGCAGCACGCAGCACCCTGTGTCTCATCTGCCTCCTTTTTTTAAATGAGGCGCTAGGAGAGCGCTGCCACTGAGCCCCAGCCCCCCAAAGTATTTACCTAGCCCTTCCCATCGCCTGAGGGTGTGGGTGACCGCTGGCAGCTCCAGGCAGCGGACTTCCTAGGGTGAGGCCCTCAGGGGCCAGCCAGGGGGTGGGGGGAGTCTATTTCCATCTCCCTGGGCCGCGCTCCCCTGCTGGGGGCTCACCGGGCTGCTGGGAAGGCCACCAAGGGCCACAGGACCCAGGAATCCCAGGGCCACACCGCGGGGTCTGACTCCTGTGCCCACAGGTAAACCAGGCATGATACTAGGGTGGTGGCATGTCCCTGCACAACAGGGACGTGTCCCCGAGACGTGTCACTGCACGAACATCACAGAGCCCAGTCACCACTGCCCCTGTGCAAGCCACCCACACTGGCATGGATGGGTGGTGACCAGCCGCGGCCCTTCAGCTGAGCCTGCTGCTGGCAGGAGACGGCGGGAGACGGCGGTCGCTCCACCCCCCACAATGACACGGGGCTGGGTCACCCAGTGGTGGGCACCAGCCTAGCAGGCCGGCCCTGCCCCGGCTCCACAAGGCAAATAAACCACAGTACCAAGCAGAAGGGCACCGCAGACTGACCCTAAGACAGCCTGGGCGTCCTCACCCAGTGTCCCACCGAATGCAGTCACTGTCATTTTTTTAGGTACTGGGACGGAGCCCGGGCGCTCTGTCACTGAGCCACATCCCTGGTCCTTCATTCTATTTTAAGACAGGGTCTCACTAAAGTTGCTGAGGCTGCCCTGGGACTCACCGCCTCCTCCACTGCCCGGTGGCCGCGCACAGCTTTTGTTTGTTTTTGGTCGTGGATGGACACAGCACCTTTATTTCATTCTATCGTCTCTCTCTCTATTTTTACTTTTTAGATCTACTTCTCTCGCCCACGGCGATGGCGCGGAGCATCACAGTCACAGTCCCCGGCTCACAGCAGGTTCCGCCGCTCGGTGGGAACAGGGTGCTGACGCCTGCTGGGCCTCATTTTGTTTATTTTTACGGGGGGCCCAGGCTGGACCCGGCTGGCACCGCCCATCTGTGTTTGACAGTGACCGTCTCCGCCTGAGCCAGGCTCATGCTGGACCCCCACAGGTCCTTCTCTGGGTGGCAGGTGGGGTCCTGTTCCTGGCCTCCACCCACTCCAGGCAGGAGCTCCCACCTGTCGTGAGGTCCCCAGGCCTGGCCAGGTGTCCCCGGGGGGCGGGGGCAGGATGGCCCAGCTCCAGCCTGGGTGGGGCTCCTGCGTCTGAGGGGACCCGGTTCTGCCGGGTGACGGGGCCAGTTCCTGTCCCTGAGGCCAGGCGGCAGTGGCTGCCTCCGGAAGCCGCTGACTAGAGATGGCCGATGCACACAAATGGCCGCTGCCCCAGGCGGAGGCTTCTGGAAGGTCCTGACCAGCTCTGCAGCCCAGCAGCAGGCCCTGCCCCTTCCCACGGCTGCCACCTCTCCAGGACTGAGACTCGGTGGCCCAGGAGGGCAGGCAGGCGTGGGGGACACTTCCTGTGCGGCAGCGGGGGGCCCGCCACACCAGGTGGGCCAACGGGAGAGCGCAGCTGGGCACCCCACTTCCTGCCCGAGGAGGGGCTGCTGGTCCCTGGCCCCGCCCCAGGATAACCTCCCTGGGGAAACAGCCACCCACAGCAGCTGCACCTCCGCTCCCCGGGGACGCAGGACAGGCAGGGGCCAGCAGCTGCCACCACAGGACCCGCCCCCTGGGAATGTCCCCCCCACCCGCCACAGCCACCTCCGGCATTCCAGTCCCAAGGGGTGACCGCCTCCCCACAGTCCAGAAATAACCCTTCCCAGGAGGCCAGGAGGCGGCGAAGAGGGGGACAGACCCCTGGGCCCAGGTGCCCCCCGATTTCCACCTCAATAACTGGGGGAGAGGCTGGTTGCCAGGTCAACAGCCCCCACCTCCGCCTGGGGACAAAGGGGCAGCTGGTGAGCCAAGAACGGCCTGTTCCCTCCCCGCCAACGTGACAGGCACATACTGGCCGCTGGCACTTAGAGGGCCCTGCCCCGATCCGCTGGCCAGGCCACCGTGGACAAGGCTCCTCGGTGCCAGGGTGCTGGGGGTGGCTGCGGCCCTAGGGGCTTCCTTCCCGGTCAGCTGCCTCTGGGCTTCCAGCGCCTTCTCTCAAGGAGGTGTGCCCACTGCCAGAGGGCCAGGCCACCAGAGAGGGCCAGGAGCCTGCCACGCTCTCAGAGCTGGGAGACGGGAGGCAGCGGCCAGGGGAGGCCCTCCTGCTGCCCAGGCCTCTGCCCGGGCCTGGGGTGACCTGAGCGCTGCCCAGAGACCAGCCAGTGCGACCCTCCTGCCCTGGAAGAGGACCCTCCTGCCCTGGAAGAGGCCGAGCAGGGGCAGTGGGCCTCAGAGCTGCTCCCATCCCCCAAGCCGCCAACAGAGGCGCCTCTCAGAGGGCAGCGGGCGGCTGGCGCCAAGAGGCCCGGAGGCGGGCGGGGCCAGGGCCTGCATGTTAAAAGACCCCGGCTTCCTGCCGTGAGCCCGGAGGTGGCCACAGTGGTCAAGTGCCCCCTGCAGCTGCAGCCACCTGGTGGGGCAGCGGAGGGCCAGGGCCAGCCGGGTGGCCGGATGAAACAGCAGCTGTGCAGCCAAACAGGAGGACGGAGGGTTCCGGAGTCCTCAGGACCTACTTATGTAAAAAGCCCTCACTGTGCGCCAGGCCTGCCACCTGTCACCCCAGCTACCCAGGAGGCTGAGGCAGGGGGATCAGGAGTTCAAGGCCGGCCTCTGCGACTTATTGAGACTAAGTCTCAACATTAAAAATAAAAAGGGCCGGGTGTGGCTCAGGGGTAAGGCACCCGGGTCACCCCCAGTGCAACCCCGATGTCCCCGGGAAGCAGGCTCAGACCTGGCTCCCCAAACTCGCTCTGCTGTGGGGACGCTGCCCGGGCAGCCCTGCTGCCTGCCCCAGCCTGCCTGTCCGCGCTCCCTGCATGGGCCCTCCCCTGCAGGCCAGGGCTTGCGTCACCTCCCGCTGCCCCACCCTGTTCCTCCCAGCACCTCCTGGCCCCAAACCTGGAGGCCCCTCCGTGCTCTGCCCACTACTCCCGGGGGTCGCCAGGTTCCCTGCTTCCCTCCCAGCCCCCGCCCTGCCCGGCTCCAGCCCGAGGCCCCCTCTGCCAGCGCTTTCCCAGGTCCCCCAGGTCCCCGCCACTGCCTGGCCCGCAGTGACCTGAAGGCAAGTCAGGTCTCCTCTGCCCAGAGCTCCCCAGGGCTCCCACCTCCCTGGAGGCCAAGGTCAAGTCCTCCTTATGCCCCCAGGCCCTGCACGGCCACTGCCCTGTCCCCTCTGGCCGCCCTGTCCCCTCCGGCCTCCCCCCTCCCCCTCTCCCTCTGCTCCTCTGCTCAGCCACACTGGCTCAGCCCTGCCTCAGGGCCTTTGCAGGAGCTGTTCCGCCCCTCCTCGCCCCAGCCCTGCACCTTCCTAGGTGCAGCCTAGCCGTGGCCCCTCCTGGAAGCCTCTGGAACCAGCCCTGCACTGCCTGGCCCTCCCTGGGCCTCCTGTCTGATGCCCTGTGTGATCTCCTGGTCACCAGGGCCAATCCACCCCACACAGCGCGCCTCCCCACCTCTCGGAAAAATGGATTTGATTTCCCTCGTGTCCTCGTGAGGGCAGCTTCACCCGGGCATCTCTGCGGAGCAGCCCACCAGAGCTGCAGGTGCGGACATGGCTCCTGGGAGCCGAGGACTGCTGAGAGACTGGCCAGCGAGTCACAGCCTGCCCCGCAGGTCTCAGGATGGGCCTGATCAGGGAAGGACAGATGGCAGGGTCAGAGGGCAGACAGGACACCTGGGCCTGGGAGGGACCCTCCAGGACAGAGGCGCCACCTTGTGGCACAGCGTCCCCTGTCTGTCCCTTCTCAGTCCCAGGGGAGAACTGGGCGAGTTTTAAAGCCCACCTTTTGGAAATGGGTTGGGTAGGGGAGGAGACAAGAGGAGAGGACCTCAGAACCTCAGAACCGAACCTCGCAGTCAGACAACTCGGGTTCGGTCCTAGGCTGTGGAGCTCCGCTGTGTGACGCTGCATAAGTTACCTGCCTCTCTGATCCTGTTTCCTCGTTCAAAAAATCCAAGAGGGTCAAGCTGCAGAATAATGTAATCAAGTCGCAGCAGTTGTTTCTTACCTCTGCCCTGGGACTGCGGGAGGCCGGAGCCTCCAGGACGGAGCCTCCAGGACGGGAGGTGTCCTTAGGGAGCCTCCTAGAAGAGTAGGCCTGAGCAGAGGAAAGGACAGAGGGGGACTTCACACGTGGCACCAAGAAAAACAAAAGACATGACCACAGTGACCAGCGACATCTGAATTTCAGACGGAAAATGAGTCATTTCCGAGCGTCAGTAGACCCCCAATATTTTGTGGGATACACTCAGGCCTCGGAATGCGCTGATCGTCCGCCTGGAATTCAGAGGCAGTGGGCCTCCCGCGTCCCCAGGCGCAGCGGGGCTACAGGGCCTCCGGTCAGGAGGGGGCCAGGGACCTGCCCTCCCCACCCTCGAACAGGCCAGGGGCAGGTGCCCTTGACCAGTCCCTGGGGGCAGGAGCTGGTGGGGAGGCTGGGGTGCGAGCACCCCGGAAGGTGGGCCAGGCTGCTGGCCAGAGCCAGCCCACCCTTGGCCCTGCACCATCGGCCCCCCCGCGGGGCTCACTGCTGCACCCCTTTTCCCACCCTGCGAGGCCCAGCCGCTATCCTAAGATGGGGTAAGATGGCCAGGCTGTATTTTCCAAGTCTTAACCGGGTCACAGTCCCCTAGACCAGAGGTCTTCAGTCCCTGGAAAGCCCCAGGCTACCAGGCCTGCCTCTCAGTGACCTTTGAGCCTCCAGACCTAGAAGGTGCCACTCCATCTCTACAAGCCCTCCCTGCCTCCTCTCCTCCTGCCCCTCCAGTTCCCCACCTGCCCCAGGGCCTTTGCACTGCCCTCTCCCAGGCACACCTTTCTTCCCTGGGTCTCTCCAGGGTTCCCCCTCACTTCCTTGACTGGAAAGGCCTCCCCTGACCACCCCTGACCACCCCTGCCATCCCACGCCTGCACCTGCCTTCCAGATAGGACTCACTATCACCTGACTCCTGATTAGGTCACAGGCTTATCTGGTTTATTGTCCTGTCTCCCACTAGGTGCTGAGTGTCACCAGGGCTGGGCTTTTAATCTGTTTTCCCCACTGTGCCCCCCGGCCCCAGTACAGAGGTTCCAGGAATGTGGCTGGAGGAATGAAGGAGCCGGAGATCTGGACCTGCCACAGCTCAGCGCAGCAGTCACTGGCCTGGACTAGCCGCAGGCGGTCACTTACATTGAGAAGTTCTGGTTCTAGGCTGGGTGTGGCTCAGGGGTTACCCTGGCCCAGGGTGCTCGAGGCCGGGGTGCCGGCGTCTTGGTGTCCAACAGTCACAAGGTGCAGAACCCGACAACCTTCCACCCCAACATCACAGAAGTTCTGTTGCACAGTGCTGCACGACTCGTCCACAGTGCACTCAGCCTCCCACCCCCACTTCCCCTGCTCTTTCTGGAGGCTCCAGAAGCCCCGTGTGACCCACCCAAAGCAGCAGAGTGGCCAACTGAGGGCCCTGCACAAGGAGCTGGCACTGCCACGTCCTTCTCTAGGAGGCAGGACACTCTGCATTCTCAAATCCCAGAGGCCTTTGAATCCCCCAGGGGGCCTTCCCCTCAGCAGGGGTGTTTACCTCCCACCCGGCCCTGGGGCCCTGGTTCACAGGCTTGGTTCAGTGTAAAGGGCACTGGACCCAGTGAAGGTGCTTTGCCACTGAGCTACGTCCCCAGATCTTTTTTAAAATTTTCATTTTGTGACAGGATGTCACTAAGTTGTGGAGTGTCTGGTGAAGTTGCTGAAGCTGGCGGGGGGCGGGAGATGCTCCAGCCTCAGGGGAGCACCCGGGGGCCTAGCTGTGAGGATAGGGAATAGCTGGGGGAGGGGGAATCCAAGTGACACAGCTTCAGGAAGTGGTTGATCCAGGAGCCAGAGAGGCTGGGGCCTGGACCTGCACTGCCCCCGGCTGACAGCCTCTGGTCCTCCCTTATCTCATCTGTAAAACGGGAATAACGAAGGGAGGACACAGCGTTGGGAGAACTGGGAGGCTCCATTGGGGCTGAGCAGGCAGCAAACTCCGCGCCTCTTCACCGCGGAAGTTCAAGTCGCTCAGCGGCCGCGCTGCCAGCGCTCGGCCATCACCCTGGCGCCCAGGGAGGAGGGCGTGGCCACCAACCAGCTGAGGACCTCACAAAACCATCGCTGGGGACCTCCGGGGAAACTGGGGACCCGGGACCCCAGCGGGTGCCGTGGGTCGCACTCACCTGCCTGGGCTGAGTTCGTCGAGACCCAGGCGAGGGTTGGTGCCCCTTTTCGGGGTCCGGCGTGGCACCAGCGCGCCACCCCGCTCCAGGAGCAGGGCGGGGTCCTGGGGGACCTCACGAGTGGCCGCCGCCGCCGAGCCCCGCGGGGGCGGGCCGGGGACAGGGGCGGGGCGGGCTGCCTCGCCCTGATTGGCCCTCGCGGCCCCGGGGCCCGCCCCCGGGTGGGTGGACCCGCGCCCCGCCCGCCGTCCAGCCGAGTGCTGGCCGCCGCGCCGACGCCCCGCGGACGAGGTGAGCAGCTGCCGGGCCGAGCGGGGGCCGCGGGCCGGGGGCGCCCGGGGCAGGGGCGCGCTTCTCCCCGCCGGACCCCCGAGGGCGAAAGAGCTCCCGGGGCCAGGCCGCGCCCGCCCCCGTCCCTCAGACTCCGAAGGACGGACTTTGCCACGCGGAGTGCGGGCCCCTCTCGGAGTCGCCCGGGGCGCGGGCACCGGGGCGCCGCCCTCCTCCCCGGGTCTTCAGGACGCCCGGGCACCGGGAGGCCATCCCCGGCCTCGCGAGGCCCCTGCCTTGCAAAGGGTGCTGCCCGCTGCGGCGCCCCGGCCCCCCCTGGCCGTCGCTCGCGGGGCGGGTCGAGGGCCGGTTCCCCCGGAGGGGGCGGCGGTCCCGGGGTGCTGCAGGCCTTGTCCGCCCTGGGCTGGGGCCGCGGTCCTTTGGAATTTAGTCCACTCCTGAGCCTGCCCAGGCGGCGGCCCTGTGTCTGGGTCAGGAGCTCCTCTGCCGTGGACCTCAGGCAGTTTCCAAGATGAGGAAGTGGGGTTTGGAGTTGAGGGGTTGCAACGGCTCTAGCCAGCTCTCTCTCCCGGGCGGGCAGGACACTGACCCCCAAAGACGGTGGTGGCCACCCTTGCCCGAACTAGTTCCCGGAGGGCTGGAAGGAAGAGGGGCCAGGAAGCAGCCCAGGCCTCAGCAGGACTTGGAGGGAGAACAGGGGATTCAGGTCGTGACACCCCCCACCCCTCCCGTGTCCACGGGGTGTTACTTGCTGGCCCTCTGAGAGCCAGCCCCAGGGAGGCCATCTGGTTGGTTCTGGGCCATAAAAACCAAGCACACCTATGGCTCAAGTGCCACCTGTGCAGGGTGCTTGGACCCACCTGGGGACCCTGTCCTCTCCTGCCCGACCTGATTGATCTGCAGTAGGGCCAGGAATGGCCTTTCAGTTTTAAAAAGCTTATCTGTTTGTTGTTTTTTTTTGGGGGGGGTGCCGGGGATGGAGCCCAGGGCTCTGAGCATGGACGAAGTGTCTACCGTGGACTGCACCCCCAGCCCTTAAATGGAGGTGCTACTGTTTGTCTGGCTCAAAAATCAGAAGGCACCTCCCACCCGGCCCAGCCACCCGATCCTCCCTCTTCCCTGAAAGGTAGCCACTGTTAATTTTCCTGTCTCTGAGCTTCTGTGGGAAGCAAGCCCGGCATTTTGCACTATTCAAAACCTATTGTCCCTTAACAATACCTGTGAGCCTCTGCATGGAGTGTGTGCCCAGGCACACACACTCTGGCCAAGTGGCAGAGCAGGTGCGGGACTGTCCCTCAAGTGAGCTTTCTGGGTTCAGGGGAGAAGGCTGTTGAGACTGGCAGCTGCGGGCAGTTTGCCCCCACCACAGGCTCTGGACCAGACCCACCTCCCTGGACAACAGGTGACATGAGCAATCCTCAAAGAGGCTGCTTTTCAAGGTGGCCCTGGGAGCTGCCAGAAATGTCAGGGGTGCGGCTCAGTGGTCAGCACTCACCCCATGTGGAGGCCCTGGGTTCACCCCAGCAAAAAAAAAAAGGAATTCAGGGTCAGGTGGGCACCTTGGACCTGCTGGCTGCTGACAGTGCTGCTGATGACCGAGGCCCACAGGCCACCTCCTGCTCTGAGTGATGAGGACTGGGTGCAGGCGGGGGCTGGGGCTTGTCCCTGACCGTCCACTCTGATCACAGTGCCTGCTGCAGACAGCATGTCTACCCACGGCTCGGGGACAGAGGCGGACTCTGACACCCAGGTGCCTGCAGAAGGACCAGAACACCAGGTGAGCAGGGCCCGGAGGGCGGGCTCCTGAGGTCAGTGCTGCCTCTCTGGGTCCTGGGCTATCCCGGGGTCCTGGACTGTAGGGAACCTGGGACTCGGGGGGGACCCCGGGGGTACCATTTGAGGCTCTCTGCCCCTCCCCCAGCCAAACTGCCCCCTCCTGGAGGGTTCCCTTGAAAGTGGATCCCTGATCTGCCCGCCACTCCTGCTAGGATGGGGTCCCCCCGCAGATGCCGGCAAGCACTGTCCCCGGGCCCTGATTGTTCCAGAAGGCAGGTGGCAAGTGGCCGCCCTGCTGGAGTGCAGCTGTGGGACATTCTTCCCTGAACATCCTCCTTGCTCAGGCCCTAGCCTAAAGGTCCCCTTCCCAGGAAGCCCCTGCGGTGTCGCCTGCCCACCCCCTTAGTGGCTGTTTACTGTGCCTTTGGCTTGGTCCCAGGTCAGCTGCCCTCTGTGAGTTGTGCGATTGTCCCCACAGTCCCCTGCTCTTGTAGCCAGAGCAGCGCAGCGTAGCGCCACGGGGTGGGGCGGCACGGTGGTGTGCCAAGGAGACTCCATGAAGCCAGGCCACGTGGCTCTCAGGGCCTGGGGCTCTGCACATGCTGCTCGACCGGCCTGAGGACGTGGTGCAGGGACATGCACCAGACGCGGAGGACATGCTGCAGGACCCACCCACGGGCTCCCCAGACTCTCAGATCCAGAATTAGGAAGCTGCGTGGTGGGGCGCAGGCTGGGAGTGGGGAGGCCGCTTGAGTGGGCAGACCCTCCACTTGGGGAGACAGAAGGTCCTGGAGGTGGACAGAGGGGACAGCTACACACACAGTAACCATGCTTAATGTCCCTGGACTGGGCACTTGACATGACGAATAGCCGGGCCCAGTGGCCCACGTCTGTAGTCCCAGCTCTTGGGGGGCTCTGGCAGGACCAGCCTGGGTCTCAAAATAAAAACCCAAAATGGTGGGGGACGTCGCGCGGGCGCCCTGCGTTCAATCTCTGTACCACAAGTAAAGTCAGCTAGGGTGGCCCACGAAGGCCGCACCGTCTTAGTGCTCAGCCTTCAGCCACCCCAGGAGCAAGTTCAGGGACGGAGAGGGGTGGGCCGCCAGGGGTGAACACCCTGGTTGGCATCCACTCCAGGACAGGGACAGTGGGTCTCCTGCCTTGTCACTTCCTGGGCGTGGCTGGGGGCGCAGTCTGCTAAAGGAATCCACAGGAGGAGCTGGCCGAAGCTCCTGGCTGTGGGGTGCTGGGTGCAGGAGGGCGGGGCCAGCTTCTAGTCCTGGGTTCTGTCCCCGCCTCCCTCCGCCAAGCCCTGAGCGGCCCCTCACCCCACAGCCCAGCGTGGTGGGCCGGGTGGCCAGCATGCCCCTCATCAGCTCCACCTGTGACTTGGTGTCGGCCGCCTACGCCTCCACCAAGGAGAGCCACCCCCACGTGAAGACCGTCTGTGACGCGGCAGAGAAAGGCATCAAGACCCTCACTGCGGCCGCGGTCAGCGGGGCCCAGCCCATCCTGTCCAAGCTGGAGCCCCAGAGTGAGTGACACCCCAGAATGTCCACTCCTGTCCACTCTGGCTCCCGTCCCCCCAAACGCCAGGCCCCCAGCAGCAGTGACAGTCCGACTCTGTTTTGTCCTTCTCCAGTTGCATCAGCCAGCGAGTACGCACACAGGGGCCTGGACAGGCTGGAGGACAGTCTGCCCGTCCTGCAGCAGCCCACGGAGAAGGTGAGGCTGCGTGTGCGGCGGCGGCCCTGGGCCTGCCTCAGGGTCCAGCCTCACTAGCAGAGACGGGAGTCAAGACCCCACGGCCCCCACTTTGCCCAGAGCAAAAGCCACCCAGGTCACTGGCTTTGCCCCAGCCACGTGGGCCTCTGTCCTTCTTCGGGACTGTCACACCTGGGGGTACAGGGCACAGTTGAGATTGGGGGACGTAGTGATGGAAACGGAGCACTTGGCCTCGGGAAGGGGAGCTTGATGGGGGAGGCAGAGAGAAGGAACACGCCCGGCCGCGTCCTACCCCGGGATCTTTGCACGTCTTCTTTCTTTTGCGTGGTAAGGGGTACCAGGACTGAACCTGGGGCGTTCCGCTGAGGTTCTCACTAAGTTTCTTAGGGCCTCGCTAAGTTGCTGAGGCTGGCCTTCAACTCGCGATCCTGCTGCCTCAGCCTCCTAAGCTGCTGGGATGACAGGTGTGGCCGCTGTGCCCAGCTCCCCTGGGCACATTTTCAAGCCTCAGATCCCCAGAGGCCTTCTCTTCCACTTAGAGGAGGTCCTCCCCCGTCACCAGCGGCCAGCAGACTTGGTGCGTCCATTCTGCCGCTGCCGTCCATCGCGGAAACCGCCAGCCGCCCGCCCATTGAGCCCTTCGAATGTGACTTTCCTGATTCTTAAGTCACAGGTTTACTTGCAGGCGGACACAATGCCTGTGTCTAATTTGATCATATGTGGAACTGAGGCTCGAGCCAGGGCCTCACACATGCCGGGCAAGCGCTCTGCCACGGAGCCACCGCCCCAGCCCGAATTCCTGACTTTAACTGCCTGTTCAGTGACGTGTGGCTACTGGTGGCCCCAAGGTGGCCCGGTTCAATCAGAGGCAGTGTGGACTTTTCATGCTCAGCAGCTTTTCTGAGATGCAACTAGATGAGGCCACTGGACCCCCCACTGGACATAGCGCCGTATCGTCAGACGCCTGTGTGCAGCCGCCACCCTTGACTTCAGAACACTTTTGTCCCCCTATAGACCCCATGTCCCTTAGAAGTCACTCGCTCACTTTCCCACCAAACACCCTGCCCTGCACCTGTGGGGCCACGTCCGTCTCTGGGCTCCCCTTCCTGGACTCCCCTGTCACTGGGTCACATGCTGTAGCCTGTGTGTCTGGCTCTCACTGAGCACCAGGTCCCTAGATTCATGCACCTGCAGCAGGGGTCAGCGTGTCCTTCGTGGCTAAGGAACATCCTGCCATGGCCAGACACCATCCTTCTGTGGACAGCCCCTGGGTGTCTTGGCTCTTAGGCACATGTGAACATTTGGGTACAGTCACATTCATAATCCCAGCAGTTCAGGAGGCTGAGGCAGGAGGATCGTGAGTTCAAGGCCAGCCTCAGCAAGGGCGAGGTGCTAAGCAACTCAGTGAGGCCCTGGGGTCGTGGCTCAGTGGTTCAGCGCCCCTGGATTCAACCTGGTGCCAAAAAACCCCAAACACTTTGTATAGTGTGAAACCTGGTGCTGCCCCTCGTCCCTGTCCCTTGCAACCTTGGCGTGCCTGGCCTGCGTCCTCCCTGGGGCCAGCCCTCCACCCAGCTTCCTGCTACCCTCCACTGTGACTACCTGTGGATACATGCAGTGTATCCGTCTGCTGCCTGCTGAGCACCTGCTGTATACAGACCCTATGCCCTTGCCAGGCCTGGCTTGCGGAGCATGGGAGCTGCCGAGGCCCAGCACCGTGGCAGGCCTGGGGGCCTGTCCCAGGCGGATGCTGGCACTGTCCCTCCCACTGATAGCAGCATTCCTCTGGCCATTCCTCAGGGCCAGTGCTCCTTCTGTTTATAGAAGGGATGAGCACAGGGTCAAGTTCTCCAAGGTCACTCAACAGAGCAGCTGCTCCCGCTCCCAGAGGACGGCCCTCTCCCTGCTGCGGGCCCCCTGAGATGGATTTTCCTCTGGGGAGCGGTCACTTTCCCAAGGTCCCTGGGGCAGGCGTGTGGCCAGTGCTGGGATGTGAACTGGGCACAGAACTCCCCTGAGAACTGTGCGTTCAGTTAGCACGGTGCCGAGGCTGGACCTCTCCATCAGCCCTCCCTGCTAAATGCCTGACTCGGAGTCCAGGAGGCCAGGTGAGGGGCAGTGACCGGAGGCGGGCACGGGGCCGGGTGCAGCTCCGTGGTGGAGCGCGTGTCTAGCAGGTGGCAGCCCTGGGTTCCGCCCAGCACCCCAGGGTGATAACAGGCCCTGAGGAGCAGTCCCCCCCGGCCCCATGTCTCGTCAGAGGTGAGCCCTGGGTGGGACCTGGCCCTTGGCCTGCTGTGGACAATAAAGTTTTATTGGCACGTGGCCACAGCCACCACTCACCCACAGCGGCTTTCTCTGCCCCGGGGACAGAGCCACCCCCTGGCCCTGCAGCACCATCTGAGCCCTCCGTGGAGAGTGGCTGACCTTACTGTCCCTTGAACCCGTCGAGCCCTGCCAGGGTCCAGCCAAGTTCTGCCCTTGGCACAGGCAGCCTGGCCACTCCTGGCCTCCGCTCCTGCAGGAGGGGCCACCTGCACCTTGTGCTACCCGGTTCGCTGGGTGGCCTGGCTCCTGTGGGCGCTGGGTCTTAGCACAGGGTTCCGAGCCCTGGGTGCCCTGCCCCCGCCCTCCGGGGAGTGGAGACGCTTGACCGCCGTGTGGGCGGAGGGACGCTGACGTTGGCCTGTCTCCTAGGTCCTGGCGGACACCAAGGAACTCGTGTCGTCCAGGGTGTCTGGGGCCCGGGAAATGGTGTCCGACACCGTGTCCAGCGCCAAGGATGCTGTGGCCACCCGAGTGTCGGGGGCAGTGGACGTGACCCGTGGGGCTGTGCAGAGTGGTGTGGACATGACCAAGTCCATGGTGACCAGTGGTGTCCACTCGGTCATGGGCTCCCGCGTGGGACAGATGGTGATGAGCGGGGTGGACACGGTGCTCTGCAGGTCGGAAGAGTGGATGGACAACCACCTGCCCATGACGGATGAGGAGCTGGGTGAGTGTGGCCGGGGCCCGGGACCCTCCTCAGCACTGCCTCTCGGTCTCCTGGAGTCTGTCACCTGCTGCCACCTGGGCTCACCTCTGCCTTCCCTGCAGCAGCCACCAGAGGGCAGCGTGAGCACCTGAGTCAGGCCCTCCCCCTGCCCACAGCCCTCTGTGGCTCCCACTTCCCTTAGGGTCAAAGCTCAAGTCCTCCCTGTGGCACCTGCATGACATGTCCCATCCCCTCCCTGCCCCCTGCTCCATCTGCTGCAGCCACACGCGCTCCCCGCCTGGCTCCAGGCCTGTTCCCTCTGCTTCCGTTGCCCTGACAGGCCGCTCCCTGCGTCCCTCTGGCCCCAGCTGAAGTCCACCTCCGGCGTGCCTGCCCGACCCTGCCCTATCTTTCCTCTTCAACTTTGACCCAGACCGTGCCCTCTGGGCGGGCACAATTCTGACCACTGCTGTATACACTGCTGGGTGCCCAGAGCCTGGGGTGCAGTCGTGGTGCTGGGGACGGAGCCAGGGCCTTGCATGTGGCGGGCTGAGCCTCCCCGGCCCTGGATGGACGCTCCAGTGAGCAGGAGACCCCTGGGGGAGGGGCAGAGTGCCACGGAGCGGGGTTGTGTTCGTTTGGGGTTTTGGAACCAGGGACTGAGCCCAGGGGGCTCACCAGGAGCCACATCCCAGCCCTCTTCATTCTTTTATTTTGAGACAGGATCTCACTAAGCTGCTGAGGGCCTCATTAATTTGCCCAGGCTGGCCTCAGACTTGGGATCCCCCGGCCTCAGCCTCCTGAGCTGCTGGGGTTACAGGTGTGGCCATAGTAGGGACGTTGTCTAGGATCTGTTTTTCTTTGTGGTGCTGGGGACGGAAGCCAGGGCTTCGGCAGGCCAGGCAGGCGCTCCACCCCGAGCTGCACCCTCTGTGGGTGATTTTATTCAAGGGTCTCAGCACCTGGAGCCAGGCCCCATTTGGACTTGGGGACATGCAGTGCCCCACCTCTGGAGCGCAGGCTGAATGTGAGGGACAGGGTGTGGAGGAGCTGGGCGCAGTGGGGGAGAGGGTCAGCTCAGAGCAGAGGCCTGGCGGGGAGGGGCCTCGGTCACCCCTGGAGGCAGGAGGGAGCTGCTGCCTGGCGCAGCAGCACCCAGCCCAAGGTCCTGTGTGGGGTGAGCGCAGGGGCTCAGAGGCCATGCCCATGGTGGCCTGGGCAGGAGGGAGGAAGGTCGGACCTGCCCGGTGGCAGGTCTTGAATCAGCAGGGGGTGGCTCTTCTCCTGGGGGCTCCTGAGTCCTGCTCAGGGGCTCAGATGCCATCTCATGGCTCCGGGTGGCCTGAGCTGTGGCAGTGAGAGCCACATCTCCTCCCCCTCAGCCCGGGGCACTTCCTGGTGCCAGGGCCACTGTCTTTCCCTGGCACCACAGGCCCCGGAAACAAAGCTGCTTTCACCCGGGGGGCACAGCTCCTGGCGGGGCTCCCGGGCCACGACTGGGGAGTTTGTGTTTGCAACCTGCCTTGGTGGCACGGTGGGGCCGCCCTCCCTAGGGACACAGGGTGGCCCACGTGCTGGCTACCTTTGTTTCTGTTTCATACTTATTTTTAGTTTTTCATACACAGGTCCACATATATGGGGGGGGGTGTATTGCTTTGTCTTTTTCCAGAACTGGGGCTCAAACCCAGGGGCCCTGTTCCCCCGAGCTGCACCCAAGCCCCCCACCCTTTTTGAATAGTTGGACAGCATGCCTTGGTTTTTTTAATATTTATTTTTTAGTTCTCGGCGGACACAACATCTTTGTTTGTATGTGGTGCTGAGGATGGAACCCGGGCCGCAGGCATGCCAGGCGAGCGCGCTACCGCTTGAGCCACATCCTAGCCCATGCCTTGTTTTTTTTAATATTTATTTTTTAGTTGTAGGCAGACATAATACCTTTATTTATTTATATGTGGTGCTGAGGGTCGACCCCAGGGCCTCGCATGTGCTAAGCGTGGGCTCCACCACCGAGCGCCAGCCCATCGGGGTTGTTAAAATGTAAGGGGCAAAGCCCTGGCGGCTCCTGGGGGCGGCCGCCATGACGCGCGCGCTCCTGCAGCCCGGCCCGCTCTGTGCTGGAGAGGCCGCGTGGGGGACGGCTGCAGCCCTCCTTTCCTGTGCGTGCCTTGAACCAACCGCAGCGCATCTTTGTGTCTGTGCCCAACAGGCACAGGTATTCTTGTCCTTGTTCCCGCAAGGACACGGCCTGTCGGCACCACGGAGACGGCCTGAGCACCTCTGGGAGGCTGTGCAGACGCTGCGCCACACAAGGCGCCACCCACATCCGGGGATTGGATACCCGGGGTCCTGGGGACCCGTGTACTGCGGCGAACTCCTCCGCGCTTTAGGGAGTCCATGAAGCCAGAGGCGGGCAGACCTGCCCGAGGGCCCAGCGTGGGGCCTCAGTCCTGCCGGCGTGGGGGCCCCTTCCTCCCCTGCGCGGGTGGGGCAGTGGAGGCCGGTGGGCAGTGGCGGCCGAGGCCTGCATCCCAGGGCCTGGCCAGCGCCGGCGCTGGGTGGTCTGTGGCACTGGGTGGTTGCCCCCCGCCTCACCAAGGCCCCTCTGCCCGCAGCGCGCATCGCCACGTCCCTGGAGGGCTTCGACGTGGCCTCGGTGCAGCAGCAGCGGCAGGAGCAGAGCTACTTCGTGCGGCTGGGCTCGCTGTCGGAGCGGCTGCGCCAGCGCGCCTACGAGCACTCCCTGGGCAAGCTGCGCAGCACCCGGCAGCGGGCCCAGGACGGGCTGCAGCAGCTGGCGCAGGCGCTCAGCCTGGTGAGCGCCCTGGACGGGGCGGCGGGCGGGGCTGGCTGCGTGGGGCTGGCGCTTCCCCAGGCCCGCCGTGGCTTGCAGGGCCATCTTCTCTGTCCTCTCTCGTCGCCCCTCCGTGCATCTGCCCCAGTCTCCTTTTAGGAGGTTCTGTTGCGACCAGGCCGCCAGATGTCTGTCTCCCGTAACCCCCTCTTTAAAGACCCACCTCCAAGCCCAGCCCCTTCTTGGGTTCTGGGGCTCTGGGCTTCAACGTGTGAATTCGGGGGGACAGTGCAGCCTGACCGGGTGGCTGGCTCTGGGCCTCAGCGCACCCTCCTCCAGCCGGTGGCCGAGGTGCTTTCCATGGCACCAGCCTGGGGTCCCGGGCGCAGCGGGCAGTGGGCCTGGCCTTTAGGTGCTGTCAGGCCGAGGCCGCACTTCCCCAGCACGTGGGCGGTCCTAGGGCCACCCCCAGCACAGAGGGACAAAATCATGGGAGGCCCAACACATGCCAAGCACTACCCCTGCTGCAGCACAGCCCACCATCCCCATGTCAGGGCGCGCAGTCCAGCAGCCTGGCCATCCCCTGGGCGCCCGGCTCTCAGTCCCCAGTAAAGCTCCCGTCCCTCCCAGCCCAGCTGTCACCACGCGGCTTCTGGCTCTGGATTCCAGGGACCTCCTGGGGGTGGACCCCGTGGTGTGTCCTTTTGTGAGTGGTTTTAGCGTCATATCCTCAAGGTCCCTCTACCTGGGGCCAGCTGTCATACTGCCCCTTCTCCCGACTGAGTAGCTTTGCACGCAGTGCTTCCTATACTGTCACGCCCCAGCCACCAAAGCCAGTCCGCGGCCAAGGCCATGTCTGGCTGCAAGGGACAGAGTAGATGGGCTGGAGTCACCACAGAGCACGTGAGGCCACTTTCTCTGCTGCCCCTGACCACACGGGACACAAGGGGGTTGATGTTTTTGAAGTCCACAGAGGCCCTGTGGCCATAGAAATGGCCTCCGACCCCCCCCCCAGACCATCTCATAGGTCAGATGGGAGCAGAGGGTCCCGGGGCACCCTCTTGTCCCCCGTGCTGTCCTGTGTGACGCCGCGATGCTGGGCTGTGCGGGGGCGCGGCAGGGTCCTCCCCTCACCTGCTCTCTCCTGCAGATGGAGACCGTCAAGCAGGGTGTGGACCAGAAGTTCGTGGAGGGCCAGGAGAGGCTGCACCAGATGTGGCTCAGCTGGAGCCAGAAGGAGCAGGGACCACAGGGCACCGAGAGGGACCCAGCCAGGCCAGAGGTACCTGGGTGGCCTGGGTGCTGGGGTCCAGCACGGGGGACCTTCCGTAGGACCAGGTCGCGGGCTTGAGCTCGGGCGTGCGTGGTCACACCTGCCCAGCTCACAGTGCCGAGGAGCAGAGCCCGCCCCGTGCCCGTGGGCAGATCCATGGGAGGTGCCCCATCCACGCTGTCAGCTGTCCCTCGGCCACCAGCAGGAGCCAGGTGACACGCTGCAGTGTGGTTGGACCTGAGGACCTCATGCTCAGGATGAGATACACAAGGCCACACAGAGTGACTGCAGTGACAGGAGAGTGCAGAGGCAGGACCCCGGCAGGGACAGGGCTGTCGTGGGGACGGCCTTCCTTTTGGAGAGGTAGAATGTACTGGAATTAGAGGCCGTGGTCGCGCCTCATGCGAACAGACTAAAGGGCAGCGTGTGGCCCCCTGACGGAGAGACGTGGTGGACGTCCTTAGATACCAAAGAGGAGACTGAACACATTGAGATGTCACGCGCTTTGTGATCAGAGCACTCGTTGTGCAGACCTGGACCGCCTAGGACTGTCCCCGTGCCCCAGTGCCAGACGCGGCAACTAGAAAACGGTTTCTCAGACGAGCAAAGCAGGTCTCGTCTCCCAGGTCACACGGTCCCCAGGTCACACCGTCCCCAGATCCAAGTCCAGAGCCCTAGCTGCCGAGGCCACAGGCACAGTCCCCCTGGCCACTCTTATCCCCTGCTGGATGGGTTCTCAGTGACCCGATTGACTCTCCTGGTGGCTCCTGCCCAGAGGCCCTCCCAGGACTCTGCCTGGTGTCTGTAAGGAGCAGCCTGAGACAGACGCGCACTGAATGTGCGTCTAGAGCGCACAGCATGTCTAGCGGGTGACCCAGCCCGCAGCCACCGTCACTGTCTGCTCTTACACATTCCATCACCCCATAAGGTAGCCCTGTCCGCATGAGCAGTGACCATCCTGCCCAGCCCTGTACCCCTGAGCCCACATCCTGACTCTGAACTCTCCGACCAGTGGAGTCACAAGTCCCACCCTGTGGCCTGCTGGCCTGGCTCTCGCTGAGCACCAGGTCCTCGCGTCCCCCACACTGAGCTGTCACCTGGCTCCTGCTCATGGCTGAGGACACTCCAGGTGTGCGGGGGCCAAGTGTGCCCACCACTCCTGCAGCTGGTGTGAGGTGGGCTGCGGGCTGTGTCCTTGTGTGGATGCCCACTGGCACTTCCCCTGGTCACTCAGGTCGTCCCTCAGTCTCCTGGGGCTGGTCCTGGTCCTGACCCAGAGCTGCAGGTGTTCTAGGCACTTCTGGGATGGCGCGGTGTTTGGTAGAAGACACCCCCCACCTCACGCTCACGGCGGCTTTGGGTGGCTCATGGTAGACCCGCCAGTGTCAGTGCTGGACAAGGGATTGCCACCACCGTGTCATTTGGGGGAGATAACAAGAGTAAACAGCCTGTCCACGCACAGGGAATCTATTGGGACACTGTTCTGTCCTGCGGGTGGCCGGAAGCGCAGCCGTGGAGCCCACGGGTACCATCCGAGCGTGCGCAGACGAGCTGCCCGTCCTGGGGCGACTCCTGGGTCACCTTTTTCTTTTCTGTTTTTATTTTGGGCTGGGGTGGACCAGGGCCTGGCGCGTGGCAGGCACGTGCTGCAGCAGGAGGTCCCCTCTGGCCCTGCCCCCACCTCTTGTGGGTGGGGTGCCCCCGCGAGGCTGGCTGTGGCCCCAGGAAATGCAGCACTGCCGCTGACCAGGGCTGGGGTTCGCCGGCAGCCCCCATGAGCCCGGCCGCTCAGCGCCCTTGTCCTCTGCTCCCAGCGCCACCCACCTTCCCAGAGCATCAGTGCTGTGTTGGCACTGGGGCGGGTCCAGCCGTGATCCTGCACTCTGCACGCTCAGCCCTTTTTATTCACTTATTTATTTATTGGTACCAAGAGTCCAGCCCAGGTCTGCTTAACCACTGAGCCACGTCTCCAGCCCTCCCCCCATTTTTAATGTTTTGTTTTGAGATAGGGTCTTGCTGAGGCTGGCCTCCACCCTATGATCCTCCTGTCCCAGCCTCCCCAGTTTCTGGGATCAGGTGTGTGCCACCGTACCCAGCCAGCGAACGTTCCTGATGGTCCTCGCTGTCCCCGCAGCAGGTGGAGTTGCAGGCGCTCACCATGTTCCGGGGCATCACCCAGCAGTTGCAGACCACCTGTGCCTCCCTGGCGTCCAGCATCCAGGGGCTGCCCTCCCAGGTGAAGGACCAGGTGCAGCAGGCCCGCTGCCAGGTGGAGGACCTCCAGTCCACCTTTGCCAGCATCCACTCCTTCCAGGACCTGTCCGGCAGCATCCTGATGCAGAGCCGTGAGCAGGTGGCGAAGGCCCGAGAGGCCCTGGACCGCACCGTGGAGTTCGTGGCCCGGAGCACCCCCGTCACGTGGCTGGTGGGGCCCTTCGCCCCCGGGATCACGGAGAAGGCCCCGGAGGGCGGCCCGGGAGGAAGCGAGGCTGGCGCTGCCCCCCCGCCCGAGGGGCCCAGCAGCGAGGAGCCGGCCCCTGGCCACTGAAGCCTGCTCAGGCCTCACGCCACAGGGATGTTTCCAGCCAAAAAAATTTTCTAGAAATTTCCAAAAAATCTCTTTTTCCTTCAGTAAGAATCGATCGTTACCTTAGCTGTCACAGGTCCTTTCCTCCACCAAAGCCCCGTCCCAGGCCTCCTAAGTGGCCTTGGACTTGGTCTGAGAGCTGGCTCCGGGGCCCCGCCTGTTGTGGACCAGGAGGGGCTGAGGCAGCTCCGCCGTGGCCTTAATAAACGCGCCCGCAGGACGAGCGTGTCCGCGTGTTCCTCTGCCCCGCGAAGGCCTTGGGCCACGTCCCTTACCTACTTCTCTGTCTGTCATCTCTGCGCAGCTGCGATGGAGCCCGGGGCCCATGCTGGGCAGCTGCTCTGCCCCTGAGCCGTCCCCAGCCCTTGGTCTGGTCTGCTCTCAGTCCTGGGGGACACGCACCTTTATCTATTTTATGTCGTGTGAGGGGGCACCCACACGTGCCAGGCGAGCGCTGCCCCGCTGAGCCTCCACTCCCGCCCCAGGCTGGGTCCTTTCTAAATGACAGACGTGTCGCTCCTACTCGTGGAGGCCGGGTCTCCTGGGTGAGGCCGGGTCTCCTGGGGGAGGCCGGGTCTCCTGGGGAGGCCGGGTCTCCCGGGGAGGCCTTCCTGTTGGTTTGGTGTTCGTTTGTTTATTTTTTGGTTCCAGGGATTGAACCCGGGTGCCCTACCCCCAGCCACGTCCCCAGCCCTTCTTCTTTTTCGTTTGAGACGGGGTCCCCTTGGTTGCTTGAGGCCTCGCTGAGTCGCTGAGGCTGGCCTTGAACTAGCCACCTTCCTCCTCAGCCTCCAGAGCCGCTGGGATGGCAGGCGGGAGGCTCCTGCTGAGTCCTCTTGCTGTGTCCAGCTGCAGTGAGGCAGCTGTCCCGGCCTTCCCCAGGGGGACGCCGGTCCTGCTCAGGAGAAGAGGGCCCTCCTGACCGAAAGGCTTCCTGGAACCGCTGCCCCTGGTGGGTCCCGACACTGGGCCCTGGGCCCTGGTGCCGTCCCGTGTGTGTCTCTGGCCACTGAGCAGGCCAGGGTGGCCGCCGTCCTGGCTGGTGGGCCCCGGGGCCAGAGCCCCTCTGGGTCGCCACACAGGGTTGCTGGGAGGCGTGGCCGAGTCTGCCGCCCGCCCCGCGCCCTGGGGTCAGCTCCCCGCCCCGCGCCCTGGGGTCAGCTCCCCGTCCCCCTGGGGTGGAGCAGTGCCTTGGGGGCACTGGTGTGGCAGGACCCCCCCCCCCAGGCCCACGCCCCTCTCCCACACCTGCAGGGTGTCACTTCTCTGGCAAAGGTCCCCAGGCCGAGCTCTGGCCTCTGCCTCCCGCTCGGGAGGTGGCTGATGGCACCCCACGTCCCTCCATGATGAGCCCCCCTCTCCAGAGCCGGGTCAGGGCTCTGCGTCTCTGTCCTGGGGTGGACCGGGCGCCCTGCTCACTGTGGCAGGAGGACGTCTGTCTCCCAGCCACCGCCTGGGAGGCCCAGAGCGCCCGGCACACAGTAGGTGCTCAGGTCGGTTTCTCCCCCTGGAGAGAGGCCCTGCTTCCCCACACCTGCCCCAGGACCCTTCCAGGGCCCCCCAGGGATCCTGATGGAGTCGGGGTGACCGCGGACTCGGCTGGGAAAAGCCCCAGCTGACCCGCCACCCTCTCAGCCACCAACGGGGTGCCTGAGATCTGGCACAGTCCCCAAGGATCGTCCAGTGTCTTGCCACAGATCTCGTCACCACAGGCAATGCCACATACGCGTCACTCCTCATTATGAAGGTCAAGTGGCGGCAGGACCTTGTCATTTAATGGGGGCGTAAATGCAAAGTACACCCCGAGCCATCTTCTTAGGTTCCACTGTGTCACACTGTTGGGGCTGGCCCGGTGGCCTGGTGACGACGGCAGGCACAGAGGCCGGGGCGCCACCCCCGGGACGGCAAGAAGACACCAAGACGAAGAGGCGGTTGCCCAGCGGGGGTTGGGGTGACCGGCGCTCCCTTTGCCCTAGCGGCTGGGACACCATCACCCTAACTTCTGGGGGCCCTGCCACTGAGCAAGGCCCCAGCGCCTCTGCGTCCCCGGCCACCTCCAGAACTGTTCCCGCCCCAAACGAAACCGCCGAGGAGCCCCGCCCAGCCCTGGCGGCCCTGCTGCTTCCTCCCTGCGAGGTCGCGGCGCGGGGACCTGGGGTGGCTCCCCGGCGGGCACGGGGTGGTCGGTGCCGGCGGGGCGGCCCTGGGGTCCAGAATCTCGGGCAGCGGGTCTGCTCGGCTCCCTGTCCTCCTGTCCTCGGGTCCCCTGCCCTGCGTCCCCTGTGGGGCGGGCCCACGTGGCGGTGCGCGCCGGGGACTTTCCCCTGAGGGCCCCCGGAGGCGGGAGCCGCAGAAGGGGCGGCGCCTCTCCCGAGAGGCCACCGCGGCCACCCCAGGACCCAGGGCCACCACCGTCGCCACCCCAAGGACCAAGGACCAGCGCCAGTGCCGCGGCCCGGGTAGGTGGGGACGCGACGGGTGGGCGCGGGGCTGGGAGTGACCCCTCCTGGGACACAGGTCCAGTGGCCGCCTGCCCCCCCCGCCCGGCCGCCACTTCCCCCGGGACCCCGAGGACCCGCCGCCGCCCGCCCACCCGCCCGCAGCGCCCGGCCCAGCAGAGGCCATGTCATGGGTTTCCCCAGCGGTGGCTAAAGCGGGACTTGGGGAGGCCACCGCGGTGGGAGCCAGGCGCCTAGAGCCCAGGGGGAGGGGGACCTGTCCCTGCCCCTCCTGGAGGAGGAGCCGCGACGCCAGCGAGGACACTGGGCACAGCACACACCATGGGGACCTGGTAGGGACAGTCACATGCCCGCAGGGGACCATGGTCAAGACAGCGAAGGTGACCAGGCCACCTCCGAGGGGTAGATGTCCGCAGCCTCCCCTCGGGCCGGGCCTGAGGAGGCCTGGACGCAGCCCAGGGGCAGCCTGAGCTTGGCACATGCAAGAAATGCAGGTCCCGGAGCAGCCGCCCGGCCACCTCGCTCCTGGCAGAGGCTGGCCACCAGCTTCGCCCCTCGTCCTCCGTTCCCCTCCGCAAGGGGGCAATTCAAAGAGCCCAGCTCGGGTGTCACTTGCTGGCACAGGGCCTGGCGTGTAGTAGGTGCTCAGTGAACTCCTGTTGGACAGACGCAGCCGTCTACGCAGCCCAGTGACCGGGCCTTGTCCTTCCGCCGGCTCCTCATAACAGAGTTGTTTTGTTTTTTAAAGAGAAAGAGAGGAGAGAATTTTAATATTTATTTTTTAGTTTTGGGCAGACACAACATCTTTGTTGGTATGTGGTGCCGAGGATGGAACCCGGGCCGCACGCATGCCAGGCGAGCGCGCGACCACTGGAGCCACATCCCCAGCCCATAACAGAGTTTTTAAGTGACACTTTTATTTATTTTTAAATTTCTGAGATGGCGTCCCACTGTGTCACCCAGGCTGCCCGGAACCTGGGTTCAAGATGCTCCTGTCTCCGCCCCCCAGGGGCGGGCCCTGCCCACACACCTGGCCTCCTGGACATTGTTTAGTTAGCCAGGAGGGACGGCACCACTGTGGGCCAGTCCTGAGGGAGCCGATGAGACTCACCATCTTGTTGGGGAGAGAGGATCCAGAGGCAGGAAGCACGCATGGGGTGCTTACTGTATACCGGACGCCCTCTGCCCAGTCAGCTGATTGGATCATTGAGTACTCTGTCAGTATTGATTCATTCTCTCAGCGTTTAGTAAGCACTTACTGTGTACCAGGCACTGTTTGGTTCTTTCACTGATTATCCGGCCAGCATCTATTGAGCGCCTATACAGCACTCTGGATACAGCCACGAATAAGGCCCAGCCTTATTCGTCCCTAGCCTGTGCCTGGAGGCTCCCTGGGGAGGCTCTCTCCAGTAGGAAAGGATGGCTACTCCCCATCGTAAATAAGTGAAGTCTGTAGTGTCCCCTGGTGAGAAGTGGACATGAGGAAAATGAGGCAGGGAGGGGTGGGGTGGTGCTGGTCAAGCCGCCCTGTGGGTACTGGGGAAAGTGCTGAGGCATGGCCTGTGCAAAGGTCCTGAGGCAGAGCCAAGCCTGGGACAGTGCACCAGAACAGACGGCAAGGAGCAGGAGATGCTTGTCCCCAGGGAAGACGCAGGGTTGTCACGGAGGAGCAGTCGTGCCTAACCCAACGGTCCGTGTCTCCTTCCGACCCCAAGCCAGCTCCTCACACCCTCCCATCCCGTCCATCCGTCTGTCCTGTGGGCAGTGACCCCCACTGCCACCAACCTCCACCTGGTCCCAGCTTCTGCCCCTGCCCCACAGCCTGTCGTCCCTGCAGTGGCCAGAGGGTGCTGTGAACGGATCCCTCCTCCCAGTGCCCACAGCCCTCCGTGGCTCCCACCTCCCTCCTGGTCAGAGCCCAAGAGCCCTGCGCAACCTGACCGTCCCCCCGTCGCCCCCTCCTCTGCTTCTGCCCGGCCTCCTCAGGCCAGGCCCAACCTGCCCCAGGGCCGGTGCACAGCGGTGCCTCTGCCTGAGCGCCCCGGCCCTCGCTTCCTTCAGCCTCAGCTCAGAGGCAGGTCCCCGAGGCCCCTGGGCCCCCTCCCGCCCCCAGCCCCCACCTCTGCGCGGCACCCCATCGCTTCCTTCAGGGCACTTTCCATTCTCGAGATGATCTGGCTCTTTGCTCACTTCCTGTTGGTCTCCCTGGGGTGACGTGTGCCACACGGGGCGGAGGAGGTGCCCGTCCCTGCCTGCAGAGCACTGAGCCGCGTGCGCACAGTAGGTGCTCAGTAAATGCTCGCTCTGTGGAGGACATGTGGGGCACGCAGGGGACCCAGGGGACCAAGAAGGTGCATCCCCGACCCGGGGAACGGGTCCTGCCAGCGCCGAGGGTGACGCTGGCCCCGGTGCCGCATGGCCAGGCCGGCGTTCAGGACAACCACGTCGTCCAGCGTCCCCTGCGGGGTGGACCCAGGGACCCTGCGTGCCGGGCGCTCTGCAAGCTGCACCCAGCCCCGAGGGCCACTCTGACGTGAGGCCGAGACGCCCCGTGGTCTGTGCCCACCTTTGGGGGTGGACTCTGTCCCCAGGCTGTGGAAGGTTCAGCAGATGACCCGAGCTCAGCGGGCAGGACACGGGGGACAGCGTCCAGGGAGTCCGGCTGAGCTCCGCTGGGCAGAGGGCAGGAAGCAGGACGGGCTGCCTGTGGGCTCTGGGCCTTCTGCGGGGTCAGGGGTCCCCCAGGTCCGGTGCCTCAGGAGCAGCTGTACTGCTGCCACCGCGGCCTGGGGCCCCTGCGCTGTCCCCCCCCCCCCCGGGGACACAGACGGGAAGGCTGAGGCTTTTGGGGGGACCGGGGATTGAACCCAGGGGCCTTAACCCCTGAGCCACCTCCAGCCCTTTTTAAGGATATTTTATCAGCGTCGGGGCCTCACTGAGTTGCTGAGGCTGGCCCTGAACTTGCCATCCTCCTGCCTCAGCCTCCTCCGAGCCTCCGGCTGCACTGAGGCTCCCTCCCGCGTGTGCACCGCGGACAGGGCCTGGCCGTGGGTCAGGCTGCTTCAGACTTGCCGTCCTCCTTCCTCCACCCAGGGCTGACGTGGGGGACGCAGCGTGCACCGGGTCCGTCCAGGGCTCAGCCTGGCGCTGGCCACGCTGGGAGCTGAGCCCCCAGCCTGCTGTGCCCTCTGCTCTGCGCTCAGGTGACTCCTCAGCTGGCGCCTGGTGAACGGCAGCCCTCAGCCCTGGGGACCTTGGCGCCTGCGTCCCTGTGGGAATGGCCGCCCAGGGCGGTTCAGCTGATGGGCTTCCTTGGGACCCAGAGCCAGCCTCCACACAAACCGCCTTTGTCACCAACCTGATTCCCAGCTGCCCCAGGGCGGCCGCAGGAAGCTCCGTCCTGTGGTTTCCTTTGCACATTTTCACATTTCATGGAGGTCACCTGGGTTCCTCCGCGGAGGCTGCGGGGACACCAGGCACTGTGTACCACCGTCAGTCGGCCACCACGGTTTTTGTTTTTGTCCTGGGGGTTGACCCAGGGTGCTCCACCCCTGAGCCACAACCCCAGACCCAGCCACTTTTACTTTGAGACAGGGCCTCACTAAGTTGCCGAGGCTGGCCTTGAACTTGCCATCCTCCTGCCTGAGCCTCCTGAGTTGCTGGGACGGGTGTGGCACCGGTGTTTGTCTTGCACAGTCATTTCCGGGAGCCATCAGGGAGTGGCAGGAACCTTTGACCTGAGGACCAAGCTCTGGAGGGACATATCAGTCCATGGCTTAAGTAGTCATCTTGGTAATTTCAGAAACTTTGGACTAGCTTGTGGTCCCACCTGAATATAAGATCCTTGTCGTTTTTCTCCTGTTACCACGTGCTGAGGTCAGGTCGGGGAGGGGGAGCGCGTGTCCTGCCTCCTCGGCACTCTCCGGCTGGGGGGGGGGACATCTTCCACCCTCCACTTCTCTCGGGAGGGCCGCACCCCAGCCCTCTTTATTTTTTGAGTCAGGTCTCGCTAAGCTGCCCAGGGTGGCCTCAAACTTGCCATCCTCCCGCCACAGCCTCCGTCCTACTGGGACAACAGTGTGGCCGCTGTGCTGTGTGCCAATCTTCTCTTCTTAAGAGGACCTGTCCCGTGGGTTAGGGTCCCCGAAGGCTCCACTTCAACTCAATTGCCCCATAAGGACTGTCCTCAGTAGGGTCCCCTGCAAGGTGCTGAGGGCCCGGCCTTTAGCGTACGACTTGGGGACGACGCAGTGTAACCTCATGGCGATTGTGCCCTTGCTGATGACGCGTGGCAGACAGACGCGCTCGGCCTTGTGGTCACAAACGTGGGCACTGAATGGCTGCCTGCCGTGGAAGGGAAAAGACACCGCCTGCGGGTCCCCTGACCCAGGTGTGGCAGGCGTCCTCTGTCCAGGGCCAGATGGTGTCTGCTGCAGCCACCGGCCTGCTCCAGTGCAGTGAGGAGGCAGCCTTGGCCACGTGTGGGGCGGGAGTGTGGCTTTATTGACAGATACCACTGGGGGCCGCGGGGCCGGGTCCTGGGGAGGCCCGGGGCAGCTGTGCTCCAAGCAGAGATTCAAACAGGGCGCTGCGGCACACGCCTGCCATCCCAGTGGCTGTGGAGGCCGAGGCAGGAGGATGGCAAGGGTGAGGCCAGCCTCGGCAACTTAGCAAGACCCCGTCTCAGACTAAATCAAGAAGGGCTGGGGTGGCTGGGTGCTGCAGCACCCGTGGGGCTCAGGGTTCCATCCCCTGAATAAAGGGCCTGAGGTGTGACCTCGACTCCTGTTGCTCTCAACCTTCCGCCACAGGAAGAAGGCCCTGTCGGAGGGGGCCACAGTCCGGGACCTCAGACCTCCCAACCGCGAACACACGCTCTGCTCCTCACAACCCAGCGGGCCGCGTGCTCCTTATGGCCGCCCACAAAGGACAGGGACGGCTCTGGCTCCTGAGGACTCACAGATGTGCCGGGCGGCGTCCTCTTGATGAACTGGCCTGAGGTGAGTCGCAGCCACTGACCTGAGGTCGAAGTGGCTCCCGTTTTTCAAGTCCCTCTCTCCTCTGCCCACAGCCCCCCATGGCTCCCACCTCCCTTGGGGTCAAAGCCCCAATCCTCCGTGTGACCCCCAGGCCCTGTCCTCCCTGCCACAGTCTCCTCTCCCCCTCCCCTGGCTGCTTCTGGGTGCCTCCAAGGACCAGGCTCCTCCTGCCCCAGGGCCTTTGCACTGCTGTGCCCGCCTCCCAAAGTGCTGCTGCCGCCCAGGGACTCCGCTATGCCTTGTTAGGCTCCTTCTCCCTTCGGGGCCACCCTGGGCCACACTGTTGGCGACTCGAGCCCCACTCCACGCCGGGCACTGTCTGCCCTGCTCCCCAGCAGGCTCTGGGAAGGCGGTCATCTGTTTGTGCCCCGCTGGGCAGTCAGCGCCCATTCTGCCTCCCCGTGTCCCCTCCAGAGCCATTCTTTCTCCGCCCTCTCGGCTTCCCTCGGTCCTTCCTGGATTCCTGCTCCGGGGCCCAGTGGACCTGCTCAGGATGACCTTTTTGAAAACCCTGCATCATGACCTGGGCTCCACGGGGGCCACCAGAGCAGGAGGCAGATGGACGCCAGGTCCCCCGGGCACTGTGGGCCGGGGCCGGTCACTCTCTGGTGTGGGCGTCCTGGGTGCCACAGGTTGAGAGCAGCAGCCAGGCCCCCACCCTCCGGGGCCTGCCTCCCCGCGGCTGTGACAGCCACAGCCTCCGGCCCGGGGCAGCCTGGGTTGAGAGGCAGGCTCTGGGCTGCTGGGGTCAGCTGGCACCTCCCACGTGGGTGGGCAGGAGGTCCCGGCTAGCGGCCGAGGGCAGGGGAAGTGTTCCCAGCCCCTGGGATGGCGCCAAGGCTGTTGTTCCCCAGGCCTGGACGGGGACCTGGTGGCCTAGTGCAGGGCTTGGGACGCCGTCCCCAGGGTGTGTGCCCGGGGCAGGCGCTGGCCTGGCTCTCCTCACCCACAGCCTGAGCGCCGCCGCCTCCACGCCCGACCAGTCTGGAGCGGGGTCAGGGCACCAGCTGCTCCCTGCAGGCCCCGTCCACGCAGGAGGGGGGACAGGGAGGGAATGGCCCGGTGGCTGCAGAGACCCCGCGGAGGCTGAGACCTGGGTGAGGAGACCCGGCAGGTGACAGGGAAAGAACAGCTGCAAGGCAGGAGCCCGCGGTGCACAGAGCCCGGGCGGGACCCCAGCTGGCCTCTCAGCCAAACGGAGCCCAGGGGACGGCTCCCGGCAGCCCCGCAGCGGACACCGCGACAGGCAACCGTGGTCCCTGCACGTCACCGTGGGCTGTATCAGCCAGCAGTCTGCCAGACAGATCCCCCGGGACTCTGGCCGCACGCGCAGACGTTCATCAGACAGTCACCACCTCCCGGCTCGGGGTCCGGGATGGAGGGGCTGCGTGGCGGCTTGGGGGCTCTGGCACTCAGGACACTGCAGGGGGACATCACAGGGGTCCCCTGACCTGGGCTCCACTGGGGCCACAGGAGCAGCTGCCAAGTGGGGGGGCAGGAGGCCTAGGCTCCTGGCCACAAGGGCCTCTCCGGGGCTGCTCACCGCATGGCCGACCCCACAGCGCTAAGGAGAGCCAACCAGGGCGGCGAGTCCCTGTCCCTGCCACCTCCTCTCAGTCAACGGAGCCGCCCCACACAGCACTCCAGGGCCTTCCAAGCCTGTGAACACCAGATCGTGCATCCCCAGGCCATCCAGGTGGCCGACTGCCTCCTGGTGGGCACGGCCCAAGCGCCTGCTGGTCCAGGCTGTGGTCAGAACCTGCCATATGTTCAGGCCACCTGGTTCCCGGAACAAGCCCCCACCACAGCCATGAGGCCCGGAGCCAGGCGGCCCCGGTTCTAAGCCTGCGTTCACTCCCCAGCTGTGTGGCTTTGGGCAATCGACTTGGCCTCTCTGTGCCTCACGTCTTGTCCTTGGCAAGAGCCACGTCTCTCTGCGCCGCCACGTAACTCACCTGCTGTGTCTTGCACAGGAGAAAGTGGATGTCAGAGGGAGGTGACCCAGGTTGGCTGCCCAAACATGGTGGCACCCCAGGGGAGGGAGGAGACACACCGGGTGGCCTCCCTGAGCTGCTGCTCTCGGGTGGTGACCCTGGCCCTCTCCCGTCCCCCCAGATCCGCCCCAGCAGCCCTCCAGGAACCTGGCCCGAGGTTCGGGGAAGGGTCGCCAGCATCCAGAACATGCCTCCCTGCTCCCCAGCTTCTCCTGCCTGCAGCCGCACCCACCCGTGCCCATGGCCTGCCCGGGCCCGTCACTGCCCGGTGCCTTCGACCTCCTGGGCGCGGCCGGCCAGGACAAGCTGCTCTACCTGAAGCACAAGCTCAAGACGCTGCGCCCGGGCTGCCGGGGGGCCGGCCTGCTGCACGCCATGGTGCTCCTCACGCTGGGCCAGGAAACTGAGGCCAGGATCTCCCTGGAGGCCCTGAAGGAGGACGCGGCGGCCCGGCTGGTGGCCCGCCAGTGGGCCGGCGCGGACGGCGCCGAGGCCCTGGAGGAGCCCCCCGACGTGTCCTGGGCCGTGGCCCGTCTCTACCACCTGCTGGCCGAGGAGCAGCTGTGCCCAGCCTCGCTGCGGGACTCGGCCTACCAGGCCGCCCTCCGCGCCCACGGCTCCAGGGGCGACCGGCGGCTGGCGGAGCTGCAGGACGAGGCCCGGGACCGGTGCGGGTGGGACGTCGTCCGGGACCTGAGTGGCTTCCAGCCCCTCTGTTCCGACCTGGGTGGCCTCCCACCGTCCTCGGCGTCACCCTCTGGGACCAGGAGCCTCCCGCGCCCCATCGACAGCCAGCCGGACTGGAGCCAGGGGCGCTCCCTGCGGTCCACCAGCAGCCCCGGCTCGCTGGCCCGCAGCTTGGCCATCAGTCAGTCCCCCACCGTGCCCCTCGCGAGCCCGCAGCGCAGCGCCCCGGGGCCCAGCAAGCTCTGCCAGGAGCCCCAGGCCAGCCCGGGGCCTGAGCCTGTCCCCACGGGCTGCCAAGAGCCAGAGGAGATGAGCTGGCCCCCCTCTGTGGACGCGGCCTGCTCCCTGGAGCTGGCAGACTGCCCGGTCCCCAGGCTCCCTGTGGCGGCCCCAGCCCCAGCCCCTGCCCACCCCCCTGAGCCCCCCGAGGCTCCAGAAACCAGCAGCCAAGTCCCAGTGCAGTGCATGGAGGGGTCTGCGGGCCCCGAACCTCTGCCCCTGCCCACTGTGGAGGCCACTGAGAGTCCTGGCCTTGTCAAGGAGAGGACACCACCCCAACTCTCGGGAGAAGAGACCACACCCCAGAAGAGCAAGCCAAGCCCACCCCCGGCCTCAGCCCCGGCCCCCACGGCCTCCCCGCCTTCTCCCCTGCCTCCGACCCCAGCCTCCGCGTCCCCCTGTCCCTCCTCCTTTGAGTCAGCGTCATCGGAGCAGAAGTTCTATAACTTTGTGGTCCTCCACGCCAGGGCTGACGAGCAGGTGGCCCTGCGAGTGCGGGAGAAGCTGGAGGCCCTCGGGGTGCCAGATGGGGCCACCTTCTGCGAGGACTTCCAGGTGCCGGGGCGCGGGGAGCTGCGCTGCTTGCAGGACGCCATTGACCACTCCGGCTTCACCATCCTGCTGCTGACCTCCAACTTCAACTGCCGCCTGAGCCTGCACCAGGTCAGCCAGGCCCTGATGAGCAGCTTCACGCAGCACGGGAGGGAGGACTGCGTCGTCCCCTTCCTGCCCCTGGAGAGCTCCCTGGAGCAGCTGGGCCCCGACACGGCCAGCCTGCTCACTGGCCTCGTGTGGCTGGACGAGAACTCCAAGGTCTTCACCAGGAAGGTGGCCAACACCTTCAAGCCGCAGAAGCTGCGGGCGCGCAAGGCCCACTGGAGGAAGGAGCAGGACGTCCGCGCCCTGCGGGAGCACAGCCAGCGCCTGGAGGGCGAGCGGCGGCAGGCGGCCGCCATGGGCGCCGCGTACTGGGACAGCCTGCAGAGCTACCGGGCCTGGCAGTCGCAGGTGGACCGGCTCCAGGCAGCCTTCGGCAGCCACTTGTCCTTCGCGACTCGGGTGCCTCACCCGTCTCAGGTGCCCCTGGGGGGCCAGGTGCCCTGGGGAGGCCAGGTGCCCTGGGGGGGGCCGTCCCCCCTCCCCACCTGGCCCGGAGGCCCCCAGTCGCCGCCGTGGCCAGCGGGCAGCCCCGCGCCCGCCTTCCCGCCGCCGCCCCCCGCGGCCCCGGGGTTGCAGCCCCTCATCATCCACCACGCGCAGATGGTGCAGCTGGGGCTCAGCAACCACATGTGGAACCAGAGAGGGGCCCAGGCGCCCGAGGACAAGACGCAGGAAGAAGGGCGGTGACCAGCCGGGCCACGGGGCCGCCCTGGACCCCAGCACGGCCGGGCAGGGCCCGTGGACCCCACCGGGGCGCTCCCTTGGGGTCGCTGCCCCGGAGCCGCCCCCACGCGGGCAGAGGGCTTCGTGGGCCTGGGGTCGAGGAGGGACACGGGAGGTGGGGCGTTTGACGGTAATAAATATTTATTGAAGGTTCCTCGGAGCCGCCGTCTGCCCGGCGACCTGCGGCGAGCACGCGGCCACGCGCCTCAACGACGGGAGGCGGAAGCCGCGACCACGCGGGCGTCCTCTCCGGGGTAGAGCAGGACGTTGCGCAACCTGCTCTCCCCCCATTGGTCATGAGTGGGTCACATGACTTCTGTCCCGGTTGCAAAGGATTCTGGGAAATGTAGTCCTGGGGGGCGGCCACGTGCCTTTCAGAAAGGCTGGGTTCTAATAGCAAAGAAGGTGGAGACAAAAGATGTTGGGAGCCGTGCTTGGTGGCCTGCGCCTGTAATCCCAGCTCTGTGAGCCTGAGGCAGGAGCATCGAGAGTTCAAAGCCAGCCTCAGCACCAGCGAGGCACTTAGCAACTCAGTGAGACCCTGTCTCTAAATAAAATACCAAACAGGGCTGGGGATGGGGCTCCGTGGTCCAGTGTCCTGAGCTCAGTCCTCTGTACAGCACGCTGTTACTTGGGAGTATTTCTGGGACCACCCACTTCAGGCCGACCGTTTACTGTGCTCTTTAAATGCGTGCCCCGGAATCCCCACCACCACCACCACCACTGGAAAGTAAGAAAGGCGAGACCGCCGGCTGAACTCTTCACACTGACAGACTTTTTTGAGGCCGGGTCTCACTGAGTTGCTTAGAGTCTCACTAAAGTGCTGAGGCTGGTTTGGAATTTGCTATCCTCCTGCCGCAGCCTCCCAATCAACTGGGATTACAGGCGTGGCCGCCGGGTCCCCGAAGGCAGGAGCTTCTGAAGGCCCATTTTACAGGTGGGGAAGTAGGCCCAGGGAGTGAACTGTGGCCCCAAACATGGCCAGGTTAGGGGAGAGATCACCAGGTCCCGGGAAGGGGCAGAGGAGGCCCCCTCCCCAGCCGCGCAGGTTGAGGCAGGGCTGGGGCCAGGCCTGGTGGGGCTGGCTGAGTCACCCCCCAGCCACGCACCCTTGCTATTTTCGTTGCTGACTCAGGCTTCGTCACAGCCGGCTCCCCACGGTGGCCTGGAGTGAAACCCAGGAGCGGAGCCTCTAAGCGGATTCTGGAGTCGGGCAGGGGGCTCCTGGAAACTGCTCTGTCCACCGGCCGCGCCCGATGGCCAACCGAGGAAGACCTACTGCGCAGGCCCCAGGGCGTGGCGGGGCGAGAACAGAAGGGGTCGTGGGGAGGGAACTATAAGCAGGAAAATGTCAGACACCGGAAGGGACTGGAGGAGGAGGAAGCAGGGTGAGGTGACGTTGGGTGTCCAAGAGGGAGGGACTTAAGGGACCCAGGAGGTGGCTTTGGGGCCAAGAGCTGGGGGGCAAAAGCAGAGGTCCCGGCGGAGGGCACAGCCGAGTAAAGGCCCTGGGGCAGGACCCAGCGGGGCGTGGTGGAGGCTGAAGGCAGAGAAGAGCCCGAGCGGCTGGGGCAGGGGGCGTCAGGGCGGGGAGAGCTGGGCAGGGCCTCTGCGCTGCGGGAGGACTCGGGCTTGGACCCCGAGGGAGGCGGGAACCAGGAGAGGAGGGCGAGACCTGACCCAGGTGCTCGCGGGCGCCCTCTAGTGGCTGCTTCGGAGAGGACAGACTAGGGGTGTCCAGGGCAGGAGCTGGGGACCAGGGGGAGGCCACTGCTCTTGTCCAGATGGCAGCAGAGGAAGTGGGGAACCCTTTCCCATTCCTAAGGCCGCTGGACAAGAATCCTGCCTGGGCAGCGTCACCATGACAGATCACCCCATGGGGCCTCGGCAGCTGGACCCCACTCTGCCTCCGAGGTACTGTGGCATCCACAGCAGCCACGGTCCCTTTCGGGGCATCATCTTCCCTAGCCATAAAATGGACCCAGCGACCTCAGGTGTGGAATGCTCGCCCCTGCCTGTCCCCACATGACCCCAGCACACGGAGGACCCGTGGCAAGGACCTGAGGGCCTGCCCAGAGACGGCATCACTGTGCCCAGTTTACAGGTGGGAAACTGAGGCCCAGAAAGGTGAAGTCACTTGCCCAAGAGCACACAGCCACTTGGGCAAGAGAGAGGCCCAGAAACCGCAAGCTGCCAGTGCATCTCCTGCGTCAGATTTCCCAACAGGTCATCGCCCTTTTCTGGTTTTTGCAGGAGAGGGCTGTAACCCCAGCCATCTAGGCCAGCGCTCCCCCAATGAGCCTATCCAGCCCTCTCCCTGTCTGCTCTTTGATTGCGATTCTAGTTACGCCCAGGCTGCCCCAAGGGCAGGGTGGAACACCCCACCCCCCACCCTGTTTCTTTTCCCCAGACCTTTTTATATTTTATTTTGTGATAGGGTCTTGCTAAGTTGCTGAGGTCTTGAACTCACGTCCTCCTTCCTCAGCCTCCGGAACCAGGGTCATGGACCTGTCTTGGTCCTGGAGGCTTTTTTTGGTGGTGGTGCTGGGGACTGAACCCAGGGCCTTGTGCATGCAAGGCAAGCTCCCCACCAACTGAGCTGTATCCCCAGCCCATCGCGGAGGCTTTTTCCAGAACACAGGGCACACAGTGTTCAGTAAGTGAATTCACTTGATGAACCATTATTGAGCACTTGCTGTGTGCAGGCCTGTTCTGGGCACTGGGGATGCTGAGCTGAGCCCGTCTTGGCTAGTTCACTGGACAGTGAGTGGGGAGCTATTGAGTCATGGTTCCCTTTATCCAGCCAACATTTATTGAGCACCTGCTGTGTGCAGGAGACAGGCACTGATCAGGCAGTGCTGGCCTTTAGGGATGTGACAGGGCCCTGGGGGATTGAAGGGAGCTGCTGGAAGGAGGAAGTGGCTGAGAGCAGAGGGTGAGCCTTGACTAAGTGGAGATGGGACAGTCCCCAGCCAGGGCTCTGTCCACTCCTGCACCCAAGGCTGGGGCCTGCCTTCAGGCTGGGTTGTTCCAGGGGAAGTCCCCTGTGAGTCACGCAGCCTTGAAGAAAAATAGGAAGAAACAACAATGCAAAAAGTCCCCTTCTTTAAAGCCTGTGTGACTCTTTTTGAGGTCAGTATGCCCAGGGTGGCCTGCAGCTGTGTCCCTGCTTAGGGAAACTCTCCTGGCCGTGTGAGGGTTTCCCAGAGAGGGCCTTTGCACCGTGTCACACAGCACTTGGTGGCCTGGGCTTGGCACTCCACGGATCGGTTGTCTCGTGACTGGAACATGTAGACAGTGTGGCCTTGCTCACAGGGACAGGCGTGTCTCATCGTTTTTGCTGGGACCAGTGGCCAAACTTCTCGTCCCAGCAACGACAGGAGGATTCAAGCCTGAGGTCCGCTGGGCAACCCAGTGAGACTGTCTCAAATAAAAAGTTAAAAAGGGCTGGGTGTGGCTCGGTGGCAGGGCTTGATGTGGCACCCGCGAGGCCCTGGGCTCCAAGCCCAGCAGCAGGAGAAGGGGGACAGCAGCCCTTGGCAGTGAGCTCCACTGGATCCCCACCCCGTCGCCACGTCCCGTCTGGGGACTTGCTGTTCCGGACACTTCCTGCCTATGGAGGCACACGGGGGCCTGCACCTGGCTTCCTGTCCTGCCCTCAGCCCCGGGTTCTGCAGGGCCCACCCTGTGCGCTGGGAAGTCCCCGCTGGCTCCCTCTCCTGGATGCACGTGTTAGCGCTGCCCGGGGGCGGCCGGGCCCTGCCGGGAAGCGGGAAGGCGCGTGTGCGCATGCGCGATGTGTTCTACTGCGTGCATCTGTTTCGGGGTGAACCCGGCCTTGAGCGGCTCGGCGAGGGCTCTGCCCCTGAGCTGTGACCGTGGCCCCCACTTCCCTTCTTGATGATCCTCCTTGGGCGGCCCTGGCCGCACGCGGGGGCTGCAGCGCCGGGCTGGCCAAGGGCGGAGCTGTCCCCAGCTGGGTGGAGGAGGAAACGGCCCTGCCCGTTCTGGGTCACCCTGACCCTGGAGCCAGAGGTTGGTGTGACCAGCCTCCAGCTGGCCCCACCTGGGGAACTGAAAGTCAGGTGGAGAGCAGGCCTCCTGCCCGGGCTTTCTGGAGGCGGGGCAGGCCAAGGGGCAAGCGGTTCCCTGCAGTGTTTTACCCAAATGGAATTTAGGGAAGGCATCCAGGATGTCCCCTCGGGTCAGTGACCTTGCACTGCCAAGTCCAGTGGCCACTTCTCCACGCTCCTCACCCTCTGCCTCCCACCTGCCAGGCAGGTGCTGCTCCATCTGCCCTGGCTCCCCGCTGGCCCTCCTCAGGACCCTCCACAGGGGCTTCTCTGAGCCCCACCCTGAGGATCCCCAGCGCAGCGCCACCCCCACACAGCGATTCTGAACAAACAGGCCGCACTCATCCGAGGCTACCTGCCTTCTCCATCAGGACGGGCCTTCTGTCCACTCCGCTGCTGGACCCCAGGGCCCAGCACACAGCAGGTGCTCAATAAGTGTTTGGCTTTGATGAACACTGCAGCGTCTTTGGTCCGCACCCGGCCCATTTCTCCTCTCCACCCCACCCTGGTCCTTCCCTCCACTGTCCTGGGACTGAGCACCTGCTGTGTACCCGAGGCTGGAGGCCCTGCGGCTGCCCTCCTAGGCGTAGGGCCCACGGGGCAGGGGCAGACCTGTGAGGGGTGTCCCAGAGTGTGCCTGGGTGTGAAGGGGACCCAGAGGGCACTGCCAGGCCGGTCCGGGAGGGGTGCTGAAGGAAGGGAGGGTCCTCTGGTGGTGGGGGAAGCATGGCCATGTGAACCCGGGCACGGACTGTCTGTCCAGCCTGGAAAGGGACGACTTAGGGACACAGGTTACCTTGGGGAGCCAGACAGGGCCACTAGATGGCGCCGTGTGACAGCAGGGCGGGGAAGCAGCCACGCACTCAGCCTCTGAAAACAGCCAGGTGGCGTCCTCACCATAGGCCACCCCAGTGCTCCCTGCCACACTGCAGATGGGGACACCGAAGCGGGCGGGGGCATTAGTTTGCAGATGGCCAGGCCAGACGGCAGGGTAGCGCCCACTGGAGGCTGAGCTTGCCCTCCAGGCCCTGCCCGAGGTCACCTCTGACCCAAGACCTGGGCTTCCTGGCTCAGAGGCTGACCCCAGGTGGCCCTGGGGGGACCCTATTTTTAACCTGTTCTGTGGCGCAGCCTTATTATAGCTCTGGGAGGCCGCCAAGGGCGCTGAAGTCCATCATCTCTGCGAGAGGAGCTGCCAGGGAGCCCTGCTGCCCTCTTGCCCGGGCTCCTGGGCCCCCGTGCCCTCTCCCGGGCTGCGCTCTTGGGAGCTCCATTTATCCCTCCTACTTGAGGCACTGGATGTTTTTCTTTAGGTTTAAAAAATCAACCCTTTTAAAAACTGAGGGCCGTTCACCGTGTGCGGCCTCACGACCCCACAGGGCCCCTAATGGGCGCAGGCTGAAGTGGCCGTCACCCTAAGAGGCTCAGCGCCAGTCTCTCATCTTCAGGGTGGGTGGTGAGCCAGGGTCTGCCTGTGCTCGGCCCCAGGACGCTGGCAGAGGGCAGGCTGCGCAGGACATGCGAAGCTGGACAGCAGGTCCAGCTGAGCTCAGGGCCAACGGAGGGTGCCGCGGGCAGGACAGGAGAGGCAGGCAGGCGGCAGGAGCAACCTTCACCACGGCCACTGCCCAGCACAGGCGCCGCCCGGCTCCCTCACTGGCCCCCTCCAGCACTGGCCGGCCGTCTGCACACCGTGTCCCTCTTTCCTCCCACCCTTCCCTGTTCCACAGCACGGGGTCAGTGCCCAGTCCTCTTGCTGGCTAAGGCGGGACGCCTTGGCAGAAGCCCTGGGAGCAATCTAGGTCCTCTTCAGGTGCCTGAGCCTGTCACTGATGCCACAGGGGCAGGGACAACGGACAGGACACACAGGAACAAAGAATAAAAACTCAAGGTCAGGGTTCAAGGGTCAAGGGAGAAAGGACCCGGTGAGGCTGGGTGGTAGATGATCCTGGAGGAGGACGCTTCATCAAGTCCATTTGAAGGAGGAGGGTGAGCGGGTGGCACTGGGGATCTCAAGTGTCCAGCTCGGGGCCAAGGCTCAACCCCATTCCTGCAGCCAAAGGCAGCAGTGCGGCCTGTGGAGCGAGGACACTCCCCGCAGCACCTGTTGGGGTGACGCCTGGGGCACCTCTGACTCAGCCTCCCTGCCCCCAGCCTTTCTCCTGGACGGGAACTGATGTCCTATGCCCAGGTGCCAGCAGTCCTGGTCGCTCTGCGCAGAGCTATCTTTAACTCAGGACCATGCTGTGCGCCCCACGCCAGGATCCAGCCCGGGGGCAGGGCCAGTCTGTGTCTGGCCAGTCCACCCCACCTGAAACCTGCCTGACCTTTGGGATGACCTTGGTCACCAAAACCGGGGCTCAACCCTCAATCTGGAGTCTGAGGTTTTAAGGAGCATGGGTCACCATCCCCCCACCAAGTCCAGCACAGGTCAGGTGCCAGCGACGCTGACCCTCAAGGAGAGGCCAGGGGCCGAGCACTGTGGGCTGGACGCCCTGCAGGTGCACAGGCTGCGCGGTGTGGGCCCTGAGCCTCTCCACGGCCACCCTGGACCCGTCGGCGCACTTACGCACAACCCGCAGTGCCCAGCACACACAGGCCAACGCGGCCACCTCCTGTCCTCAGGAGGCTGCTGTGAGGGCCCCTCCCACCCAGGGGCACTGTCCTGAGCCATATCCAGCCTTTTCTTTAGGACGCTGCGGGGCTGGCCTTGAACTTGCCCCTCCTGCCTGGCCTCCCGGCCTGCAGCCACTGTTCCCAGTCCTCCTAGAGCAGGGACGTGGTCACAGAGCTGGACAGACGTCACCCCAGAGGAAACGGGCTGGGCGGCAGCTGTGGCGAAGCAGGAGGCGGGGAGGAGGCCGCCCCACGGACCTGCAGCGTGGCCTCTACGTCCAGACACTCCGAGGGCTGGAACTGGGCACCCCCAGCTGCACCCGACCCCAGGGCAGCTGGAAGGTGGGCGGGCACGGGCTCTTGGGACTGCCGACCCAGCCTGGGGCCGCTTTTGACTGGACTATGCTAACAGGGAGGTGAGGAGCAGGACGGGGAGGCAGCAGGTTCAAGGCCTGCGGGCAGGAGAGCCCCTCCCTGGCCCTGGGAGGCAGCCGGGGGCGTGCCCTCCCTCTTCTGTGCCCATTTTGTGTGGTAGCCCGACCCCAGAGCAGGCCCTGGACTCAGCGGATTCCGTCGGAGGGCAGAGGTGGAAGCAGGGCCTGTGTTTGGTGCCCCAGCGAGCGGCCCTCCCTCCGCCATGCCATGTGGCCACCCAAGGAAGCACAATTCTCTTCAAACACCTGCTTTTTAATGCCCTCGGGCTGCAACGGAAACACCTGCTTCTGCCGTGCTTTGGGAGGGCCAGGATTGTCCTCCTGAGTTAAGTCAAAAGCTTGTCTTGTAAATAAATAAACTTCCTACCTAACACTGCAAACCCAAACCCGCCTCAAGGGCCAGGCGTCCAGAGGTGGTGCTACCCGCTGCAATGGAGCTGCGATCTGCTCCTGCAGGGCTGTGGTGTCACCTGAGCAGAAGGATGCCTTCTGCTAACCTGCCCTGGCAACTGTGCGGGGACCCGGGGCCCAGGGGGCGGGGCAAGTGCTGGCGACCTGCTCCTTGGAGACGGCAGACCTTCGATACTGCAGAGCTAGGCCCTCCCAGGGGAGGCCTGGACTCAGGTCCTGGAGCAGGTCAAGGGCAGGGCTGCTGTGGGCATGCCCCTGACAGGGAAGGCCGCACAGGCGTCCCTGGTCTGCCTGTCCTTTTAATCTGTAAACAGTGGCGCCCGGACCCACACCTGCTGCCCTGGGAGGCAATCGTTGTGGCTTCTTTGGTACTTGACCTGATCTTCGGTCATAGTCGGGGGACACTGTTCTCTAAGGAGAATGGGAAGCTGGGAGGCCTGTGCAAGGCCGAGAGGGGTCCCACACACACCTAGGGCCACCTCGGGGCGGACACGGGGCCTGGGGCTCGCTCCCCAGCACAGCTCACTGGGATGGGTGGCCACAGGCACCAAACCCCTGACTGCCTGGAGGCAGCTCGCGGGGTCCAGCAAACAAAAAGCCTAAGAAAGATAAAATAAAATAAAGAACTGCAGCAAAATGTCAGAACCTGGGACAGCGGGTCCACCCCTACACCCACCAAGCCCGCAGCTGCGCAGGGCCGCGGGGCAGCCGGGGGACCCTGCTTCTGCACTCGCCAACGCCCGACTGGGAGCTGCTCCTAACACTGTGGGTGGCCGGGCACCAGGACCTCGGGGTGCAGGAGGCCCCCAGTCCCTCCCAGCATGTGACCCTGCAGGCCGCCAGTGCGCAGGCGCACTAACTGCTCCCTGGTCCAGGGGAGGGGCCGCAGGCGGAGGGCCCTCGGGTGCTGGCGAGGCCGGGCCTCCCCGGCTCAGTGCAGCTGGATGAAGGCCTCCAGCTCCTCGGGGATGAAACCCTTGTAGGGGATCTTGTTCTTGTCCAGGGCGCGGGCCGCGAGGCACTGCAGGGTCACGTAGTTGAAGGGCTGCATGGTGCTCTTGGCCAGCAGCCCCTCGTCCAGCAGCTCGCAGGCCGTTTTCTTGAAGGCGTTGGTGGCGTCCATGTGGGCCCCGGCTTCCACCAGGGCGTTCATGATGGCCGGGCAGTTGTTCTGGGCCGCGATGTGCAGCGGGGTGTTGTTGTCAAAGTCCCTGCTGTCCGGGTCGGCCCCACAGTCCAGCAGCACTTTGACCACGTGCAGGGAGGGGAAGGTGCCCACGCGGTAGCGGCCCACGTTGGTGGTGTCCTTGTCGGCGGCCATGTGCAGGGGCGTGAAGCCGTTCCTGCCCCGGGGGGCGCACCGGAGCAGCCGGTAGACCGTCTGGTGCTTCAGGTGCTCCTGGCTGGGGCTGGTCTCCACCTTGCCCATCAGGTAGAGCAGGTGCAGGATGATGGCCAGCGCCTTGGTGAACTGCGCCGAGTCCCCGGGCTCCCTGGGCTGCTGCAGGGCCCGCTCCACTTCCCGGACGCCTTTGCTGAGCACGCCCATGAGGTCTGTGAAGCCGATCTGCGTGCCCAGGCTGCCCTTGGCGGCGCGGTCCTGCAGCATGTAGGAGAAGAGTTCGGCAAAGGAGAGGAAGCTGCTGGCTGTCATGGGGCTCAGGGGCTCCAGGTTGCTCTGCTGCATGTCCAGGGCGTACTTCCACAGGCGGATGCAGCGCTCGAAGTTGCCCGAGTCGGCGTACACAGCGCCCCGGTACCGGATGTAGTAGGAGGTGTCGGGGTGCGAGGGGCCCAGGATGCGCTCCCGGATCAACAGCGCCTGCATGCGCATCTCATCCGGGTCCGTGATCAGCGCTTCCAGTTCCTGGGCGCTGTTCACCTCCCTGGAATAGTCGTAGGCCAAGACCGGCTGCTGGGGCTCGGGTTTGGGCAAATACTCGCCGCCCTGGTGCCGCAGCTCCATGGCGCGTCTCCAGTGCTTAAGGGCCCCCAGCAGATCTCGCTTCTTATCCACATACGTGGCTCCTAGCAGCTCCAGGGCTTCTATGGCAGCTTCCCGGCTGGTGGGGCAGCAGCTCTCGTAGGTGAGGGGCTCCTCTGGGGCGGAGCCCTCCTGGGGAGGCCCTGCGCCGGCCGCCTGCGGCTGGCCCGGCTGCTTCTGGATGAGGTACTCCACGATGTTGGTGTGGCCCGTCACGCTGGCCGCCAGCAGCGGGGTCATGCCGTAGCCGTCGCGCTCCATGCGCGCATTGCAGCCCAGCAGCAGCTGCAGGATCTCCAGGCTGCCGGACTCGGCGCAGTCGTGCAGGGCCGTGTTGCCTTTGGCGCTGCGCCGGTTCACCTGGGCGCCCTGCTCCAGCAGGTAGCGCGCGATCTCGCGGTGGCCCTTGTAGCAGGAGATCATGAGGCACGTGTGCCCGTGCCGGTTGGCCACCTCCAGGTCGGCCTGGTGCTCGCCCACCAGGTAGCGCACCACCTCCAGGTGGCCGTCGAAGCAGGCGGCGCGCAGCGGCGTGGAGTTGGTGCGCGTGGTGCGGTTCACCGAGGCGCCGCGGCGCAGCAGGCTGCGCACCACGTCCAGGTGCCCGGCGGCCGAGGCGGCCCACAGCGGCGGCGCGCCCTCGATGGTCTCGCCGTCGAAGTGCACCGAGCCGCCGGCCTCCACGCTGGCGCCGCAGCGGTCCACCAGGTACTCCACCACGTCCAGGTGGCCGTAGCGGGCGGCGATGAGCAGCGGCGTCCCTCCGCAGGCCACCTCGCCCATCAGCTCATCCAGCTCCTCCCGGCTCCGGCCGCTGAGCAGCTTCTGCAGTAGCTGCAGCTTGCCGTCATGGGCGGCATTGTACACGGCGGTGTGGAGGTCCATGGTCTCGGCCTCCGTCAGCCCATGGGACGGCCGCGGGGGACAGGGAGACGGCGGCTACAGCCCTAATGGGCAGGCGGCAACCTTCACCGTCTCCCCCGCCGCCATCTCAGGGCCTCGGCCGGCGGAACAAAATGGCTGCGGCGACCTTGCGCCTTCGGCCTTTGGGGGCATGCCGGGAAATGCAGTCTTCTGCGCGGGACAGCTCCGTAAGACGCGGAGGGACGTTGAAGGCTCAAGACTACATTTCCCAGAAGGCAGCGGGGTAGCCTCTGAAACCTGTCAGTACGGTGCATGATGGGAATTGCCGTTCCCATCAGCGGATAGCCGCGCAAAAAAGCGATCCAAGGACCTCGACTCCCGGCATGCCATGCGACATGCTATGTCTGGTGCGACTCCGGGAAAACTTAGTGACGTTTTTCCTTTTGCTGTCACTTTGCCCGGGTCGACCGGAAGGGCAGGCAGGCTAAGCCCCCAAAAGACTACATTCCCCAGAAGGCTAAGCTAGCCAGGCGGGTCCGAGTTGGTCTTAATGTGGCGGAGCCGCTAACCGGCAGGGGGCGCGCGGGAGAGGCTGAAAAGTTGAGTGGGGCGAGGAGCTTGGCGTAGCCCGGAGGACGGGTGGCGATAAGGGTTAATCTTCGTCACTCGCGTACTTCTCATTCATTCATTCATCCATTCATTCACCCAATACCAGAACAATCCAGAAAGTTCTTAGATCCCTTTTTGATCAAACCTCCCCTCTCGCCATAGCCACAGCTGATCTGTTCTGTCTCTGTAGTTCTGCCTCTTGAATAATATAAATATGAAAGCCTGTGCATTTGGGCTTCTTGCAGGGCTGGGCTCCCTGAGTTGCTGAGGCTGGCCTTGAACTCGCGGTCCTCCGGCCTCAGCCTCCCGGGCCTGTTCGCCGCCTGGCCCCGTGAGATGCTGTAGACTTCTCAGGATTTCCCCGCTGCCCCTTGGTCTAGGAAGCTGGGCCACCCCTCTGGGGTTGAGAAGGCCCAAGTCCCTGGTGGCTTGTGTTTGTCCCCAGCTTCCTGTGCCTTACAACTTGGGGAGATGCTGCCACACAGGATTTTGTGGCATATTCTTAATCTTCCTCATTAACAGGTTTAACCATTTAAATCATAAATACATCCCGAGGTTATTGATTCTCTTCACACAGAAAGCATAAAAACATTTTGTTGTTGTTTTGTTTTTGATGGAGCTGAAAATTTTAATTGCTACAGTGAAATGAGGACTCTGAAACTTCTAACACAGAGTCCTGAACCGGGGTTTGAAGGTCCCCTGGGTGTTCGCCAAACAAAGGCTTCATTAAGTTTTAAATGCCCCTCCACAGATGGCAGCACCCTGCAGTGAACTGTGCCCTCAACCAGGCAATTACAGGATCTGTTTTAAAAGTTAATTCACCAACAGCGCCACTGCGGAGGCCGAGGCAGGAGAATCGCAAGTTCAAGACCAGCAACGCCCTGAGATCCCGTCTCAAAGTTTAAAATGAAAGGGCTGGGATGTGGCTCAGTGGCAAGGTGCCCTTAGGTTCAATCTGCAGCACTAATTAGTCTGTAATTAATTAATGTAGTAGGTGGAGCAGGTCCTGGTAGGACAGCAGTTCCAGGCTGAGTGTGGAGCCTCAAAAAAACCTCTGGGGACATGGCAGGTTCCAGCCAGGTGGCCAGTGGTCAACCCCTGGGACATTTCTCGGTGCCTCCTGTAGCATTCTGCACGGAGGAAGTGTGTTCAGAGTCACAATGCTGCATTGACCATTTGCTTTTCAACGTAGCCAAGAGATTAATTCTGGACCCCAGATTCCAGGGTTTGCGGTCATTCCCGGGGCCAAGCAGCTGCGTGGTCTGCACAAGCTGCTGACCACAGTGAACTTGGCTTTCTCATCTGTGTGGCTTGAGGGGGAGCCGGGTCTCAGAGGGCTCTGTAGAGCAGGTGTGCAGGGTGTCGGGCAGGTGGGTGAGCCTGGGAGGGGCCCCTGGCGCCCTGCGGCCTCTCCACCATCGCCCCATCACCTGGTGGGCCACTTCCACCACGGAGATTAACCGGCCCCAGGTCAGGATGTGGGCGGGCTTGGTTTCTCCTGAGCCCTCTCCTTGGCTGGCAGGTGACCCTCTAAGCCTGCCACACGTGTACTCCAGCCAGTCTCGCTGGATTAAGGTCCCATCTATGTCCCCATTAGTTACCCCCCAAACTGCTCTCCCAGCAGCGACAGGGGGAGGTAGGGCCTCAGCCAAGGAGTCTGGAAGGAGACCACGTCACGTCACCACCATTGTCATCACCACCCCCTCAGCGTCACCATCACCACCGTGATCACTATACCCCTCACCATAGGTAGGAGCGCCACACAGCGGTCAGGCACCTGGGGCCTGCCCGGTGTGGCACTGTGCGCTGTTCATTCCGCGTGGTGACGAAGCCCCCCAGTGATGCGTTCCCGAGAACACACCGGGCAGCCCCCAGGAAGACGGAGGAACAAAGTCTTAATAACAAACTGTCCTCTCCGTCTCACTCCGTGCTCAACCGAAAACGTGTGTCCCTGTTTCTGGTGGCAGTGGCTTTGGCCCGAGGACAAGGGTGGGGACATGTGCTGGACACCTGAGGGGGTTGCTTGGGAGACTCAGAAACAGGCTGGACACTAGGACGCAATGGGGCCCCGAGGGTCATGCGTGGAGGATGTAGACTGAAGACCCAGGGCTTGTCCAGAGGTCGAGAGAGCGGCCCGGGGCGGCAGAGCAGGGAGGGGCGGGGCCCTCAGGGGAGGCAGAAGGGGCAGCCTCCCCGGTGGAGGCCCCGGCTAGGGAAGGGTGGGGGCGTGGGGGCCAGGGGTGGCGGATCCATGTCAGGACGGGGCACGTGTGCAGCTGCATGTCATCGCCATCTCCCTTCCTCCTATCGGCTGGGTCACGGGGCTGCTCAGAGTAAAATGGCCGCTCTCAGCTTCCCTCCTCAGCTGGAAGTGACTGACCGAGCCCAGCCAATGAGAGGTGAGCAGCCGCCCAGCGGTGGCCACGCCTGCAATTCCAGCAGCTCCAGAGATTGGGGCCGGAGGATCGCAAGTTCAAAGCCAGCCTCAGCAACTCCGCGATACCCTGACTCTAAATGTTTTAAATAGCTGGGGACGTGGCTCGCAGTTAAGCGCCCCTGGGTTCAATCCGTGGTACCAAAACAGTGAGGAGGAGCCGTTCTGTGGCCCCCAGGGGCTGAGCCAGCGCCCAGCCAGGGGCAGCAGGGTCGCCGTGGCCACGTGGGCACAGCGGGCGATCATGGCCACTGGTGGGGTAGTCCATGGGCGGCCAGGAGGGCAGGTAACAAGTCTTTGATGAGTGTCAGCTTCACCACAGTGAAGCCAGCTGCTGTCTTTAAAAAAAAAATTGGTTGTAGATAGACTCAACATCTTTATTTTATTTATTTATGTGGTGCTGAGGATCGACCCCAGGCCCCAGGATGCAGGAGAAGCGCTCTGCCGCTGAGCCCCAGCCCAGCCTCCTCTCATTTTTATGAATTTTTTTGAGGAGGGTCTTGGGGATTGAACCCAGGGGCACTCGGCCACTGAGCACATCCCAGCCCTAAAATAGTTTGTGTTTTATTTAGAGACAGGGTCTCACTGGTTTTCTCAGCGCCTCGTCGCCTTTGCGGAGGCTGGCTTTGAACTCGCGATCCTCCGGCCTCAGCCTCCCCAGCCGCTGGGAAGACAGGCAGGCGTCACGGCACCCAGCGTTAATTTTTTTTCTCTTTTAGATTTAAGTCAGATTTACGTTTTAACAGTCACCATTTAAATCAGGGGAAAGAGCGCAGTTTGGCGACTTTTGAACTATTCACAGCGCGGCAGCCACCTTGCCCAGCCCAGCAGCCCCTCTCCTGGGTCCCAGTCTGGGCGGACCTCGGCTCCCCTCCCTGCTGGAGTCTTTGCCCCTGGTGCCGGCCTCGCCTCCCCAGGGCTTCCGGACCTGGGTGCTCCTGCTGCGACCCGGGAGGGGCTGGGGGGAGAGAGGGGGCTGGGCTTGCCGCGGGTGGCAGTCACTGGGCAGGCAGATCCGGCGTCCGCACAGGTCTGCAAAATGGCCGGCTGGCCCTGGACTCCCACACCCTGCAGAGGAGACAGCCGCAGGGAGGGCGGGGGAGGGGGTCTGGGGACCGCCAGCCGGTCCCCTCTGCAGTGCTGCTGCAGTGCGCGCCTGCGTGGTGACAGCTGCGGTTCCCCTGGTCTCCGGGCCGCCTGCCGAGGGCCTGACCTTCCTCAGATTGTCCCCTCCCGGCGGAGCCAGCGGCTTCCGCGGACAACAGCCGCCTCTTAAAATTCCAGGCTCTCACCCACCCTTGTTCATCACGGCCAGACGGGAAGCCGGCGCCACAGCCCCCAGCAGAACAGCCATGAGCAGGAAGGGGTCAAGACAGCCTGGGTGTGCGGTCCAGGCACCGAACCCGAGCTCGGCCCCAGCCACCCCCCAGCCCTTTTTAAATACTTTATTTAGAGACAGAATCTCCCTGAGCTGCTTAGGGCCTCACCATTGCTGAGGCTGGCTTTGAACTCACGATCCTCCTGTCTCAGCCTCCAGAGCTGCTGGGGTGACAGGCGTCGTCACCACCCTGCGTGTGCCTGATTTTTTACTAGGACTCACCATTAAGCTATTTATATCCCTTGCATGTGCCTGTTGGGGACAGGCGCTACAGTCCCCTGTGGCCAGACCTGGGATTCAGATCTGAACCGGGCAGCAGCAGCCAGTTCTGGCACTGCATGGGCAGGATGGACGCGGAGCCCAGGGCCACGGCCTCTGCCCACAGCCCGCCTGGGCTGCAGGCAGGACCCTGAGGCACCTACAGTCCTGCCTGTCCTGCCCGCCATGGGCGACCGTACCAGGGAGGTGAGCTGTGTCCCCACACATGGAACACAGAGAAGGCCCCGCACAAACCCAGGGCAGGAGGGACTTCCAGCTCCATTTTGGTCTCTGGGGACCACAGTGGTGTGTTCGCCCGGCCTGGACCGGAACGTCCTGCCTCCCTCCCAATCCGGTGGCCGCTCCTTGCAGCAGGCGCGTGGTGCCTGGCGGGAACCTGTCCACCAGGGCAGTGGCCACGCGCTGCCTCGGCCACGCCGTCCCCGTCCCCACTGCATCCCGCCCAATTTTCCCACAGCTTGGGCCCGTCTCCAGCCACACCTGCTGGGGCCTTGTGTAGGACATACTTGTCTGGCCCCCCTACCATGCAGCTCTAAGAGGGCAGAGGTGGGGTCTGTGCCCCTGGGGCACAGACAGACGGGTTCCAGCTGGCCGCTGGTCCTCCCTCCCTTCCTCCGGGTCCAGGTTGTGCCCAGAGCCTCCCACGGCTGAGCACAGTCCCCCGCTGAGCGACCACAGTCCCCCGCTGAGCGACCACAATCCCGGGTTTTCTCATCTTTTTCTCTTTTTGGCCCTGGGGATCGAGCCAGGTGCTTTCCCACGGAGCCACACCCCAGGGTCTTGCTCAGTGCTGAGGCTGGCTCCTCCTGCCTCAGCCTCCTGAGCTGCTGGGCTCCCAGGCGCCTGCCCTCGGGCCCTGTTCCCGGGGAGCACTTTCTAATGGAACGGCCCCAGAGCCCAGGCCCCAGGCCCCAGCTCCCCGGGGTCTCTCCACCCGCTCTTCTTTCATTCCGATTCGTTTCTGCAGCCCCAGGCCTCCGGGGAGGCAGCCGCGTGGACACACTTGGGGGCTGCTATTTGGTCATGACCTTGGGCTGTGCCGGGTGACTGTCCCCATGCCAGGCTCTCGGCCGCCTGGGTGCTATTCTGTGGCTCCGGTCCTCACACAAGGCTCCCAGGCCATGAAAGTCCCCCCTCCAGGCTCACCCGCCTGGCGCAGGCACACGCCAGCCACCGCCAGCCATGGGTGTCACCAGTACAGGCACAGCCAGCCTCCCATGCTCCTCGACACTGCAGCCACGCAGAGCTGTGCCAGGGCCATCGGCGAGGCTCAGGGAGGCCACAGGGACAGTTAGGGAGATGCCGAATCCTACGGGGTCTTTATGATGGTTTTTTTGTTTTGTTTTTCTTTTTATTTATTTATTTAATTTTAGGTATAGACGGACACAACACAAACGCCTTTATTTTTATGTGGTGCTGAGGATGGAACCCGGGTCCCGCCCGGGCTAGGCGAGTGTCTACCGCTGAGCCACAGTCCCAGCCTCCTATGATGTTTTTTTTTTTTAAATGAAAAATTATTTTAAATCTTCCAAGAATAGAGAAATGGTTAGAATAGAGCCCAAGATGCCCCCCGGGGCCCAGCGCCCGTCGCGGTCTCGGCTGCAGGTGGGGGCACCGTTGAGGGCACAGGAAAGGGGGCTCAGGCCGGCTCAGCCTCGCCACGGAGGGAGCGGCCCCTCCATGATCACGTCCCCGCGATCGCTGCCCGCAGCCGGCCCTCAGCTTAGATGGGAGGGGGCAGGAGCCCCGCAGACCCCGCGGACTCCATGCCCACGCTGGACCCTGCGCTGCAAGGGAGGCCGGGAGCCCAGAGCCCTGGCCGCTGGGTCCCTCACATTGTCCCACAGCCTGGGGGGCCGCGGGCGGGCGGCGGGAGAAGATCAGGGCGAGGCCCTGCTGGCTTCTCCTGAGGCCTCTGTCCTCCCCGTGGACGTGGGCCGCCGCCCTGTACCCACGTCCTCACGTGGCCTTTGCTGAGGACACGCGTCCCGGGCCGCTCTGGCTCTTCCGGTGAAGACCTCGATCCTCTGGGACCCAGGCCACGTGGCCTGTGCTGCCTGAATCGCCGACCGCGGGGAGGGACGCCCACCTGTTTAACCTGCGTCTGCGCTGGACGTGGGCAGCCTTCGCCTCGTGGCGGTTCTCTGAGGAGGCCGGGTGTTCCCAGGACACTCGCATCCCGGGGGCCACTGAGTCGTTGAGAGATGGTCTGTGTTCGGAGGACGCGGGTTCTGTCTGTGCGACCGCGGGCCGCTGGGCACGGGGACGCGGGCACCAAGGGCCTTGGCCTCCGCAGGGATCCCGAGCCAGAGCCTCCCAGACACCGGGGCCCAGCACCCATCGCGGTCTCGGGTGCAGGAGGGGGCACCGTTGAGGGCACAGCGACCGCAGGAGGAAGGGGACTCAGGCCGTCACTGTCACCGAGCTGGGAAAGGGTCAAGTCCCCGGGACCAGGAAGTGTCGGGGGGAGGGCATTAACTGGGAAAGGGGAGCTGGGAATGGCGAGTCCTTGCTGGGGAGACGACCCTCTCCCTCGTCCCTCTCCCTCTCTCCCGTGGGGTAGAGGCCGGGCGCGCGCCAGCCCCGAGCCACACCCCAGCCACACCCCAGCCGGGAGGAGTCTCTTGGCAAAAAGGAGAGAATCGTATGGTGACGGGAAAGAGGCACCGTCCCTGCCACGGCCCTGGGGCAGGACAGGCCTGGCACCTGCAGGCCGTGCGAGGAGCCTGCGTGGCCGGACAGAGCCGGGGAGACTCGCGGGGAGGCAGGGAGATGGACCAGCGCCGTGGCCGGGCGGCCAGGAGGCACCGTCACCTCTCAGAGGTCTGGACATTCTCCGTCGAGGGGCACCTGCCACCGTGGGAGGAGCTGTGCGGCCGACCCACAGCCACCAAGCCGAGGGGCCACGGCAGGCCTCTTTTGCTGGCGTCCCCTTGGGGCGTCCAAAGAGCTAGAGGCCACCGTGGACCTTCTAGACTGGCCGTCCACCAACAGGAGAAGCCCCCGGGGAGCTTGGCCCCCTTTCCTGACCCAGGGCATCGTGGAGGGGTGCCGGGGTCTGACCCGCGGGGCCACGGGGCCTCTGTGGCGGTGGGGGCCCTGCCAGCGCAGGCTGGTCCGAGGTGCCCCTCATCACCAAGCAGCCCGCGGGGCCCACGCTCTGTTTACTGTCCGCCCTCTCCCGGGAACTGCCTGTTCGCTGGAAAACAAGCCGCGGCTCAGTTTCTAAGAAACGTCTGAACACGGCGCCCCTCCCCCGGGCCGGATGGAGCTGGATGTCCGCAGCCCGAGGGGCCAGGGGGCCGGGACGAGGGGCCGCATCTCTGTTAATTATGTGTCCGGCCACGTTCCTGGTACCAGCAGCGCCCGCTGCGAGCCGGGTGGTGCGGGCTGCTGTTGTGCTCGGGGCGGACGCGCTTCCCGGAACCGGGGCTGGAGGGCGGGGGGCAGCCAGGGAGACCGTGGTCAGGGCCGCGGCTCGGGGACCGAGATGGCCCCGGGTGGGGGGAGGAGGAAGCTGCACCCAGCCCCTGGGGCGAGGCCCGAGCTTTTTGGGGAGGCGGTGGGAGTGCTCCAGGTTGCTGTGTTTGGGGTGAGCTCCTCTCGCGTCCACGTGAACAGTGGCCATTGCTGTCACCTGCCGCGGTCTGAGCGTGGACTCCGCTGGGCGGTCCTCACTGCGCGGCTCCTGTCAGATGGAGCTGGGGCTGGAGTTGTCCTGAAGGGAGTCCTCAGGATGTCCTCACAGCAGGCTCGGGTTCCCGGGGCGGACACGGGTCCTGGGGGGACAGAGGGCAGCGACGTGGCCTCCTGCCACGCAGCTCTGGAGGTCAGGAGGCAGCCCTGCCCTGCCATGGCCTCCTGCAGGCTGGAGGGAAGCCACTGGGTCCAACTGAGGCCGGGGGAGAGTGGGCCGCTCTCAAGGCAGGACACAGAGGTTTGGGGCGGGTTCCAGAGCTGTCACCGTCACCGTCACCGGGTGGGAGGGCCACAGATGCTCAGGACAAACAAGCTAGCAGGAACGGTCCTTCCACGGGTCACCGACTCGCACCGACTCGCCCCACATCTGTAAGATGGTGTCCACTGCTCCATCAGAACGGGGGATACTCCCTTCTCTTTGGAGGTCCCAGATCCATGGCGGGATGGCCCCTCGCACAGCGCAGTGAGGGGACCTTTCAGCGAGTCCCGAGGACAAGGCACAGCTAAGGGGAAACGACCCCAGCCCCTCTGCTGCCCGCAGTCAGTGGGCCGATTTGGACAGTGAGGACCATGCAGCAATGTTCAGGAAACAGGACGGGTCTCCGTGGCAGAGCGACGTGGCGGCCTTGACACGCTCCCGCAGCCGTGGCCCCCAGCGATATTTTCTGTCTCCCTTCGAAAGTCTTGAAGGGGACCCTCTTCCCGCCGCAGGGCCAGGGCTCTCTTGGAGTGAGGGAACTTCTTTGTGCGTGTTTTTTGTTGTATTTTGTTTATTTGTTTTGGTTTGTTTTGGGCAGCGGGGATTGAACTCGGGATCCTGACCACGGAGCCACACCCCAGCCCCAGTCTGAATTTCATTTTGAGTCCGAGTCTCGTGGTGGCGCAGGCCCTCACTGAGGGCTGAGGCTGGCCCTGCACCTGCCGTCCTCCTGCCTCAGCCCTGCGATGACCGGCGTGGTCACTGCGCCCGCTGCTGCGTGCCTGCTTTGGTGTTGGAGACTGAAGTGCAATTCACATAGCACCAAAGTCACCGTGTTGGGGCGCCGTCACAAGTCACCTAGGCAGCATCTCAGATCGTCCCCAGTGGAAACCTGCACCCGCTCTCAGACAGCCGCACCAGCAGGGTCCGCGATCTGCCCACGGCAGGGGCAGAGGTACAGGGATACGTCTCCACCACGCGGCGTCACAGGCGCATGTCACTGTCCTAAACTCCCTGAAAGGCCGGTCGCCATGGCCTCCGTGGCTCCACCGTGGCTCCGCCGTTCCGGGGGTGAGCAGCTGAGTCCTGCCTTTCGCGATGGGCGTCTTCCGTTAGGTTTCCCGTGGGTGCCGATGGCCTCGGTGGACCACAGAGCGTGGCGTGGCTCACTCCCCGAAGCCGTCCTGGTTGTCTGCAGCCCCCGCAAGCCTCGCCAAGGAGGGCCGCTGCTGGCCACCGTCAAGGGCACGTTGAGTTTTGTGGCAGTGCCCACCTGTCCTCCTGGGCGGCCGCCTCTCACCTCCTGCCGGCAACGACCAGCGGTCCTGGGCTCCACACCTCGCGGGATCTGGTGCCCTGGGTGTTGGGAATTTTCACCCCGTTGTGCCGCCGGCTCGTGGGTGATGTCCCCAGGTGGGTGTCAGTTCAGATCCGTGGGCCACCCTCGCTGGGCCGCCGGGGTCCCGTGTGGGTCTCCAGGGCACTCCGTGGGTTTCGGGTGACCTGTCAGGGTGCCCAGGCTCCTGGGGCCGCACTCTTCCTGCTCTCCACGTTGTTCTTTCCCAACGGGATCGTGGCTGCTCTGCGTGGCGACGCTTCCGCACCAGCTGGTGAGGATGGAAGGATACCGGAGAGACAGACGGATGGGGACCAACCAACACCTCGCTTCTACTGAGCCTGCCAGCCCACGGACGGGCCCCCTTCATTGACTTGGTTCTTTAACTTCTCTAAGGAAAGTCCAGGGGTTCTCAGGGCAGAGTCTGCAGATCTCGCGTGTTTTTTACGGGGTTTCTCCTTACGCTTTTAAAACACATTTATTTATTTGTATTTTTGGTTGCGGATTAAACCCAGGGGCACTCGACCACTGAGCCACACCTCAGCCCTATTTTAATATTTTATTTAGAAACTGGGTCTCACTGAGTTGCTGAGTCTGGCCTTGAACTCACCATCCTCCTGCCTCAGCCTCCCCAGACGCTGGGATGACAGGTGTGGCCCACCCACCTGGCTCCTCACACCTTTTTTTTTTTTTTTTTAAAGAGAGAGAGAGAAAGAGAGAGAGAGAGAGAGAGAGAGAGAGAGAGAGAGAGAGAGAGAGAAGTTTTTAATATTTATTTTTTTTAGTTCTCGGCGGACACAACACCTTTGTTGGTATGTGGTGCTGAGGATCGAACCCGGGCCACACGCATGCCGGGCGAGTGCGCTACCGCTTGAGCCACATCCCCAGCCCTCCTCACACCTTTTTTAAAAATTATGTATATTTGTAGATGGACACGTACCTTTATTTTATGTATTTGTTTTTAGGATCGGAGTCCACGCTTCACACGTGCCCAGCGAGGCTCTGCCACTGAGCCCCAGGCCAGCCCCGTACACACTTTTTCTTTGGGCGTCGTGGGGGATGAACCCGTGGCCTTGTGCGTGCGAGGCCAGCACTGTACCGACTGAGCCCCAGCCCCAGCCCCCCCCACACACTTTTTAATGTTATTTTTCTAATTTCGTTTTCCGACACTTTGTGGCTAGTATAGAAATACCGTCTGCGCTTAGCGCTGATCCTGGATCCTGCATCTGGGTTAGTTCTGGTGACCTTTTGCAGGCTTCCTGAGGTTCTCGGATGGACGCCACGCCACCCGTGAATCCGTGGCGGTTTTTCTTCTTTCTGTGCAGAGGACTCATGGTGGGAATGGACACTCGGGTCGCTCCCCCGCTGCGGCGAAGGCTCTCTCATCAGCGCAGTTTTACAGGGTCCTTTACTGGATGGAGAAAATGCCCTTCTGTTATTAGTTTTCTGAGACTGTACTTATCTGATCTGTCTTTTCTTTTCTTTCTTTCTTTTTCTTTTCTTTTCTCTCTCTCTTTTTTTTTTTTTTTGATACTGGAAAACGAATCCATGGCACTTTTACCACTGAGCCACATCCTCAGCCCATTAGATTTTAAAATTTGAGATAGGGCTTTGCTAAGTTGTCCGCTTTGGCCTCAAACTTGCCATCCTCCTGCCTCAGCCTCCCGAGTCGCTGGGATGACATGCGTGGCCACCACGCTTTCAGGTTGTTTCCTTTCAGGTTGTTAACACGACGAATTGCGCTGATTGATTATCAAATATTCAACCAGCTTTGCACGGAATTTTCTAAAAACCTTTTCACTCCGATACAGAAACGCTGCCGACTCGGGGAGAAGGATCCCTGCATGTCCCCCGCTCACATTCCGGAGCGGCTGGATGTGCCCAGTCCTGTGTGCGCGCGCGCCTGTGCCTGTGCGAGTGGTGGACACGCGGGCTGTTGTACCCAGCTTGTCTGCTGCAGGGACTGAAAGACCTGACAAGAACAATTTTAGGGAAGGACATGTTTATTTTAGGGCTCACAGTTTCAGGGGCCTCGGTCCACGGACAGCGGGCTCTAACCCTCGAGGCTGGAGGCGAGGCCAGGGGACCGCCCCTGCAGCCACACCCAGCGCCTGCAGCCCACCCGCTAATCCCATCAGGAGGTTAGTGCACGGACTGGGTTAAGGCTCTCTGGACCCGATTACCTCACCTCTAAGCCTTTCCCCAGCCTTTGGGGACACCTTGAACCATAACAGGGCTGTGGAATGGCTCGGTGGTGCTCGCCTGCTTCCCAGGGGCAAGGCCCTGGACTCCGTCCGCAGCACCACAGAAGGAAAACAAGAAAAGAGGGACTATAGATGCCCGCAGTGCACACGTGGGCAGCACACCCCGTCTGTGTGTCTGTGTTGAGCACAGAGGTACACAGACAGAGCAGGGCAGGATGTTCACGTAATTGCGCATTGTATGTCATGACTTATGCTGAGATACAACCAAGTCTCATAATGCCACAGGACACGTGTCTAATGTGTCAAATAATACGCACCACACAGGCGGGCACGGTGGCCACACCAGCGGCTCCAGAGGCTGAGGCAGGAGGACCGCAAGTTCAAGGCCAGCCTCAGCAATTTAACGAGGTGCTCAGCAACTCAGTGAGACTCTGTCTCTAAATAGAATTTTAAAAAGGGCTGGGATGTGGCTCAGTGGCTAAGCCACGGGGTTCAAGCCCATGCGCACACACACACAATATATATATAGACAGATGCACACACAGAATGTCGTTTTATTAGTTCATATAAAATATGATGGGCTATGACCGTGTGTCCACTGTAGAGGTGATGTTCCTGGTGACTGGCAGCTCGACCCTACGGCAGGACAGCGGCCAGTCCATGAGGTACCGAGCTCGGCTCCTGGACCCGGGGCCAAGAGCAAAGAGCATGGGTTCCAGAACCTTCAGCTCTGAGCCGCACTGTCCCCGACCTGCTGTCTGGCTCGGTGGTCAGTCCAGCTGGTGACCCCTGCAGCCCCTGACCCTGGAGGCAGGACACCCTCGGCCACCAAGCTCTGCCTCTGAGCCAAGTGCGACCCATCGAGGGTCATTCTTCTCCGGTTGGCCCCGCCCGGGAGGTCCACCTCCTTCTCTGCCCCAGGAGGGGACCCTTCCCCTGGCCGGTCATGGTCAGCTTAGCTGCTGGCCTCAGCACCGCCCCCCACCCCCGCCTTGGCCGGGGAGAGGGGCTGGGGGAGCTTGGGGTGGGGTGGAGGCCCCAGGGCCCTCCCGACCTTCCCTTGTGCCTGCTGTGGGCCTCCGTGGTTCGCACCCGTCCCTTCCTCGCCGGCGGCAGGCCCACCCCAGGGGCCTCTGGACATGGCCCGCCCCAGTTCTGGATCTGCAGACAGAGGGGGGCTCCAGAGCCAGGTGTGGGCGTGGGGAGGAGCCTGGCGGGCTCCTCGGCTGCTGTTGCCATGGTAGCCCAGCCACTCTCTCAGGAAGGGCCATGAAGGGGCAGGAAATCATCAAGGCTCTGGCGACCCCCGCCCTCCCCGGTGGCAGGCTTGGGAGGAGGGCGCAGCCTGGGGAGAGGCAGTGTCCAAGTCGCCCCCGCCTCTGCCCAGACAGAGCCGTCTGAGTCACGGCTGCGCGGCGGGGAGGCGGCCTCACAGGGGGCCTTGGGGCTGGGGGCTGGGGCTCCTGCTGCTGTCCTCACTGCCCCCTGGGGATCAGCCCCAGCTGGGGATGGGGCCCAGGGTGACGACCGCGAGCCCACGTCTCAGCCTGGACGTCTTCACTTGGGAAAATGACAGAGGGACACATTGTCATGTCATGAGGCCCTTGATCACCAAACCCGTGGTGGGGTGCAGGGTGTAGTGCTGGCGTGACGTGCAGACCCAGGCCAACGCTGCCGGCTTCTAATCCTGCCTCTGCCGCCCACCAGCTGTGCAACCTTGAGCTACCTGCTTTCCCTTGCTGGGCCTCAGTTCCCTCTTCTGTAAAAAGGGGTATGTATGGCACCGACCTCAGAGGACGAAGCTTGTCTTAAGACGCTGAGTAAAGAAAACAGGGTGCATCTGTGTGCTACAGCCATGAGCAGGAGTGAGCCTCCAACAAGCGCAGTGGACGGGCCTCGAGGACGGCCTGCCCAGGGAGAGCCAGACACAAAGGCCATAGAGGGACAGGGAATGTCTGGAACAGGAGCCCAGAGACAGGAGGTGGGTCCGCAGGTGCAGGGCTGGGGAGGGAAGGGGGCCTGCCCAGAGGGACAGGCTTCTTTTTTAGGGTGGTGGAATATTCTAGAAACACATCCCGTGGAGGGCTGCAGAACACTGAATGTGCTCAGTCACCTTCAGATGCCTGGGATGGCTGGCTTCATGATCTGCGCACTTTTTTTGTAGGATTTAAGGAGTTTGGAGAGTAAAAAAAGAGCCATGCTGGGGAGATGGGAGGGGAACCCCCTGTGTCCTGGGCCTGGGACAGGAGAATGTCCCCAGCGCAGGGCTGCATTCCCAAGCTGCAGCCCCTACCTGGAGTGGCGCCCTGCCCCGGGGGACAAGGTCTGTCTGTAGGTGCCTGGGACCTGACCCCAGAGCCACCAGGGCAATTCACAGGGTCAGAGGGACAGCCCACAGGGGTGGTGACCCTGTGTGGACCTAGTCAGCTGCCCATCCAGCGTGGACCACGCAGCTTCGAGAATAAGTCCAGCCGGCGCCCGTGGCGCACGCCCGTGATCCCAGTGGTTCCAGAGGCTGAGAGAGGAGGATCGCAGGTTCAAAGCCAGCCTCAGCAGTGGCGAGGCGCTAAGCAACTCAGTGAGACCCTGTCTCTAAATAAAACACAAAACAGGGTGTGTCTCAGTGGCCGAGGGCTCCCTGGTACAAAAAAAAAAAAAAAAGCCCCGAAATTATATTACAGCCTGCTAACCCCCGCCCCTGCAGAAGTCCCCAGGGCCCCTGCTGTGTGTCCCAGACTGCAGGCGGTACAGTGCCCCACCATCTGTTTTTTAATTATTATTATTTTTAGTTGTAGATGGATACAATACCTTTTATTTATTTATGTATTAATTAATTTATTTATTTTTACATGGTGCTGAGAACCAAACCCAGTGCCTCACACCTGCTGGGCAAGGTACACCTGCAAAACTAGCATGAATTTCTTTTTCCTTTTTCACAACCTCATCCGTACATTAGTCAAGATCTTAGTTGCTGATTTTAGCAACCTCAGCATACAATTTTTTTTTCCCTCATTAGTTGAGGACTTCCACCTTTTCAATTAAAGTGAGCACTTCACAGCTTCTTTCTGGCTTATATGAACTGTCAGCACCACTCTCTTATGCTTTGGGACATTAAAAGTAAAATAAGAGTCACCTGAACATAAGTATTTGCTACATCAACAGTCAATCTGATAACTGAGTCACTAATGGGAGGGTAGCACATACAGTGTGGATCCCCTAGACAAAGGAATGATTTCTGTTTGGAGCAGGATGAAGGAGGAAAGTGTGCAATTTTCATGCTACTCGAAACAGCACAAATCAACACTTATAAATTATTTACTTCTGGATATTTCATTTAACACTTTCAGAACATGCTAGACCACAGGTAACAGAAACCAAAGAGGAACCAAACGGTGGACAAGGTGGAACCATTGCCTTTTGCCACAATAACAGAAGAGAATAAAAACAAGTTAAACCAAACAATAAAAACCAGGGTCTGGCAGAGAGCAAGGGTTCAACAGACTTTAGTATTCCCAGCTCTTTTTAATTTTAATTTTTATTTTTTGATACCAGGGATTGAACCCAGGGCACCTAACTACTGAGCTACATTCCCAGCCCCCATTTTTAAATATTTTATTTACAGACTAAATTGCTGAGGCTGGCTTTGAAATCATGATCCTCCTGTGTCAGCCTCCTGAGCTGCTAGGATCAGGGTGTGCACCACTGTGCCCAGCACCCGCTCTCAATTCCTTACATTCATTCAAGAATTATTTGCCTCCCCTCTTCTAGGAGGGAGCAGGGAACTTGGGAGCCCAGCTGTCCCTGCCATGATTCCAGGCACAGTGGTGCCGCTAAGGCGGGAGTTTCCTCTCCTGCCCGTGGTCTGGTGGACACAGGAGGACATCACAGGGCTGCAGCTGCCGTGTCCACTGGGCACTGTCTGCATGACTCTGGAGCCAGCCCGTCCTCACTCTTGGGCCCCGTGTCCTCATCCGTGAGACGTGGGTGATGATCCTGGCTTTGCAGGGCAGGTCCCAGAACACATCAGGATGATGGTGGTGGTCTTCAGTGCCTCCTGTCTCCCTGCTTTCTCTGGGGCTCTGGCAGTGGGCACCCCAGTCTCTGGCTCTGGTTACCTCAGCAGCTTGCAGCCGGGCACCAGCCTGGCCAGTTTTAACTTCCATCCCACCTGGTTCTTAGGAACGGGATCTCCACTCTGGGCGAGTCCCCGAGGCACCCCATGGTGTGACCAGCATCGTCCTTCCAGCCTCCATTTCCTTTGTCCTTGTCACTCTCTCTAGGACCTTGAAGCAGTCCAAGGACACTGTTCGTGTGAGTCAGCTTTCCCTTACTGTAACAGACCGTGGAGCCAATCAGCTTATGAAGACAAAAGGTTCTTCTGGCTCAGGGTGGGGCACACTGCTGATCTCACAGCAAGAGAGGGGAACCAGGGGACCAGGTCCACGTCCCTGTGAGGGCAGCCCTCCCCAGGGCCCCGATCCCCTCCACCTGCCCCCATCCACTCTCCCCTCTCTTTGGGACCTCACATCGTCATTCTGGAATGTCCAGCTGGGGACGGCTCCCTGAGGGTTTCTGGGTGGGTCGGTGTCCAGTGGCTGCTCCCCGTCCCTCTCACCACCAGACCTCTCTGCAGCCAGCACGGCTGACCGGGTGACGGGGACGCCGCCCCAGGTTCCTCACACTGGCCACGCTGGCCCTGGACTTGCCACGTGCCCTGGGAAGGCAAGGGTCACAAGGCTCTGACCTCATCAGGGATGCGTCCGCCAATGGACTCCTGATTTCATGGGCTATAGGAAGTGAGCAGCTGTCCTCTGCCATGGGGTCCAGCCATGATCTTCCTCCTCATCACAAGCCCAGGGTGTTGGGGTCCATGGACTAAAACCTCTGAAACCATGAAATAAAATGGATCTTTCCTCCTCATAGGTGATTTTCTCAGGTACTTTGTCACAGCAACAGGAAGCTAACTCATGCATGCCATAGGACTCTGCCAGCTGGAAGTCCACCACTGGATGTGGCCCTCAACCTTGACCCTCCAGAACCATGAACCAAAATAAACCTCTTGTCTTTATGAAGTCATCCAACCTCAGTTACTTTGTTATAGTAACAGAATAAACTAATATGTGTGCCCCAACTCCATGGGGCGAGGACAGAAGTAGTTTACATTTAATACCCTTCTAAATGTTGCCTTGTACATCCCTTCAGTTGACTGGTCCTGATTTGTATCTTTTATAATAAAACTGATTGTAAGTACAGCAGTTTCCTGAGTTCTTAGCATTATTCCTAGGAGGTTATCAAGCCTGAGGAAGTTGTGGGAACCCCTGAATTTATGGCCAGTTGACCAGAAGTTGGGTGGCCTGAGGACCCTAGAACTTGCCAGTGGGTTTGAAGCCAGGGCAGGCTGTTGCAGGCCGTGCCTTTGGCCTGCGGGGATGCACACTGACTCTGGGCTGACTCTTGGGCACCGTGGGTGGGCAGGAGGGGACCACTCTGCTCCTTCCCAACAAGTCGGCAGGAAATGGTGTAATTAGCTCCCCACCAGCCATAGCAGCAAAGCCAGGAGGGCTAGGAGGGAGTCTCATCACTTTCTCAGTTACCGCAGCCCCTGCAGCTGCCAGGGAGCTCTTGGGGGTGGCCGGGGGACGGCAGGCTGGCCGGCCTGTGGGGTGGGGGCAGGTCTGCATGGGTGTGTGTGACTGTGTCTGATGAGGGTGCTTTCATGTCCCAAGGGAATGTCCACTGGATGCCACACTAAGCCAAATGGAGGAACGAGATGGGGGGGGGGGGGCGAGCTGAGCCCCCTGCCCCAGTGGCGCTTTAACAGAATCCAGCATTTGCAAAACGCGGCCTCCTGGGTCACCCCGCTCCTGCGGCGGGCGCCCGGAGGGTCCTGGCCTCTGCGGCGGGAGGCGGCGCGGGCAGCGGGAGGCAGCCGCAGGCGTCTGGGGGGGCGGGGACTGGCCAGGGGGCCTTGGGGGTATTTGAATTCCACTGCAGTCAGCGGGGGGTCTCGGGAGCCTTAAGGAAAGGGCGGGGCTGGGCGGGGCTCGTGTTCTAGAAGGGACCGCTGGGCGCTTGCAGGGGGGGGGCGGGTCCCTGGGGAGGGGGCGCGAGCGGCCGAGGGCGGGCGGGTGCGGTGGACCCGCAGCGAGTGCCGAGGGCGGCGGAGGACCGAGCCCGGCGGGAAGGCTGGGGGTGGGCGGTGACTAATTTGGGGTGATGGCCCACCACCGCGCGGCCTCGCCCCTCCCGCGGGACCCCTGCCTTTTCCCCCACGCCCAGCGGATGCGTCCAGACCCGCCGGGACGCCTCGCGGTGAGGCTCGCCCCGCACTAGCCCGCCCGCTCGCCCGTCCGGTCACCGCCGGCATTTAGGTGTCCTGTAATCCCATTTCTTCCTGCTTGTTAATGGACCCACTGAGGCAGCCCTCCTGGGAGAGAGAGAGATTTCATTTTTCTGGGGCTGAGAAGGGAACTGGGGGGTGGCCCGAGCTAATGAAGAATCAATGCCTCCTAATTGCTAATTAAATGAGCCTGGTCCTCTCCTGGGGCTATTAGTGGTCCCGCCGGCCCCTGAGTGTCCACAAATTTAATTACAGTCCCTCAATAAACACCTGCCACCACCATCATCCCGCACTCTCTCCGTGGGGGGTCTTCATGTGTGTCGCAGAGCCATCGATTCATTTATTGATTGGTATATTGGTTTATTCTTCGATGCCTTTATTGATTCAAGAAACATTTATTGAGTGCCTGCTGCATACCCAGCCTTGGGCTGGTGCCGGGGAGGGAGCAGCGAGCACAAACTGCAGGGTAACAGCTGTGAACTGGACTACCGTGCGCGCGCCAGAGGCCCGCTGTCCCAGGTCTAGGTAGACCTGGCGCAGGTGCTGGGGCCACAGGGCGTCTCCCTGGACAGGGCGAGTCCTCAGGGGAGCTCTGTTGGAGGGGGACAGTGCATTCCAAGCGGAGGGGGCAGCAAAGCAAAGGCTTGCAGACTGTGGTGTCAGTGACGTGATTAGGTTGTCGCAGAGGGTGGGGCGGGCCCTGGGGACTCGCCCAGGCTTCGGTTTAGGCTCGTCCTGTGATTGGTCCGTGACACTGATGGGCGGGGCGACAGTGATGGGCGGGGCTTGGGGGACGAGAATGCTTGCTGCGACTGGGGCTGGAAAGCCCCTGGGAGGCCACGCCCTCCCGCCCCGCTTCCCCTGGAATGTGTCAGGATGTGGTCGAGGGCCCTGGGTGTGAAGGCAGGTGTTTTTGTCAGCGGCGGGGGACACGGTGTGGGGCTCATAGCTGTGTGCTCAGAAGTGGGTGCCAGTGTCCAGCTCCCACCCGCCCATGGGGTGCCCTCCTGGGGTGGCAGCGACCCTCCTGGCCCTCTCCTGCTCCATCTGCTTCTCCGTTTCTGGCGAAGGCCGACAGGAGTCTGCGCTGTGAGGCCGGCTGTGACTTGTTGTCATAGTACATCAGAACAACAAAATCACTAGTCTTCCACACAGCACCAGACCACGCTCTTCGCACTCAGCCCTGCACTCAGCCCTGCGCCCACCGGGCACAACAGAGCCAGGGGCTTGGAGGTGGATGGGTGGGGGGTCATTTGCAGCTTGGGAGAGCCCTGGGGCGATTTTCCTGCCCCTTTGGGACTGCCTTTCCCTCAAGTGTAACCTGGGTGTAATGACACCCGTGTTCTAGAGCTGGAAATGGCAAGATGTGGTGTAAGTGCACTGTGTGACACGGTGCTCCCCACGGACGTCTGGAAAAGGCTCGGGTCCACTCGGCAGGCGCTGGTTTCCGCAGGTGGCCATCTCACCTGTTGGGAATTGCGGCTTCTGTGTCTGCTTCTGTCACCTGCTTATCTGGGGTGGGGGGGAATCCGTTTTTTAAAGTCTACGGAAACGTCAGTCATCTGGGAACGCCCTTTCCCCGCACCCCTCCCCCACACCAGGCGACAGGGCTGTCCCCTCGGGGGCCATCAGCTCGGGCCCCGCTGGGAGCTGTCCGGAGCCCGGTGCTGAAACCGCGAGGCGCTGTCCGGAGCCCGGTGCTGAAGCCATCGATACCTCGGCGACGCCGGAGGAACGTGTCTTGCTCCCCCGCCGACCCCACCCGCTTGGGTGCGTCCCTCTGGCTCTTAGGGACCCCTCCATACTCCCCCCATCAGCCCTCTCCTCGGGGAGTTTCCGGGAGGCAAGGGGAGGCTCGGGAGGACTCCTACCTGCTGCACCCGGCGACGTTCCGCACTCACCTCCCAGGTGCCAGCCCTCGACGTCCGCCGTCTCCGGGAAGAGGTCCACGAGGTCCACGTGCTGGCTTCCGAAGCAGCCCGTCCCGCTGACCTGCAAACCAGCCCGGTCCCCGGGGTCCCTCCCCCACGCAGTCCCCGCGAGCCTCACCTGCTCCCAGTCTCGCTGGCAGATGCGGCTGTCCGGCTGCTGCCGAGGCGGGGGACGCGCGCTTTTATGCGCTTGGGGGGAGGAGGGGCCTCGGGGACCCTGGGCGGGGGCTTCGTCGGCTAACCAATGGGTCTCCGCCTCGAATGAAGCTCCAAGGATTACCTCATAGGTTGCGGCCTCGGCTTCAGAATAAAAGTCTGGCATCTGCCCAAAAACTGTTTTTTTTTTTTTTTTTCCTGGATCGGGAAGGAGCGTGCCTTGTGCCATGCGGCGTTCCCACACTCAGTTCAACCCCCACCCGTGTCTCTGAGCTTCCAGGGGCTCAGTGACCTCCCAGGTGTGCCATTGCTGGATCAGGAAAGAGCCAACTGGTAAACTATGCTGGCGCAAACTGGAGCCGTTGAGAATACTGAAGTCCAGTTCCGCGTGGGGAACCCGAGGTCTGCAGGATGAAGCTCAGAGGAGCCGAGGCCGAGCGGGGCTTGGAACCCATCTCTGCTCTTTGTCTCAGAACTCAAGGCAAAGCCTAGTGTTGTGGAGCTCTGCTGGGCAGGCACCGAGGCAGCAAGCAGAGCAGAGTGACAGATCCAGGGTTTCTGGGCTGGGGTGCGACTCAGTGGCCTGGTGCTTGTCCCACAGGTGCCAGGGGAGGCTCTGGGCCCCATCCAGCACTCCAGGGGGGGAAGGCAGAGTTTTCTCTTTGGGGTGGCACAGTTGAGCCTCTATTTATCTCAGTGTACTCAACTGTGAACGTGGTCGTATCAGTAAGACCTTCTGGGGACATTGTGCTGGGGAACTAGCTCCACGGCGTGGACTCCATGTGCACAGAGCCTGGGCAGGGCGACGGTTAACCCGGGAGGCACCACCTTGGGTGCAAAACTTAAGGGGACACCGAAGAACTGAGTAACCATGATAAATCACGTTTTAAGAAACCCAGGTTCATGCAAAAAAAAAAAAATGGTAAGCAGAATATCAAATTTTTTCAATAAAGAGTCTCCTTCTTGCTTTTTGCTTTCTTTTAGGCTCCAGGACAGTGGGCATGACCCTGGCTGGACCTGCTGCGCTCTGTTACTGTGGCAGCTGTGGTTTTGTGGGACATCCGTGCATTCGTGCTCAGTACCCTCCCATCGCAGCAGGCACAGGGGCCCACGTGGGTTCAGCAAGCACCTTATCTTTAGGGAGGGGAAAGATGTAAAAAGGGAACTATACTCAAATGTCTTTGTGTGTGACACAGAGGGATTCCTGTCTTGCTTGTGCCCTCTCCAGTCTAAAATTCTCCCAAATGGGTTGCTTATTTCATGGAATTTGAGCCCCCAAATGAGGCCCTGTGGATGACTCATGTAGCCTGAGGCTTCAAACAAGCCACCCAGCACCTGTCATCAAAGATGCCCAAACCACGTTGCCATGGCTTGGTAAATGTCCTCCAAAGATCCATGGTCAGAGGCCAGTCTCTGGGGCAGCCCCATGTGAAGATGGTGAAGTTTTAAAAGGTGACACTGGATGTCTTGTGTCCATGAGGGTGTGCCCCCAATGAGGATCAGGGGATCCTGATCTCTTTCTCTCTTTTTTGCCTCCTCGTGATAAGGGCAGTGACTTTGGTCTGCCACGTGCCCCCAACGTCACGTGCTGCCTCACTATTGTCCCGAAGAAATAGGGCCATCCTCCAAAATTTCTCCTTGTAAGTCGACAGTCTTGTGTGGTGGCTGTAGTAATGGAGGGCTGGCCGTCCACAGGGGACTCTGTGTTCACTGGGGAAAGTTCCGTCAAAACCCTGGAGCAGGCGCAGAGGCCATGAGCAATCCCGACACATCGTGGGTACTCAGTGAAGTCACTGTGGAGGGCACAACCCAAGGGAGTGCCTCTGGAACACCCCGCCACCTCTGTTGTGCCTCGTGCTCCAAGGCCAGCGCGGTCACTAGGGAGCGTGCTGTAGAAGAAAGAGAAAGGGATGGGAGGGCACTGGGCATGGGGCTTGGCTCATTTGTTCTTTTTTTTAAAAAAAAGTGAAAACTTTTTTAAAAAGGAGAGGCCCTGCTGTTTGCTGGCGGGTGGGGAGGTGTGGAGAGGACTGGGGGGTCAGTCAGGGAAGGTGGCATTTAGACCAGTACCAACGGGCAGCTCCTCAGGGCCCATGGGAATCCCACCATCCCTGTTTTTCTCTCCTTCTTGAGGTTTTTCCCCCTTCAGTGCAGGGAATGGAACTCAGGGTCTTCCACGTGCCAGGAGAGCAGGCCACCCCTGAGCCACACCACCACCTTGTCCTGAGCTCGCATTTCATGCCAGGCTCTGCACCAGCTGCTCCACATGCCAAGTGTTCCTGAGGCCCCAGGAGCCCCCAGAAGACAGCTGCCATCATTCCCATTTTAAAGTGGGTAGACTGAGGCACCGAGAGGCCAGGTCAGGGCACCAGGCCACCTAGTGAGCAAGCCTCAGAGCTCACTGCCCACAGCTCCAGTGTCCTGCTGTGGCAGCCCGCCCTGCCCCCTGGCCCCTGCTTCCCCCAGGGCCTCTGTCCTCCAGGAGAGTGGAGCCTCCATGCTCAGGATTCTGGGGCCCTCCTACCAACTGACCTCGACTCAGGGCAGTCCCGCTTTATAGATGCTGCAGCCGAGGCCGAACACGGGCAGGGACCAGGGCATTGCAGGAGATGGGGTGGGGACCCAGAGTGTCCTCCGCAAGGCCTGAGCGCTAGCCCAGGGTCCTTTGCGGAGGTACTTCATGCCTGGGCGCTAGGGAATGGCCTGGGGGCTGCTGCTCCACCCCCTGCCACATCCCAGCTCTTTTTTTTTTTTTTTAAAGCTAGCAGGCATGAGGCCCTGGGATCCATCCCAGCCCCAAGAAAGAAAAGAAAGATAATTACTCTTTAAAAACCAGGTGGGTGGAGGTGGAGGTACAGTCTACGCACGGTGCCGTCCACATTCTCCGGTGCGCAGTTCCGTGCGTAACCGCGGGGATCCAGAGCAGAGCCACTCCTCACCCCAAAGTCCTCTTGGCCCTTGCAGGCCATCCCCTCCCCCACCCAGCTCTGCTCTGGTCTGCATCCCTGGGTCTCCTGTCCCCAAATGTCGTCTAAGTGGAATCGCACAGTGGGCCTTGGTGTCCGGAGACCCCGCCCGCTGTCTGTCCGAGGACCTGGAATCAGCACCTTTTCATTAGGGAGTGGCGCTCATGGTGCGGACGGCCATTTCCCAGGCACGTTGGGTTCCGGGGCACTCCTGGTTTGGAGGCGATGCTGAAGCTGCCATGGATACGCACAGGCCTTTGCAGGGCTGCTCTCACGGGGTGAATGTCTAGGGGCGCATGGCTGGGTGGCGTGGTCAGAGTGGGTGTCACTGTACAAGAAGTGGTCAAGCTGCCCCTGGCCGCTCCCTGGGGGGGGCGAGCTTTCCGGGGCTCCAGGCCTGGCCAGCAGCTGGTCTCCTTGGCGTCTTCTTTAGCCCCCTAATAAACAGATTGTTTCCTCTCTGTCTTTTTAATACAAAAGCATCACCCCCACGCACCCGTGTGAAAGTGCTGTAGCAGGAAATGTCCTAATCCTCCCCGAAAAAGGCTCACACTCCCAGACAGTGACAGCTCAAAAACAAGGGACAAACGGGTGGAGGAGGCACAGGGACTTGTGGGAAGCCAGAGAGGTCACCTGACCCAGCCCAGGTGGAAGGACCAGGGGTAGAGCATGGTGGGCTTCCTGGAGGAATCGCCACCATTTCAACTGAGACCCAGGATGAGGAGGAGTGAGCTGGGGAGCGGCAGGTGGTGTGCCAAGGCCAGGAGGGCGCTCTGGACCGGGCATCCCAGGCGGGCAGGGCCAGGCTGCAGAGTCCCCTCCCCCTCCGCCAGCCATCCTGCCCACTGTGGGTCTGACTGGCCCCCTCACCGGGAGCCACTTCCCCAGCACAATTACCGCTGGCTGTTCAAATCACTCACTGTGTGGGGTCCCTCGCTAATTCTGGCAGCCCCTTGTCACCTGGCTGGGGGCCTCAGCTTCAAGGAGAGGCTCCCTATTTGGCTCTCCCCCCTCTGGGACCCCAAGTTCTGCCACACTGGCCCGGGAGAAGGACGGTGCCTACAGGGAGCAGTGATGACTCTCTTTAGAAAGTGCCCAGGGGACTCCTTAAGAACAGTGGCTAATTACCCCGGGGAGAGCCACCAGGCCAGTCTGGAGCACTCGCTGATAGCTCATCAGGCAGGAGGAAAACAGGCCGGGAGGAGGGTCTCTTCCTCCCTGTCCCCTGCCTGGTACAGGCCAGGCCCACGCAGGCGCACAGACAGGCCCACGCAGCCCCTTCCCCAGCCGTTACTATAGAGACCTCTCTCCTACCCTCCGAGCTGCACAGATGGTGGCCTCAGCCGGCCTGTTCTTCTCCCCACCAACAACATCTTCTGGAGCCTGAGGATTAGGGAAACTGGGCTGCTCTGGACAACACCTGCCTGGGGCCCCGAAACCCGACCCTGGAGCCCAGGCAGGGGGATTAATGGAGGCGTTCAGAAGCGCAAACAGGACCACACGCAGGTCCCCACCCCCACCAGGTCCCCAGGGAATCCCTAAGGAAGGTCTCTGTCCAGAGCCCTGAAGGAGAGCCACCCAAGCCCTCTGGAACCTCGCCCCGTGGGGGAGCCAGGAGGCTGGCAGGTGTGCCCTGGAAGAAAAGAGCAGTGCTGACTCCGTGCAGATGGTGACGGTGACACTTACCTGTCACTCGCCATTGAGGAGAGCAACAGATAAGGGCGAGGATCTCACCCATTTGGATCACCACTGTATTTCCCAACACCTAGAAGCCATCACCCCTGGAGGGGAGGAGGCGTGGGTATCCAAGCCCTCACAGCTAGCCGGCAGCACGAGGACCTAACCCCGTCCTCAGAGATGGACTGAGGCCCAGAGTGGTGAAGACAGCCCCCCAAGGGCACCCAGCAAACAGGCTAAGAAGGGATCTGAAAGGAGGTGCTCCTCTTACTGAGCCCCCTTCCCTCATTTCATTGAGGCTCAGAGAGGGACAGTAAAGTTCTCCGGCGCACACAGCATGTAGGGGCTCAGCCATGAGCAGAGCCCGGCTTTCCTTGCCCTCTCTTCAAAGCTCTGCCCTCTACCTGCACACACGAAGCCCCCATAGATTTTTTTTTTTTAACCAAGGATTGAACTCAGGGGCACTTGGTCACTGAGCCCCACCCCCAGCCCTATTTTGTATTTAGAGACAGGGTCTCACTGAGTTGCTTAGTGCCTTGCTTTTTGCTGAGGCTGGTTTTGAAGCAATGCTCCTGCCTCAGCCTCCTGAGCTCTGGGATTACAGGCGTGAGCCACTGCGCCCGGCCCCCATAGATACTTGATACTGTGAGTACAGGAATTAGACCTTCCAGAACCTTCCAGAACCCTACTCAGGTTATCTGCTGAATCTCATGCCAGCACTCTCCAAGGAGCCAGGACTTGGAGTTCTGCTCCTGTTCAAAAGATGGGAAAGGACATGTGCAGAGGGTAGTGGCCGGCACAGCTGGCCCGACCTTCCCTGTGTCATCATGGTCCTCTCTGGGCACCTGCCTGCTCCCAAAGCCAACGTCCTAGCTTTCCTATTGGTTCTGTGACATCCACAACATCCCTTCAATTTACCCCCTTCTGCCAAAACAACACCAGCCACCATTTCTTGAAGATGCTGGGGGCTAGCTCCCTCTACTTCATCTCACCCTCACATTAACTTACCAAGTTCAGTGCTGTTAGCCCCATTTCCCAGATAAAGAAGCACTCAGACAGGTTGAGACACTTTCTCAAGCTCACACAGCAGGAAGGGAGACAACTGCCTTTTGAAACCGGAATCCCCACTCCAGGCACATCCGGTGGCTGTATTCTATGCTTTGAGTGGGACCAGCCTGGAGTCTCCAAAAGGTGATTCTTGGCTGCAGAGTCCAAGAGGGAAGCCAAAGCCTGCAGGCTGGTTTTCCTTCCAGCTCGGAGTCAGTCCCAGGATGACCTCCAGGGAAGGCTCCGCTGTTCCTTGCCAAGGTTTGTTTGGGGAACAGCGGGAACAGGGATTGACACAATTCCATAGGCAACCTCCCCTGCATCTGCCCTTCCCCTAACCACTTACCCACTAGTCGGTGAAGGGACGAGATCCAAACTCCTGACAGAGTGTGGAAGGGCATATCCACAGCTAAGGCCGAGGGTCGGATGTGGGTCCCAGGGAGGCCTTGGGGTGGGGCTGTGTGTGGAGCCCGGACAGTGAGAGGGAAGAGGGTGGGGACGGGGCTTCCAGGCAGTGGGACGGCATGTGCCGAGGCCAGTGGGCAGGATCAGCATGGGAGACGCTGAGAGAGGACCAGATGTGCCCCCTGGGCACTGAGAGCCAGGCCACGTCTGTGGTCACCCACAGGGCTCATTCTTAAGCCTACGTTCAGGGTGAGGCTGACAAGTGAGACGCACAGTAGGGCCCAGGACACAGGAAGCTCTTTGGCTGATGGCTGATGGGAAAAACGAACGGAGCCCAGAGCTGGAAGAGACTGGAGAAGTCCACTCCAGGAATAAAACCCCAAGAGCCCACAGGGGCCTCTCACACGAAAGCCCCCAATTTGGGCTCATTTGAAAGGAAACACACTCTACGGAGCTGCAGAGGCCTCTCGGCCAATCCCTGCGCTGCATGAGGCTTGCAAGGTCTCAGCTCATGAGGAGCCAACCGCGTGACAATGACGAGCGGCTGCTTGTTGGATGCCTACTGTATGCTTTGCATACATACCCTCCATAAATACCACCGCCCCGGAAAGAAATGTCCTCTTTATTTTTTAACCGATGAGTAATCGGGGACTCGGTGAAGATGCTCACCTAGGGCCACTGTGTGGGAAGAGGACAGAGAGAAGACCCCAACCTGTCTGCACAGATCTGAGTGTCTTTACCCCCCTTCAAGAGTGAAATCTTCGATGTTTGTGTATAGAAGAAACCCAGGCCCAGCGGAATGGGGAGATTTATTCAATATCGCCAGTGGTGATGGAAGGGTTCCTATGAGACCCTGAGTTCTGAGAGTCACCAGTTCCTCTGCCCTGAAACCAAGCTGGACGCTGGGGTCCCCCACCTTCATCACAAACACTGCGATCCCCTCCACCCCCAGTAGGTGCACACAGTAGGCGCCTAATGCTTGATGGCGGTCTTGGAGGCAGCGGCGAGGCTGCTGGCTGGAGGACAGGCTGCTGGCTGCAGGACAGGCTGATGCCCTCCTCGCTCAGCCCCTGGGCCCGACCCAGCCCCCCGCCCAGCCCCCGGCGCACCGCGCCACGGACGGAGCTTTCTTACCGCAATTACGGTAATTAGCTCGCCGCGGCTCGCGGGCCGCGGGGGAGGAGCAGGCAGGAGGCGGACTTTGGCCCAGGCTGACCTGCTTCCCCGCGGATCCCCGGATTGGCCGGTGCCGGGCACGTGACGCGCGCCGCGGACTTGTTGCTGGGCATCCCAGCGTTGCCAGGGCAACGCCTGCCGCGCGCGCTCTGCGCAGAGTGCAGGGGAGAAGTGGCTGCGCGAGGGTCTCGAGAGCGCGGGAGGCGAGAAGGGGGGACCGCGAGGGCCAGGCGAGGCAGCCGCCCTCCCTGCCCCGGCCCCGCAGCCCCGCAGCCCCCACCGCCCGCGGCCGTGACACGACACCCGCGTGGGTGGACACAGCAAGCTCGGGGGCAGGAACAGGGACAGGGGACACGCAGGGTGTGACAACATTCACAGACACGCACAGACAGACGGGGTGCACAGAGCTAACCAAGGACAGACAAACAGACTGACAGATCTCAGGTTCACAGCTGCTGGACACCCCCCAACCCCTGCAGGCTCAGGGCCTGCAGTCAGAGGGGAGGCCCCAGATAAGTCTCTGTCCCCAAAGCCTTCCTCCTAGTCACCACAGCCCCTGTCCCCGACCACACCTTTGGTGCAGAGCCCAGGCCGAGCGAGGCACCTTATCTGGGTTTCATCGTCCCCACACCCCAGGGAGGCAGACCCTGATATTTTTCCTATTTTACAAATGAGAAAACCCAGGGCCAGCACGGGCAGCCAGCACCCAGGGAGGAGGTAGGGACTCACTCTGCAGGCGTCTACTAAGGCCACTTACCTGCCACTCTGAAAGGTCTCTTGTAATCAGAACAGTGTTTCAGCATCTCTTGCTGGGTCATAAGTCACTGGGGACGAACGGGGTGGCTCACAGCAACAGTGCACCCCATCTCAGCTCCCGTGAGGACTCTGGCTGGGCTGTGCTGCCTCAGGGCCTTCACTTCTGTCACCTTGTGGTCACTCAGGGTTGGGGCTCATTTGATGGCCGGATTGGGGAAAGGCTGGCTTCTGATCCCGCATGGCCGTGGACAGGGCTGGTGTCCCGGGGGCTGCTTCTGGGCCTAGTGAGTCTCTTCCATGGGGGGATTTCGTCACAGCAGCCTGCGCCCCCAGACAGCGCTGGCTGGGAGGAGGAGCCACACTGGGCCTAGCCCTCGTGATAGGAGACGTGTAACGTGAAGTTCAACACGTTAAGCTCGATGGCTTTCGGCTCATTCGAAACACCGTGCAGCCATCACCACCACCGGCTTCCAGAACTTTCCCTCATCTTTCCAAGCAAAACTCTATACTCATGAAGCCAGACTCCCCCACCCCCAGCTGCTGGTGACTTCGAATGAACATCCATGTCCATGAATGTGCTGTTGTAGGCACCTCGCGCAGGTGGCGTCTGGCGACGGCTGTGCTTTTGTGTCTGGATTCCTTCTCTTGGCATGACCTCCTCCCGCTCCGTCCACCATGGAGCTCCGTCTGGGAGTGCCCTCCCTTTTAAGGGTGGGTAACGTTCGCCTGGTGGGTGCAGCGCATCCGACCTACCCCCCCCCATGGGTGGTGTGGTGCAGTCCTGCTTTTGGCTGAAGTGACTGCGGGAGTGGGAGTGGACTCGGTGTGGACGTAGCGGCACCCTGTTCCTGCAGACGTCCCTCCAGGGTGGGGCGAGCCTCCGAGGAGGGAGCTGGGTCCTGGGAGGAGGGCCGGGAGGATGAAGGAGTGAGATGTCGCTGAGACCTGCAGGAAGAGAAGCGGCCTGCGTTGCAGAAGGTTGCAGAGGGCAACAGGAGAAAGGCACAGGCACAGCCTGGTGACACACCTGTCCTCCCTGCGACTCTGGAGGCTGAGGCAGGGGGATGGCCAGTTCAGGCCAGCCTGGGCAGCAAAACAGGAACCTGTCTCAGAATGAAAACCAGAGAGCACCGAGGAGGAGAGCGCCGTGGTGGGGCACTTCCCAGCAAGCCCGAGGCCTGTCCCTTCGCCAGCCCCAAAGCCCAGAGACAGACGGTGCCCTGTACGTGGGGACAGAGTGCCGGTGTGGCTGTGTGGCAGGGGGCAGCCCCCAGAGACACAGAGGGGCGGTCAGGCGTTGTGTGGCCATCCCTGCACCTCCCTTAGTCCCAGGTGGTGGGGGGTCAGACTGGCCCTGCTGCTGCCCAGGACCAGGCTTCCGTGGGGTCCTCTGTGGACACGCGCTGCCGTCCCGGCTCTGCCTCTCGCGCAGGGTCCCGTGGGTGGTTCTGGAGTGATCGCTTTGGAGATCCAGGTGGTGTCGGTGGGTTCCTGCGGCTCCATCTCGCAGATCTGAGAAGGTCCCCGCTGAGCCCGAGCCTCCCCCCACCCCGTCCAGGAGCCACCCCTCTGCTCGCTGCTGTCTGAGTGCAGTGCGACTGGGGGGGGGTGGGGCTCACTTGGCGTGTGCTCCACAGTCAACCCCATGCGGCATGTGACAGGATCCCTCCATATTGTGTGTGTGTGTGTGTGTGTGTGTGTCACATTTTGTTTACTCATCTATCTATGGTGGGCATCTGGGTTATTGTCTGTCTGTCTGTCTGTCTTCTGGTTTGGGCCCTGGAGATTGAACCCAGGGATGCTTTACCTCTATCCCCTAGACACTTATTCTACTTTTTTTAAATTTTGATTTGGGGTATCCTTGCTAAGTGGCCAGGCTGGCCCTGAGACTGGCCCTGCTGCCCCGGGCTCCCAGTTGCTGGGACCTGGCTGTACATTCCCTCTTTCAGCTCTCTGGGGACCTTCCCAGGGCAGGGTGTATTCACCCCCACCGCAGCACACTGGGTCCTCATTGTCACCCTGAGCCTCTCTCCAGCCGTGTTTGGATGGGGGCCTTCTGATGGTGGGGGGCTGCCCTTTGTCCCAGGACCCCATCAGGTGACTCGGAAACTTTGAAGGTCAAGGAGCCATTGAAGTCAGGAGCTCTTAGTGGGCCAGGGAATGGGAGTCACCAGGTCACACCACAAGTGTGAGGGGTGGCCGAATCCCTCAGGAGTGACCACAGGAAGGCCACAGGAGAAGGGAAGGGTGTCCAGAGCCTCCTGGGTTCTGTCCAGGTCTTAAAATGTCACACAGTGGCAACACAGGGCACCCTGGCTGAGCCTTAGAGATGACGTACAGTTGTCCCTTGGGGTCTGGGGAGAACGGGTTCCAGGACCCCCAAGGATACCAAAATCCAATGATGCTCAAGTCCCTTATAAAATGACGCAGAATTTTCACAGAACCTGCCCACGCGCCCCGAGGCCCGTGAGTCATCTCTAGATGTCTTTCCTACCTGACGCAGCTCACAGGCTGCATCCACCGCTGGCGCACCACGTGGCTCGGGAACAATGACCAGGAAGGGCCCGTGGTGTTCTTGTAGATGCAGTGCCTTCCCCAAGCACCTCGGCCCCCAGCTGACGGAACTGGCAGATGCAGGGCTCGGGGACACAGAGGGTCAACCACATCGTCTATCTTATTAAACGTGTTCAGCGGGAGATGATTATAAATTCACATGGAGTTGTAAGAAGTAATGCAGAGACATTCCCTGCACTGTGCGGGTTCCTGCGGTAACAGGGTCCCCTAGGGCCCTGACACCGACACAGACACCCCCCCCCATGCCTCCTCTGTCCTTTATAACCACCTTGCTTCCCTCCCACCCCTCCTCCTGGCCCCTGGAGACCAATCCATTCTCCACGTCTGCAATTCTGTCGTTTCAAGAATGTTCCCCGGAGCTGGCTGCAGTGGCCACGCCTGTGATCCCAGCAGCTCAGGAGGCTGAGGCAGGAGGATCACAAGCTCAAGGTCAGCTTCAGCAATTTAGTGAGGCCCTGAGCAGCTTAGCAAGACCCTGGCTCCAAGTGCAAAATAAAAAAGGCTGGGGATGTGGCTCAGTGGGTCCCATCCCTGGCCCCAAAATAAAAGCGTCAGACAGAAGGAAGCTGTGGCGTGTGACCGTTTGGGAGGTCTTCTCCCTCGCGACACGCTACACGGTTCTCTGGGGATTCAGTCAGGTTGTGCCAAGCGACGGGGAGGGGACTGATTCCTCTCACTGGGGAGTCGTTCCGGAACTGGCCTTTAAGTCCTTATTTTGAAGAGAATCCAGAGTCTTGAGCACCGTAGCCTGACCCTGGGCCCTCGCCCTGCGTGTCCACCTGGCCACCCCTTACGCCTTGCGATGGTCAGTGAGCCCCAAGGGGACTCGGCACCTTCCGCAGATTCCACGTTGCCCGATGCTCTTCTCCAACACACTGGGCGTATGCCAGCCTCCTATCTGGCTCTGGGGTCCCCCAGGGTCCCATGTTGCCTGAGGCTTTCCATCTGAACCGCCCCCCACCTTTGTCGTCCAGGACAATCAGAAGGAAAAATATATATTTTTTTTAGTTTTAAACTGTGAGACGGGGCCTGCCCAGGTGGCCGGGCTGGCCTCTACCTCTCAGCCTCCTGCATGTGGGGGTCGTGGCCACCCAACCTGTGGGGCGTGGTGTTTTGCACATGTTTTGGGGTGGACTTTGGTTGGTTTCTTCGGCCATCTCTCATTCAGTCCCTTACTGAGGTGACATTCCTGGAGGCTACTCTACACCAGGCGCGGGTGTCACAGCAGCCGATGGGACAGGAGAAGACCCTGCCCGTCTTCCCCGTGGCCTGAGAACAAACGGAGTTTTAGAGATGCCACATGGTTTCTGTCCCAGCTCAACCTTGCCCTCGCTGTGACCTTGCCTGGGACACTCTCCCTCTCTGGGCCTCCATTTCCTCATCTGGAAAAAGTGGCCAATAATCAGGCCTATTTTCCCCCCAGTGCTGAGGTCAGACGCAGGGCCTGGTGCGTGCTGGACAAGCACTCAGCTGCTGGACTTCACCCCAGCCTCAGTGACATAAGAATTTGGTGGGACATCATTGGGTGGTCCTAGAAATGCTGACAACAGGTGAAGTTAAAGTCTCAGGAGAATCGTTATCCCTGAACCCAGCCCAGAATCTCTCAGTCTCGGCCCCGATGACATTGAGGCCAGATGGTTGTGGTTGTGAGGCCCGTCCTGGGGCTGAGCAGCATCCCTGCCCCCACCCACCCCATGCCAGAGTCTTGACAGCCACACATGTCCCCAGACATGACCCCGTGTCCCCTGGGGCAGAATCACTGGCTGAGGACCACTGATCTATGGCACGTCACCTTAAAGGGTGACAATGTGGCAGCAATTTGCAGGCACATGAAACAGTCCAAACCTCTGACTGAGCTGAGCGGCCAGTGTGTCCCGGGTGCAGTCTCGGCCTCTCTGAGCTCAGGCTCTCTGGTCCCTCAGGACGGTGGCTGGGTGGGGTCAGCCTCTGCTGGACCTGCAGAAGTTGCACCCAGGCCGGGGCCCCTCCAGGTGCCTTTGTGAGGACAGCTCAGGTTTCAGGTCCCCCCAGCAGCTGCGAGGCCCAGGCAGGTGAGGAGCCCAGAAGGGGTCCTCGCTGGTGAGGAAGAGCCCGGTGATCCCTGTGACCCTCTGTCCCTTGCAGTTCCCAGGTCACCTCGGAGGCTCCGTCCAGGGCCTGGGAAGCAGGAAGACTCTGATGGGTCTGCACCATAATAGCCACAGTTGTGCCCCCAGGCGACAGCTGGCCATGTCCAGAGACGGGGCTTGCAGGTGGACTTTTGGCTTAGGTTTCTCTGATTTTCTTCCTGATTCATTTTTGTCCACTCAATAAGCATTTATTGAGCGCCTGCTACATGCGGGGAGCAGACAGGACAGGCGAGGGCTTCTGCCCTGGCCTTCTAGTTCTGTCAGACCACGAGGAGGGCAGGACCTGGAGGGTGTGTTCTCCCTGACTCTCCCAGAACCTTGGTCTCATTCTTTTCTTTCTTTTTTTTTTTAAAGGTTTATTTCTGCCATCAGAGAACAGAACGATGACAGTGTGATTTAACAACCCTAATTGGCTTCATTTTTAATTTTAAAATCAGGGAACACTTTCCATAAAACAGAACCAGTTTCCTATGAGCCAAGCGCTCATCAAAAATAATTTGAGGAGTTAACATCAGATTATTTATTTTTCTTACACAAAATAAGGGCCAGGGAACCTCACTATTTCGCCAGTTGGGAATGGCTGTTCTCCCCCCAATCCACATTTCTGGAAGGGGAGGAAGTGACACCCAGGGGAAGGCCGGGAAGTGAGGCCACCGTCACATTCAAGTTCAGGTGTGACAGCTCAGTCTGCCCCCAACAGGCCCCATACTCGGCTCCCCTTCATGGGCCACGTCCCTTCTGGGAGTCACGCCCTGCCCTTCATAGGCACAAGGACCAAGAAGTTCCAGGGACACGTCCATGTTTAGGCCCTCGGATCCCGAAGTTCCAAAGGTGCACATCCATGTTTAGGCCTTAGCATCCGGAAGTGCCTCAGGCGCACGTCCATGTTTAGGCTCCAGGGTCCAGAAGTGCCTCAGGCGTCCATGTTTGGCCCTCGGATCCCCCTTGGTCTCATTCTTAAATCCAGAGAAAGAAACCGCTGGGCACGTGCTGCCTCTCCTCAGGAGGCCGAGGCAGGTGGGGCAGCTCAAGGCCAGCCTGGGGGTGGCGCTCGGGGCAGAGCGCCTGTTCAGTCCCCAGTGTCACAGAAACAAAGCCCCTGCACCATGTCCCTGAGTTTGTGTCTGGAAACTCTCTCCTCCGTCCTCTCCAGGTCAGGTGAGGGGACACGGGCCGCGGTGGAGCTTCTAGACTGTCCAGGTCAGGGCTGAGGCACTGTCACAGCTTCTGGGCTGAAGCTTTGGTGGGTCCACGCGCCTTTGCTTAAGGCCAGTGGCTGGGCGGCCTCTGCTCCTCTGGAAGGACCTCTGAACTCCTGCCCGTGCTGTGGTGGCCTGTGCCATGGTCCCCGCTTCTTGGGACGGTCCCATGAGCCCAGGGGGATTTGGGCTGGGAATGAGGAGGTGCTGGAAGGACCTGGTTCTGGCCTGTGAAGCTGGATGGACAGTGGCCAGGCTGAACGAGGGCAGGGCCATAGGCAGGTGGTGGGTTTGGGTCTGGGTGCACCAAGGACCTGCTGGGGTGGGGTGGGAATCCTGAGCACGCGGGGCAGGGAGTGGACAAGAGGCCAGGCTGGGGACTTGTGGTACCCAAGATTCTGCAGAGGGACAGGCAGGGCTGGGGACAAGGTGGCCTCATGGCCCACCTGCCTGCTCTGGGGCCTGGGGGTCCTGTTCTGGGCTCCCCTCCCCCACCTGCACCCCCTCCCTAGGGCCAGCCTGAGGACGGGGTCTGGGGAGGGGTCCGTGAGGGTTTCGGCGGCAGCCCAGCAATGTCCCCTTCTAGGGCACTGCACGTGTCCAGGGCCATTCAATCCAAAGCCAGAAAATGTGCACGGAGGCCGCAAGCGTTTCTTCAGAGGGAGAAAAAGAAACCAGCAAATATAGACGACATCCTTCCCGAAACCATGGCGACCAGTGTCTGGGGGCGGGGGCGCGATGACACCGAGAGCGCTCCTCTGAGGGTTTTTCCAGCATGTGTGACAGTGCGTGTGCGGGTGTGCGTGTGTGTGGTGTGTGTGTGCAGGTGTGCATGTGTGTGCGGGTGTGCATGTGTGTGTGCGTGCATGCGTGTTGTGTGCATGTGTGTGCATGTTGTGTGTGCATGTGTGTGTGCATATGTGCGTGCTATGAGTGTGTGTATGTGTGTGCGTGCACATGTGTGTGCGTGTGCACTGCTCTCTAGTAGTGGAAGTGGGTGGGAGGAGGAGAACTGCGTGGGCAGGAGCCAGGGACCAGGCTTCTGAGGTGCGAGTGTGCAGGTCTCAGCCGTGTGACTGTGGGACTGAGTGTGCAGGTGCACGGAGAGGAGGTTCTCCAACCCGCTTGTGCACGTGTGCTCCTGGGGGTCATGCGTGTCTGCGTGTTGGTGTAGGTGCTTCAATCTGTGCACGTGCGTGTGACTGTGTGTGTCAGGCATGGTGTGTGTGTGTGCGTGGGCACTTTCATGTAGACGTTCAGAGCTTCGCGCAGTGTGTACTTGCACGCCCGTGTGACCAGCCGCGGGCAGGTGGCCGTGTGGGCATTTGGGTGGCATCGACTCTGCTGACACTTGTAGGTAGCCGTGTGGGTGACTCTGTTGTGTGTGGGTGCGTGTGTGTGTGCCACTGGAATCCCTGCAGAAGCGAGTGCACACGCTCACGGGTGTGTGCGGAGACCTCCAAAGCCACTTGTCACTGGCGGAGAGTGGTGGCCTGCACATGTGATCCCAGCCCTGCGGGCGGAGGCCGCGCGCCCAGGTCAGCCTGGGCAGCACAGCTGAGGGACACCGGAGAAAAGGGACCCGGAGCGAGGACCTTGGGCCTGGGCGACCACGGCAGCAGCCAATGTCCTGCTTCAGGAATGTGTTGGAATAATGCGAGGTGCTCAGGGATGGGGACAGCGGGTGCCTGTGGCTGGCTGTGCTGCCCGTCATTGTTTTTAAAATAAAGAGTTTTTTTTGTTTTTGTTTTAATCTGGGGATGAGAAAAAGAAAACGAATTTTTCACATTTTTGGTGTTTCCTCAAAACAAGCCGAAGAAAACGGAGACGCTCACCCCCGAGTGCCCGCGCGTGTCTAGCTGAGACCCTGGGCGGGTGCCCGTCAGGTGGAGGTGGCCGTCCAGCCTGCGTTGGGCGGGGGGGGGGTGAGGCTCAGCCTGGCAGGTGCAATGGGCGTTGTCACGCCTGTGGCCGCCAGGTGACCCGGGAGGGGTGGCGGCCTGCGGAGCTGGGGGCTCCGCTGCTGGAGGGGGACATTTAATTAAAGGTCCCTGAAGAAAGAGCAGCAAATCCCTGGCTAGGCGGGGGAGGGGCCGGGCAGAGCAACCGATCCCAGGTGTCTGGCCAGGTGACACCTGCCACCTGGGGTCCTCCCCAAACCCAGGGACCAGGGTCCCAGGGGACAAGTGGGGGGAGGCCCACAGAGATGGAGAGAGGGAAGCAGGACCCAAGAGAGACAGAGGTGCAGACGCAATAGGAGAAGACGCCAGGTACGGGGACCTGCGGGACGCTGGGAGGTACAGGGACCCTCGGGCGCTGGGACAGATGCAGGCACCCGGGGCACCGAGGGTCACGTTGCAGAGACAGGGAGAGGGCTGGACCCTCAGGCGGAGACCCCAGACCGCAGTGAGCACCCACCCCCGGAGGCAGGAGCCTCAAGAAACAGCCAGAGATTGGGGGGGACAAGCAGGGGACAGAGGAGGGTCAGGTGCCAGGCAGTGGGGGAGGGTCTGGGAGCTGGAGCCAGATGCTCAGAACACCCATCCCAACAAGGGACCCTCAGTGTCCCAGGTGCAAGGGACAGTGGCTGTACTGACAAGCCGAGAGGTCCCCAAAGAGATGTCTGAATGTGGGACATCACAGGAATTCAGAGGCCAGCCTGGGAGGCCCTTTCTGGCCTCCTGGCCTCACCCCCTGCTCCCTCCTTCTCCCTCTTTCAGTCCAGACCACCTTTGTGGCCTCCCGGGTCCCTCCCCACCACTTAGTGTTGCGGCAGTTTGGAAGCTGACTGTTCCCTGAAGGCCCCCAGAGGGACAGTCACCCCTGTTGTCCCAGGTGCAGACAATAACTGGAAGTTATGGCGTGGCATATTGGATCAGATGATGTGACATCTCTGATTGTGTCTGAGATCTCAGAAAGCAAGGGTGTATCAGTTAGGGAAACGCTGCAGAAACAAACAGCCTCAAAATCTCTCAGTCGCTCACACTCCCAGATATTTGTTTATTTTTGGTGCTGAGGATACAACAGAGGGCCCTATGCATCCTGAGGAGGTGCTCTGCTACTGAGCTACATTAGTATGAGATAGGGCCTCACTAAGTCATCCAGGCTGGCCTTGAACTTAAGATCCTCCTACCTCGGCCTCCCAAGCAGCTAGGGTGACAGGCAGGGGCCACCACACCTGGCTCCCACGTGTACCTCTTGCTGTTCTGCCTCTCTGTGGTGGATGCCCCCAGGGGCTGGGCTGCTGTCTCCACCTGCACCACCGATGTTGCCAGCTGCTGTAGCTGAAGGAAGGACAGAACAGGACAAGTAGCCTCCCGAGTCTCCACCCAGAAGGGCCACTGTCATGTCGCCTCACTTTGGATGGGTCAACGCCAGCCTCATGGCTCTCATCTGACTTGGCAGGGGACGAGGACATGCAGTTCTGCTGGGGGGAGACCTTGGCTTCTTTGAGGGCAGCACAACGGCTACCCGGAAGTCCTCAGGCCGCAGCTGATGTCCGCACTGGAGCGCAAGCTTGATCCTCCCCCAAACGCATGCAGAAATGCAGTCCCCACTGGGAGGTCTCAGGAGGGCCCAAACTTAATGCAACTGTGGTGTTGGGAAGTGGGACGGACGCTGGGAGGCCCTTACGTCCAGTGAGGCCACAGGGGTGAGGCCTGACCCAGTGGCACCTGGTCTCCTAAGGGGAGGAAGAGAGGCTGGCATGTGGCTCAGTGGTAGAGCACTAGTCAGCAGGGCCGGGGGTTCCATCCCCAGCCTCAGGGAAAGAAAGAGGAAAGAGCCCAGAGAGGGGATGTCCATCTCAACGTGCGGCACCCAGTGCCAGCAAGAAGGCCCTCGTCAGACATGGCCACTGGAGCTCAACCTTCCAAGCCTTTGGAACTGTGAATGAAACAAACCTTTATTCTTTGTAACTTAGTCAATCTGTGGCATTCAATTACAGCAACAGAAAATGAGCTAAGAGCTGGGTGCCGAGGCATACACCTATAATCCCAGCAGCTTGGGAGGCTGAGGCAGGAGGATGGCAAGTTCAAAGCCAGCCTCAGCAACTTAGCAAGGAGGCCCTAAGCAACTTAGCAAGACCCTGTCTCAAAATAAAAAAATAAAATAAAAAAGGCTGGGGATGTGGCTCAGTGGCTAAACATCGCTGGGTTTAATTCCTGGTACCAAAAAAAAAAAAAAAGAACTAAGACACTAGCTAAAGTCAATTATCCCTGATGCTAGCAGAAATAAACTCCACTCCAAGCTTGGACATGAATTAACCCATGTCCTCATGACCACTCCATCCAAGTGATGAAAAAACTGAGCACAGAGAGGTTTAGTATATTTTCCAAGGACCCACAGCAGCATAAGGGGGATTGAACAAAGACAGTGTGTTTTCAAAGCTGGTGCATCTCAACACTGCATGACAACACTTTTGACCCAGAGCAGCTTCTGAGAAAGAGCCTGAGAAACTCCAGTAGCTGCTGGACTCCATCAGCAGTCCCAAGGACTCTCAGAATGAACCCCGCTGAGCCGCTAGAGAGACTTCAAGCCCCTGCAAAGTCCCATGCAGCACAGGGGAGCCTCCCAGCGTCCCAGGGGTGGGGGGACAAGGAGTCCTGTGCTTGTCTGAGATGCGAGAGGTAGTGGCGCAGAAGCCACAGCCAGGAGTGCTGTGACCGTGGGGCCAAGAGCCTGGTGGTTAGAACAGGGGTTCTGGATCACATGGCCAGGCTGGAACTCGGGCTTCTCCTGGCTGTGTGCCTGAAGGCAAGTAACTTACCCTCTCTGTGCAGCCATTTTCTCGCCTATACAGTGGGGACACTTATTTCTTGTGACCACGTGTTTTTGCACAGCAGGGCAGGTGTGATCATTAGCAGCACCGGAAGGTGACCAGGGTTTATTTTCTTTCTCTCTCTTTTCCTTCCTTCTCTACTGGGGATTGAACCCGGGAACTGAGCCCCAGCCCAGCCCTTCTGTCTCTGCGGCAGGCCTCCACCTCGGAAGTCCCTGGAGACACAGGCGTGGCCACTGCCCCTGGCTATTTTCTTTATTTCTCAGTGGGACTGGCTGTCACTAAGGTGCTTCTTCTCCCTGGCCCCTTCCCCCAAGAGCAGACATGTGACACGGCCTGGCCAATCAGAGCGCGCCACCACCTGGCCACCCACCAGAGGTTGGTTCAGGGGCAGGGGGCTGGTCTGAGCCAATCACATGCTTCCCTGCACTGTTTGTCCCCGAGTCTCACCTCAGGTCTGTGGCCCCTTGCTGGGCAGGCTGCCCACCCCTGCCCCCCGCTCCAAGCCCCACCCACCCCTGGGACCCTGTCCTGGGGGACATGCAGGTTTGTACCCAGACTCACAAACATGGCCACGGACATCTGAGGGCACACCCCGGGAGCTTCAGGCAGGACCACGCACCTGCCACACGAGCTCAGCCCAGCACGTACTCCTGGGCACAGACACACTGTCCCCAGACAGCCACACATGGGGACAGACACACGTCCATATGCCCATGAATACACACATGGCCACAGACTTGTGGTTGCGTGTCCACGTGCCCACTGCACCAGCGCCCCCCCCACGGTCACTCAGCACACGTGAAGAGTCCAGCTGCAAACAGCCTAAGAGCGTCCCAGCCTCCTGGGCTGCTCACCGCGCCAGGGGCACAGCAAGGAAAGCGAGCCCAAGCCACAAGGGTTAGCCGTGGCCCGCATGGCCACGAGCACACGTGTGGCCTGCAGAGACAGCGGCGGTTCCCTGGCACCATGCGTGTGCACGTAGGTACACGTCCCACACCAGAAGGACACGGGCTCATCAGATCACACCCAGACTCAGACGCAGAGACCATGCGGCCATGGTCGGCCACTTCGGCCCACCCGGCCTCCACATGGCCACCTTCCCCAAGGAGGAGGGGGTCCAGCACAGTCAGGTGGGACAGGGTTTTCCCAGGAAAGCTGATCATTTTGTGGGAAACCACTCAACATTTTTTTAAAAGGGGAAGAGAAAGAAAAGGAGTGTGGACCTCCCGCCCCAGGGCAGTGCCAGCCGGCAGGGGCCGTCCTCACCGGGACTCTTGGTCGGAAGCTGGCGCCTGCTTGAGGGGGGGTGGAATTCTGAGCTGCTGATGTTTGATTCTGGCTCTCAGAGGTACAGTGACAGTAAGACTTATTTTTAAAAGTGAATGTCATAGCTCTATACTGGTCACTGTTTGTCACCGGTGAACTTCTGACTTTGACGGTCGGTACGTGAACACAAGCTGTGTCCTGGCATGAAGCCCTCTGCACCGTTTAGCTGATGCCACTTGGCCAAGGGGTGAGCCACGACTGTCCCACTGCACAGATGAGGAACCCGGGTGTCAGCAGCCCCAGAAGCAGGAGAGGCAGGGCCAGCCGCCAGCCCAGGGTTCCTGGCAAACACCTCCCTCCTCCAAGCTCTGCCTGCCTGACCTTCACCTGATGCTCTCAAGCTCCGGTGTCCCCGGGGTCCAGGGCCAGGGACTCAGGGCAGGGGACAGTCAGGGGTGGACAGTCAGGGAGGAAGGAGGAATCACTCAGGCAGGCGGTGGGAAGGGCAGGGGATGTGGAGGGTCGCTCCCCTCTCCCATCTGTCTCCCCACCTAGACCCCAGCCCTGTCCATGCCATCTCTGCCCTGCATCCTGCTGTCCGCCCCCAGGTCTCCTGAAGGGGTGCTGTGCTCAGGGACTGTGAGTGCGTGTGTGCCTGTGTGTGTGTGTGCGCGCGCACGTTCGCCTGCGCTCAGCTCCGTGGGAGTGGGAGCCGCAGCGGGAGCGGGTCCCCATGGCAGCAATGGCTGCTCACACTGGGGCGGGGCGGGGAGGCGGGGGGCACAGCACCCGGGGTGCGCCGCCTCATCTCACCTCGGAGACCCACCCGGCCCTCCACGGCGCTGTGACCCTGTCCTTGACCCTGAGAAGCAGGGATGGAGAGTAGCCCCCTCTCCCCAGGACACCCCAAAACCTAGATGGGGGAGAATCCGCGCCTCTCCAGCAGGTCCAGCCCGGGGAGGGGCGCAGGTGGGGATGACCTGGGGAAGCCCCCTGAGGAGGGAACTCTAGGGGCGGCGGGGTTCCGACGGAGGGATGAGTCCCTGGGAGGGTCAGCAAGGGGAGGGGGCTGGAAAAGGGAGGGAGACTCAGGGACTGGGGAGCAGGGGACTCCAGAGCTGGGGTGGGCCAGAGAGGGGCGGGGCGGGCGGAGGGCACCCGGGATGGGGCAATCCCCGGAGAGGGTCCTGGGACCATCCTGGCGGGAGGCCCCCCAGGGTCCCTCTCCGGGAGTGGACCCCAGGGGCAGTGATGACAGAGACCAAGGGGCTGGCCCTGGCTGGCGGGCGCGTGTGCGCGCGGCTTCCCAGGGTCGCAGGGTCCCCATCATCCTAACCAGGCCTGGGGGCGGGGGCGGCCTGGGGAGGCAGGGCTCTGCCCTTTCCGGTAGGAGTCCCGCCGTCGCTGGCCCCCGCTGGCCCCCTGCCCACCCGTCCTCCCGCCCCGCCGCCCCGGCCCCTGCGCTCGGTAACGGCTTTCCCGGAGCCAGATCCGACAGCGGCCGCCCCCGCCTGGCTCCCCGGGCTCCCGGCAGGAGGCGGCCCCTCCCGCCCCGCCCAGCTCGGTCCCAGACAATGCGGGGGCGCCGTCCCTTAGGGCCGCTGCTGCAATTTGGTCTAATTCCGCCGGAGACCGCGAGGCCGCTCGGAACAGCGCCCCGGGCGGCTTTGTCTCCCCGCCCCCACCTGCCACCCGGTCCCCTCGGCTCGAGAGCGCCCCTTCCCCCAGCCTGGGCAAGGGAGGACAGAGCACGACACCCCACCCCCACCCCGCCCCCGCTCAGTTTGCCGTCCCCGGAGCGGTCAGTGTTGGGTCCCCAGGACGCGGCGTCCAGCCGGCCAGAGGGCCCGTGGCTGCCTCAAATCAGGCTTCAGCCTCCCGGCGCCAGAGCCCTCGGTCTCCCGAGGTGGGGTGGGACCTCGGGCAGAGGGGACCCTGAGGAGCGCCAGGGAGCCAGGCCGTGGTCAGAAGGACCTCTGGGGACCTCTGCCCCTGGAGATGGCCTCATCCTCCCTGGAGGGGCGTCTGCTTCTACACAATCCCCAGGTGCTGAAATTCTTTTCTGTCACACGAGCCAAGGACCCCATTGAGCCTGAGTCCCCCGCTTTCTGCAGGAACTCCACCTTCTCCTGGGCCACCTCTTCTCCAGTGAAGCTGGCTGTCTCCTCACTGTGCCCCAGAATTCACGGTTGGGGACAGTGATGAGGGCTGGGACTGTTCAGGGTGCTGGGTCAGGGTCCTGGCAGGACCCAGCGGGCCTCCTCCTGACCTGTAGGTGGGTGAGGAAACCGGCAGGAAGCCCCTTCGAGCCCCCAACAGGGGCCCTTTCCTTCCTGGCGGGTAGATCTTGAGATAATGGCTTCCTGGGCTGACTCCCTCCCCTCAGTCCTGGGGACCCTGGGGCCAAGTTATTCTCTGGGGCGGTGTTCTGGGCACTGCAGGGTGCTGAGCAGTGTCCCTGGCCTCCACCCCTCCAGGCCAGCAGCACCCACCATCCATCCCATGCACCCTACAGTGTGACACCCACACCAGCCGCCCATCCAGTCGGGGAACAGAGGGCACAGCGGCCCCAGCGGAGGCTCACTGGGGTCAAGTGACAGTGGCGTGAGCTCTGCCCTGCAGGGAACTGGGCTTGTCTTTGGGCTCCACGTGGACGCTCCTGCTGGGAGGCTGGTTTGCTCACCAGTGAAATGGGCGTGAAGAGCATCGTGCTCCCTCAAGGTGGCTGTGAGGACTGATGAACTAAGGCACAGGAGGGACTGAGCACGATCACAGGGACACACTCTCTCAAGTGGCGACTGTTTCCCTGCAGCAAGTTGTGTCTTGCACAGGTAGGGATCAGGTGCCCAGCAAGGCATGGGTCTGAGCAGTGCAGTCGAGTCCACCCCACTCAGATGGCCCCAGGGGAGCCGGGGTGGGACACCAGGAGGAGAGGGCCATTGGTCTTCCTGAGTCCCTCTGCCTTATGTGACATCCAGGTTGGGGTTTCTCAGCCTCGGCACAGTGGACGTCTGAGAGCGGGTCCTTCACTGTGGTGGGGACCCCCTGCACACTCCAGGCTCTTGATCACTACCCGGGCCTCTGCCCACTAGATGGGTGCTCATGGCACATCCTACCCGCGTCCAGTTCTGACAGCCGCAATGTCAGCAGACGTCCCCCGTTGGTCCCCGGGGACCCTCCCATGAGCCACCTGGCCTGGGGCTAGGGGTGTGCGCAGCATGGGCAGGGCGCTGGGTTCCACCCCAGCAACACGCGGAAGAAGGACAGGGGGGACAGCGGAGCTGTGACCATCGGGGAGGGGGCTGGGATGAGCAGAGAAAGGACCGACCTCAGCGTGGCCGGGGGCCAGGTGCGCCCTCCCGAGGCAGCCTTGCTGCAGTGCCCGCCGACACGTGAGGAAACCCGGCCTGCCATGCCACCGCGGGTGCCCGTGGCGCTGCGGGAAGGTGGGTGCGCGCACTGGCTCCTGGCAGGAGCTCCCGTGCTGCGGGGGGGGGGCAGGCTGGCACCGAGGATTGCATCCCGAGGGCTCCACCTCAGCAGCGGGTTGGCCACGCGTGGCTGAGTGGGCTCCTGGAGGCCGTGGGAGCCCGGGCGGGCGGCGCTGCTGGAGGAAGGGCGGGGCAGGTGTGCCCTCTGGGACTGGGTCTGGTCCCCAGCTTCTCTCTGGGCTTCCCCACTGCCCTGAGCTGACAGCTCTCCTCTGTGTGGCTTCTGGAGACGGTGGGTGCCGTCTCACCTCAGGCCCGGAGCCACCGAGTCCACTGATCCCTGGCTGAGACCTGTGGAATGTGAGCACAAACAAGTCTTTCCTCCTCCGTTGGCCTCAGGTGCTTGGCGTGGTGATGAGGAGCTGCCCGGCACAGGCACCTGCTGCCCAGGAGCCTACTGTATTTGCTCCTCCCAACGCCCCCAAGGACACCGCACTGTGGTCTCATTATAAGATGAGGAAGTTGAGGCTCAGAGAGGGAGACTCATCTGCCCCATGTCACACAGCAAGGATACACTTAGCACAGTGCCAGAGAGAGAGAGAGAGAGAGAGAGAGAGAGACCCAGTACAAGGAAATTTCCAGCAGAATCTGTAGTGGGTGGGCAGATGGGGATAGGAAGAGAGTCCTTGCGACCCGTCTCGGCTACATTTAGTCTCTGCATGGGTGGCTATTTGTGCAGAGCTAAGAATATCCAGAACCACACGACGTGGCCTTGAGATGCCGGAGCTGGAGGTGCAGGGAGCAGGGAGCCAGCCGGAGGGGAGTCCTGCCTGCCCTCCCGCGCCCCCTTCTTCATCTCCTGTTCTTTGGTCCCCATGACAAAAATAACAAGCCCACTTTGTGGCCACGTCCCCGCCGTCCCCTGGAGCAGGCGGGCCCTGTGTTGGCAGGCACCCCCTTGGCCGCGGGAGACGGCTGCCTCCTGGTTCCGGCTCAGCACGCTGCCCACAGTGACAAGGCGCCTGGGCCTCAGACGCAGGGAGGGGGTTTGAGTGTTCACCAACAGAGAAGACCAGTGTCCTCGGGTTTAGCCAGATTTAAGTGTCACACGACACATAGGGCGCTGACATCCCACGGCAGTTTTTAGTTTTTATGCAGCAGTTAAAAAAACACTTGGGGCTGGGGTGCAGCTCCGCGGTGGAGCGCTGCCTCGCACGTGGGGGGCCCTGGTCGTCCCCAGCACCCCCTCCCACCGCGCACGTCCACCAAAGTCTTCAAAAGAACAAGGGCATCCCAGGAGTGCGGGTTGGAAGCCCCACTCCCCGAGGGAATCCTCTGCCCTTGGTGCTCCAGGCTGCAGAACGCCATTGGTAGCCTCGCTTCAGCACTTCAGGGTGGGAGTGGACAGGAGGAGCCTCAGAGCACCCCGGGCTGCGGTGACCTGCTGCTGTAGGTGGACTTAGGGACCCGAAGGCAGGAATCAGGGGTGGGCACAACGTGGCCACAGACAGAGGCCCCATTCCAATGCCCCATGGAGGGCAGCACCCGGCCAGTGGGAGGTCCCCGGGGACTTCAGACCTTCCCCTAGCTGCCCGTCCAGGACCTGCCCCCGGTGGATCCAGAATAAAGAGACCTTCAGGTTCCCAGGCTGAGGGCACATGGTTAATGTTAAAGTATCCGTGATCCCGGTGGCTTGGGAGGCTGAGGCAGGAAGATAGCAAATTTGAGGCCAGCCTCAGACCCTGACTCAAAACAAAACGAAACTGGGTGCAGTGGGCCCACACCTGTAATCCTGTATCTGGGGAGGCTGAGGCAGGAGGATCGCGAGTTCAAAGCCAGCCTCAGCAAAAGCGAGGCCCTAAGCAACTCAGTGAGACCTTGTTTCTAAGTAAGATAAAAATGGGGCTGGGACGTGGCTCAGTGGTGGAGAGCCCCTGAGTTCAACCCCTGGTGCCCCCCTCCTCCAAAAAATAAGAGCTGGGGAATGGTTAAGCGCCCCTGGGTTCAATCCCCAGCTCCAATAAATAAAAGGATCATCAGTGCCCAAATTCCTCTCTGTTGGCGCAGTGGGGTTGGCGCAAGGCTGGAGCGGGCCAGACGTAGGGGTTCATGTCTCGTCCCTCCTCTTTCTGCAGAATACAGCTCTTGAGTAACTCGCCGCTGAACCTCACTCTCCCATCCTTAAATCGGGGATGACGGGATGAAGAGGGTCCGGACCCCCTAGGTCAGTTCCCATAGATGCCTTGGGATTGACAGCCTGGCCCCTGGCCCCACGGTCCCCGTCCTACCGTTGGTCACCAACAGTAAGTATCATATTTTCTTTCTTGTAACTGACTTCTGATTGCAAGTCTGGTGTCACCCACAGAGGACGTCGGGGAGAGGACGCGGCGTTTATACTTGTCCTTACCCCTGTCGCAGGTTGTGTCTCTGAAACCACAGCTGGTTTCTGCAACGTCCAGGACGTCACCGAGGCCAGGAAGCCGCATCCCTAGCAGCGTCTCCACTTGATTCTAGCAGTTTCCATAGCTGTCTGCTCCCACGTGTCTGCCCGCCGCAGCGAGCGAAGGCAGGTCCCGCTGGGCAGCGCTCACCACTGCGCCACCTCCGCCCATCTAAACCACCGAGGAGAGGGACAGAAGAGGTTTCGCTTTAAAGCAAGGTCAACCTACAGAAAAGGGCGGGCCACCCTCCCCAGGCTCCCACTGACCGGTCCGGGGCTGGTCTTCTCATGGCTGCTCAGACTCCGCGTTATCTTTTCGGTTACCTTGAACTTTGTCTAGTTTTGAATCACAGACTCAGAGCCGGGACATCGGTCGTTGGATCCTGGTTCTGCCATTTATAAGCTGTGTGACCTTGGACAAGTCACTTGCCCCGTCTGTCTCCTTGACCAAGTTAAAATTCCTTCTCCCTCTCCCGGATCTCCTCGGCCCTGGAAGGAGGAGGCCGCTGCTGAGGCCCGAGTGCTGGCTTCGGGGGTGGGGGTGGGGGCTGACCAAGTGACAAAGGGCTCTCAGCACACAGGTCTGTGGTTGCTGGCACGTCCTTCTCAGCCACCAAAGGGGGTCTGTGCGCTCCCTCCCTTGGCTTTCCTCCCCCCAGACCCCGGCCGCAGGCTCCGGGGACAGTGGACACCAGGTGGAACAGCCCGCTGACCCTGGCCGGACATGAAGGGCCTCTTGCGGGGGAAGTGCCTGGCTGTGGTGGGCGGAGGTCTGGGACCCGAGAGCCCTGGGGAGGGGGCGGAGGCGGGATGCTGAGGCGGGAGCCTGTGCCCCTGCTGACACCTGGTGGAAAGACGGAGCTCTCCGTGCGCCCAGGGCCTCCCCAGGACACCACCCAGCCGCCCGGCAGGGGCTGACGCTGAAGACCCTGGGCCACACGGTGGGTGGGCTGCGCCTGAGGTTCCCAGCCCAGGAAGCCCCGCGCGGGGCGGGGGCCTGGGGTGGAAGCCAGGGGCGCGTGCGTGCTGAGCACTAGCGACCCAGACCCCAGAAGCCATTTTGAAGGATGTTTCTCTGTTTTGATTGTTGGCAGCTAGGTGAGCCCCGCAGGCCCCGGGAGGGACAGGGAGGCTCCTCCCCCAGTGACGTCCCCCCAGCAGGAAGCCCACCTGTCCCCCACCCGGACCTGCTCGCCTCTGAACAGTGTTTACTGAGCACTCACAGAGGGAGCAGGGAAGCCAACCCGCTCAGCAAACAGGAGAGCCCCAAACCCCTGTGCATGGCGCCCAAAGCGCAGGAGCATCCAAAGATAGTGATGCAACAGGGGGAAGCCGCGGGGACAGAGTCTGAGCGCCAAGGTGGGAAGCAGAGGTTTAAAAGTAATCAGGGGCTGGTATCGTGGCTCAGTGGTAGCACGCTTGCGTGGCATGCATGAGGCACTGGGTTCGATTCTCAGCACCACATACAAAGAAATAAAATAAAGGTCCATCAACAACTTTAAAATATTAAAAGAAATTAAAAAAAAAAAGTAATCAGGGTCAGGGAAGGTCCCTCTGAGGAGGTGACGGTGACACCAAGACTTAAAGGCAGAAAGGAAGAAGCCACCCTTGGAAAGACCTGGCAGAAACCAGAGGGTACAGCTGTGCAAAGGCCCTGGGGCAGCCCAGCGTTGGAGGAGCACCACCCTGTGTGGATGGAGCTGGGTGAGGAGAGGGAGACAGGGAGGAGGGGGTGGGCCAAGGGCAACACCTGGGCTTTGACCCAGGGGAGGTGGGAGCCACCTGCTGTGGGCAGAGAAGGGAGCAGACATTGGGGAAGCTGGACGTGAATCTAGAGCCGGGAGAAGCAGAGAGCATGAGGCTGCCTGAGAGGGTGAGCAGGGAAGAGGGGCCGTCCCTGGCCCCCAAGGAAAGAGGGGGCTGGCCGGTGGCCCACGCCTGCAATCCAGCATCTCCAGAGGCTGAGGAAGGAGGATCTGAGGAGCCTCAGCAGAAGCAACTCCGTGAGACCCCGTCTCTAAAAAAATCAATACACACAGGGCTGGGGGGTGGCTCAGCCCGCCACGGGAGGAGGTGGCTGAGGGCCACGGGAGGAGGTGGCTGAGGCGGGAGCCGCAGCACGTGTTCAAAGTGTGGCCCCAGGAGCCAAGAACAGGGGGCTGGCTCAGGAACTGCAGTGCACAGTGGCCCGTCCCTCTCCTAGGAACTGGGTCACAGTCTCCCTCCAGAGCCTCAGAGCTGGCCCCAGGTCCCTGGAACGTGACCTCTTTGCACGGATCTTTACCGAGGCCACCGGGCTGAGGCCGCCTGAGGACCGCCCCCATCCAGTCCGACTGGCGACCTTAAGAAAAGGGGGATCTGGACGTACCGACGTGCAGAGAGGCCAGAAGAGACCCAGGGGAGAGGCAGTGACAGTCTCCCCAGCCTGCGGGGACCTGCCGCGGCCACGCCCTGATTTGGGGCTCCAGGCTGCGGGATGGTGATGGAGCTTCTGCCCTCGGGCCACCCGCCCGGGGCTCCGTCGGGCAGACGGCCGCCCCTCCCTCAGCCAGCTCCTCACTTTCCGCCCTGGTCTCCTCCAGGCAGCTGAGCGCCACCTCAGGTCTGCTGCTGTCCTGGGAACTGCCACTTCCGCCCCCCTCCCGCTCCTGGACATCCTCGCTCCTCCTGCCTCTGGCCACTGCCAGTCCCTCTGCTCCCGCCACGCTGGCAGCCACTTTCGGGTCCCCTCTGTCCCTCTCCTGGAGCAACCTCCTCTCCCTCGGACCAAGCTCGGCCCGGCAGACCCACGCGCCTCTCGGCCGCTCGCCCAGCCCAGGGGATCCCCGCAGTCGCTTCCCGGTACCGGCGCAGCCCCCTCCTTCCCCAGACCCAGCCCGGGCGCAGTTGGGGACAGTTTCACGTGACAGGGCGCCCATGCGAGGTGCTGCACCCACTCCCGCGGTAGAATTCAGGGGGTTGGTAGATTCACGTGGCGCTTAGCTGTGCTCTCATCTCCCCCCACACCCACCCCAGGCCGGCGCCTGGCACCCTGAACTCCCAGCAGCTTGGGAGGCTGAGGCAGGAGGATCTCGTGTTCAAAGCCAGCCTCAGCAAGAGGGCGCTGAGCCACTCTGGGAGACCTGTCTCAAACACAAAACAGGGCTGGGGGTGGCTCAGCGTCAAGTGCCCCTGGGTTCAGTTCCTGGTAGGGGGCCAGCAGTCCTGGCCCCTCCTGCCCGCCCTGGGAACCCCCGGTGCACCAGGCTTTGCGCGTTCTTGACCTTTCGTTAGGATGGGATGGGACATGTGACCTTAACGGCTGGCTTCCCTCACCTGTACAAAACGAGTGGTTTCCAGCCCAGGGTGGTGGCGGGACCTGTAGTGCCAAGCTGCGTAGGGGGACCCGAGTTCAAAGCCGGCTTGGGCAACAAAGCAGGACCCTCAAACAGACAGACAGACAAGCACACAGCCAGTCTTGAGCTTCCCCACCTCGTGCGCCGGCTCCCTGGGGCTCTCTGTGTCCTGTTGGAAGAAACGCTCTTGTCCCTCCATTCCCCACCCGAGGACACTGGGGACCTCGTAGGGCCCTGCAGTTCCTCAGGCAGATGCTGAGCCGGGGCGTGGCTGGGCCACACGCGCACAGTGACTCCGCGCTGCACCTCAGGAAGGACCTGTCTCCCGGCGTCTCTCCAGCGTGGTCGTCCACTGGACCTTCCTAGCAGCACGCGCAGGGGCTCCACAGGCGGGAGCTGAGCTGCTCTTCCTCGGCCTCCTTTCGGATGACAACCTCCTGCTCTTGCCTCTGCGGATCCCCCATCCCGCCTCCTTCCCAGCCAACCTCCCAGGAGGCTTCCTGCTCCCTCTCCCCCTCCTCTTCTGCCTCTTTCTCTCTCACTCACTGGCAGGGTGGGGTGGAACGCAGGGTCTCTCCCATGCTAAAGCACCCTACCGCTAAACCAGAACCCACTCCTTTACTTTTTATTTTGAGACACGGTCTGGCTAAGTTGCAGAGGCTGGCTTCAAACTTGCCATCCTCCTGCCTCAGCCTCCCAAGCGCTAGGTAGCTTCTTAAACTCACCCTATCAGAGCGGCCTCAAGAGCTTCCAGACTTTCCAATGCTGTCTTAACGGATCAAGAGGAGAACTCTTGCCTCGACCTTCTGCCAGGAGCCACGGAACTTGAGGCTTCCAGGGAGCCCCGTCCTTCCCGGTCAGCGCCAGCCTCCCTGCTCTGCACAGTTCAGCTGTGGCCTTCTTTGGCTGTGCGGACCCCTGCCCTAGAGCCTGTGCTTTCCCTGAGGGCCTTCTGTTTGGCCCCTGGAAGGCAGCAAGCTCCGGAGGGAGGAGCTGCGTGGCCCCACTCAGTGTGTACCCTCCACCCAGCCTAGTGCCCGGCACACAGGAAGCCGTCAGTAAATGCTTGTTATCCAGAGAAAAAGAAACGGATGCCTGCAACATACGCAGCCCTCAACAAGGATGTTAGGGAAGAATGTGTAAGTGGGGACACTGATGTCACCGAGGAAAAAAGAAGAATGAACCCCAAGGACTCAGAAGACTGACGCAGGGGACTGTATTCGAGGCCAGCCTGCACAACTAGCTGACCCCTGTTTCAAAATGAAAAAGACGGGCTGGGGGCCCGCGGCGGAGAATGGCCGAGGGCGCAGGAGGCCCTGGCTCCCCCCAGGACTGCAGGACACACCCAGCAGTTTCTAAAAAGAGAGAAGCGAGAAACAAAACTGCTTACAGGGTGCCGAGGGGTGTTGGTAGAGGAAGGCTCACCCCACCCCGGGGTCCACTCACCCCACCCAGGGTCCACTCACTCACCCCAGGGTCCGCGCCCTCCTCCAGTGGTCTAAAGGACTTGGCAGGTGGCATTAAGGAGGGTTCCGGGAGGAAAGACCATCTGGGATCATCTCGGTGTGCCTGCTGGAGTCGCAGGGGTCACTATACGAGGGTCAACGTCAAAGATGTGGAAGGGGCACGGCCTGGTGATGGCAGCGGGAAGGGCGTGGCTCCGGCAGCGGCCGCCCCCCGGTTTCGGCGCCCGGGATCTGACCGGGGAGGGCTCTCGCCGAGGGGTCCCCAGCCCGGGCTCAGCGAAGGCCCCCGCCCCCCTGCCTCCCGGCTCCCGCCCAGGGGCGTCCGAGGCTCACGACGTGCTGGCCCCTGCCAGGGGGGGTCGGGCCGCGAGCGTGAGGGCCCCCGCGCGGGGTCCCGCGACCGGCCGCGTCTTCGGGGTGGGGCGCCGCGGGGGCGCGGCCGGCGGGCGGCTCGGTGCGGCTGCGCGGGCCCCGCGGACAGCGCTCGGCGGGCGTGGCCGGTCCTCCAGGTCGCCCTGCAGTCCGGCTGGCGTGGAAGCATGTTGCACCCTAAAGGTATCGTCGCGGCCTCGGGGGGCTTCGGCCCCCAGGGCCCGCACCTCGCCCTGGCCCCGGCCCAGGTGGGAGAGGCGAGGCCCAGCCATTGCTGACCCTTCTCTCGCCCCCTCAAGGGAAGCCGAGGACAGCGGCGAGCGGCCGGCATTTTCACAAGTCAGCGCTGCTGATGAGCCACAGGGACAGCCTCGTAAGTCGCCTTCTGGCCTCGCTTCTCGATTTGTTTTTTCCTTCCAAATTCCCTGCACTTACAGCGCGTGTACACACACACACACACACGCACACACACGCACACACAGTGCACACGCACACGCACAGACGCGCTCACACGCGCGCACACACAAGCACACACAGTTGCATGCACACACGCACACACGCACACACACATACGCGCGCACACACACGCACACACAGTGCACTCACACACGCACACACACGCGTACACAGTGCACACACTCACATGCACACACGTACACAGTGCACACACGTACATACGCACACACGTACACGCACACACATGCACACAGTGCACACACGTACACACCCCCGCGCGCACACACACACACGCACACACAATTGTTTTCAGAGAGTGCCTTAAGAAGATGATTGAGCTGAAGCAAGACAGGGAATCTCCACCGAAACTTAAACGAATTTTTAAGGATAAATTGCATGAACGACAAACCAATGACAGGGAGGTGTGGCTTCTGGACGGTCTGGTGAGTCATTTGTTTGTGTGTTGAATTGTGTCAATGGAGCGGAAGTCAACCGCTAGCAAACATTGAGCACAACAGGGGTTACAATGTAACGGGCTGTGCAACCTTCGAGTTACATTATTACAGTGCAAGGAAGGCCGTCCCCGCCGGTTTCCGTAGTGTAGCGGTTATCACGTTCGCCTCACACGCGAAAGGTCCCCGGTTCGATCCCGGGCGGAAACAATTGTGCCTTTTTTTTCCTGGTTTTGTATGACCTTTTCACTTTATTATAGAGTATATTTTTCAAAAGTTTCAAAATTCCTATAACAGTAATTACTGCTTCACTTGTTTTTATTTCTAGACTCTTAAGAATATTTATGGAATTTAAAAAGTGATCCCAAGGTCATTAAACAGAAAACCTGGGTCTTGGGCTATTGGAGAATTGAGACTTAGAGGCAAAATTCACTACTGCGTTGGCCGGGAATCGAACCCGGGTCAACTGCTTGGAAGGCAGCTATGCTAACCACTATACCACCAACGCGCCGGCGATGAGAGGTTTCCAGGCACCCCTGAAAAGCAACTTTGGCGGCCCCGGCCGTACCACCCGCACGGGGGCGTCTCTCCCCAGCTCCTGGCAGGTCGGTCTATTAGAGCTCCCCCCGGCGCCCGAGAGCGGTGGTGCGGCCGAGCGCTGTCCAATCGCGGGCCGCCGCTTGGGCAGCTCAACTTCCGGGTCAAAGGGGCCTGAGCCGGCGGGTCCCCCGTGTCCGCCGCCGCCGCTGTCCCCCGCGCCCGCCACTTCCGGGGCCGCAGTCAGGGGCATGGAGCCGCGAGCGTGAGGCGCCGCTGGCCCCAGGACGCCCTGCCCAGCCCTGCCGCCGCCCCGCGCCCCGGTGAGCAGCGCCCGTGCCCGTCCCGCCTCTCCCGTGACCCCGAACCCGCCATTGACCGGCCCCGCCTCGGCCGCGACCCCGGCCCCGCCATTGAACGGCCGCCGCGGCGCCTCCGCCCGGCCTCCCAGCGCCGCGGCCCCGCTGTCGGCCGCGCTCCGAGCCCGCGGTCGCCGCCTCGGCTTCGCCTCCGCCCCCGCCCCGGCCCCGCGCCTTCCTCCGGCCGGTCCCGCCCGCAGGGCCACCCCGTCGCCGGCCTCCCTGCCCACCTCGCCGGGGCCGCGCCCAGGTCCGCTCTCGCGGCCGCGCACCTTGACAGCGCCGCCGCCGCCGCGCAGCCCGCGGAGGTCCCGGCCCTCCGTCCGCTGCCCTCGCGAGCCCCGGGGAGACAGCGGCCGCCTCCTCGCACCCGCGTCCTGCCCGCAGCCCCTCGCCACCACCTGGCCCTAGCCAGCCCGCCTTCTCGCGGGGCCTGGGCCTGTCCAGCCGCCCTCTCTCCCCACGCAGTCTTAGGCCAGTCCTGACACGTCCCCATCAATATCGCAGCTAAGCCATCGAAGGTGACCCATGCCTTCCCCCCCACCCCTAACGCCTCCAGGGCCCTGGAGCAAGTCGCTTGCCTCAGCGGCAAGAACGAACCTGCTTTCGAGGAGCTGGGACTAAGGCCCAGGATACGTGCACTGTAGTCACCAACCCCTGTGGCCCCTGGCAGGTCTTAGGGGACTGGGCAGGGTGGGAGGACCATGCTGCGGGGCTGTGAGCACAGCTGCAATCGAGCCAGGCAGAGAGGGTTAGGCCCCCAGCCACCTCCCCTGTGGGACACCAGTGGCAGGACAGCAAGCTAGCACACAGCTGGCCTCTTCCTCAGCCTGTGTGTTAATGGCACATCTGTTCTGTCAAGGTCTGTGTCCCATGCCTGCAGCTGGAATGGAGGTTCCTTGGACCCTTTAGAAGGTCAGTTGTGCTGGGGTTGGGCAGCCAGGCAGGCTGGGGTGTGGACTGACTCTGGAACAGAGAGATAGACAGGAAGTGACTTTCTGTGGCCCTGGGGTCACTGCCCTCAGGGACCGTTGGCTGATGGCTGTAGCTTTTTGTGTATCTGCTGGAGGATTTTCTTTTATCCATTGTCCCTCTGATGCCCCTGGTGAGAGTGCTCTGGGAGGCCTCAGGGAGAGGGGGGAGAGTGCCAGTCCAGCTGGACCACATCCCGTTCAGTGCCGGCACTTGCTGTTGATTGGAGAGAATTCTGGTCTGAAATGGACTCTAGTTGAGTCTTCCCTTTGGTGTGGTTTTAAGTGACTTGATTAGTTGACAGCACTGGCCCGTCCTTGTCTTGGTGCTGTGTGTGTGATCCCCTTAGTCTTCCCAGGAGCCCCAGATGTAGGGACTGTGTAGACCCATTTTATAGCTGAGGAAATTGAGATGCAGCCAGATTAGGTGGCTTCCCCAAGGGCACACAGCCCCGAAGTGGCAGAGCTGAGGTTTGAACCCATTTCTCTCTGACACGGGCACCCTCGCTTTTCACCACTATGAATGCAGCCAGCGCCTCCTTGTGGTGACAGCGCTTCCACTGTTGCCGCCCTCCTGTGTCTAGGTGCTGGGCACCAGGTAGTTGGGGCCTGGCTCTTGTAGGCGACTGAGCCAGGGCTCTCTTTGACTTTAGACAGCGTTCAAGACAGGAGTGACTTGTGCCTTCAGCCTCAGTGTTGACAGAGTATTTCTGAGTGTCAGCCGTGGTTCCAGCTAGGGGATAGGACAGGAAGGGGACAGCTGTGAGCCTGCAGCTGGGAACCGACCTCCAGAGAGAGTGAGGAGGGCTCCCTCCCCGGAGGGGGCTTCTTAGCACTGAGACATTTGGGCTGGGCTCTTCTCTGGGGTGGGGTCCTGGGCACTGCATGGTGCTAAGTAGCATCCTTGGCCCCCACCCACTCCATGCCAGGAGCTTCTTGTCCTGACAGCCACACGTGTCCACAGACATGGCCTCGTGTCTCCCCTGGGAGGAGACTCACCCCCCAGTTGAGGACCCCCCACACCAAGGAAAGGGTTGCACGTAATCGCTCCTCGAGACAGCATCTTTTTTGTTTTGTTTTGTTTTTTTAATGTTTTTTTTTTTAAAGCCTGCACATGGTGCTCGCCTGTCGTCCCAGCAGCTTGGGAGGCTGAGGCAGGAGGATCGTGAGTTCAAAGCCAGCCTCTGCAACAGCGAGGCACTGAGCAGCTCAGTGAGACCTGTTTCTAAATAAAATACAAAATAGGGCTGGGGATGTGGCTCCGTGGTCAAGTGCTCCTGAGTTCAGGCCCCTGTACCAAAATATAGATAAGTAAAAAAAAATATTTTGTTAGTTGCAGATGGACACAGTGCCTTTATTTACTTATTTGTTTTTATATGGTGCTGAGGGTGGAACCCACTGCCTCCCATGGGCTAGGCAAGCGCTCTGCCCCTGAGCCCCAGCCCAGCCCTGTTGGGCCAGCATTCTTGCGCAGATATGGTGATGGTGTGGCCAGGTGGCCAGTGTGGATCGAGTCTCAGAAAGGATGGCATTTGTGGTGGTTTGGGGCCTCAAGGATGAGAATGAACGTGTCACACAGCAACCATGGGAGGCCGTCCCAGCAGAGGGCCTGGCCACTGCAAGGAGTGGGGGCATCTGGTGCTTTGAGGACAGTGAGGGGATCAGCGTGATGGGCGTCATGGTCAGGGACTGAAAGGAGGAGCCATGAAGGCCTTCATGGAGTGGCCACAGTCAGGGATTTGGGACAGGAAGTCTGCTTCTGGCCGGTGCCCCTCAAATAGCATCTTTAGAGTCGTCGGAAACACTAAGGATGTTTTCCACCAAGTTACAAAGAAAATAACAGTTCTGGTCCCAGGTCAAGGGCCTGCAGCTGGCAAGGACTCCTTGCTGGCTGGCAGAGTGCCAGGCTGGTGCGGGCATCCCACGGCGAGGCGGGGAGCTCACTCCCTGGGGTGACTGGCCAAGAAGACGCAGCTCGGGGAGGTACCGGCTTCCTCTTGCTCTTCAGGGCAGGGCCTGAAGCCACCACAGCCTGGGATTCCCCTGGCATCAGGTGTCCCCCAGCCTGGGAGGTGCTCTCTGCCCACCGTGCTGCTCATGACATGTCCTCTGCCATGCAGGCCCCACCCTCCCGAGGTCAGCGAGCAGTTAATGCGGAAGGTGAAGAAGTTGCGTCTGGACAACGAAAACTCGGAAGGCTGGAGAAGGTAAGGTGGCCTCGGGGCTCCGGATGGGCGTAGGGGGCCCCCAGATTCTCCGCAGCCCAAGGCGTTTCCCCAGACCTGCTGTGGTGTGGTCAGGTGGGTGCCCTGGGTGCTTCGGGTGCAGAGTGGCTTCCCTGGCCTTCACCCACTTGATGCCAACTTCTTGCCCAGTCACCAAGACCAAAAGTGTCCCCACACACCGATGAGCTCTGCTGGGGACAGACTCACCGGAGAGAACTGGTGGCCAGGCTGCAGGGTGGTGGAGCCTGACAGGCCTGGGCTCTGCTCCCCTCCTTTCCTGAGTGACAGGGACAGGCCTTTCAGCCTCTCAGAGCCCCTGGTTTGCCCCAGAAGTTCACTGCTCCCCGAGTCCAGCTCCCCAGCTTACCGTGCACTTCACCATGCCCTCACGGCCCAGGGGATCCCCCGCCTCAGGGCTCGGTGTGCGCTGTAGGGCCTGCGGTAGCTCCTCGCCCAGCACCTGCTCCAGGCACTGGCTCCTAGTGCGTGCAGCATGTGTCCTTTTGGGGAGCAGGAGGATAAAGGGCGGTGACTTCCCCAGATGCAAATTCTAGAAAGGGGAGCACCGGTGTCTAGAGGATAAATTCACTGGGGGTCCAGTGGCTGGTGGCAGATGACCTTCTGCATGGGCTCCGTGTCCTGTGGGCGTAGGCTGCAGGCCCGCTGAAAGCTGAAGGCCTGAGTGGGACCGAGTACAGTACTGTCCCCAGCCGCCCCACTCAGCAGGACAAAGCATGGCCTGGGCCAGTTGCTCCAGTCCCTTGGTGGCTTGTCCCCAGGGCATTGTGGTGGGACCCCACCCCCTGGCTGCCCTCCTGAGTGCCCTGCTGAGCTCTGCCTCCCTTTCTGCCTTATCGCTTTCTGGGCACCGAGAGCTGCAGCCGGTGCTTGGAGTCCACGGTTTCTTATTGCTTCTTCCCTCCTCCCTCATCGTGGCCCTCTTGGGTCTCTGGTGGACACAGGAGCAGCTGGTCCCCACCCTTGAAGCACCAGTGTAGGTGGAGGCCACAGAACTCCAGCCCCACCTTGACAGTGCCCTGCATGTTTGAAGCTATGTGCTGGTGACGGGTTGAGAAGACGCCCTGCTGGTTGGCGGGAGGAGAGTAGGTGGCCTGGGCTAAGTGGCTTGGAACACACTTCCCTCTCCCAGCTGTGTGAACTCCTCACTGGAGAGCACAGGGCAGGGGTGGAGGAGGACACGCTTCCTCACCTCTGCCGTCCCTGGCTGGTGCCGTCCCTGCCTTGGCCTGGATAGCAGAGGGGCTAGTGGCAGGCTGGGCTCCAGCTAGAAGGTTCTAGTCACGTCTCGAAGATTCCTAGGCGTTCCTCCCGATGTCTCGTTTCATTTCTCAGCTCCTGGATCGTTTCTTTGCTTCCTGGGCTCTCTGCGGTGATCGGAGGCAAGATAAGGCTTGATGGTTCTTTGCTACGAAAATAAGCCATGTGATTTCTGAAGTGCTTCTGCTGGGCTCCCAGCCTGTGGGGTCCCCTTGGGGAGATCTGAAGATCGTGATGTTTTTTCCCTCCCGGGGCAAGGCTTGAACGAGGGTGGCACACCGTGGGGAGGGGATGCTAAGCCAGTCAAAGCAGTTCCCCTGGCTGGGTTTTCTGGGCTCATTGCCAGCAGCATGCGGGACCGTGTGGGTCCTGGGCCCTGCCTGTCACTGCCTGCGGCTCCCTGCTGCCCTGGAGGTGGACCGCAGTGCTGCTGTGGGCCAGAACCTCCTGTGTGTGACCCACAGCAAGGCACCCATCCGCCCAGGGCTCGGCTTGTTTGACCCAAGGGCCCTGGCCGGGCTGGCGGCCTCTGCCTGAGTCTTCAGAGCACCTAGGAGCTGCTGGACCAACCAACCGCTCCTGGCCGGAGCTGGGGCAGCGGCTGGCTCTGCTGTGCCTGGACCTCAGCCAACAGGGTTAAGCCAGGGAAGCAGTCCTCCCTGTCCTTCGTTAGGGGTCAAGCTGGCGGGAGTCGGGGGGCCTCTGGGGTCCATCTCAGCAAATGATGCTCGGAAGCCACCACCTCTGGGTGGCCTCAGCTGCCTGCCTGAGCCTCCTGCAGTGTCCACCTGCCCTGTGGGGCTGGGCCCAGGACGCCCCGGCTCCAGGACTCTCCCTGCGATGCCTGCCCGATGCCTGCTTGGTGGACGCCTTTGTCTCACGTCCTCAGCTCCGACTGGCAGTGAGCCTTTGCCCCTCCAGCCTCTGGCTCCCCTCCGCACATCCGGTGTTGCAGACCTGAGCGAGGGGACCTTCAGAGGTGCTCAGTGACACCTGCGTGTCTGTCTCCTGTGCTGGTGGCTCTGCAGGGTCTCTTCTTGGCCAGGGACGGTCTTTGGGAATCGGGCTGGACCAGGTCAGGGCCACCCTTCTGCCCTGCCTTCCCTCCTGTGAGCAGCAGCTGCAGTTTCTGTTGCTGCTGCAGGAGCCACTGCTGCCGACCCCTGCGGGTGGAGTGTGCGGGGCTGGCGCTGGGGTGCTGCCGAGGGAAGCCAGGCCGCCTCCACTGTCCTCGCCAGGCCTTGCTGGGGCCTTTAGAACTGGGTCAGCTCGACTGGGTGTTTGGATTACCTTAAAACAAATATTTGCCTCTCTGGTCCAGCCCAGTCCAGCAGCATGTGCTGAGCCGGCGTGAGGGGGAGGGCCGCGGCCTCTCCAGACCTGGTGGGGGACAGTGGGGTGCCCTGTGGGAGGAGGTGCTCGTTCACTCTCACCTGAGTGACGACTGGCCGAGTTCCCTGTCACTCTCAGGAGGTCTGGGTGTCCCCTGCAGGTGACAGGCAAGCACTGCCCTGCACCCACAGGCCTGGATTCCCTGACCGAGACCGCCTCCTTGCAGCCTTCGCACGCCGGGGGCGCCAGGTCCCCCGTCAGGGCCTGGGACACAGCCAATGTGGGGGGACAGGCATGCAGCAAGTAACTACAGTGACAAATGCTTGAGGGCGGGGACAGCTAGGTGGCCTGAGAAAGTCCCAGAGATGGGATGGACGATGGCTGCAGAAGGTTTCTGAGGACCTGCCAAGCCTCTAAGCGAGGAGATGTGTTAGAAGTCGGTCAGGCGAAGAGGAAGCAGTGCTCTAGGCAGAGGCCACAGAGGCGCAGGCCTGGGGGGCCGGGGGCTGAGAAGGGGGTGGGCTGCGAGAGCCGGTGGGGCTCCGACGGCAGCCTTGAGGGCGTGGTGAAGACTGCATGCGGGTTACAGGGGTGCATTGTGTATGCTTCTTGGGGCCGGGGGTGGGCCCCAGCTCTGCCCAGCCTGGGGACTGCCTTCCCCCCGGGACCTGGGAGCTGCGGCTGTGGGGTCCCAGGCAGAGGTGGCTCCAGCCTTTCGGCCAGGGGTGACTGCCTCGGATCCCAGAGCAGCGGGGTGGAGAGGAGGAGAACACTTTGAGACCCATTTAGGGGGACAGGGAGGTCGCACAGGGGTGGGACCTGCTGCCAAGGGGACAGTTTGAAAGCCAGACAGCCCTCCCTCCTCAGCCCGTCCACCGGTCCCTCTTTCCTTGCAGCTTGTCACTGCATTCCGAGGGAGCTGAGAGGATGTCCTGCGGGGCCCCGGTGACGGAGCGGGCCGACGCAGGTGACATGGACGACCCTGCAGCCCGCTTCCAGGTGCAGAAGCACTCGTGGGACGGGCTCCGCAGCATCATCCACGGCAGCCGCAAGTACTCGGGCCTCATTGTCAACAAGGCCCCGCACGACTTCCAGTTTGTGCAGAAGGCAGACGAGTCGGGCCCCCACTCCCACCGCCTCTACTACCTGGGTAAGCCTGCCCGGACACCCGGCTGCCCTGAACTGGCAGGCCTCAGGGCAGTTGTCACCGCGCCTGCTCAGAGGACCTGTGTTTACAAAGTGCATGTGGTGGGCCTGCTGTGGGGACATAGTCCCACAGGCCGTGGCACCCACAGATGGCACCCTGTCATTAGGAGAGCTTGGGGCAGGGGCGAGGGGAGGAGGACGCGCCCCCACGAGGGCTGGCCAGCCATGGGGCCGAGCGCTGGCCTGCCCATCTGCACTGCCAGACACTGGTGGCTCGGAGCCTGGAAATTGTTTCCACACGGTCAGCTAGGCCTCTTCCCAGGCCCCTGGCCCAGGCTGGGTGGGGCACAAGAAACAGGACAGCGCACAGAGATCCCCTGTGGGAGGTGGCGGACTTCAGTGGGAGCTCGCTCTGTAGGGATGTGTTGTGAAGGATCCTCAGGCTCACGGAGAGGCAGGTGGCTTGTGTCACCGCCAGTAGTTCATGGGTGGCTTGCTGCATGTTTGCCACCCGCCTCAGATTCCTAGAAGTGGGTGCTCACGCTTGGTGGCGTCCTCTCTGGGCATGTGCCTTGTGAGCACACTTTCTCCGTCAGGCTGTCTGTCCACCAGACCCTCAGCACTGACCAGACTCGTGGTCCCCTTCAGGCAGGCCAGAGCTGCCTCCTGTAGGGGACCGGAAATACGTGTAGAATGAATGGATGTCACCCTACTTTGCCTGAAGGGCATATAAGGAGGAGGCCCTTGAAGGAATCAGCCAGGCCTGGTGGCACATGGCTGCTGACCGATGGCAGGGCTTCTCAGTCTGCCACTGTGGACACCAGGTCAGAATGCTCCGTGTGGGCAATGCCCTGGACACTGCAAGATGCCGAGCAAAACCGCCTCCAGTTGAGAGCCACTGTCCCGGCTTCAGCAGGAGCGGGGTTATTCTCTAGGCCCATGCTCTTGACCCGGGGATCCCTGAGACCACGCCCACTCGTGCCTGGGCCTCAGTCGGTACTGGAACGAAAGAAGGAGCGAGTCACTGCCGTCCTCTGCCCGAGGCTGAGCACCTGCTCGTGACAGAGACCCTGATGGACACTGGTGCAGTCCCTCAGACAGGCCTGTGGTGGGAACAGGGCCAAGAGGGGCGTGGCCAGGAGCGGGGCTCTGCAGACCTTCGCCTGAGGGCCATGGGGCTTTGAGCTGCGTCAGCACCGTGAATGGGAGATCTCGCAGCCCTAAAGCTGAGAGTTCACTACCTGGCCCTTTGCAGAGAAGCGTTTGCCAGCGCTAGTCTGGAAGTTAGGACGGGAAACCTCCAAGTGTCACTCACCCAAGAGGGAGCTGCGGAGGGTGCCCAGATCAGGGAGCTGGCGGTCCGCGACCTCCCCTGGTTTGCCGTTTGCCCCTCGGCACCCACCCCATGTGCCCATACAGTCCTGGGCTCTGGGCTTGTGCTTGTGCTCTTGCCCCTTGCTCAGGGCGCTCAGCGAGGTTCCTGCGGCTGCCCTGAGATGGTGGCCTCCCACAACTCAGTGAGAGAGTGAAAAGTCACCTCACCAGTTAGGAGGCCAGAAGTCTGTGTGGGGTTGCACAGGCTGAAACTGAGGTGTGGGGCACCGCGCTCCCTCCAGAGGCTCTAGGGGACATGTGTTCACTGCCTCTTCCAGCTTTAGTGGCTGCCAGTGTCCCTTGGCTTGTAGCCACATCTCGCTATTCTCTGCCTTCGCGGTCACATTGATTTCTTCTCTTCTGTCCTGCTGGGATTCCCTTCTGCCTCCCTCTTAAAAGGACACCTGATAGCTGGGCTCAGGAGGCTGAGGCAGGAGGATCTCGAGTTCAAAGCCAGCCTCAGCAACTTAGACCCTGAGTAACTCAGCGAGACCCTGTCTCTAAGTAAAATAAAAAGGGCTGGGATGTGGCTCGGTGGTTAAGTGCCCCTGGGTTCTATTCCTGGTACCAAAACCAAACAAACCCCAAAATAAGGACATGTGCTGACAGCAGGCCCCCCAGGATGATCCCCAGCCCACAAGCCTCCGTCTGTCCGTGGTTGCAAAACCCATTTTCACCACAAGTGAAGGCATTCATGTCTAGGCCCCAGGACGGGTACATCTGGGTTCGGGGGCCACTATTCAGCCTCCAGAGCTGCGAGAAGGGACAGAAACCCTCTGAACTGGTCCAAGCTGCAGGGGGCATCTCCTGGGGGAGATGGGATGTCTCATGGTGCCCAGGGCTCAAGGCCCAGCCGCCTCAGGAGGTGGACCAGGAGACTTTTGGAACCCAGGTATGGCACCATGTGCCTACCTCTGACCAGGCCCCTGCCACCCAGGTCTCCTGCCATGCATCCCCACAGCTCCAAGGCGCCAGTGTACCCCAGGAATGGAGGAAGGACCAGATTGGCTGAGCTTAGGTCCACTGTCCAGTCACCTGCAGCCTGTGTCCAGGTGGGCGGGACCCACAGCCTGGGGCTGCTGAGAGCCCGGCCAATGGGTGGGGCAGCTCCAGACAAGGGTGTGCTCTTAGCAGAGACCCCAGAATATACTGCGTCTGTTGGGGTGATGGCATCCTGCAGCCGACCACGTCACTCACCACCAAGCTCTCAGGGCTGCCCGTGGCCCCCACGTCGATGGCATGTCTCGGTGCCAGGCCCAGTCTGCTGCCCTGAGTCATGACCTGCCTTAGGCCCAGGTTTGCCACCTGAGGCACATAGAGCTAGTCACTGGGGCCCTCCGGGAGCGCCCCTCTGTTCTGACTGGTGGAGCCCAGTGCAAACTGGGTGGCCCAGTGACAGGCACCTTCCCACTCCTACTGCAGGAAGATGGGCAGAGAGGCCTGGGGCCTGGACTCCAGCTGTCCTCTGTGGCCAGTCCCTCACCCCATCCCACAGCATCTTCTGTTAGGAAGAGGAGGTCTCAGGGCCCTGGGCAGGTCTCGGACTCCTGTAGGAAAGAAAGCCAGGACTGGGGTCCTGTGACTAGGAAAGGTTGTCCTGCCTCTGGCCATGTGCCCTGCCAGGCCAGCCTGTGAGGCCATGCCACTCGGTGACTGGATGCAGTGTTTGCACTGTCCTGTGTCACCTGCCACGCCTGTGGGGCAGTGGGTGATGGGTGGGCAGGACTGGCAAAAGGGGAGGCACAGTGGCCACAGGGGTCAGCGGCTATCTTTAGCCCTCTCCACCTTTTGCCTTGATGCCAGGCGTCACTGTGCTGGGAGGTGAGTCTTGTCCTCGGCAAGGCCTTACCTTTGACTTCCTACTGGAAGGCTCTCCTTAAGGGTCCCTGTGGGTGACTGTCCCCAGGCTGCTCTCTAGAAAACCGCCCCCAGCCCCTCCCAGCCCTTCCTGTTGCCCCGTGTGCTCTCTTACGTGTATGTGTGTGTGCACGCACATGAGTGTGTGTTTCCCCAGTACTGGGGGGGACCCGGGGATGATTGGTCCCTGAGCTTCATCTATACATTTACTCATTTATTCATTTATTGGTATCAGGGAGATTGAACCCAGGGGTGCTTAACTATTGAGTCACATCCCAAGCCCCTTTTTCCTTTTAACTTTTTTTTTTAATATTTCTTTAATTGTAGATGGACACAATATCTTTATTTTATTTATTTGTATGTGGTGCACAAGATGGAACCCAGTGCTTCACGTGTGCTAGGCAAGCGCTCTGCCACTCAGCCCCAGCCCCAGCCCCAGCCCCAGTCCCTCCTTTTAACTTTAATTTTGAGACAGGGCCTCACTAAGTTGCTGAGGCTGGCTTTGAACTCATGATCCTCCTGCCTCAGCCTCCCGAGCTGCTGGAAGGCAGGCGTGGCCACGGTGCCGGGCTTGCCCCTATGTTGCTTCTTTTTGAGATCTGAGCTGTGCCTCACAGTCCCCAGCCTTGTACTTTTCAAGTTGTGGGACTTGGTGGCTCTCAGCAGTATGTCTGCAGCATCGCACACACGTCACCTCTGTCTAGTTCAGAGTGTTCTGTCATCCCAGAAGAAGCCTGTGCGCAGCACTCACCCCCATGTTCCCCCAGCCCTCCTCAGCCTCCTGTGTCTGGAGTCCCCTGCTCTGGACATTCGTGTCAGTGCAGTCACACTCCGCATGTTCTGGTCCCCACTCGCCTGGTGCTCCTGGAAAGCAGGGAATCCCCGCAGACTCAGGGCCTCGGGCCAGGCGTGATGGCGCATGGCGCACACCTGTGGTCCCAGCTATTCTGGTTGGATCACCCAGGGGTTTGGGGCAGCCTGGGCAACAAAGTAAGACCCTGTCACTTAAAATAGTTCAAAAAATAAAACTCAGGCCTTTAGAGAGCAAGTCGCTCTCCCAGGACTCAGGCCCTCCACCTTCTTCCACGCAATCGTTTCCACCCGCACACGTCTAAAGTTGACTTTGCGTTTTTCACAGGTCTCTTTTAAAAGGAAGCCCTGGAGAGGTCTCCTTATTTTTCTTTGGGTTGCTCGTCTGCCCCTAGCTGTCCTTCATAGGTGCGCCCGGGGCGCAGCCTGCCAGGATGAATGCCCTCCTCGGCGTTGAGCCCCGAGGGCCTGGCGGGCTGCCTTCTCTCCCCTCAGAACCCCGTGGGAAGGAGGAGGTCCTGAGAAGGAGGGTAGCAGCAGCCTGGGTCTTTCTGCCCAGAAACTCGAAGAACATGCAGGGCCAGAGCTGGGTTCAGTGGCGGAGTACTACCCAGTGCGGAGCCTGCCGGCTCTGTCCCCAGGACACGGGAGATAAAACAGATACTCAGAGGATGAGAAAGGAGCTCCGATGTCCTGTGATTCGTTGTTAGCTAGGGCAGGTTCACAGGCCACCGCCGGACACCCTGTGCTGTTGGAAGGTGTACACAAGGAGAAGCCCAACTTGGTGCCCAGCCTTGTGGCAGAGGTGTCCTGGATCCCACGGGGCCAGGCGGCAGGTGCACCCTCCTCCTGTGTCTGCAGGTTCCTCAGCCCCAGGTCTAGCCACATCTGTTATCCAGCTGCCACTCAGTCAGACCCTGTCTCAAAAATGAATAAAAAGGACTGGGGTGTGGCCCAGTAGGAGAGCATTCTTGGGCTTGATCCCCAGTCGACACGCAATTTTTTTTTTTTTCAGAAAAAAGATTGCATCTATACTGAATGCCATTCATTTTCTTGTTATTGTTTTCTAAACAATACAACGTAACAACTGTGTACACAGCATTTATTAGGTAATCTGAGTCACCCAGAAATAACTGAAAGTCCGGGAGGGTGTGTGCAGGTGCTGTGAGTGCTGGGCTGTTGACCTGCGGGACTGGAGCATCTAGATTTTGGAATCCTGGGGGGTCCTGAGCCCAATCTCCCAAGGATACTGAGGAAAGACCTCATTTTATCTGCTTCAAAGAAGTCCTTAGTGTCTTCCACAGTAAGACCCATCCCAGCCTCAGAGACACAGCACTTGAAAAACTGATGGACTGCAGGTGACTTCGGGTGACACAGGCATTGTGTGGCTGGCTCTGTGGGCTGTACTTCATGCACCTGCACAGAAGCCTCCCTTGGCAGCCGTGTCCCTGGTCACCTACAGGAGCGTTAGATTGAACCAGTGCTTCTCCTCAGGGGAGATTCCATTCCTCAAGGAATACTGGGCACATCTGGGGACATTTGTGGCTGTCACTTGCTCTTGGCAGGGAGGGGTGGAGCCGCAGTCTGCAGAGCCCACCCCTGAGGAGGCTGCTGTCCGAGTGGTGAGAAAGGCTTTCCCTGGCTGTCACCCTGGGTGGGTTCCTTCCCAGCCTCCCCCTCGCAGAGGGGCCGTCAGGAGCCAGGTCTGGCATCCCCAGCTCCCTTCCTATTCTTCCATGGGCTATTTCTCCAGTAATTGTGGCCACCATATTCAGCTCAGATGCCTCCGAGGAGGAAGACCCTGTCGCTGAAGCGATCACACCCCAGGCCTGTGGCTCTCTGGGGAGGGGCGCTCCGTGGGACCCAGCTGCAGGGACCCGGAGCCCTCTGGAGGCCCTGCCCGCCTGCTGGGTGCTCATGCCGGCCGTTGTGCTGTGCCTGCAGGGATGCCCTACGGCAGCCGGGAGAACTCCCTCCTCTACTCGGAGATCCCCAAGAAGGTGCGCAAGGAGGCCCTGCTGCTGCTGTCCTGGAAGCAGATGCTGGACCACTTCCAGGTGGGCTGTGTCCTGCCGCAGAGCCCTGTCTTCCCAGCATGATGCCGCCCGGCCGTGTGCCACAGAGGGGCCCAGGCTGCCCAGAGCAGGCTCTGTCCTAGCTGCAGGCCTCCCTGGTGGAAGCTGTCAGATGTGGCCTTCCCAGATGTGGGGCCCGGGGCCGGTCCTGAGGGCGGTGGTGGCCCTCCATGGAGTCGGCTTGCGAGTGGGTGCAGCTCAGGTGGGGAGGGCCTCTTGTGTCCACGTTGCTTCACACGGGGCCGAGCAGAGCATGCTGCAGCTCCATGCATCCCAGAGCCTGCCTCCCTATGGCTTGTCCCCTCTTTGTCCCCAGTGCCCAGCTGAACCACTTTGCGTTCCACACAGTGCCGATGGTTCTTCTGCTTCTCCTTTATTTTACTGAGCTTTGAGGGGCTGGGGATGAAGCACAGGGCTTCTGTGCACACCTGGCACGCGCTGTACCCCTGAGCCACCCCCTGGCCCAGTCTGCTTTAAAAAAATTCATGCCTTCGCTTCGGCCGCCACAGGGCCCTGGTCTGCAGGTGTCACCACGCTGTGTGCTGTGCGAGAGGGCTCCCTGCCGGGCCTGGGCCAGGCCTTCAGTGGCCAGGCTTGAATCCCTGCTCCCCCAACTCTTGCAGACGGTGTGGATATTTAGGGTTCGGGGGTTTTGATGGAATGCTCTTGGTGGGAGGGGCTGCAGGAGTGGCAGTGGGCACCAGGGAAGAGTGCCCAGTGGCTGGGACAGGATTGCCTGGAGAGACTCCGTGGCAGGGGGTTTAAGTGGCCCTCTGCCACTGCCGCGCAGTCGCTAGTGCACCAGGCCAGGCTGCTTGCCCCTTGGGCCACAGGTCCAGGCTCTGCCCACCTGCTATGCCCAGCATGCAGAGCCCTCGCCGGCGTGGCCTTGCAGGCGGGCCCAGGCCACCAGGTTTCTGTCTGTCCCCCAGGCCACGCCCCACCACGGGGTGTACTCACGGGAGGAGGAGCTGCTGCGGGAGCGGAAGCGCCTGGGCGTCTTCGGCATCACCTCCTACGACTTCCACAGCGAGAGCGGCCTCTTCCTCTTCCAGGCCAGCAACAGCCTCTTCCACTGCCGGGACGGCGGCAAGAACGGCTTCATGGTGAGCCCCGGCCTGGCCAGGAAGGCAGGGCTGCTGGGGCCCCTCCCTCAACCGGCCTCTCTGTCCTCAGGTGTCCCCCATGAAGCCCCTGGAGATCAAGACCCAGTGCTCGGGGCCCCGGATGGACCCCAAGATCTGCCCCGCAGACCCCGCCTTCTTCTCCTTCATCAACAACAGCGACCTATGGGTGGCCAACATCGAGACGGGCGAGGAGCGGCGACTGACCTTTTGCCACAGGGGTGAGGACCTGTCGGCCCTCCTGGGACAGCAGCCTAGCAGCCTGCCACCTTCCAGACAGCCCTGCCACCGGCTCACCCCGGGCCTCTCCCTCTCGCACACCCCAGGCACCGCCTTGCCCCCCCTGGCTCTGTGCCTGCCTGGCCTGCAGCTTCCGTCTGCAGAAGGGAGCCCTCCGTGGCACCGGCCCACAGCCCAGCGGGCACTGCTGCAGCAGCCCCCACGCACGCGGGGCTCACCCTCGCTGTCCTAAGGGTCTGCACCGTGACCTGCCACGCAGGTGCCTGTGTCCCCACCCCCAGGCCCCTCTGCTGAACCCACAGGCATGGCCTCTGGAGGAGGTGCTTCTGGTGTGGAGTGGGTGCTGCCAGGGATCTCGTCAGCACCCTGCAGTGCCCTGGAGGCCCCCTGCGTCCACATGGAAAGCATGGTGTGTGAGGCCACCTGAGTGGTCTCATCTGTGGTCTCTCCCCCAGGTTTGTCCAATGTCCTGGACGACCCCAAATCTGCTGGCGTCGCCACCTTCGTCATCCAGGAGGAGTTCGACCGCTTCACAGGCTGCTGGTGGTGTCCTACGGCCACCTGGGAAGGTAGGTGCCCTGTCCGTGCACCGCCTCAGCAGGGCCTCCCAGCAGTCATGGGCCAGGGCTGCCCTTGATCTCCTTTTACCCTCGTCCCTTTTTTAAAGGCCTGGTGTCCACACACCTGTGAGTTCTGAGGTGCTGGGATTCAGTGCAGGGATTTCCGGGGTGCAGTCGGGCCTTCACACCCCACTCTGGGCCATTTTGTGCTGGGAACAGCTCTGTTTGTGTTACCATCGGGAAAGTCAGGCCCAGAGAGGAGCTGGACTGGGGTGTGTCTGGAGTGCCCTGGGTGAAGCCCCGTGGCACCACAGAGCCCGCATGCAGCAGGGATGGGTGGCAGCAGGGATGTCCCCGCACCCTTGGCAGCCTGCTGTGCCCTCAGGGTCAGAAGGCCTCAAGACGCTGCGCATACTGTATGAGGAAGTGGACGAGTCGGAGGTGGAAGTCATCCATGTCCCCTCTCCTGCCTTGGAGGAGCGGAAGACGGACTCCTACCGCTACCCCAGGACAGGCGAGTGCTGCCCCCGGGCCTCTGGGAACCAACGTGCACGGGAAGGTCCCCGTCCATCCCCGCCCGGCCTCCCCAGGCTTGTCACGGGGCTCTGGGTCAGGAGGCTGCCCCTGGGTGGGGTCGAGAGTGGAGGCCAAGCTGCTCACCCCTCAGGCTGCCCCACAGCCAGGGCTCTGCAGCAGCCATGGGAGGCCAGCGCAGTGATGCCCTGTTGGCCACCCACTTAGGAGGCCTAGCCAGGAGGATGGCTGGACCCCAGGAGTTCAAGGCCAGCCTGGGCAGCATAACAAGACCCCGTTGCTTAAAAACAAGATCCATGTTTACAGCCATCTTTTTTATAGACAGTTCAAATTTGAATTGCATGTCACCTTCCTGTCACATGGAATGCCTGTGGTCCTACGTACCTGAAGTGCCGTCTGTCCTGTAGTCCTCTTTCGCCTTCAGAAAGGACATTTAGCCGTTAAATCCAGGAGTCGCGGCGGGTTTTGGTCCTCTGCCAACAGGGCTGTGGGGTCCCCTCCCACGCCCCGTGGACCCTCGGGCTGTGTCTGCCTCTGCCCTGGCCTCTTCCCTTTTTGGCCCCTTGGTAGTGCCGATGTTCTTGTTGAGCCAGGTCACCTCTAGAGCAAAACCAGGTACCTACTGGGGTGTGGCCCAGAGCCAGCTGGGAGCCCGGCTCAGGCTGCGGATGGCGGCCACCCTGGAAAGCTTTGAGGGCACCACTGCCTGCTCCTGTACCCACCTGCCCACAGCTGTGCACACGGAGCCTCTGCGCCACTTGCTCCAGTCCCACCTGGGACCGTTGGTCTCCTCCTGGCCTGACAGATAGGGAAGTGAAGGCTCCGAGACGTCACCCTGCCCTGGTTCTAGAGTGACAAGTGCCAGAGACCAAATTTGCCATCTGTCTGGGAAAGGGCAGCGTTGCCCTCTGCCATGGCCTGGCCCTTCTCCTGGGCCCTGAGCTGCAGCCCTCTGGAAGGGCCTGTCTGTCCCAGTGGTGGCCGCCTGCCTCCTGAGGGCTCGCCTGGCTGACTGGAGAAGACCCGTCCCCTGTTGCATTGTCAGGGTGTCATGGTGCCACGTCCTATCCTCTTAGGCCAACTGTGACCCTTTCCCAGGGCAGGGTGCATCAGCTTGGTGGATGTCCCCCCGCCCCCCCGACACAGGGGCTGGCCTGAGCCTCTGTTTGTGTTCGGTACCACTGAGCTGCCCGATGCCCTTTTTATTTTGAGACGGGGTCTTGCTAAGTTGCCCAGGCTGGCCTTGAACTTGACATCCTCCTGCCTCAGCCTCTTGAGTTGCTGGGACGACAGGCGTGGCCACTGTGCCAGGCTGGTCTCTGCTCTTAAGCAATAGTCAGATGTCACATCCCTGTCAAGAGAATGAGCCAGGCACTAAGTCAGAAGGTCCGCCTAAGGGACTTTGTGCCTGTGCCAGGAACGGACATCTTGCGGGCAGACCTTTGGACCCTGGCTTCTCCCCACCCCTGGCCCCCACTGTGCCAGCTGTCCACCTCCCTGTGGGTGTGGCCCTGCCTCCTTGGCCCGTGCAGCAACCCTTGCGCACACTGGGGACACCCATGTGTGCTCGGCTCACTCTCCTTCTCACAGGCAGCAAGAATCCCAAGATCGCCCTGAAGCTGGCCGAGTTCCAGACGGACGGTCAGGGCAAGGTGAGGCTGGCGCGGCCTTGGGTGGCCTCAGGATGAAGCGGGAAGGGGCTGGAAGACGGGGTGGGACCAGGGTCTGCTTGCCGCCTCCCCTGGGCTTCCAGGCCCCGAGTTGCCACTCTGGCTGGCCGCGGCCACCCTTCTCTTGGAGCTTGGGATTGCAGAGCCCACCTGTCCCCGGGCGGCTGTGCGTTCGCTGCTGTGCCAGTGCCGTGAGCGAGCGGGTGGAGGGTCCCGCGGCAGGAGCAGAAGGGCCCTGCTGTGCTGTGGTTCCACAGAGCTGACCTGCAGGTCCACACCCTTCCCTGAGCACTCAGGGAGCTCCACTGGGGGCGAGTCAGGCAGGCAGGTCCCCCCCCCCAGCCCTTGGGCAGAACCCACGGGTCATTCTGTGGACCCAGGGGCTTCGTGGGATGTGCAGTGTCCTAGGACCTTCCGAAATAGCATCAGCATCGGGTGTGAGGGTCCTGTCACCCGCAGGTCATCATGTGGGGCCTCAGGACCATGCCAGGGCCAGGCACAAGGCCCCTCAGCCCAGAGCTGAGCGCCCTCCCACCCAGCCCCACCCTGCCCTGGGGTCTTCTGCGAGTCATGAGCTGCGGGCGCCCAGACACGGGGCTCCTGGAAACTCAACACCTCACGTGGGACAAAGCAGGGGCCGGAGGTGGGCACTCTAGGAGTCCAGAGGACATGCCAGGCATCCAGAGAGCTCAGACAAGCTGGGGACACTCGTGTGCTTTTGCAGAAATGAGGTCTTTCCCCAACTCGGGGCTGGTTCTCGGGCAGGATCAGGCCCTCAGCAAGCCTTGTTCACGCTCTTGCCCAGACGTGCCAGGGATTTCAGGCAGATCTGCCATGAGTGACCTCATGGGGTCCACAGGAGTCCGTTCACTTGATGGTTCTCAATGGTCACTTGCTCTCCATGACACACAGTCCTGAGGCCTGCACTGGGTGCGCCAGTTGAGCCAGGCGGTCAGCAGGCATGGCCCTGCCCCACAGGTTAGGGCTCTGGGCCGCCAGCCTCCTCCCCTCCGAGGCCTGCTTGCTCAAGGCCCCTGGATCTGCAGGAACTGCCCAGAACAGACTGCTTGGTCCCCAGAACCAGCAGGGTGCTCTGGGGGGACCCTGTCTCGGAGGCTCTGTCGAATGACTGTGGAGTCTGCTGGGACTGTTGTCCCCACTGCCACAGAATGGGCAGCTCAAAGAGCAGGCCAGAGTGAGGGTGTGGCCCCGAGGGAAAGTGTGCCAGTCTCCTGGGGTCGCAGGTGGCCATCTTCTCCTGCGACACCACAAGACGGCCCCATGGTGTGTGTCCGCCCCCTGTTTTTCCGTCATGGGTACCACGTACACTGGATCTGGCTTGGTCTGTTCAGTGTGAGCACATCCTGACTCGGGGACACCTGCCGTGACCACATCCCAGAGCAGGGAACTCGCTCTAACCCCACATGGCCGCCATCTCCTCAGGTGGTATGGGGACAGGCAGAGTGTGACCCACGTCTGTCTCCCTAGATCGTGTCGGCTCGTGGGAAGGAGCTGGTGCAGCCCTTCAGCTCGCTGTTCCCCAAGGTGGAGTACATCGCCAGGGCTGGGTGGACCCGGGACGGCAAGTAGTGAGTGTCTCTGCGTCAGGTGACCTGAGGGATTCAGAGTGGGGGCTGGGAACGACGGGTGGGCTGCAAAAACCACTGCTCCGACTGCCCACGGGTCTTGGGGTGATAGGACCAGGGCAGGTGACCGTGTCCTGCCCACTTGTTCCCAGAGATGCCTCCCCCAGCCTGTCAGAGGCAGGACACTCTCAGTCAGTCACTCCAGTGTTGGTGGAACTAGGACATTTTGGGGGTCAGAGGTAATTGCAGGGGGCCCAAGTTCCCTAGTTGTAAGAAACACCAAATCATACCCAGACGTGGTGACGCACCTGTCATCCCAGCAGCTTGGGAGGCTGAGGCAGGAGGATCCCAAGTTCAAGCCAGCTGATCCACTTAGTGAGGCCCTAAGCAACTTAGCAAGACCCTGTCTCAAAATAAAATAAAAAGGACTGGGATTGTGGCCCCTGGTACAGCACCCCGGGTTCCATGCTCAGTTCCAAGTCACAAAGTAGGGGCGCTCCCCTTGCTCCCCTTCCCACTTCCTGCAACCTCCACCCAGAGGCCGCGGCCAGCTCGCCGTTCCTTCAGCTGTGGGCACAGTGGCCCTGTGTGCTTCTAAGTGAGGGGGAGATGAGCCTCGTCTCTTGTGAGGGGCGCGTCCCCCTGCCTGCAGTGGCGTGGCCCACACTGCCCGCCCACTCCTCCCAGGTTGCTGTGGCCGTGAGCGGGCAGCAATGAAAGCTCCCACGTGGCCTGCAGAGCTGGCTCTGTCCCTCTCTGTCCCTGTTCCCTGATGCTGCGGGCTTCCCCTGGTCCTTCTCAGCAGATGGCAGGCCCAGCCCGCGGGCTGCCTCCGGTCAGGCCGGGACGTCCTGTACTCTTTCCTGCCGTCCCCGAGGCCTGCGTGGAGCAGCCCCACCCCACAGGGCAGGTTTTGAGAGGTCCACTTGAGGCCGACTGGAGTGAGGTGGACCTGGGGGCTGGGCTGGCCAAGAAGGAGGCAGGCCCGTTTGTGAATGGTGCCCAAGACCCAGGGCCTAGGGCCGTTCCCTCTGGTGCTGGGGTCTGGCCGGCCGTGCCACTGAGCCCCAACTCGGGGACTGGGCCAAGCGCAGGCCAGGGACACCAGGGAGGCGGGGCTCGGCCCACTGCTGGGGACGGCGCTGCTGCACTGCCCACAGCCTCTGAGGCCCCTGCCGCCCTCCTCTCCCCTCCCAGCGCCTGGGCCATGTTCCTGGACCGGCCGCAGCAGCGACTCCAGCTGGTCCTCCTCCCGCCTGCCCTGTTCATCCCGACCCCTGAGAGCGAAGAGCAGCGGCTGGCCTTCGCCAGAGCGGTCCCCCAGGACGTGCAGCCACACGTGGTGTACGAGGAGGTCACCAACGTCTGGATCAATGTAAGGGGGGCTGGGGCTGCGCGTGGCCTCCTGGGCGGGCCCCACGTGGAGAAGGGCTCATAGCCGGGCCGTCCCCAGCCAGCGAGGGAGTCCGGGAGGCTGGCCAGCTGCAGAGCCGGCCTCCTCTCTCCTGACGCCCCCTCCGCCACACAGGTGCACGACATCTTCTACCCCTTCCCTCAGCCTGAGGGCACCGAGGAGTTCTGCTTCCTCCGAGCCAATGAGTGCAAGACTGGCTTCTGCCACCTGTACAAAGTCACCGCCATCCTCAAGTCCAACGGCTATGACTGGACCCAGCCCCTCAGCCCTGGTGAAGGTGAGCAGAGCCCGGCTCCCGGTTGTCGTGGTGGCCAGTGCCCCATCTGTCCCTGGTGGCCCTGACAGAGTGGGTCCCCAGGGCGGGCCCTTGTGATCAGCAGGGGCCGTGACGGAAGCCGCCGCCTATTCTGCCAGCAGCATCTGTGGAGTGCTCTGTGACCAGCCCTTTCAATGACCAGGTGTGGGAACGCGGGCTGCGGGCCACGTCCCATCTGCCACTTGCTTCATAGAGTTTTATTGGCACATGGCCAGGCCCACTCGTTGGGTGGCCTGCGGCTGCTTCTGGGTCACGGGGGCAGTGTCGAGCAGCAGCGGCTCACAGAACCACAGGTGGTTGCTCTCTGGCTCCCTGTAGAAGTGGCCGGCCCCTGCTCCAGGTGCCCCCGGTACAGTCGTATGAAGAGGCAAGACGCCCCTTGGTGTTTAGAAGGTTCTAGTGGAAGATAAAGCAATAATCCAAGAACAAGGAAAGATCCTGCCTCGGGAGGAAGGCGAGTGGAGAGGCAAATGCTGCAGAGTGAGGGGCTTCTTTCTAGAAGGGGCTCAGGAGGATGTCTCCAGATGGCATGCCACCGAGCGGAGACTGGAGAGCTGATAGGCATACAGCACACTGCAGGCAGAGGGCACGGCCTGCAAAGGCCCGGGGGCAGGATAAGCCTGGTGTGTTGGAGGCACAGGGAGGAGGGGAGGCAGAGGGGACAGGGCAGCCATGCAGGGCCCTGGGAGGACTCAGACTTGGACCCTACAGGAAGCAGGAAGTCGCTGGTCTCACTTACACAGGTGTGAAGTGAGTCCTGGTCTCCGTGGCGCAGGCCGAGGGCAAGTGAGGCGGCGGCACCTGGGGTTCCTGCACCCATTGCAGCCGAGTGGGAGCGCGTGGTGTGGAGGCCTCCAGGCCCGCGGGGTTCCAGGCTGACACCGAGAGACTGAGGGGCTGTTTTAGGATGCAGACCTGCTTGAGATGAGGTGCCGATGGCAGAGTTGCTGTGTGGGTGACACCTAGGGGCGCGGAGCAGGCAAAGGGGAGCACAGGTGTCGCAGCCCCTGCAGGACACACCCCAGGCTTCCGCAGAGTCAGGGCAGGGGGACTCTGGGCTGGATCCCTGGGCGCTGCAGGCGTGAGCAGCACCCGCCTCCACCCACTCCTGGCCAGGAGCCCCATGTTCCCGGACATGTGTGAGCCCCACAGTTTAGAGCCCTGCCCACAAATGCCCTGAGCACCGTCCAGTGCAGGGGCGGCCTGAGAGCATGGGAGCCAGCACGCTGGAGCCAGGGGACTGGTGCCAGGATGGACGGCTCCACCACACAGGCCTGAGGTTGGTGAGCCACTAAGGCCTGGCCGGCTGGCCCGGCCCTGCCCAGGCACTGGGCACCTGTACCTGCAGCCCCCTGGGGGCCTGGCAGCCTGAGAGCTGCATCTCCATGCCCAGTGGTCACTGGTGGAGGGGCAGTGGCTGCTCCGTGGGGGCCCCGGACTCTCCAGTGTGCTGCAGTGCCTTGGTGACCTCGGGCCCAGGTCTGCATGGCCACCCTGCTCTGGAGCTACACCTGTGGGTCCCCAGCTCCTGCCTCCTGTCATGGGGCAGATGCCTGCTGGATGGTGACAGGGTGCTGAGCACCTGTACCTTAGTAATGTTTAATCAGCAGGAGTGAGTGCCTGCAGGGGACTGGGGAGGCCTGGTGGCCCGCGGGAGGGCAGGGCTCAGGAGGAGCCTGGGAACCTGAGGAGGAGCAGGTGGGCATCTGGGTGAAGGCGGGCAGGGAGGGATGGTCAGCAGGACCCTGGGGCCAGACAAAATCGGGCTGGAGCCTAGTGCCTCAGGAGGCTCCACGGGCGGGAGTGAGCAGAGGGCCAGCCAGGCGAGCAGTGCCCAGGCCCTGTGGGCATCGGGAGAGGGACCCCGGCTGACTGGCCCCAGAGGGAGCCAAGCACAACTCGCCCCACTAACTGTGGGCCTCAGCAGGCCAGCATGGCAGGACCAGCCGGGGAGGCTGAGGGCGGGAGCCCGTCCCCGAGAGTTGGCCTCAACTCCTCCTGTGCCACTGTGTGCAGGACCCTTGTCCCTGTCGTGCCACGTGTGGGTGCCAGTGTCTTTTAGGCCTAGAATAGTTCAGGAGAAAAGTGAGCCCTTGCTCCCGAGCTCAGTCCCTTTCTGTTGGCGCCAACAGCCGTCCTGTGTCGCCTCCCAGGGAGAGCTCAACGGCGTCATCTACCCAGAAAACCGCAGAGCAACTACGCGTCCACTTGCTTCCTGGCCTGGGGCCACAGAGCCCTACAAGGCCAGAGTCACTCGCCCTTTGAAGGCTCTAGAACAGCGAGTTCCAGAGTCCTGGCTTTTCTTGGGAAAGGCTGGTCCTGCCATCCGCCAATAGGCACTGGCCCCACAGTCCCCTTGACCACTCTGGCAGGTCCCCACCTTCTGCTCAGACCCTGCAGCCCCATGGGGAGTGTGTCCCTGGTGCGTGTCACGATGCCCTGGCTCCCTTCACCTCTTTTCCTTCCTTCCTTTCAGATGAATTTAAAAGCCTCATTAAGGAGGAGATCGCTCTGACCAGTGGTGAATGGGAGGTTCTGGCCAGGCACGGCTCCAAGGTACCAGAGTCTCCTTTGTCCCTCCTCCCGCCCTTCACGTGCTCCTGGCTTCTCTGCCCTCCCTCCTGGCTCTGCCCCTTCCTGCTCCTCTCTGCCCTGCTCCTTTCCCTCCTCCCTGCCTGAGCATCGAAGACCAGGAGGGACAAGTCAGAGGGTCCCGTGGCCCCCGCCAGGTCCCGTGGGAGGGCCTAACCCACACTCTCAGTGCCACCGGGGTGTTCAAGTGGCCTTCTTTATGTCTCAGAGCCCCCTCCCCAAGAGAACAGTCTTCAGGACATCTGCACATCCTATGGAATTAGAGTCATCAGGAGTGTCCCCACAGCCACCCCATGTTAGCCCCTGAGGTTCCCAAATGAAGGCACAGCCACAGAGATGAGCCACGAGCCCTGTGTCTTCACCTGGGTCCAGGAGCACAGCTTCCATGTTTACAGAGGGTTCCTGGTCACCCTCCTGGGTCCCTCCCTCTCAGAAACAAGCCCGCGCCCTTTAGTGACTTGGCATAAAAAACAGGAGCACACAGGTGGCCTGCAGGGTGCAGACGTGGCTGGCAACGCAGAGGCCAGCACACCCTGCCCGGGCTGGAAGGGGGAGCCTGGCCTCAGAGGGTGCAGTTGAGGCAGCAGGGCACAGCCCATCGGGGACAAGCCACCTGTGTGCTGACAGCAACGTGTGTCACGCCTGACTGGCATCCAGTGGGCCCCCAATGCTAGGTGTGGACCTGTGAGGTCACCCCAGAACTCTCTAGCGACATGTACGTGTGGTATGTGTCATTCGTGGTTGAATGTGGCCGTCAGTGACAGCATGAGCAAGCGAGGCACATGTGGGTCACGGTAGATGGACGTGGACGTGTCCAGTGCCCTCGCTGACTTGGAAAGATGCTGCTGAACTGTGGGGACTGGTGCGCTGTGGCACTGCAGCAGTCCCCTCTCTGGGCAGCTTCATGCCTGTGTCTTTGTGGATAGAGCCTGAGGGTCAGAATGCCGGTCTCTAAAGGTTAATTGGTGGCCAGTGGCCACCTGCTGGCTTCCACGCAGCCGGGTTGCTGCTGACCACTCGCCAGCTCCCTTCCCAGCCTGGCCCGAGCAGGGGGCAGTGGGCGGCTCTGCTCCCCTCTCCTGACCTTGCTCCCTGGGCCCCACCCACTCCACAGCAGGAGCGGCCCAGTCACGCCAGCCACTGATGTCCTCAGATGTCACCCAGGTCCCCTGAAGGGCACAGTCACATATGTGTGTGCGCGTGCATGCAGTGACCTTGAGTGTGTGGTGTCCTGAGCCAGCACAAGCACCACGTCCCGGGGGTTGTGACTGCGCCCTGTCAGCACGCGCCTCTCTCCACCCTGAGACGGGGCGGGAGCATCTTAGAAGTGAAAGAAGAGCCTCCCACATGCCGGGCCCGGATTTGACCCCCAGACCACAAACAAGAGGAAGGACAGGACTGGGCTCTCTAAAGTGCTGTCTGCCCTGTTCTGCGTCACCCAAGCCAGGCCTCGCTGGGGACAAGCCCCGGGGAGGGCCGACATGTGCTGTGGAGCTGGGCAGTGCTGCTGGAGGCCCAGCCTCCTGTGGGTCTAGAGAACCTGCTTGTGGGAAGCAGCTCAGGCGCCGGACACACCTGGATTCCCAGGGAGGCTGAGTCCGCAGGATCAAGTTCAAGTTCAGCTTCAGCAACTTAGAGAAATCCCGTCTCAAGAAAATCACAAGGGCTGTGGATGCAGCTTAGTGGCGGGCACCACTGTGCCTACTTCCAGTCCCCCCAAATAAATGGAGCCTGGGGCGGGGTGGTCTGTGGGGGGCGCTGCCCAGCATGTGCAGGCCCTGTGTCCACGAGCACCACAGAGGACAAGATACAGCACAGAGTGTCCCCTAGGAGCCCGCCCCTGCCAGCAGCCCTGCCTCCTGCAGGCAACAGCACTGTGGTCTTTGTCAGTGGGGGTCGACGGGGTTTTACAAAGGCCCACTTGGCCCCCTGGCGTGAAGTGGGCCTGCTCCTCCAGCGTCCTCATCCCCATGTGGGGAATTCCTTGGGACGGGCTCCAGCAGCCTCTGTCCCAAGTCCAGGGCTGTGCCCTCTGGAGGTGTTTTGCCTGTGTGGCGCCACCTCACCACCACCCACCAGCCTGACCTGCCCCAGGTAGCCACCTGTCCCCACCTGGTCCTCTCTCTCGGGGTTTTCTAATGCTGGACTATAGCCGTGCCCCCGCAGCCGTGTGCCCCCGGGACTCCTGAGCAGGCGTGGGGCTGCAGCTCTGATCTCTGCCTGGGGACACCATCTAAGAACCTGGGGCTAGGAGGGGCCTTGCTACTTCTTAACTTCTAGCCCTTGGCCAGAGAGACGGGCTGGCCCTGGGACCCACGCAGCCTTCCTCCAGATTGATGCCTCCACAGTCCCAAGGGCCATCTAGGCTTGACCTTGTAACTCCGGCCCTCTGAAGGACACGGGGCCAGACCGGGCAGCATAGGCAGCTGTGCAGCAGAGACGGTGGGGAGCAGGTCCCCTGGCTGCAGGCAACGGGGTCCACCAGGGAGGGGGCAGGCTGGTCCCAAGCACTGTGTCCTCCCTGCAGATCTGGGTCAATGAGGAGACCAAGCTGGTGTACTTCCAAGGCACAAAGGACACGCCACTGGAGCACCACCTCTACGTGGTCAGCTACGAGTCTGCCGGCGAGATCGTGCGCCTCACCACGCCCGGCTTCTCCCACAGCTGCTCCATGAGCCAGGTGCATGCTGGCTCCCGCCCAGTGTCCCCCAGGGCTGGTGCTGCCCACCCCTACCTGGCAGCGGGGAGGGAGGGAGTGGTGTCCCCGGAGCACCACAGCCTACCTACTGAGCCTTGGTGCCGCTGCTGTGAGTGGGCCTCAGCCTTAGCTCCAAGCCGTGCCGACCCCGAGGCAGGGCACACACACGGGGCCACTGCCAGCACGGCCAGGCGAGCCGGCCCCACGGTGGCAGCTCCCTGGACACTGGTCCCAGACAGATCCAGGCTCAGCCCCTCTCCTTATTTGCACATGGGGCATTGGTAGCCACGGCGGGGGGCGGCATGACATCCAGATGAGCAGTAGGTGAAGAGTGCCCCCGTGACGGGGCGGGAAGAGCACAGGCGCCCCGGCTGCAGGGCACTGTGCCTGTTCCTGGAGACCAGCACCTCGTCCCCCACAGAGCTTCGACATGTTCATCAGCCACTACAGCAGCGTGAGCACCCCGCCCTGCGTGCACGTCTACAAGCTGAGCGGGCCCGACGACGACCCCCTGCACAAGCAGCCCCGCTTCTGGGCCAGCATGATGGAGGCAGCCAGTGAGTAGCCGGCCCTCCCTGGTGAGCTCGGCTTGCGTGTCTGTCCCCGGGCACGAGGGACACCCTGGCGAGCAGAGGGCAGCAGCTGTAGCCGTCCTTGCAGGAGCCCCAGGATACGTCAGAACATAACTGTGGCCGTGGCCCCACAGGCCGTGACCTGGCTTAGGGACTTGGGGGTCCATGGCACCTGCCAGGCAGCAGCGCACAGCACACAGAGCTAGGTCCCGGGGACTTCAGGGCCCGTGGGAAGGGAGCAGGGAGCAGGGGGCCATGGAAGCTCAGAGTGATGCAGCCAGCTGGAAACTTGCTCCACCCTTCCACAGCCAGCTGTGCCATCCAGGTGGCAGGTGCCATCCGGAGTCCTCTGCTCAGAGGTGGCCCCTGTGACGGCACCTGCACAGAGCACAGGTTCTGAAGCCATAGTTTCTGAAAGAAGCAGGGGAGTGGTCACCTAGGGACCTCAGGGGAACAGGAAGTGTCTGACAGTTTGCCCAGGAGCCCAAGGTCAGTCAGGACTGCCCAGTGGTCCCGGGCCCACATTCTGGCTCTGGGGGACGCGCTGTGGAGCCTCAGGCTGCTGTGGGGTGGTTTCCTGGTATGGGTCGTCTGTGGAGCAGACAGTGAAGACAGGGCTCAGGCAGCGCCTGGCACCAGGGGACCAGCTGTAGCCCTGACTCTGCATGTTGCTGCTTCCCAGAACATTCCAGAAACTGGAATCTTGGGCCCGCAGGGATGTCAGGGGGCCTCGCGAGCATGTTGCCCTATCCTTACCTCCTGAGACAGCAGTGGGTAGAAGGGCCTCTCCACCACCAGCTCCACCCTCACTGCCCTGTCGCTATGGAGACGCCCTAGCCAGGGCAGGGAGGGGCCGGCACAGCGCCAGGGTCAGAGATGGGTCAAAAATGGGACCAGGTGTCCTAGGTGTGCCACAGGTGCCTGAGGCCAACTTCCCGGACCTCCTGGTCCATGCCAGGTTAGAACCTGGCCGGTTGTGGTCACTTTCACTGCCCATGGCCGTGGCTGAGCTACAGCAGCAGCTAAGTAGTTAGGACACAGACGAACGGCCCTGGGCAGGGACCGGCCAATCACGTGGCTGTATTAATGACAACCTTCCTTTAAACTGATCTGCGTGTCCTGTTTTATCCTTTGCCGGTAGTTGAACGTGGACGGGACCTTTGTTTTATGTATTTATTTAGATGTGGTGCTGGGGATGGGACTCGGTGCCACACACGTGTGGGCGAGCGCTCTGCCCCTGAGCCGAGCCTAGCCCACCTCCCATGGACCCTGTTTACCTGGGAAGCCCTCAGGGAGGCCTTGAGCAGGGCCAGCCAGTGCAGGAGGGTGGCAAGTGCGGGGCCAGCCTCAGCGACTCAGAGACCCTACCTCAAAAATCCAAACGGGTTGGGTGTGGCTTGGGGGTGGAGCGCTTGCCCAGCCGCAGGGCCCTGGGTCATCCCCAGCACTGCCAAGAGCTGCAAAGAATGACCAAAGGACAGAAGCCCCCCCACCCCCCGCCTTGCTGCAGTCCATGGGAAGCAGCCTGAGACGCATCTGCTGGGCTCTGGGCTGGTGTCTCTGCTCGGGCGGTTGGGGTGTCAGTATCCCTGCCAGGCTGGGTGTCGTCGGGGTGACATGGGGAAGGACAGCTGATGGACGGGCCTTCTCACCCCAGGGCTCGCCGGGAGTGTGCAGCTTGCAGCACCATGTCCCTAGCTGACCAGCGCTTTCCTGGCCCTTTGACATGACCTGGGCTCAGGAACCCCAGCAACAGGGGGTTCTTTGGTCCACCCTTCAAGGTTTGGGGAGGCACAGCTGCCACAGGCAGCCCCCAGCCGCCTGGTCACAGCGCTTTCCCATAGGCTGCCCCCCGGATTACGTGCCTCCGGAAATCTTCCACTTCCACACGCGGTCGGACGTGCGGCTCTACGGCATGATCTACAAGCCGCACACCCTGCAGCCGGGGAAGAAGCACCCCACTGTGCTCTTTGTGTACGGGGGCCCCCAGGTGGGTGTGGACCTGTCCTCCCCCCGGGCCCCTGGCCTCCTACCCTGGCCTGGCCTGCCTGGTGTCCCTCCCCAGACGCTCACTGCGCTTCCTCGCCTGCAGGTGCAGCTGGTGAACAACTCCTTCAAGGGCATCAAGTACCTGCGGCTCAACACGCTGGCTTCCCTGGGCTACGCCGTGGTGGTCATCGACGGCCGGGGCTCCTGCCAACGAGGGCTTCGGTTCGAAGGGGCCCTGAAAAACCAGATGGTAATTTCCTGGTCACTCCGGGCCCCTCCTGTGTTGTGCAGGGAGCTCTAGGTCATGTGGGGTTCGCTTAGGGCACACCCACACGAGGGCAGTGCTGGCCAGCATGGAGTAAGCAGGTGGCCTTTCAGAACCCAGGGGACACCTGCCTCAGCACTCGACTCTGAGCTGGGCCCCAGGGGACACGGGTAGCTGTCCATTCCACCTGCTCCTGAGCCCCTGGCATAGGAGAGCTGGGACCCAAACCCAGCCAGAGACCAAGGTACAGGCCAGGGCCACAGGAATTCCCAAGGTGTGGACCACAGGAAGACTGGTGGCTGTAGAAGTGATGGTGGTGATGGTGATAGTGTGACGATGCTGATAATGGTGTAGTCATGGTGATGGTAACAGTGCTGGTGCTGGGGGGGTGGCGATGCTGGTTGTCTCAGTTCGTCTTTTTGCTGTAACAAAGTACCATGCGCTGGAAAATTCGTAAAAAACAGAAATTGGGCGGCGGCAGCGGCCTGCACTCCTGATCCCCACCTGTTCAAGAGGCGGAAGCAGGAGGAGTCAAGTTCAAGGCCTGAAATACTTAGCAAAACCCTGTCTCAAAATAAGGGAGGTGGAGGGCTCAGCGCTAGAGCACCAGGCTTAAGTCCCCAGTACCCGTCCCCCCAAGAAGATCCTCCCACTTCTGGGGGCTGGGAGTCAAGAGGAGGTGCAGGACAGGTCTCGGTGCTGCTCTGCTCCCAGCCGGCACGTCACCTTCCCTGGGGAGGGGCTCACTATCTGGGCAGCCGGGACTAGGGTGGGGCCCTTCTGGCTCAGTCCCTTCCTAAAGGCCTCCCCTTAAGGCTGCCCTGGCAGGAACCCTCTCAGCCAGCCTGTGGCGGTGGCTCTGCGCTAGACGGGATGGCCTCTCCTCAGCACGCTGCACCCTCACGCCCACTGTAAAATGGGTCCTGGTCCCGTGAATATCCCCATTTAAAAAATGAGTCGTCTGAGGCCCCAAGAGGGAATGTGACTTTTTCTGAGTCACTCAGGAGGCAGGTGGCAGAATAGGGCAGTGGCCATTGACACCTGGTCACCGTCCCCCCAGAGCAGGTGGGTTTGAGCGAGGCTTGGCGAGACAGTGTTCCCGGAGAGCTGCTTTTGATCCAGGAGGGAGAGGCTCCCCACGGAGGCGAGGTGGACCCCAGGGTGTTCCCGGAGGAGGCCACTGAGGGTCCGGCCTCGTCCCCAGGGCCAGGTGGAGATCGAAGACCAGGTGGAGGGCTTGCAGTTCGTGGCGCAGAAGTACGGCTTCATCGACCTGAGTCGCGTGGCCATCCACGGCTGGTCCTACGGGGGCTTCCTCTCGCTCATGGGGCTGATCCACAAGCCCCAGGTGTTCAAGGTGGGTCCTTCCCTGGACAGCCACGTCCACGGACCCCACTCCCTCCTGCCGGCCACCCCACTCTGCCTGCCCCCGGGGGAGGCACCTCGGCAGGGGCCTTGCCACGTGGCTGTTTCCTCCCTGCAGCAGCCCCCGGGGCCGAGCCCCCCTCCTCATGCCCGCCACGCTGACCCCAGGATGGCCACCGGCTGCACAAAACCCTGCCAGCAGCTCTCTGTGGGAGGCTGAGCCCGGGACCCCGGCCTCGGATGGGCAGAGGTGGGGCATGGTGTGGAGAGCGTCGGGGAGGGCCCAGGCCGAGGCACTGTCAGGGCACTGCGGGGCGGCCGTGCGGAGGAGGAGGAGAGCAGCAGGCGCTGGGTCGGGCCCGCCCTCCGCCCCAGGGGCCTCACCCACCCTCCCACGGCGCCCCGCCTCCCTTGACCAGCGCACAGTCCACGGGGACAGACGCACAGTCCACGGGGACAGACGGTCTGAGGGCCACGCCCCGCCAGGCCCTTGCATGACCATCCTCATGCCCTCCAGGGGAGGCCCCGGGACAGCCGGCCACGTGGTGGCTCCTGGGACCTGACGCCTCTCTCTCTCTCTCTCTCTCTGCCCCATCTGTCCACTGTACCCTTCAGGTGGCCATCGCGGGGGCCCCTGTCACCGTCTGGATGGCCTACGACACAGGGTACACGGAGCGCTACATGGACGTTCCAGAAAACAACCAGCATGGCTATGACGCGGGTTCCGTGGCCCTGCACGTGGAGAAGCTGCCCAACGAGTGAGGCCCCACCGCGTGCGGAGTGCCTGCTGCCCCGTGTGGCCCTGCCCTTTCCCACCTGCCCCGCCCTCCACCCTGCCCGCCATGCTGGGCCTGAGGCCTGGACAAGCTTGCTGTCCCGGCGCTGTGCCTGCATGCCGCCTCCTGCCAGCTTCCCTTCCCAGCGCCCCTCGCAGCAAGTGGGTGCCCCAGGATGTTCTAGGGGTCCCCACACTGCCCAGGCACAGCCCTCCCCAGGGTCTGCCCCAGAGCATCTGGCCACCGTGGCAGGGTCTTGCCCTGAACCACCTTAACAGGCGCTGGCCTCTGCGGTCTTCCTGTCGGTCAGTCTAGAGGCTTGGGTGTGGTGGCCATGCACTGACGCTGGCCTCCTCTGGCTGACTGGCACCTTCTGGGGCGTCCACTTCTAGCTGGTGTCCCCAGGCCCTGGGTGTTAGGAGGGGCTGAGGTCTGCTGTGTGTCCCAGTGGCACTATGTGCAGCCAGAGTGGACTGCACTGCCCTTGCCGCACCCCTGGCTCGGGGCTGCCATGAGCAGCTGAACCAGCAAGTCTGGGGCCGCCGAGGCAGGCGACCCAGGGCCGCGTGCAGCTGCCTGTGGGACTGGGCTTCACTTTGGAGGGTGTGATACTCTGGAACCAGAGAGGTGGAGGACTCACAGCCCTGCCAGGCCCCGGCTGCAGCTGGATTGTCCCCTTGGAAATGGCCGCCTGTGGGCTTGGTGAATTGCAACTCAGTCGATACTTTATAGAAGTAAAAAATCTAATTCTTGCTGGGAGCGGGGCCGCACCTGCGATCCCAGCAGTGTGGAGGCTGAGGCGGGAGGACCTCGGGTTCAGAGCCAGCCATCTGTCAAGACTGTGAGCGACCTGGTGAGACCCTGCTCAAAACAGAAAAGGAAAAGGGCTGGGGTGTGGCCCGAGGTAGGACGCCTCTGGGTTCAATCCCTGGTACCAGAAAAGAAAGGAAAACGAATTCTCTGCCGTTCTGCCCCTTTTCACCTGCTCAGCAGCCACAGGTGACCCAGTCACTGGTGGACAGGGAGCTCTAGAACGTGCTGTCATCCAGAGTGCCCGGGGGCGCGGGCGCCTCTCCCCGCTTTGCCTGGAAGCCCTGGACTTGTGACTTGTCAGTCCTGCTCCAGCCTTCACCTGGGTCCTGGGCCACACTGGGGCTGGGGGCACCCTGAACCCCTGGTGTGTCCTCCCACCCCACCCAGGGACCCTGGCCTCAGCCTCTTGCCCCACTTTGTCCTCCAGGCCCAACCGCCTGCTCATCCTTCACGGCTTCCTGGACGAAAACGTGCACTTTTTCCACACCAACTTCCTCGTCTCCCAGCTGATCCGGGCCGGGAAGCCCTACCAGCTCCAGGTGAGCCGCTGCCCGCCGCCCCGCGGGGCCGCCTCACTGCCTCCCTCTGCTACCTGGGCCCAGCACCGTCCCCAGGGCAAGGCCCTGGCCCACCCTCCCCTGCTCCTGCAGCCCGGCTGCCCCCAAGGACCCCGTGTCCTTGGGTTATCGCACCGCAGTGTATGGTGCCTCCAAGTCCCATGCCACCTTTAGTGCTGGGAACCCAGATCCCCCCAGTTGGGTCAGGAGGGGGCACAGCCATGGTTGACTCAGAGGCACCCGCTGGGAGGAGACCACTGGACCCTCGAAGTCTCTGCTTCAAGGGTCCAGTGGTTTCCTGGAGGTGGGGATCTTACAAGGGCTCACGGGGCCTGAGGGACTCCCCTGAGCAGGGGCATGCGGGACCCAGGGGTCCCCGGGTCCTGTGGACCCAGGCCTGGGACAACTTGGTCTGTAGGAGGAAGGAGCTTGGGGAACAAGTGGCCAGAGCAGCCTGAGCAGAGTAGGGGTGGGGCCAGCTGGGTGGGGCCTGGGGGACAGTGGGGTTTAGTGGGTTTAGGAGGGCTCCACTGATAGGGTGGAGCGTCGGTGGGGAGGCCTGGCTGGGGAGGCTGGCCTTGGTCAGTTGAGGATCGGGCCTTAGAAGGATTGTCTTGCCTGTTAGGAGGAGGGTGCTGTGATAGAAAGGGGGTAAGTGTCTGTGAGGGCCATAGACAGGAGGGAGGCTGAAGAGCTGACGGGGCACTCGCCCCATCCCATGCAGCCCTAGGGGCTGCGCTAGTTGGCGAGTCCTAGCAGAGGTCTCAGTTGGTGACTCACCCAGGGATGGATTAAAGAAGACAAGGGTAGAGGAGAGCAGACCAGCGGGTGGCCTGGTGCCTGGGTGGTGGTTGAGGACCTGGAGAGGAGGGATGGACCTGAAGCCCATTTCCCTGGCAGGAAGAGGCGGGGAATGGCACCTGCCTGTGCTGCTGGGCAGCCCCAGTGTGACATGGAGCTGGGTCCTTGGGAGGGGCTCCCTGGTGTCAGGCCTGCCCCGTGGCCCCTGGGGGCAGCAGGGAGCTGTTGGAAGGCTGCTTTATGGCAGGAACCAGACCAGTGTCTCCGTCTCCCCCGCCCAGGGGCCGGGCATGGGCAGCACAGGTCAGGGCATCCGCTGGTTCTGACCGCGCACAGTGCCGGGCCGCAGCCTGGGGCCTGGAGCTTGGAGTGGCTGAGGGTAAGGGCGCCCTCCTGGGCCCCACCTTGGCCTCCTCGCCCCGGAGGGGTGAGGAAGGGGCACCCCTTCCACCCACACTTCCTGAACCTGCCAAGGAGCCGGGGAGGCCTGGACTTCTCCCCGCGCTTCCAGGAAGTGCCTGCGTTACACAGGGGGTGTCAGAAGTGGGCTCTCGAAGCACCCAGCCCGCGCCTGTCTCCCGCAGATCTACCCCAACGAGAGACACAGCATCCGCTGCCCCGAGTCGGGCGAGCACTACGAGGTCACGCTGCTGCACTTCCTGCAGGAATACCTCTGAGCCGCCAGGAGCTCCACACCAGAGCACAAGGGCCTCTGCGGCTGCCACCACCGCAGGGGACCAGGCTGCCACCCTGCGGGGGACCAGGCCGGAAGGACCTGGTGGCCACAGGCCCTGTGGAGGTGCCTCCTCCCAGCACCCGCCAGACAGCCCTGGAGCCGGGGAGCCGCTGCCTTCGTGCCCTGAAGCCTTGGTTTTCTCTTCACTGCTCCTGGGTTCTTTGCTTGCTGCTTCGTGGTTGCCAGGACAGAGATGGTGGCCTCTCTCCACGAGGCACTGCCTCGAGTCGTCCCTCCTCGCCCTGCCTTCTGGAAGGAGAAGGCCATGTCCCCACTGGGCACTGGAGACACAGAAGAGACTGGGGGCCGGGAGGCTCCCACCTACCTGCCCTGGGTCTCCACCCTGTGGCTCGGGCCTCTCCTCCCCACCCCCAGCCAGCCACCGTCCCCAGCACAGGAGCATGCAGACGCCTGTCCTCCCGCCGGCCACCCACTTCATATCTGTGTTGTGTTTTGGGGGTCATTTTAAATAATTATTTAAAAGACAGAAAGCAAGGGGTACCTGAATCAGAACCGGGCGTGCGCTGGACGGTGGCGCTGCGGCCCAGCCGAGGTGCCTGAGCCTACTCCCCAGCCCAGGGCAGAGCTGCAGGGCCGCCCCGGTGCCGTCCGCAGCTCTCTGGTGGCTCTGGGTGCCTGTGGCTGCCGGCCCCTCACTAGCCCAGTGGCAGCCACATGCCTGGCCCCCGTGTGCCAGGTTCTGGGGTTGGGAGCTGGAAACGCCCCACCTCGGGGTCCCACTCTCCCTTTGCCTCCCTGCCAAGAGATCAGGCGAACAGAAAAGAAGAAAGAAAAGGAAAAAACAGGAACACCTCTACATATTATGGAAAGAAAATATTTTTGTCGATTCTTATTCTTTTATAATTATGTGTGTGAGAAGTAGACTCATTAAACAGTCCCACACGGAAGCCTTGCCGCCTGCTGAGGCCCGAGCGGGAGGGCGGGGCCACTGCCACAGCCTCAGCAGGGCAGCCGGGGCCGGGCCTGGCAAGAGCCTCCTGCCTGCAAGGGGCCAGAGGCCAGCTGCTCCCTGCTGGCGCCATGCTCGCCCCCTCTGGTGCCTGTCCTTGTCCACAGGATCACAAGGGCCAGGCAGGAAGATCCGTGCCCTCTGCGTTTCTGTCCCAACAGCTAAGACCCAGGGAGGCCTTGGTGGGGCGGCTTGGGCATTGAGGTTTGCAGTGCTGGGCCAGACTGCCTGCCCCGGCCCTCTCTCCGTCCTTTGGGAAGCCCAATTCTAAAAAATGAATTAGAAACCAAAAACTCAGGCCGAGGCAATTTCGAGGTCAGCCTCGGCAACTTGATGACATCCTGTCTCAAAAAATAAGGGCTGGACTGTGGCTCAGGGGGACAGCTTGCCTCGGGCCCAGCCCAGCACCACAGGCACATAAATCTGAAGACTATTACCAAACTGCCTCCCAAAGAGAACCCCTCAAAGTACCCTCCCCCCAAGAGAGGCGCAGAGCGTGCCTGCTTCTCTGTTCTGCTCCCAGTACAATGTGTTACCAAATGGCATCATCTTTGCCAGTCTTACGAGTGGCACCTCTAGGTAAGACTCCATTGTTCTTTCCTGTGGTGATCTTTTCATATTTTAAAACATCCGTTTTCTAGTGGTCATTTGTTTCTGTCCTTTGTCCACCTTTATTTGACCTGTGGGTCTCATTGATTTGTAGGTGCTCTTTATATTTGAAGGAAATCAGTCCGTTGTCATACATATGTCAATCTCTGTGTGTTGTAATGGTAAGAAGCTCAGCCAATGAATCTTAAAAAACCATTCTGTTGAGAAAAAGAAAATGTCGTTCACTTAACATTGCGAAATCGAATACCTAGGGGCACACTCATAATTCACAGGCTAGAGATCACAGAATGACCAAGCTGGTGGGAAAGGGGTTGCTGAGGTTGCCCAAGGAGGCCTAGCTGCTGGAGACCTGCACTTTCATCAACTGTCCTACGTCACTCATTTAATGAGGAGTGTCATTAGTCTTCAGTGGGTCACTTCCTGTCCAGGGCCACTATGCAAGGGGAAAGAAGAGAGTGGGTGGCAGCTGGGCCCACTGTCTTCTTGGCTGCTGGGGATCCCCTCACCACAGGGGCTGCTCCTCCCAGGCTGGGTTACTTTTCTGTTTGTGGCCTCTCCTGATTGGCAAGGAACACTGTGACAGAGGTCCCCTCCCCGTGCAACCTGCTGCAGGTATTCACGGGGAGGGGGGGGTCATTTGCCTTTCAGACACATTTAAAAGTAATAATCGGGCTGGGGTGTGGCTCAGTGGGACAGCACTTGCCTGCCCACGCCAGGCCCTGGGTTCCATCCCCAGCACAGCACACAGAGCGCATGCGTGACGGCTGCAGGCTGGGGCATGCCTCATGGCAGAGCCTGTGCTTAGCATGCACGAGCCCTGGGTTCCGTCCCCAGCACCGCCAAAGACGGACAAACCAGAGAGACACACAGGAAGTTGAGAAAGTGGTATCAAGAGCCTGGGGTGCCCCCATCCGGCTCCCTGAGGCCGCCAGCTCCCGATTTGGCTCCATGCCTTATTTGGGTTTTACCCCTTTTCACACGCACTTTGCTTCTGCTCCATGTTGTCACCTGCACAGATTCCCGCGGCCAGCACTCAGCAAGAGTGCTTCCTACACGGTACCTACCCCTGTGCGTCCACCCACCCCTCCAGGGCTCCTGGACAGAAGAGATGTCCACAAGGTCAGACCCGCTCCTTTGGGATGCTGGGCTCACCGTCAGGATTAGAATGCAAGATCTTTGCGATGACAGGGACCTTTTAATTCCTTCACAGTGATTTATTTTTCATGTTTGTTAGAAACAAAAAAGAGGAACAGAAGTTGCTTGGGACTTGGGGTCTTTCTACAGACACAGACAGATGTCCTCAAAAGCCAACCCACTTCAGTAGAAGACTGAAGCAGCTCACAGCTGAAATACCTTGCTGTACACAGAGCTTGGCCACTAACTGAATCCTTCATGGTGACAGGGTGAAGCTGGGTGGTGACAAGGTGATGGGGAATCTGTCAGTGGAACCCAGCTGTGTCAGATGCCCTAGGTAAAGAAGTATGGTCGTCCAGCTTTTAGTGCCCAGAGCAGGCAGTGGCAAAGAGGAGGGCATTTCCCTCCCTCCCTGCCCGCTCCTCTTTTGGTGCTAGGGATGGAATCCAGGGCCTCAGACATGCCAGGCAGGTGCTCTACCACTGAACTACATCCCCAGCCCATTTTTTTTTTTTTTGAGACAGGATATAACTAAGTTCCCATCTCCCTGCCTCACCTCATCAGGGATGACAGGTGTGCACCACCCCACCTGGCCAAGAGGAAGAAACGCACCCAGCCTGGCCTTCCCACCAGCTGCGGAGGCTTTGGCAGGACCCTCCTTAGCTCCAGGATGCCAACCCCAGTCCTCGTGTCTGGGGGGAAGAGTGTTTAGTTCCTCGAAGGGTGAGTAGGGCCCGGCTTCAGGGTTTTACCTAGGACAGTTTCCCTGGTTTGCTCTTCCATCACCAGAAGGACCAGGAATACCAGCTGAACTCCTCACCCTCCAGACCTGTCCACTGGTGTTTTCCTGACATCTTAAGCAATTTGTAACCAAAACAATGATTTCCTTCCAAACTTGAAAGCCTGGAATTTCTTTTATTTTTGCCAGTACTTACAGAATACTTTACCAGCTTCTGTAATCAAACCCACATCGACATTACATATTTAGTAGACTGTATTATCCCTGTACAAATGGGAAAAAAAATGTTTTAATGTTTCTAGACCAATATGAAAGCCTAGAGGTTTTTTTTTTTCTTTTTTTGGTGGGGGGAGGGGGTACCAGGGATTGAACTCAGGGGCACACAACCACTGAGTCACATCCCCAGCCCTATTGGACATTTTATTTAGAGACAAGGTCTCAGTTGCTTAGTGCCTCGCTGTTGTTGAGGCTGGCTTTGAACTTGCAACGCTCCTGTCTGCCTCCCGAGCCGCCGGGAAAGCCTGGCCTTTCCTAATGGGCATCTGTCTGTAGTGGCTACTAGAGCTCTCCCAGTCTGGGAGAGGAATTCCACCCGCATTCCCTCACTTAACCCTCTTGTCAACTCTTAAAGGTGGGTTTTTTTCTTTTTCATTGTTAATTCTGAAGTAATTTCAGGCTCTAAGACAAGTTGCAAAAATTGTCCGGAGCCCCCTAACAGCTCAGTCCAGCTTCGCCTAGGGGCAGCTTCTTCAGGAGCTGCAGAGAGTGGGGTGCCTGAGGCCAGGGGGTGACCATCTACCTGTCCCGTCCACCACCCTACAGACTGCATCAGACTTTGAACAGCTCTTCCTCCTGTGTCCCTCCCACAAGGATCCCGCAGTGTGTCCCCTTTTGTTAGGTCTCATTCTGTGATGGTTTCTGTTATGTGACACACTCCTGGAGGCTGTCAGTTATTTTGTAGAATGTCCTTTGATTCACATCTGTCCAGTGGTAAGCAAGCGATTTTAGCAGGAGTCCCACGGGGTGCCGTGCCCCCTCAGCATGTCCCAGCAGGTCTGTGATGTCGCTGTCATTATTAGCGATGTTAACTTTGCCCCCTGGGTGACGAGGGGCCACCACAACATTTCTTTTCCCCTTTGTCACTGGTAAGTGCGGGGGGTGCTCCTGAGTCGGGGGACATGCCCTTCGCGTCCTGCTGGAGTGGAGGAGGACAGACTCCTGCAGGACTGTCCACCCAAGCCGCCTTCCGCGGCGCAACGGAAAAAAGAAAAAAAAAAGTCTAAACCAGCATTTTTACATGAGCAGTCCCTCAGCGAAACACCCAAGGTGTCTGTGTATGACGGCGACAGCCGCCGGCAGACGTCCTAAGTGGCATCACCTAAAAGCAGAGGCAGGAGACACATTTAAAGGCAAGGAAATGACCTTCCAACTTTCATTACCAAAGTGACACAGAAACAAGACCACTGTTAAACGAGAACATTCCCTTCTGCGTCCCTGGCGGACCTGGGCTGCCACCGGGAACAGGTGTCCAGCTCCGGCGACAAACTCGTCCCGCGCACCAGGCGGAAGCGCCGGAACGCGGGACACAGACACCCAAGCCCCGCCCCCAAGATGGCGAACGGGCGGGGCGTGTGGCCACGTGACGGCGCGGACGCCGACGTGGCCGGCGTAGGGCGCCGCGCGTGTCCCTCGCCGCGTCCCGTCCGCCCGCCCTGAGCCGAGGACCCGATCCCAAGATGGCGGCGCCCAGCGAAAAGAGGGACGGCGGCAGCGCGGGCTGGTGGGCTGCTCTGCTGTTGGTCGTAGCGCTGAGGCCGGCGGAGGCGGTGTCCGAGCCCATGACGGTGGCGTTTGACGTGCGGCCTGGAGGCGTCGTGCACTCCTTCTCCCAGAACGTGGGCCCCGGGGTACGTGCCACCGCCGCCCCGGGCGTTTGAGCGAGGTGGTGCCGTCTGGGCGAGGGGCACCGTCCCTCGGTGGGGGGGGGGGGCGGTCACTGAGGACCTGGCGGGAGGCGGGGCCTCGGGGGCTCCGCGCCTCCGAGGGGCGTGGCTACAGCCCCGCCCCGGCCCACCTGTCACCTGCCCGCGGCGTCCTGGCCTCGCGACTCTGAGGTGGGGAGAGCGGCCCGAGGCAGAGGGGCAGGGGCCCTGCAGGGCCGTGCGAGGTCACCGCCGGTCCCGCAGGTGCGAGGCGGCTCCGTCCCTGGAGGCCGCGGGCCTGCGTCCGGCCCAGCTCTGCCCCGCCCGTCGGGGGTCCCCTCGGCCCGCAGCCTCCCCTCGTGCCCGCGGTGTCTGCGGTGCCAGGTGCCTCCTTATAAGGGGTGCTCGCCAGCCCTGTTCGCAGAGGACCCAGTCAGTTTTCGCTTGGCCAGGAGCCCCTGGTGCCCTTGTTTCCAAAACCCATGTCCCTCGAGGCCGTGGTTGCTGGAGTGAGTGTGGCCTTTCCCCAGAAATCAGGTGGGTTGTTTGCTGACCCTGGAGCCCAGGGGTAGGAAGAGAGGCGGTCAGGGCAGCCGCGGTCAGTAGCTGCTGGGGCGTGTCAGGGTTGGCCTCCAGGGACTTCCTCGGAGGCGACCTGTGCTCCCTACTAACCCGTTTTTCCTCCTTTAGGACAAGTTCACCTGCATGTTCACCTACGCTTCTCAGGGCGGCACCAACGAGGTGAGTTGTTGGGGAGTCCACATACCTTGTCACGCGGAGATGCTCTCCAGGGGACAGTGAAGCTGGGTTACATGAGCCTCGGCTTCTGGTCATTGAGCTCCGGTGGTGAGCCACGGAACAGAAGGCCGATCGTGCTCTTTTGTCCACAGAGCGAGCGAGGGAGCTCTAGACAAGACTCGGCCATTCTCGTTGGCCTCTACCAGAGGTGCTGCATTCCTTTTCTGTGCTGAATGACAGAGTGCTACACATTTAGTGACTTTGAGCAATACCATTTGTTGTCTCTCAGGTCTGTAGAGAGTCAGGGTTGGCCCAGCTGGACACTGTGTGAAGCCAAAATCAAGGTTTCCCTCCTGGCCCTTATCTGCAGGCTCTGGGGAAAGTCCTCTTAGAGGCCTGTTGCGGTTTTAGGCAGAATTCAGCTCTTTGCGGTTGAAGGAACAAGGTTCCATTCCTTGCCGGCTGTTCTCTCCAGCTGACAGCGGAAGAGGAAATAAAGGAAAAATTCATTAAGTGGGAAGGATACAGTGTACCCTAACTGACTTTGAAGGGACCCCATTGCAAGGAGCACAGGTGGCTTCTGGGAGCTGAGAGTAAGGAAATGGGGCTTCAGTCCTACAAATGCAAGGAACTGAATTCTGCCACGACCTGGGAACGTGGAAGAGGACCCTGAGCAACAGGTGAGACACTACCCAGCCACTACCTTGGTTTCAGCCGCATGAGACTAAACAGGGCTCAGCATGCTGTGTCCTGGCTTCTGATCTGCAGAACTGTGAAGCGGTAAATGAGCGTGAGTCAGGGGCAGAGGTGCACTCTGTTGTCCCAGCTGCCCAGCAGGCCCAGGAGGAGGACCACGAGTTCCAGGCCAGCCTCAGCAACGTAGGCCCTGTTTCAAAACAAAAGAGTTGAAGAGGACTGGATTGAGCGCAGCTGGGTGGCAGGGCCCTTGCCGAGCGTGTGCGCCTGGGGTCGGCACCCAGTGGGGGGTTTAAGCCAAGTCTGTGGTGACTTGTTCATCAACATAGTGGGTTGAATGGTGTCCCCACAAAAGGTCGGTCTGTACCCAAGTCTTGGAACCCATGAGTGGGGCCTTATGTAGAAAGTGTCTGTCTCGGCCAGTGTGATTAAGTGAAGGACCTCAAGATGAAAACGGCCTCCAGGTGTCCGGTTGGGCCCTCAGTCCAGTACGAGCGTCCTGATGAGGGACACAGTGGAGATTGGCTTGATGGAAGAGGGTACACGGAGGAGACAGCCCTGCAGAGTCGGGCGTGAGCAGCCACAGCCAAGGGTCACTTGGAGCCCCGCAGCTGGAGGAGCAGGAAGGACCCTGCCTGGGGCCTCTGGGGGGCACAGCCCTGGCCACACCTTGATTTTGGACTTCGCCTGCAGAACTGTGAGAGCCTCCGTTTCTGTCGCTGTGAGCCGCTAAGCGTGTGGCGATCTATTGCAGCAGCCACAGGAAGTGAGTGCAGCAAGGGCCACGTCAGAGGAGGTGCCCTGCGATCGAGGTGGAGTCCCCTGGAGTCTGGCTGGCCCTGGAGGGACAGCAGTTAGCGTCTGAGGAGGGGCTTAAGAGAGGCACCTTCTCAGGATGTTAGGAGGTAGAGCTGCTACCGTGGAACCCGGGAGAGCATCTTGCACCCCTGGGGTGACGTCCCTCCCCACCCCAGGCTGCAGGGAACGCGCTCTAATTCCAGAGCAGCCCCGTAACGACATAGCCTAGAGATGGACGCTGCTGGGAATCCCGACGGTGGACGCTGAGGGCAGGACCACTCCCAGCAGGCCGGGCCTCCGCTTGCCCAATCAGAGAAGCACATGGGTGCCAAGGGCAGGCCTCTCCCTTCTGTGCCCTGGACATTGGGGCTGGCCACTCTCTTAAGTGGGCCTCCCGGGCACCACAGGGTGTGGAGCAGTCTCTGGCCTCCACCCACTCCAGCCAGGAGAACCTTGAGTTGTAACAACCACGAATGTCCCCAGACAGCTGCGGGGGGCTGGCCGCCCAAGCTGGATGGTGCCTGTGGCTGCTGCCCGACAGGTGGATCCATGGGCTTCCCGTCTCCCTGCCTGCTGCCGCCTCGCGGGTGAATGCCAGGATGGATTCTGAATAAATGGCAGAGACTGGGTGAGATGACCTGTGGTGTCCAGGGAGACAGAGGCACTCCTGGGGCCACAGACACTGAGGCTGCGGAGAGGCCTGGGCACTTTGTCTGGAAGGGCAGGCCTGCGTCCTGAGGCCCGGAGGAGGTGGGAGCCGGTGGGCCGCAGGCGAGGGCAGCATCTGTGTCCCTTCACCATGGTTGGTGCAGCCAGCTGGCATCGGGGACCCAGGCAGAGGGACAGTCCTCATAGCACTGCAGTGCCAGTGACATGTGGAGCCACCAGGAAGTAGAGTCACAGGCGCAGCCCCTCTGGAAAACGTCATGGCCATTTCCCATAAATAAAGGAGCCCTGCCAACCGAGCCAGCCGCAGCAGCAACTTAGGCCCACACAAGAGTGTTCATAGCAGCGTTTTCCACGGTGGCCACGAAGCACAGGCCACCAAGTGTTCATTGGCGAGTGAGTGGAACATGTGATGTGGGACTTCCCTGCAGTGGAATATCATTCAGTCAGGAACAGGAGAGAGGTGACCTGCTCTAGTGTGGATGTGAAAGGCCACACAGTATGTGGCTCCAGTGACAGGGAATGTCCAGGACAGGAGAGTCCAGAGGCAGGACGTGGATTCATGGTGCAAGGTTGGGGAGGGACAGGTGACTGCTCGTGGGAATGGGCTTCCTCTTGGGGTGGTGTGGGTGTTCTGGAATGGGGAGGTGGCAGGCCGCCTGGTGGTCCTGGAAGCCGCTGAGTCGTGCATCCCCCCCCCCCGCCCCCCCAGTTTGTGCTGAGGGCGGCCTCACCGAGTTGCTGAGGCTGATCTGGAACTTGTGATTCTCCTGCCTCGGCCTGCCTCTCAGGTGACTCGCCTTTAGGACCTTTAAGGACTGGGGATTGGGCTGGGGCTGGGCTCAGTGGTGGAGCCCTCGCCTAGTGCGTCCGAGGCCCTGGGTTCGATCCTCAGCACTACATTAAAAAAATAAATAAATACAAAGGTATTGGTCCAACCAAAAGAAATGTTTAAAAAAAAGAAAGAGCTGGGGAAAGCCTCCTGGACCTCCTGAGTGGATTCCCTCCAGGCACCTCATCCAATTGAAGTGTCATGGTGTCCAGAGCCCGCGGAGCCACAAACAGGTGTTTCAAATTAGAAAAAAAAACCAACACGGGCTGAGTACCGGGGAGGGGGGCGGGGGGGGCCCAGGCAAAGTGCCCGCTGGAGGTGACATAGAGATGGCCTCGCCTCTAGGGACGAGAACGCTGCCAGGTTAAGCCAGGGCCAGTGATCAGACTCACGAGGGTCGTGCTGGCCAGGTTGCCGGGCAGCCAGGACGCCAGGGCGGCTTTCCACCGCCATTTGGCTGGAGTCGGGAGGCCGTGAGAAGTTTCTGGGTTATTCTTCTGAGGTTAGTGGGTTTTTGTGTGTGTGTATTTTTGTTGTTGTTGTTTTGTTTTGTTTAAAGAGAGAGAGAGAATTTTTAAATATTTTTTTTAGTTCTCGGCAGACACAACATCTTTATTTTATTTTATGTGATGCTGAGGATCGACCCAGCGCCCTGCGCATGCCAGGCGAGTGCGCCACCGCTTGAGCCACACCCCCAGCCCAATGTGTGTATGTTTTTTACTGTTTTTTCAGATGGTGAAGGACCTTTATTTTATTCATTTGTTGATATGTGGTGCTGAGAATCCAACCCAGGGCCTCCCACATGCTGGGCGAGCCTCTGCCGCTGAGCCCCCGCCCCAGCCTGGGCTGGTTTTCTGTCACCGGTCACCGGTGTCCTGCCACAGCTGCCGCCCCGTGGCGCCCAGGCTCGTGGTGGGCTTCAGGGCCCATGTCGACCGCAGCTCACGGCGTCTGGGGGCGCCAGGAGCGGGGCCTGGTGCCTGTCTTATTCCTTTTCTCTGGACTCTTCTGGGAACCGGTGTCAGGCGCCGCCTTCTCTCTCCAGAGTCTCTAGCCTCCTGCTCGGTTGCGAGAAGTCTCGCAGGGAGAGGCGGGCACCCGATTCGCCTGGTCACTGGTGCCCTCGGTGCGGCCTCTCTGGCCCCCGCCACTCCCTGTCCTCAGGTCCTGCACTCTGCCCTCTTGAGCTCGGCTGCCGCAGCCCGGGACGTCCCCGTGCGCTGTGTGGTCCACGGGCTGGAGCAAGAGCCTCGTGGGCTCCAGCTTCTCCCTCCTAGAAGCCTGGACCCTCCCTGGGTCGAGTCCTCCGTGGTCCCTTACCCGGAGGCTGGACCGCGCTGGTTCTCGGGAGGGGCAAGGCCTTTGGATGGGAAGTCACCAGAGCCCAGAGGGGGGCAGCCTGGCATGGGGAGTCGCTGTGAGTGACCTGTGCCGCCTTCTCCCCGCAGCAGTGGCAGATGAGTCTGGGCACCAGCGAGGACCACCAGCACTTCACCTGCACCATCTGGAGGTGAGCCCCGCCCAGCACAGGGCCCTGCTGCTGCCCTGACCACGGTGGCCAGGTGCTGCCCGGGAGGCCGGAGGAGCACAGGGGCGCAGGGGGGTGTGGTCTGGTGGGAAAGCTGTGAGGGCTTCCTGAGAACGGTCACCCTGGCCCAGGGGTGGCAGGGAGCCACGGAGATAGAAGTCAGCCTTCTGAAGAACAGGCTCCGTGACAGTGAGACGCTCCCAAGGCTGTGCAGCCATCATGTCTGTCTAGTTCCAGAACATTCTGTCACACACAACAGGCCTTATCCCCATGAATAGTCACCTGTCCCTCTGTAGCCCCCGGCACCCACAAGCCTCATCCCGTCTTGGACGTCTCCTGTCACTGGGTCACGCACTGTGGCCTTGGGCCTCTGGGTCACGGAGCACAAGTTCTCAGCTCTGCCGCGGCTGCAGCGTGTGTCACAGCCTCCGTCCTCTCCAAGGGCTCTGGCAGGACCCTGGCCTGTCCAGCAAAAGGAGGCAGGGAGGTCTCAAGGCCAGCAGGCTGTTGGGCAGAGAGGCAGGGCTGGGCCGGCACTTGGCAGGGTGGGCTCTGGGCCTCTGGGCCTGGGAGGAGCCGGGCCGAGTGAGCTGGGCCTGGGGGAGACGCGGGGCTTTGGCATGGTGGGCCCGAGGCCGTGGGAAGCCATTGCCTGTGCAGAGAGGCACCAGCAGGGCCTGTGGTCAGCTCCTCCTGGACCTGCCCTGCTGTGTCCCCCAGGCAGCTGTCTGAGCCGGACCCTGCCTCTGGTTCCTGACCATCCGCAGGCCACAGGCCTCTGGAATCAGACAGCCCTGCCCCACGTCCCTGCAGCGCTGCCCGCCCTTCCCGCTCTGGCTGTGTCCCTGCGACCTTGCCTTTCTGACTTCCTCGCGACCCTAGACGAGGTGGGACAAGGGGAGGGAGGCAGGGTTGGCCTGGGGGCCTCAGCGCTGGGTCCCTGCCCTTCTCCCCGGGCACCTTGCTCAGGCAGGCCCACAGAGCTGTGCGGCAGACCCTGGGAGAGCAGGCGGCAGCCGAGGGCTATTTAATGGAGGACAGGCTGTGCCATCTGACCGGGCCGCTGGCCTGCGGTTCTAGTGTTCACGGGGCATCCGGGGGAGACAGACCCCAGGGCCATCGCCAGCCCGCCGAGACCTGGTGGTGCAGCCTCCAGGGGCGCTGCAGGTGCAGGGGCCAGGCGCAGGGAGATCCCTTGGTGGTGACCCTCTGCTTCATGATGCCTGAGCCCGGCCTCTCTGGACGCAGCTCTGCAGGCCCACGGTGGTGGGGCCGGGGGTGCTCGACTGCGCCTGTGTCCTCTTTTCTGACCCCCGGGCTCCTCCGGCAGTGGGGCTGCTGCCTGCCAGCTGCGGTCAGGCCTGAGCGGGCCTGGCCCAGACCTCACACCTTGACCCTCCGCCCAGGGTCCGGCAGTGGCCACTGAGGAAGTCACCCAGGAGATCCTCGGGTGCCCGGGGCCTCTCACGGTCCACTCCCGCAGCTGCATGGAGCCCGGCACCCAGGACCTCGTCCCCCTTGGCCTCGGGCACCTCTCCCTGCTCCCGCCGTCCCCTGGTGACCCCTCTGCTTCGACCTCGCCGCTCCTCCAGTGCCCCCAATTGAACCTCCTGTGACCCAGGCAGCAGCTCCCCGCTGCAGAGTCTGGCCGCGCCCCGCCCTCCCCGCACAGCCCCCCACTGAAATAAGGGCGTGGACTCCAAGAACGTGCAGCCGATGACCACGCGGGTCCCAGGCCCCCGAGGGCTCACGGCCAGGGGTGAGCGGCCTCCTAAATGAGCGGCCGGCGTGTTCGGCAGAGGAAGGAGGCCTGGTCTGGACGGCCGCTGCCCTTCCTTCCTGGGGTCGGCAACTCCGGGAAACAGTGTCCCTGTACAGGCTCCAAACCAGCTGACCACCGCCCACGGCACGCCTAGCCCAGCACAGGTCCTGGCGGGCTCTCTGTAGGGCTCGGGTCACCCCGGGCTGGTCTGACCTCCCCGCTTCTCCGCAGGCCCCAGGGGAAGTCCTACCTCTACTTCACGCAGTTCCAGGCTGAAGTGCGGGGCGCAGAGATCGAGTACGCCATGGCCTACGTGAGTGCGCCGCAGAGTGGCCTGGGGCACCCCGCGCTGCTCCCCGGGGCCGCAGAGCCTCAGAGCCCCTGCAGCCCCACGTGGACACCCTGCGGTCCCACCAGAGCCCCACTTGAGTCTGGGTCAGAAACAGTTTGGAAACTCCTCACATCTGCCCGTCCCCCTGGGACACGGGGCGCCACAAGGAGGTGCTGGTGCCCGAGGCCTGGCGGGCAGCAGGGGCACTGGGGCCCTCCTTGGTCACCCGGTTCTGGCAGCGATCCAGGAGTCTCCTGCCCTCTAGGTCAGCATGACAGACCTCACCACAGCACATGCCCTGCAGGGTGACCCTTCCAAGTGACCTGCTGCCCACGCCTCCCTTTTGGCTGACTTGAAAGAAATATTTTTGATTTTTTAACTTTAAAATTTTTTTCAGCCCTGGGAATGGAACCGGGGGCCTGGTGCGCTAAGCGCTCCTCCAGGAGAGAGCCCAGGGCGCTCCCCCGCGAGCCACCCCCCAGATGATTTACCTGTTCATTATTTTTTAATGTATGTGTCTTCGTTGTTGGTAGAACTTTATTTTTATTTGTATGTGGTGCTGAGAATCAAACCCTGTGCCTCCCACATGCAGGCCAGTGCGCTACCACTGGGCCACCGCCCCGCCCCGCCCGCCTCTCTGTTGGTTATTTAAACCTTTATTTAATTTATTTTTATGTGGTGCTGAGGACCAAACCCAGGGCTTCGCTCGGGCTAGCTAGGCAAGCGCCCTCCCACTGAGCCCCGGCCCCGGCCACTATTGTTTACTTAGAGACAGGGTCTCAGAGAGTTCTTAGGGTCTGAGTTGCCGAGGCTGCCTTGGACTTGCCTCCCCAGTCGCTGGGGTGACAGGCGTGGCCACCAGCAAGTGTGCCCACCAGTTATGATTTTCTAAAATTACGTTTAAGAGATTATGATGCTAGAATCGTTTCCGTAAATTATTTTTTAAATTATGAAAGTTACGCTGTGTCCAATGCTGGCGGCTTGTGTCAGGCGAGGTCTCACGTCCGCGGCTGCCCCTGGGGGGCCCTTGCCTGCTGGGGGGCACTGCCCGTCCTGCTGCTGCTCTTGTGGCTTCTAGTAACGTCTCCCTGTTCCTTTCCAGTCAAAAGCTGCGTTTGAAAGAGAAAGCGACGTTCCTCTGAAAACCGAGGAATTTGAAGTCACCAAAACAGCAGGTGGGTGACTAGAGAGGGGGCCTGAGGGGCGGGGTGAGTCACCAAGCCTTGGGGACAGTGTCGCAGCACAGAAGCTTCCCCCACGCTGGGCCCACAGGGTCAGTGCCACCGTGTCGCTGTCACGGTACCCGAGCAGCTGCTCCATAAGGAAGAGAGAGTCACTTGGCTGATCTGGAGGCCAAGGGCTGGCGCTGCCTTGGCTCTGACAAGGGAGAGTGGCAGGGCCAGGTACGAAGCCAGGGCGGGCTGGGTCCCCATCCTCAGAGGCGTGACCCACCTGTGCCGGAAAGGGACCCGGGGCCTCGCGTGCCGCCAGGTGCCTAGCCCTGAGCCACACCCAGCCCCACACCTCTTGAAGGGCCCACTTCGTCTCAGCCCCAGGGACACACTCCTAGTGGCAGCAAGTGGGTTGGCCACGTGCCAGTGAGGCTGGACCACAGGGACAGGTGGACTTGAGGTGGCTTCTCCGCACCACACCTGCTGTTCCTGCTGCGCATCGTGCAGCTCCTGTGGTCCCCGCTTCCCGGGAGGCTGAGGCAGGAGGATCGCCTGGGAGTGTGGGGCCAGCCTGGGCAGCACAGTGAGACCCCGTCTCAAAACTTGGAACAAAAGAAATCCCTTTTTATTTTTTTTAAAGCAATTTAAAAACGTTAACCGCGCTCGGTGCACAGGCTGTGCTCCGCGGTGCCTGCCGCACACGAGTGTGGAAAGTCACTGCCGCTGGGCGCCCAGGGCGAGCTCCATGGGAAACAGGGCTGGGCACCCGAGGCGCCTGTGGGCTGGAGGCTGAGGGCAGCAGCATAGCCCAGGGGAGCCGGGGGCGCCGGGCAGCATGGGGTCCTCCGGGTGGTCTGAGCCCCATCAGTGTCCTCGAGCCATGTTCGGCTGTGCAGGGCAGGTGCTGAGCCAGGGGAGGGACAGAGGGTCCCCCTCAGCCGTCGCACTCACTGACAAGGGGAGAGGCCAGCGTCCTGCGGCGTTGGAAGATGATCATGGGCCACAGATGGCAGGAGCTGGCGGCTCGGCCACCCGTACCTGCTCATGCCTGGCTCTCCCCCGGCTGGCCTTCTGCACCTGGTCCCACCCGGAGCCTGCCATGTGGGGCCACTGCCAGATGCACCTCCCCTGCCCCCCACAGCGCCCCAGGTTCCTGGGCCTCGGGTGGCATTGTGGCCGTCTGACGACGCTTTTGTCTCTTGCAGTGTCCCACAGGCCCGGGGCCTTCAAGGCTGAGCTGTCCAAGCTGGTGATCGTGGCCAAGGCCGCCCACAGTGAGCTGTGACTGCCCACCAGGCACCGGGTCTCTCCCACTGGAGGAGCCGGGGCCCGGCCCGGTGCTGGCTCTGCAGGAGCTCTGGTCCCCCCCTGTGCCCCGGGGACCCCGCAGCTGGCACAGAGTCCCACCTCCACCACACACTGGCCCCCAGGGCCAGAACGGCTGGTCCCCATAACCAGAGGGCTCTTCTGAGGCCAGCCTGCGTCCCTGTGGGGCCCCGCCAGGCACGGGAGCCATGTGCTCCCTCTGAACCCACCGAGCACCCAGCTCCAGGACCACCCTCCCGACAGCCGGGGAGGGACAGACTGTTCTTTTGTATTTAAATAAATAAAACCAATAAAAAGCAGCCCGTGGACAGCCCCTGGCACCTACGGCCCTCCCTGCCGGACGTGGCCTGCCTGGTCATGGCATCTCCAGAGTGGACTCCCTGGGATGAAGCTCTGGCCTCGCCACTGCAGGTGGACGGCAGGACGCTGGCCCCTCGCCCAGCCCTGGCGCAGGATGCCCACACACTGGTGCTGGGGCAGCGCTCCTGGCCCAGGGCTGGTTGGCTCTTGGAAGTTGGGTCACAGCAAAGGAGAGCGGCGTCCCCTCCCTGGCCACGCCCCTTGGCCACTGCGCTCCCAGCACAGGGCCTCGGCCCAGGCCTGACCTCTGGCCCCTGCTGCCGGCAGAGGAGACCGCTGAGGCCTGCTCCCGCTCCCTTGGGCCAGCCCTGGAGGTGACACTGCTGTCCCCCTGTGCAGCGCCCGAGCATGTGGGGCACCTGCCCACACCTGGAAGACGCAGAGCAAGGTGGCCCTAGACCTGTAGGTCTCCTGAGAGGAGGTCCCTGGACCCCAGGAGCGGCCTCCAGAGGGCGGTGCTAAAGGGTCCGTCCCAGGGGCCTCTGGGGGGTGACCCTCCACACTGGGGGCAGGGGTTGCCGCAGCCTGTGCAGGACAGCTGAGAGCTGATGGCCACCCCTAGGACACAGGACCGGGGGTGCCCTGTGCAGGGACAGCCACAGCCTCTAAATCAGACTGGCCGCGCGTCTGAGTGGAGCTGAGGTGAATCCCAAGTCGCGGCCCGTGGTGCCCTGCAGCCGTGCATGTGACCAGTGGGGCAGAAATGGAACCCGTCACCCAGGGCCACAAACATGGCCTTCACAGCAACCTCAGCTGGAGAGAAGCGCAGCGGCACAGGGGCTGATGGCGCCAGGAGCATGTCCTGGTCCACGTCACGCACAGGCGCTCTGCGCTCTCCAGGGCTTGAACTAAGTCTCGGGTTCCTGGAGTGGACAGGCAGCGGGGCAGCCCGCCATGGCCTGTCCGGCTCAGCCTGGGGCTTCTTGGGGACACCAGGGTGGGCCCCTGCCCTGGTGTTAGAGGGTCCCCTCGGCAGGCAGAGGCAGGAGCTGCTCTCAGCAAAAGCTCTGGGTGGGGGAGCGGAAGCCATGCCCCGAGGGCCACCCTGAACTTGGCTCTGACCGCGGCAGCGGGCAGCAGGAGAGCCAGGGTCTGGAGGAGCAGGTGTCCCCTGCAGGGCTCCGCAGGTGGCACGGTGCCCGGACGAGGCTCTGGAGCCCTGTGTGGCTCCTGCTTCCGTGGTGGCAGCTGGTATGGACTCCCCAGGTGCCAGGCAGCCCCGCCCCGCCCACCCGGCCTGGGGGGGCACAGGCACCTGTTGCCACCTTCACCCTCAATGCCAGGCTTGCCCGTCCCAGGCACCCGACAGCTGGTGGAGACAGCCTGGCCTCCCAGCGGGCACACGCAGGTGTCTCCACCCCACCTGTGCACGGCCAGGCCAGGCCTCTGCTGACCACGGACCTGGGCCTGCTGCATGTGGCCGCGCTGTCCCGGCCGCACCCAGCCCTGCAGTCCCGGAAAGAAAATGTTGATTTCCATCATGAAATTATGATTAAAGGACACGCTCAGATGGCTTTGCCCCACCCCGAGTCGGGGATGAACTTTGTCCTGGCCTCCGGAGTTGGCCAGCGGTCCTCAGCACCTTGTTTTGTTGAAATGTCACCTTGCTCTGCCTCCACGGTCACCTGATGTCCTCGCTTGTGCGTCTGGGCCCACGTTCCCCATATGGGGACAGCGCTGACAGGGACACCCCTTCCAGAGGCGGCCCCTCCCAGGGCCAGGGGGAACGTGGACTGGGGGACAGTTTGACCCGTTGCACCCTTTCCTTCAGTGACCTGCTTGGGTGACTGGTGTCCAGCACCAGGACCGGGAAGCCCTGCTTTGGAAACCCATGCAGTGGTTTGAGGGGAGCAGGCGGGTGGCCTGCGGTCAGCCCAGGACGTGGAACGGGGAGGACCACAGGTGGCCTGAGCAGGCAGTGGCTCTGGGCGGGAAGCACCTGGGCCTGATGGGCGCCTGCCTATCACACAGGGTGGGGAGGAGGGCGCCACACGTCCTGGGAGCTGCTGCTGCAGGAGCCGGGACGGGTGGCCCAGCGCGTTTGGCTGGAGGGACAGGGTCGGGCCGAGTCTCGGACGCCGCCCGGGGGTCAGATGCTGTCCTCGTCCAGCAGCCTGCCGAGGCCCTCGCAGATCCTGCGGAGGTGGGAGCGGTAGGGCTCAGCCGGGCTGTAGAGCGCGGCCAGGAAGTCGCAGTTGGCCACGTGGCTGAAGACGTGGTTGATGCGGCCGTGGGACTTGGCGGTCAGGTGCGGGCCGGCGGCCTGGTGCAGCAGGTCACGGCACTCCTGCAGCCCGGCCACCAGCACGCGCCGGTCGAAGGTGAAGGCCACCTGGTGGAAGCTGAGCGCGGTCAGGGCCAGGCCGCGGGCCCTCTGGCGGAAGCGCCCCAGTAGCTCCACCTCGCGGCTGCCCAGCTGCCCGGCGCGCAGCAGCACGCCCAGCTTCACGACCACCTTGACCAGGTTCTTCACCACCTTCTGCGCCTCCTTGCGGCTGCGCGTGAACTCCTTGGTGGCCCGGTACAGCTCATCCAGCACCTGGCTGCTGGTGTCGTCCAGGAGCACGGCCACCGTGGCCTTGGACGCCATCTTGCTCAGGACCTTCTTCTGGGCCTGCAGGGCCAGACTCTTGGTGCTGAAGGTGTCCATGGGCCCTGCTGGGGCAGACAGACCACGCGTCAGCCGCCCCGCCTCGAGTGCCCGCTGCCCTTCCCGTCTGTGGACGCCTGGGCGGGGAGGGCTGTGGACACACAGCCCCAGCAGACCCTGAGGGGCACAGGGGCATCTGTCTCCTTAAAAAGAGTTAGAGTGTTGGAGTCAAAGGAAGGACTGCGGAATGGTGGACCGGGAAGGCCTTCCAACTGCGCCGTCCACAGCACCCGCGGCAGCCCCCCAAAGCCCCTGCGCCCGGCCGTGAGCTGAGGGGCTCAGGGCGAGTGGCGGCGGGATCCTGGCCCCTGTCCCGCCCCCCACTACCCAGTCCCCTCCCGCAGCTAGATGAGAGGGACCTGGTGAGCAGCCCCCTTGCCCCAGCCCCCTCCCTGCAGGGCCAAGACAGACAGACGGACAGCTGGACAGAGACCTCGGAGGCTGCAGGGTCAGAACAGGCTGCGGGCAGCCCCCGGGCAGTGGGCTCTGCGCTGCTCCCACTTCCCGCTGCTGCCCGCCAGGGCCCAGGCGACGGCCAGGTGCGGCGGGCCAGCTCTGGGGAGCAGGGTCTCTGTCCGGTCCTTCGTGCCAGCGGCCCTGGGGCTCCCCCTGACCGCCCAGCTGCAGGGCTGGCCTCGCCCTTCTGCTGGAGACCAGCGGGCAGCTCCGCAGGCCCAGGGCTGCCGCCTCCCTGGGTGACCCTGAGTACCTCCCAAGGCCCAGGCCCAGGCCCAGCCCCTGCCCTCCCTGGAGACCACCCCAGGAAGCCGTCCTGAGCCCCAGGAGGGTGAGGCCCTCCTCTGAGCAGTGGCGCCCACGGGTCCCCTTCTCCACTGTGTCCTTAGAGACTCCAGAACCTTCTGCCTGAAGAGCCAGGAGGAGGGGCAGCGTGTGACCCACCCCCAGGGCCCTGGTCCCCTCCTGCACCACCCCAGGGCCAGCCAGGCCAGGATGCCAGGCAGCCCCACCCCCTGGAGTCCCCCAAAGCCTTTCTTTGTGCCAGCTCAGGCCCCAGGAGGCGGCCCGGCCGCAGCCGCCCTCAGAGGTCAGGGCAGGCCTTCCCTGCCCCCGCCTCTCACTGGACCCTGCTCTCCACAGGCCAGGCCAGTGCCCTTGACCCAGTGCCACGTGGCAGCCACATGCACCGTGCCACTATTCCTACCAGCTGCTGGGTTGGTGGCCCATCCTGCAGAAAAGGGACAGGCTCAGAGAGGCTGAGCTGCCCACCCAGGACCACACAGCGAGACGCCACCGGCTGCCTCAGACCCTCGGAATCCAGCCCCCTGCATTCCCTGATGCCCACAAAGGGTCCTGAGGCTTGGAGGTCAGGAGTGTCCCCTGCCACTGAAGGCCTGCTCCCCCTGGCCTCCGGGGCACGCGGCACAACTCCCTGAGTCTCAGTCCCCATCCCCAAGATGCAGACAACTGGAACCAGCTTTGTCCTGGGCAGAGGCTGTGGTCAAGGCAGCGTCCCCGGGGCCACATCCCAGCGCTTGGGCCTCTGGGCACAGGCTGCTCTGGAGAGAGCAGCCGGGGCTTCAGCTGGCCACCTGGCCTGAAGGCCTGCCCCTCCTCCTGCCGTCTTCTCTAGAACATTCCCCTCCCTCCACCTGGAACTCCCCTCCCCCAGCAGCCAGCGAAGTCACTGTCCCGGGTGCCCTGGGCACCTGCCGTCGAAGCCCCAGTGCCTTGGTTCTGTGTTCCCTGCCGGGAACAGCACGGGGGACAGGAAGCCAGCAAACACCGGGACCGGAACCCAGGCTGCAGGGACAGGCGAGGGCACGGGGCCTTCCTCTGCCCCCAGGAAGGAGGCCCAGGAGCCCCCGTCCTCCTGCCCACCTCAGAGGCTGTGCGCCCCTGGGTGGAGCCCCGCCCTTCTCTGGGCCTCGACGGCCCACCTGCAAGTCTGAAGTTGGTTCGAGGGGAGCTGGGCCGTGGGCAGGCGTCAGGAGGGGCCAGTCCCAGAAGCACCCCCCACGGGGAGAGGGGCCGAGGACAGAGCAGCTGCGGCCTCCCCTGGACCTAGGACACCGGGGGCAGCCGGCTGCGCGGCCTCCCCTCCTCCTCCCTGACCCATTGTTCTAGAGAGTCCCCCACCACCAGACAGGCAAGTGGCCACTCTCCCAGGGGACAGGGCTATGGACCAAAATAACCCAGGCCTTCCTTCCTGCAGGAGGCAGGGGCCACCAGCCGCAGGCAGAGCCTCCCCTGGGGCCTCTCCCCAGCACCAGCGTCCCTGGTCCCTGCTCACCAACCACTGCCCCATGTCATGGTGAGCCAAGGCAGTGTGCTGCAGCTTCAGGAACTTGGCTCACCACTCACTCAGTGGCTCAAAAAGCCTTTATGGAGCACCAACTGTGTACAAGGCACCAGGAACACGGCAAGCACCAAAAGAGACCCTGTCCCTGCCTTCCCAACGTCCCAGTCCCCCCGAGGTGGGGTCCTGGGCAGCAGCACCTGCCCTCCGCCACCGTAAGGTGAGACCAGGAGGGTAGAGCGGGGGCCGGCGCATCCTGAGGCCGGCCTTCGCCCAGCACCAAACCAACCCCCATGAAGGGACTCACCCGGCGCGGTCCACGCACACCGAGCACCGTCTGGCCACCAGCAGGAGCAGGGTGCACTATGGATGGACCTGAGGACCTTGTGTTCGGTGACAGCAGACACACAAGGCCACAGCGTGTGACCCAGTGACAAAAATGCCAGGACAGGGGGGGTCCGGAGACGAGGTGTGGACCTGTGGGTGCAGGGCTGGGGGAAGCTCGTGGGGCAGGCGCCTTTTGTGGTGATGGAAGGTTCTGGAACTCGACAGAGGTGGTGGCTGCACAATCTCGTGAACCCCTGAACTGGAGGCTGAAGTGGCGAGTTCTGTGGCCTGGGAATCCCGTCTCACTGGGCTGATCACTTAATGTCCGTGCCCTTACTGTGTTTTACAACTCACTCTATAAAACGACCAATAATCCCAGGAGCCGGGCACGGTGGGCCACGCCTGTCATCCCCCGGCTCGGGAGGCTGAGGCAGGAGGACCGCGGTTCAAAGCCAGCCTCAGCGATGGCGAGATGGAAAGCAACTCAGGGAGACCCTGTCTCTAAACAAAACACAAAACAGGGCTGGGCAGTGGCTCAGGGGAGAAGTGCCCCCGAGTTCGATCCCCGGTGTCAAAAAAGAAAAATAAATAAATAAGTAAATCTAAGGAATCAAAAATCAGAATTTGACCCAAACTGTAATTCAGAAAAAAAAAGAAAAAGAAACTATTACACAAACTGAGGTTTGTAAATGGCTTCCCTGTTGCCAGGCGCACAGTGGGGCTCAATACGTGTTTCATTAAAGGGAAATTTCCATCCTAAAAGGCTGGTGGCCCTCGCTGATGGGACAGTGAGTTCCGGTGGCCCCGTGTGGCTAACCCCATCCCAGGACAGTCCAGCTCCCGCCTCAGGGGCCACACTGCAGGACTGTCCTCAATCTCTGAGCCACGCACAGGCCGCCTGGACGTGGTGGAGCCGAGAGGCTGCTCTGAGCATGGCTGGATGCCCGGGGTCCCTGCCCCTGCCCGCCACATGCAGAACATCCTGTTTTTCTCACACAGAGAGGACCCTGCAGATGTTTTTCCCCATCCCCGGGTCTGACCCCAGGGTGCTCTGCACTGGCCACACCCAGCCCTCTTCACGTTTTGAGACAGGTCTTGCTCAGTTGCCGGGGCTGGCCTCAGGCACGTCAAGAGTTGGCAGGAGGGCTGGGGAGGTGGCTCAGCGGTAAGCGCTCGCCTGGCGTGCGGGGCGCTGGGTTCGATCCTCAGCACCACATAAAATAAAGATGTGTGTCCACCGAAAACTGAAAAATAAATATTAAAAATTCTCTCTCTCTCTTAAAAAAAAAATAAAGCAGCTGTGAGTGACACACCTACTTAAAAAAAATTAAAAAGTGGCAAACTGTGATCCCCTGCCTGTTTTGTCAATAAAGTTTTTTGGTTTTTTGGCTTTTTGGGTCCTGGGGATTGAACTCGGGGCCCTCGACCACCAAGCCCCACCCGCAGCCCTATTTTGTATTTTATTTAGAGACGGGTCTCACTGAGCTGCGTAGGGCCTCACCATTGCTGAGGCTGGCTTTGAACTCACCATCCTCCTGCCTCAGCCTCCCAAGCCACTGGGATGACGGGTGTGCGCCACCGTGCCAGGCAGCCAATGAAGTTTCACTGGCACTCAGGCACACCCCTTCATTCCCACAGTGGTCTCCACACGACGATCTACTGTGTGGCCCTCTCTAAAACACCTGCCAGCCCTGGTCTAGACACCCAGCAGAACAGCGAAACGAGCCCGCCGTGTGTCCTCGGCCGATTCCCACGGCGTAGGTCGCCCTCGTCGGCCCAGGGAGCCGGAGCAGGGAGCGGCCACGTGCTGCGAGGTAGTGGGAAGTCCCTGTCTAAACACTCGACCCTCTTGCTCTTTCATGTCACAGCACATTGAACAGGGTCCCCGCACTCAGAACTCCCGCACCCAGAGCTCCGATTCCGTGGGACTCACACGCCGGCCGAGCTGTGCGACCATCGCTTCTACCTCGTGCCAGAACATTCCGTCGTCCCAAAAGGAGCCCGCCCCAGGAGCAGCCCCCGCCCCCAGCCCTGCACCCAGGGGTCCCCGTGCCACCTGTGCACTCTTCTGTCATGTCCGTCTCCCTCACCGGGTGACACCTTGTGCGTCGGGCCCTCACTGGTCCTCAGGGCCACCCACGTCCCGCTGGGTCACCTCACTCCTCTCTGTTCCCTGCCTTTACCCTCTTTCCTGGGGGGCTGGCGGGCTCTGCGCTCCTGGGCCGCACCCAGCCCCCTTTATTTTAACAGAATCTATGCCCTGGGGCGCATGTTCCGTCATTTCTAACAACCGCGTGTTTAACGAGGAGATGGCAGAGTGCCTGCCAACCCAGCAGTGGCCCCGTACAATGGCTGCCACGTGTCACCACCCCGGGGCACCCCCGTCCCATGAATTCTTCATGTCCCACACAAAGGATGTCAATAATTGATGGCGGCTCAGCAGGGCCAGCCCGCCCCGCCTCTCCCTCCCAGCCCTGCTGCGGTGTCCCAGGGTGGCCTCAGCCCACCACGCCCACCCTGCCATCCACCCCTCAGGCCTTGGGAGCAGGGCCACCTGCCCTGCAGCAAGTGACAGAGGGGCCTGCCACACCTGGGGGCCACCAATGGTTCTCAAACTGGGTTCTCCGGGTCCTCAGGAGCCACCCCGAGAATGGGTGGGGTCCTCCTGCTGGCTGTCCTGGGGGCCAGGACACTCCCCACAGTGGACGTTCTCCACTGTAGAAAGCTGGGGGCCAAAATTCGACACTGGGACACCACAGCCCACCGCCAACCTGCAGGGGACAGACGGCTGCGGCTCGGCGTGGGCAGAAGGTCTTCAACAGCAACAGAAGCCTGAGGGCACCGCACAGGAAAGCGCCCTCAGAGGTGCCCCGGCTGGCACCCCCCTCCCCCTCCACGCCTCCATCCTGGCCCCTATGCTCTGGCCCGACTCCCTCCCACGCCAGCCAGAGGGCGCCCGGGAGCCCCGGGTCAGGCCCCTGCCTCCTCTGCCCACAGCCCTCCACCTCCCACCTCCCCAGGGCTCAAAGTCAGGTGGCCCCTGGGCCCACAAGGCCCTGCTCCTCCCGCCCAGTCCCCTCTACCTTGCACTCCCCTGCCGCAGCCACTCAGCTCCTTGCTGTGCCTCCAACAGGCCAGGCTTGTCCCGCCCCAGGGCCTTTGCACAGGCTGTACCTCTGCCTGGAGTGCTTCCCCACAGGTCTCCATGTGGCGGTTTCTTTGATGTCACTGAGGCCTCGGCTCATGTGTCACCTTCTCAGGAAGCCCTCCCAGATTCCCATTCAGACAAACGTCCCCATTTGTCTGGCCCGTTCCTCATCATGCAGCTCCAACAAATCACAGTGATTTTTCTGGAGGAGCCACAACCACTTCCCCACCCCAAGTGGAGCCAAGTGCAGGCGGGCACCACGTCCCCTTCTGTCAGCTGGGTCCCTGGTCCCTGCACCAGGTTGACTTGTCAGAGGTGCCAGGACCCATTGGTTGAATAAATAAGCAGAGGGGCACAATGTCACAGATGTCATCCAAGGGCCCCGTTGGCAGCCAGGGAGACTGAGGGCCAAGACAGACAAAGGGAGGCACCGCTGAGTAGAGGTGGCCTGGCAAGCTCCGCTGGCCCACCCTGGCCCTTGGGAGTGGGAGCTCAGGGGCAGGTGCCCTCAAGGGGCCCTTGGCGGGGACTCACGAGACTCCCACCCTCCCAGCCCCCCATCATCTCAGGCTTCTCCAGAAGGACAAGGAGACCCTTGGGGAGCTGAGGCTTGCACCCTCGCCAGAGGCACCTGAGCTAGGCCCCCTGGTGGGGTTCCAGGGAGGATGTCCAGTGCGGGCTGACCCTGTGCGGGGCAGTGGGCACACTGGTGACTGCACCAAGACCCCCGCTCCTAGGCCTCCCCCAGCACCTGGCTGCACCCCACAGCACGAGCCTTTCTGGAGCACCAGACTCTGGGTGGGTCGCTCCAGGACACCTGGAGTTCTGACCTCAGGGTACACTCTCCCGGCCCTGGACCCCCCACACTGAACCAGGCAGCAGGCAACAGCGGCCCCACTGGGCGGGAGCCTGCTCAGGCCTCGGCTGAGAAACCAGGCCCAGGGCACCCGTCCCACCCAGGGCCACTGTGGCTCCAACAGCCACCTGGCTAGTCCCTTCGCTTAGGAGCGCTTCCTGTTGTCCAGTCAGTGAGTGGTCCAGCACTCACCAGCCACTGGCCGCGCAGCCTCCGGCCAAGCCCAGGTGTCCCGGGGCTGGGCGCAGCTCCGCGTTCCTGGGTTCGCCTCCTCCACCCTCCCAGCCGCCCGCTGCTGGGCAGGTTCTGGCCCAGCCCATTTTACTCAACTTGTTACGTTTGAAAGTTGGCGCCTGTGAACCTGCCGGGTGGCGGCAGGCGCAGCATGGGCCATGGCCCTGAGGCTAGGCAGGTCTGCGAGGCTGGCCCCAGGGGTGGCCACGGGAGGGAGCGTGGTCCTGCGCTGAATCCTCCCGAAGCCCTGTCACTGTACAGAGGAAACCAAGACCTGGAGAATGAGCTACCTGTTCAAGTGCCACCGCGGCCGGCAGAGTCGGGTCTACCTGAGCTCCCCAACCACTGGGCTGCCCGGCTCAGACCCTACGGCCACCAGCTGAGCTCCTGAAGTGACCACAGAGGCCTGTTTAAGGCTGGGGCTGCTCCCCACAGGGAAGATGCTGAGGAAAGGAGAATCAGGTGGACAGCAGACTCCACCCCTGTCGCCGGTCTTCTCCTGGCCATTTGCTGGCTTCCTTCCAGGCCTCAGTTTACCCTCATGGGAAATGGGCCCAGTGAGCCACCACAGAAGAGGCCAGGAGGCCGGAGACGCAGGTCAGGATGCCTGCTAATGACCTCGGCGGCGGACAGCCCCAGTTCACTGCTAGTAACACTGAGTCCAAGGCCTCAGGCCACTGGCGAGCTTGCAGGGCCTGGCCCTGGCTGTCCTGGGTTCCTGGACCAGCCAGAACCCAACTCATTCCCACCTGCACACCTCTGGCGGCGCTGCCCACCACCCGGAAGGCCCTCCAGATCCGGAATCTGTCCAAGCACCTGCTGCCCTGCACTGTTAAAGGGGCAGAGTCCATCAAAGTCCCCAGGGGGTTGGGCACTGGTCCCAGAGCGGGTCCCCACGCCTGAGGTGAGGGCAGTTCAGATCCAATCTGTCTTCCCCTAACTCATAAGGCCCAAGAGTGCCCGAGACGGGGGGAAACTGAGGGAGGAATGCAGACAGGCAGATGTAGGGCGCAGGGACATGAGGGAGGGGGGTGGGGACATGAGGGAGGGGGGGGACAGAGGGCAGCCAGGCGAGGGGCCACCCGGCACTGCTTGCTCACCTGCTCCCCGGGGCGCTACAGTGCGATCACGATCCGTCCACCGCCTCCGTAGGGCCGGGACCTCTTTCCGCGGCTGCGGGACCTTCCCCGGAGGTTGGGGGACTGGGCGGGGCGGGCAGCTTGACCACGCCCACGGCCACGCCCCCGCTAAACTCCGCCCCCGTTCCTCTCCCTCCCGCGCGGAAGAGAACGGGGCGGGAGTTTGGTCCTGGCTCAACCAATGGAAGCGCGGGCGACGTACAAAGGGACCAATGAAAGCGAGTCTCTGCGGCGGGGAAGTGGAGGGGGCGGAGCTCGGGGCGGGGCCAGGCGCTGGGGGATTCCTCCGGAATCTCTGAGGGGCCGGATGCGGGGGCGCGGCGGCCCGGGGGGGCCCCAGCCAGGGGAGGGGCGGAAGGGCAGCGAGCGAGAGAAGGGGGCGGGGGACCCCGAGGCACTGACCAGGGGAGAGCCAAAGGAAACGCACCCCACGAGGCTCTGCGCCGGCGCCGTCCACTCTGGAACCCGGCTACCCACCTGGGCAGGAGGAGTTCGGGCAGACGCGCGTCCCAGCCCGGCAGGGCGCCTTCCAAGTCGGTCACCTGGAGCCCGCAGCCCCCAGGTGCAGCCTGTTCCGTGGGAATGAGGATGAGCGTCCAGGCTGCCAGCGGGGCGGGGCGACAGGGCCAGCTGGCCCCCCAGGAGGACGCAGCTGCGAGTCCTGGGAATCGGGCCCTGGAGCGGCTCCCAGCTCCCCAGTGCGCCATTTCCTCCCCGCTCTCCTGGCCCATCTCTGGGTCCCAGTGCAGCTAGGACCTGGAAGCCGCAGCAACCACTCCGCGTCCTCCCAGTAGCCACACAACTAACGTTTGTTGAGTGCCACCCTGACAGGGGAGGCGCAGGCGGACCCTGGCACAGGGCCTCACGGGGCAAAAATAAACATCCCATTAGGGAGGCAGAAACCGAGGCTCAGAGAGGAAAGCCAACTTCCCGAGGCCACACGGGCACATGGCTGGGCCAGGATTCCAGCCCAGAGGTGCCCGGGGCTTCTCTAGCATCCCGAGCCTCCCCCAGCCCCTCCACCGGCGTGGCCTGCCCTCTCCCTAGCTCCACTTCTGGGCCTGGTCACTCTTGCTTATGGCCACCCTTCCTGACATTTTACAGTGGCCAGCAGCACCCCTGGCTTCCTCGCACTCCGTGCCAGGAGCACCCCAGGCCCCTCCAGGTCGTGATAACCAAAAAATGTCCCCTGGCACTGCTGGGTGTCCCCTGCAGGGCAGTTGCACTGGTAGGGGGGGATTCTTTACGCCCCCAGGCCACAAACTTCATGGGGTGCCCGAGCAGAGGGGCTGTTTCTAGCATCTCCTCACATCAAAGAAAATGGCTTCACTAAGTCTGGGATGGGTGCCTGAGGGCGCCGAGTGACTGAGGTGGGTTCAGGGACAGTTTTGTGGGCTGTGCTCTCTGCAGTGGTCGGCGGCACCTGGCACGGGCAGGACACGGCTCACTCACCTCAGAGCTCTGCCATCACCTGCCTGCCCGAGTTTGCGTCTCTGAGCCTCAGTGTCCCCACCCATGTGACGTGAGAATAAAAAGCCTTCGGGTCCTCAAATGAGGCAGGGGATCTAAAAAGTGCCCTAAGGACGCAGAGAGAGGGGAGCCCTCGCACTGCAGCTGGGCGGCAGAACGGTGTGGCCACACTAGGACAATGGCCAGTCCTCCAAAGCTGGGCAGAGTCACCACCACCCACTGCTGGGTGGTGCCCACGGAAGTCAAAGGCAGGACCCGGGTACCTACCTACTGTGTGCGGTGTTAATAGCAGCACTGGGCCCTGGAGCCAGAGGGAGCCAGAGGAGGGCGGCCTCTGCCTGCCGCTGGGGGGTGGACCCACACTCAGCTCCGCCCTCGCTGGGCTCCTCAGCCTTGAAAAGGAAAGGAATTCTGACACCGGACACGGTGGGTGAAGCTTGGAAACATCATGCTGAGTGACATGCACCAGACACAGAGGGACCCTGCAGCCTCCACCCCAGGAGGTCCCTGGAGTGTCAGAGCCACCGAGATGACTTGGGGAAGCAGCGAGATGGGTGCAGGGCAGGAGGGGACAGAGCTGGTGTTGGAGGGGCACAGCCTCAGCCTGGGGAGACGAGGAAGCCCTGGAGGTGGGCAGTGGGGACAGCTACGCGGCAGTGCCACTGTGCCTGATGCCCCCTGGGGGGACCCTGGAGGCAGGATGTTTCGCCATGTGCTGTGCTGGGGACAAACCCAGGACACTACACTGAGCTCCATCCCAACCTCTTTTTTAAGTTTTATTTTGAGACAGGGATTTGCTAAGTTACCCAGTCTGGCCTTGAACTTAAGATCCTCCTGCCTCAGCCTCCCGAGGCACGAGGACTACAGGTGTGGCCACTGCTGTGGGCTGCTTGGCTCTAGCACCTCTTGTCCACACTTTGCTTTAGTTCATCTTGACCAGGCCTCCTCCTTGAGACCATCAGGTCCGCCACAGGGACAAAAGGACAGACACCCTCGAGAGGCCTTTGACAGCTGGGCACAATAGCCCCGTAAGCAATGTCTGTCCGAAAGTCAGTGCTGCCAGCTTGGTCATCCTTAAGTTTGTCCCACCTGCTTGGTCCCCTTCAAGACTGATGACATCAAGAAAAGAGTAACTAAGGTGGTCCCAGGATTTGCAGGGACATTCAGCTGTCCCTGGAGCAAGGCCGGGACGACCCAGCCATTGCCCTCACCTTCCAGGAGCAGCAGGGCCTGGCAGCAGGTCCCCCCATGGCGGGACCTGGAGCTGGCCCTGAGCGGGACCAGTCCCTCCTGGGATGGTGGGCCCAGCGATGACCGCCTGCAGTCCGTGGAGATTCACCGCAGGCCCCAGCCACATCAGATCCCAGGGAATGGAGACCCCGTGCCCCCAACACAAGGGCAGCCTGAGCCCTCAGGGAGGCCCCCTCCCATGGATCCAAGGCCCCTATTTAGGTTTTGGCTACATCCTACTGTCTTGTCTTATTGTCACTGGGTCAGAAGTTCTCTGGGATCATTCCATGTCACATTTCACAGATGACAAAGAGGCCCAGAGAAAACAAGTGATTTGTCCAGGGCCACACAGCCAGAGGCTTGCAGGGGTGGATTAGGGCCTCATGGGATCTGACTCCAAGTGAGGGTCCAGCCCTGGGGCAGCTGCATCCTGGGGGTCCCCCGCTGGGCAAGGGGGGGGGGGGGTGGGAGGAGCAGGGAAGCATAGTGAGTGGGTCTGGGTTCCGTGTGCAGCTGAGGGGACTGGGCTCAGAGCACGAGGGTTCTGGGGGGGAATGATCTTTCCTGGCCAGGTGGCCCTGGGTCCGGGATCTGGCCCACTGGGGTTGGGACTCGGGCCAGGCCCTGCTCTGCTGGGGCTGGGGCCAGTGCCGCCCAGAGCTGAGGTTCAGAGGGGGCTCAGCCCATGTCGGGCGCCCTGGGATCAGGATCCGCCTGCAGTGGGGGCTTCCACGGGGGTGGGAGCTCAGCCCAGAGTCGGCCCAGCCGGCGACAGGGTGCTCTGCGCGGACCTGGGGACGCTACCTCAGTTCAGCTCAGCCACTGGCGGTACTGGGCCGCGGCGCGCCGCTCCCGGCCGCTCCCGGCAGGGGGCGCGCTCTGCACGGAACCCGGGGCTGGCGGCGCCCGCGCTCCCGGGAAGGGGCCGCGACCCTGGGCTCGCCAGGCCCGCACCCCGAGGCCGCGCCGCGCACCCCACGAGGCTTGCGATCTGGAGCCTGCGACCGCCTTCGGAGCCTCTGCCCTGCGCCTGCGCAGGGGGACGGCGCTGGGCGCGGAGGGGTCTGGGGTCCCTCCCTGGCCCCCGGCCTTGGCTCTGCGGGGCCCGAGGGGAGCCGGTCGGGGACCCCGGAGCCCACGTCCCCGGGCCGCCTCGCTCCCAGGCAGGGAGACCCTCCAGGGCCACCGGAGAGGAGGACCCGGGAGAGGGAGGGAGCTAACTCTGCCGGGGTCCCCCCACTGCAGGCCAGGACAGGGGGTGTCAAGGGACTGTCCCAGGGCACTGGTGAGGCCGCTGTCACTCCCAGGACCAGGGGCGGGCTTAGGTTTGGGGCGCACTGCTGTTCCCTGTCCCCCCACTCACCCCACCCCCTGCTGTCTGAGAAGCCGTCTGGGGAGACACTTTGCAAGTGTCGGTCACAGATGCCAGCCCGCCTGCGCCTGCGAGTGGGAGGCAGGCGTCTGGGGACATAAATGGCCGTGCGCCCAGCCAGGGTGTACGGGATTGGTGGGGAGGGCAGCGCGGTCTGCCACGGTGTTGGAGGGTAGCGACCCCGACAGCCTGGGCGGCAGGGCAATTGCTTTGGGAGCCTGTCCTCTGGAAGATGGGTACAGGGACAGTGCCAGGGCGGGATTCGGCGCACTACCTCCAGGAGCCTAGGGAGGACCAGGGGCTGGGTGGGGGCACCCGGCAGGAGGGGAGCCCAGACTGGGTACCTGACTAGGGAGCAGGCATGTCACCTGAGCTCCTGGCCAGCTCTGCCCAGGGGCTGCTCCCACGAAGGCTGGCTCTGGGGACAGAACCCAGCCCTGGGAGTTGATCTGAACCTGGAGAAGCACAGCTGGGGTCTACCATGGGCCAGTACGAGAGGCGAGACCTCAAACGCCAAGCCAGTGGGGGGCAGCACACTGAGTCCTGGAAGGAGACGGAATTCTGAAGCCCCCTGATCCAGCTGTTCCTGAAGTCCCTGGACTTTATAGCTTGAACCACTGGATGAAACCAAGGAACCCCTCATAAAACTTAACAGGATGTGTGCAGAGGGGGTGGGGGGTCAGGAAAGACGCTCCCTGGCCCCAAGAGCTCCCTAGAATAAAACCCTTAAAACCGCATTTACTGCTTCATTCCACGCGCACCCCTAAGCCCACCCCCCTTGTGTGTGGGCCTTGCACACAGAGCACAACTCCAGGCTGGAGTAGGCAGGGTCCAGCACAGACCCCCAAGCGGGGGACACACAGAACTCAGGGGACAGAGAGGGGGAGGAGGCATCTGTGGGAGTCCGGGTGGACTTCAGGGAGAAGGCCACGTGGCAGCTGGGGCTGGGGAAGGGTCCTTGGGTAATCTGCCCTTGACCTTGCAGTCACCTCCAACTCCTCCAGGAGGTCCTGCTTCAAACCAGCAGAGCCTTCCTCTTCTGTCACCTGCAGACCTTGTCCTCGCGGTGCCTGCCACCATGGCCGCTCTTCCTTGCCTCTGCCTGGTCAGCAGAAGGCTAGCTGGCCCCTCTTCCCTGGCCCGCCCTTGCACCCAGAGTCCAGTGACCCAAGCACGGTCATAGTCACCCGGGGACGAGTCCATGTCCCCACTGGACTGAGAGCTCAGGTCAATCCTGCTTCTTGTGTCCCTGATGCTCCCAATAGGTACACAGTAGGTGCTCACTAAATGCTTGTTAAATAAGCTAGGGAGATGTCTGTCCCGTGTTGGTGGCTGGGGAAGCCGGGCCCAGGGAAGCAGCAGAGGGTCCGCAGCAGGAGGGTTGAGCCAGCCTCCAGCCCACAACCGAGGTCAGGGGTCCTCTTGCTCCTCCCCTGCCAGCTCCCTTGGTGGCCCCCGAGGTCCCCATCACCTCGCTGCCTCTGGTGACACCAGTGGCGATCCGCTGCAAGAGGAGGCTCCCGGCCAGGTGGGCGGGTGGAGCCTGAGGCGCGCTTTGCCCAGCTGCACCTCCCCAGGGGCTCGGCACACGTGGGAAGTCTATTTCTGCCACTGTCCCCACCGTCCCGGTGACTTCATCGGGCCTGCGCCGGGGTGCCGCTGACCTCATCCTCCCACCTGCAGGAGGAGGCGTGAGCAGAATCCTGACCCGAGGCAGCCCCACGTGTGCCTGAATCTGGGCCAACGTCCTCTTTCTTGCAAAGTCTGAGTCCCTGCTGTGGCCTGGGGACAGAGACATTGTCATGGTCTCCCTTCAGCAAATATGGATCCTGAACGCAGAGAGGGCATTTACATGCCCTGAGACGCACAGCATTTGAGCCACTGAACCCACGCAGGTTTCCCCTCAGGCCCTGAGCTCCCCCTTCAATGCTTTCTCTGTAGCCACCAGAGGGCGCCAGTGCGCACCTGAGTCAGGCCCTTCCTCCTTTGCCCACAGCCCTGCACAGCCCAGGTCCTCCCTGAAGCCCACAGAACCCTGAAACACTGCCCGGTCCTCTCCCCGACTCCCTCCTGGACTCTCCCCTCTTCCCTCTGCTCCACCCGCATGGCTCCTTGCTGTGCCTCCTGCTCAGCAGGCTCATCCTCCCCAGGGCCTTTGCACAACTCTGTCCTCTGCCTGGAGCACTGTTCCCTGGGGACCGTCGTGAGAGTCACCTTCTTGCCAGGGAGGGAGAGGAGCGCTGGGGGTGATGACGCCTTCCTGTGTCTGCGCCTCTCCCCTCCTGAAGAAAGCCCTCGTCCCACGCAGAGGTTGTGGCTGTTTCCCGGTCTTGAAACCTCAGGAAACTTCCCGGACCTGCGGCAGCAGAGCCTGGCCTTTCCCACTTCCCCACGTCCACGCTGCCTGATGTTTCCTTTAAACCACTCACATTTAGAACATCCTGTTTTTAATCGCCAAGCGGAAAGGGAGACCAGCATCTCTTGCCGCAGATGGCAGTGACTGGAGGTGCCCTCAGGGGGCGGGACTGGGGGCCAGGGGGCTTTATCCTGGGTCCCGCGTAGGGACAGGCTGCTGCAGGGGAATCTGTGACCAGGTCCCAGGGCCACTTCACAGCTCGCCCACTCCCAGGTGCTATCATGTGTGGACCAGGGCAGCAGCTGCTTTGCACGTCACCAGCCGTGACGTCCTGGGACCAGGTGTCCAGACGACCCTCTGGGAAGCACCTACCCTGTGTTGCTGCACTCTTCCCTATTGACCCCTCCACGACAATCTGTTTACTTATTTCTTCATTCATTCATTTTTTGGCACTGGGGCGTGAACCCAGGGGTGCTCCATCCCAGCCCTTTCTATGTTTTGAGACAGGGTCTCGCTAAGTTGCCTGCTGGCCTCAAACTTGTGATCCTCCTGCCTCGGCCTCCCGAGTGGCCAGGGAGACAGCCTGGTGCCCGATTCCCTCCCGGAAGGCCAGGATGTTCATCTTTCTTGTTCCATGCCGTGTCTCCACGTCCTAGAACAGGCTGGCACACAGTAGGTGCTCGATAAGTACTTGTGGGATGAACAGTTGGACCCGTGCCCACATTGCCTGTGGCCCCTTGATCTTGGCAAAGGTGCCCCACTCCTGATGCCTGAAACCAGAGCAGACGTGGCCCTCCGTGGCAGAGGGGTGGAGTGAAGGCTCTTGAGAGTGGAGGCCACCCTGTCCTCACAGGGTCCTCATGAGAGCGTCGGGTTCAGAGAGCCGCCAGCAGAAGCCAAGGGTCAGGCCTTGGCCCATGGGGCAGGACTTGAGGACAGAGAAAGGGGCTCGCACCAAGGAATGCAGGAAACACCTAGGAGCCGGGGGGCAAAGGGTCCCCCTAGAGCCTGCAGGAAGGATGCCACCCTGCCGCCACCTTGATTTGGCTGAGGGGAGCTGAGGACGGGAGAGAGGGGCCAGGACCCTGGAGAGCTCCGCCGGGCCCTGGCGCCCCTGGACTCCCGACCGAGCCTCCTGCGAGCCTCAGGTGCTGTTCTGGGCGCTGGACGCCCTGGGGAGGAGGTGGCCACAAACCCTCGTCCCCTGGAGCTGATCTTCCAGGGGACATGTTCCGGGAGCCGGTGCCCCGCGCAGCATGGTGTCTGGTGGCAAGGTGAATGACCGGTTACTGGAAGGGACCGGGAGGGGCAGGGTGTCCAAGGGAGGGAGCTCAGAGGAGGTGACAAGGAGCAGAGACCCGAGGGAGGCGAGGAGGCGCTGATCCCGGAGAGCTGTCCTTTGGGGTGGATGGAGAGGGAGGACCTGTCGGGGTGCCTCGTGCCACGCCTCCTCCCCGGTCCCAATGGTCCGGCTTTACAGAGCTGCTCAGTCAGGTAGACACCATGTCCCCAGGTCCTGGGGCCGGTTGGTGGCTAGCCCGCGGCCGGGACCCCAATGCTGTGATGTCCTGATGTCACTGCAGATGACAAGAACTGAGAGCTCTCCCTTGACTTTCCGGTGGCAGCGTTAGGCTGGCTCAGCCTGCGCCTGCCCTTCCTTGGGCACCTGAGTCCAGCCCCTTCCCAGTTAGCTGACTCCGCCCCCGCCCGCGGCCTGGCCAATCAGAGCACGACAGCTTTTCGGAGTCACAGTGATTGGTCAGAGATGAGCCAATGACAGTGAGAACTGGGGATCTTCTTCGGGGCTTCTTGGTTGGGGAGCCGGCAGCCAGGGCTTTGCCACCAGGAGCAGGGAGCCCACCTGCGGGTGAAGCCCACCCGGAGGAAAGCAGAGCGGGAGGGAGGAGGAGAATTCCTAATTCCTAGGAATTAGCTGAAGTCCTGGATGCAGCTACACCTGAAGCGGTGTGGCCTGCTCTGGGTTGCACCTCTGCCCTTTCTTGTTATCGTGGCGCGGTTGTGATGATGACCATAACGTATTTGGGCAGGACATTTCCTGAATAATGCGTAGGATCGGGGAACTTCTGGGATATTTTTTGGGAAAAGGGCCAAGACCTGAGATTCCTCCCCAAGGTCGAGAGTCGGAAGCCGGAGACGGTTCTCTCAGGCCTTCCCCGGAGCACTGGGCTCAGGGGTGCTGGGCAGGTGGGAGTACAGTGGGTGGCCATGGGGCAGAGTCCAGGGATCTGGGGGACATAATGCCTGAAAACAGACTCGCGCTGCGGTGAGCATGTGGGGAAGGGAGCCGCTGCAGGCCTGGGCCCAGCAGGGCAGGGGCGCGCAGCCAGCGACCCAGGCCGCCCACCTGCCGGCAGTCCTTGCGGAAGTCCTTTGCCGGTGCGTGAAGAGGTCTGCGAGCCCGGCGCAGGGGCCACCTCACTGACAACAAAATGGGAATTGGCAGGTGGGGGGGGGAATTCCCAGCTACTCGGAGGCCGGGGCAGGAGGACCTCCGGACCCCAGGAGTCCAAGGCCAGCCTGGGCAACACAGCAAGGCCTCAAGTCAAAACAACAACAAAATCCCAGGAATTAACCTGGAAGTCTGCAGACAGGAAGGCGAGTGGATAGGGGAGGGGTGTTCACAGGTGGACTCGGTAGAGCATCGCAAATACCCAGGAACATCTACACAGAACAATGTCTCACTTATTTTCTTTTTGCATTGCTGGGGACAAACTCAGGGTCTTGCACACGCTTAGCAAGTGCTCTACCCCTGAGCTGCACCCCCAGACCACAGTCCTAACGTTTATTGAGTACCTACTACGTGCGGGTCACTATGAAGCACTTATGCATGACGGCATGCAGAATCCCCAGAAATCCACGTAACAGAGCTCGTGGGTGCGGGTTTTCCATGTGCAGCACCTGGAGAGCAGCCCGGGCACTCGCTGACCCTTGCTCCCGGTGGAGACTCTCCTCTCTCCTGGTGCAGTTGGCACTCGGTGACTCTTTTAATACATAGAACAGGGCAGAAGTGACGGGATGTGACTTCCAAGTCGAGGTCATCATAAGGCCTGCCTCCTCCTGGGCCTTCCTGGGTTGCCCCCGTGTCCCCCAGGCGTAGAGGATGCGTGAGCACCTCCAGGAGAAGGGCGGGGTGAGGAGCTGAGGCCTCCTGCTCTCGCCAGGCGCGTGGACCCCGTGGGATCGGCTCCGCGGGCCCCGGTGGAACCTTCTCACAGGGCGCTGTGGCCGATGCCCTAATTGCAAACTCGACCAAGACCCTGGGTCAGAGCCACCCAGTTCCTGATTCTCAGCTGCAGCCCCAGCCAGTGTCCTGCCTGCAACGTCCTCTGTGTCCCCAAGACAGAACAACCCGCACATCCCGCTCCCTGGTCCCTCACCCTCTGAACGTCACCCACTCTGTTCAGGTCATGCATCGGGGCCTCGGTGTTTGGCAACAGACACTAACACACTAGACAGGAGACTCAGAGAGGTTAGGGGACTTGGCCCAGGCCACGGGGCGTGCGCACGGTAGAGCTTGAGAGAACCCAGACGCCAGAACATATGGGATGGTGTAGACGGCAGCCTGCAAGACTTGTCTCACCCGACCACGAACGTGCCCTCGGAGGCCCAAATGACACTATCCATGGTTCATGGATACGTGTGTGACGCTGCGCACACCCCCAGCACATCTCTGGTTTATTTTGGTCAAAATTGACACATACCTGGCCAGTGGGTGGCCACGCCTGTCATCCCAGTGGCTCGGGAGGCTGAGGCAGGAGGATGGCGAGTTCAAAGGCAGCTTCAGCAACTTAGTGAGGCGCTAAGCAGCTCAGTGAGACCCTGACTCTAAATAAAATGCAAAATAGGGCTGGGGGTGGGACCCAGTGGTCGAGGGCCCCGAGTTCAGTCACCAATGAAAACTGGGGGAAATCAACCACGTGTAATATCTCACACACACACACACACACACACACACACACGTGCACACGTCTGTAACCAGGAGAGAAAGTGGGAGCTTGTGGGGAACCCTCAGCCAAGTGGTTGGGGCGGGGCCTCCTGGGGAAAGGGGGGGCAGTGGCAGTGGCTCTCATCCTGGAGGCTCACTTGGAGGCTCACTTGGAGGCTCACTTGGGCCGTGGAGGCCATTCCCAGCCCCAGAGGACTCACCGAGAGGACCCGAGGTGGGGAGGAGGCGGAGGCTGGAGGCCCTTGGTTCTGCCTGCGGAGCTGGGGCTCAGCGGTGAGATCACAGGGAGCACCGGCAGGAGGCGCAGGGAGGGGACAGGAAGGGAGGGGAGGGGCCCTGCTGGCCTCTGGCCTCTGCTGGACCTGGGGGCAGGGGGCAGCCAAGATCCAGTTCCCCTGCCTGCACTCAGGAGCCTCCATCGCCCGCCCGAGGGAGCGAGGCAACGCAGACATGATGGGCGCAGAGCCACCCGCTTCCCGCCCCGCGGTGGGTGAGCGCGGCCCCACGTGCTGGGCAGGGCACTCTGGGGCTCTGGAGGAGGCCAGCAGCTCTGGGGACACGTGGAGAGGTGTCCGGGAAGGGGGACCGGCCAGGCCTGAGAAGGTCCGCACTTGGCCCTGGGGTACGCACGTGGGCACTGGAGGACCCCAGAGGTGGCCGGGCCCAGCTCAGGACAGGCGCGGTTCATTGGGACACCACCGGGAGAAGCCACCTGAACCCAGGCTGTTTCCCCGAAGGGAGCGGCTGGGCGCCTCCAGCCTCCAGGGGTCCACTGTTTTATATTCAGCCGGTGCCCGTGGGTCTGCTCCAGGGGACCAAAGTGCACGCCACCTCCACCCAGCAGCGGGCGCCAGAGGCACAGCCCGAGGACGGGGAAGATGAGCCCCAGGGGTCCCCATGTCGCCCTGGTCTCCCTCCTTCCCTCTGCCCAGCGGCAGCCCCAGCCTCCCCTGCCCCCTCGTCAGCCCCCAACGCAGCCATGACCCGAGTGGCCAGGGGAACACCCAGCCCTGGACGCCCAAGCTCAGTGCCGCTGGTGGCCTCGCCTCCGGCCTTTGCCCGTGCTCCTCCCTGGCCTCCAAGCCTCCCTTCTAGAAACAGCCTGAGGGAAGAGGACCTCCCGGGTCAGCTCTGAGTGGAGGCTCACCCCGGCCTCCACTGCTGAGAGGTCTCAGCGGCGGGTCTTGCTCCAGGCCACCAGGCCACGAGGCCAGCAGTGGCCCAGGTCTGGTCCGGGCTGTTCCAGAACTTGCTTCACCTCAACGGCGCCCGTGCGTGTGGCTGGCGCTCTCCAGGGGTCCCGAGGAATCCACAGGGACCCGGGGGGCTGCAGGGGCCCCATCAGCACGCTCCGTCCCTGTGTGGCCCTGCGTCTGCACAGACCCTACCCACACCCCCTGCAGACATGAGCTCCTCTTCGGTGACACGCTGCGTGCCTGGGCGCTACCCCACGTCCTCGGGGAGTGACCACAAGGAAGCCCGTGGCTCAGTCCAGATGCGATTTTGTTTCACAGTTTGTTGGGAACGTTTTCTGATGGGTCGGATCCGAGGCTGCCAAGCCCCCGGCTGGGCGGCCACCAGGACTGACTGTCAGTGAGGAGTGCGTCGCGGGCTCTGCACACGCGTGGTCAGCAGGGAGGACAGAGCGTCCTCTGCCTGTTGGTGACCTGAGGCAGCCTCCTCCAAGGCAGGTGGCCACCCCGGGGCCAGGAGTGCAGCAACCTGGGGCCCAGCTGCTGGGGCTCTGCGACCATGCATCGGACACGGTGGCTGGAGAGCCCGGGAGGCGTCCCTGCAGGCCACGGGCTGTTCTGGGTGAGGTGGCCCCAGAGACACAACACCGAACTCGCTGTGCAGCAGAGCCCTTCCTGGGCCTCGCCTATCCCACAGTTGCATCCTTCTCTGCAGGGGACGTCACCTCCCCAGGATGGGACTCTGTTCACTCTGTTCCCTGTGGTGTCCCCTTGGCTGGCCCAAATAGGAGCTCGGTGAGTAGCAATGGAAGAAATGGATTTGTCCCCAGACCTGCCGATTGACACCTGCCTCCACACCCCAGGCTGGGGACATAAGATGTGCCAGGCAAATTGTCCCTACCATGTCCCTAATAAGGTACCTCTGGCAGATGCCAATTCGTTGTTCTAGTTCCTGGGTCTCCAAGACCCTCGAGGTTGGGGTAAGCTCTGCTGAAGTTTGGGGACCGTGGGGTCCTCCCAGGACAGAGGCCCCGGGCTGTCAGCGCCCCTCTCTTAAATGCCGCCCCGACTTTAGGGTCTCGATCCTGGCAGTTCCATCCCTGTTGCTAGGCGACCCCGATGCTCTGGACTCCCCCAGGACCCCACTGACCTTCCTTTAGTAATTAAGCTGCCCCCACCTGCCCCGCCCGCCCAGCCACACTTTCTGAACAAAGCTGGCCTCTGCCTGAGGGTCCCCAACCAGCAGCCCTCCCCATTTCCCCTTCGGTCTCCTAGGAACAGACACCTACCGTGACTGTCACAAGCCCCTGTCTCCCTGTTCTAAGGACAGCAGTGACTGTCCTGAGTCTGCTTGCTGAACGTCACTGAGCAAGTGATGGACCTTTGCCATTGTCCCCAAACAGATGAGGATGCTGAGGCTCAGAGATGTAGGGTTACCTGCCTGGGGTAACACAGCACGCAGAGGCTTCTGGAACTCACATCCAGAGCCTGTGGGGACCTCCCCAGGGCGCCAGGGGGTCCTGGATCTGATGGAAGCTCCTCTCACCCCCCAGCTGGAACGGGAAGCAAGGCCACAAGGTCTCCCAGCTCTGCCTTGGGTACCTGGGAGGCAGGGAGTGGGCGGGGCCTGGGAGGGGCCGGTGGACAGGTCCAGAGACACGCCCCCCTGCGCGCGGCACCTGGGGCGTCCCGGGGCATCCGAGGCTGCAGACAGGGAAGAGGACAACGCAGGAGAGGACTGGGTGGGGGGGGGGCACGGCCGGGAGGACACTGACGCAGAGCAGACCCCTCGGGTGGCCAGGAATGAGGGGAGCAGTGTCCACCCCAGTGGTGAGGAGGAGGGCAGAGGAGGGAGCAGGAGGAGCAGAGGCCCGCAGAGGCAGGAGGGGAGGCCGGGCTGTCCTCGTGCTCTGCGGGGCCGATGCGCGGGGGAGTCTGACGTCAGGGGGCGGGCGGCCCCTGTGCTGGGGACCCCACATACAGGCACTGGGGACCCAGAGGCCCTAGTCGGGCACATGAGGGGCCACCGGGCTGTGGGGAGATAAGACTGGGCACAGCTGGACACTGACCAAGGGGACAGGGACAGAGACAGAGACCTGAGGGGCCCAGCAAGGAGGAAGGAGGTACGTACGGCCTTCTGGAAACTGAGGAACACCTCAGTTCAACAAGGGGAAGTCATAGAGGGGTGGGGTGATCTTACAGGGCTTCTCTGAGGAGGTGACATTTAAGCCAAGACCTAAACCAGAACAGGGAGCTGACCACAGAGGTAACCTGGGGGACATGTCTCTGGAAGGTGGACTAGTCTGTGCAAAGGCCCTGAGGCAGAATGGAGCCCGGAGTGTTGGAGGAGTAGGGAGCCCGTGTGGCTGGAGCAGGGGAGAGCAGGAAGAGGGAGGCGGGAGGGGAAAGGGCAGGTCCTGCCGGCCTGTGGGTCATGGGGAAGACATGGGCTTTGGTCCCAAGGGAGGCGGGAGCCATGGAAGGCTGAATTTTTCATGTAAGAAGGAAAACAAAAGTCTCAAGTAAAAGTGAACAAACATCACCGTACCCACTAGGTTGGCCCTTACTCTATATTGCCCTCTGGACTTTATTTAATTTAAAAATTCTCCAAAGAGCTGGGCGCAGTGGCACACCCTTGTAATCCCAGCACCTCGGGAGGCTGAGGCAGGAGGATCAGGAGTTCAAGGCCAGCCTCAATAACTTTGTGAGGCGCTAAGCACCTTAGCAAGACCCTGACTCAAAACAACAAATAAAAAGGGCTGGGGATGTGGCCCCTGGTAGAGCACCCCTGGGCTCAATCCCTGGGATGAAAATAAAACTTCAACCACCAATCAATCAGTTAATAAATGAACAATGACAGGTCGACTGTAACTGTGGGCCTTCAACTCCAGGCCAGGATGGGCCCCCCGACTTTGGGAGAGCTGCGCCTCCTCCCTCTGACCTGCGCACTGACCGTTCCCTGGGGCTGGGGCCAGGGCCCTGCCACCACCCTGCACCGGGAGCCTTTCAGGCCAGGAGACCGTGTCCTCCAAAGTCTCCAACCAAGGCCTCCGCTCCAAAGGCCCAATTGTGCATGAAACCTAATCAGGTCGTCAGGCCTGATGAGCAGCACCCCAGGTCATTTAGCTCAGTGAGGTCAATAAGGATATCAGCCATCGCGTCCCTGGCAAGCTCCCTCCCTGCAGCCTGCTCCTGGCTCCTGGGGTCTTCGCCTCTTCACTCTGAGTGGGGGGCAAAGCACAGTGGGGGCTTTTGACCCTCAGACGTCAGCACTGGAGGACTCAGGGTCGTCCCCGGCAGGGAAACAGCCCCACACTGCACCTGCCTGCTTCAGAGTTGGTGACCCTGGAATCCACCTCCAGCCCTCCTGCAAGCAGATGGCACCTCTCAGGAGCTACTGTCCCCAGCCCACTCTTCATCCTTGGGGACACCAGGACTCAAGCACCAGACTCGAGTGACATTCGGAGCTGAGGAGGAGGCGAACAGGAAGCAACTGAAAAGAGCCACATCAAAGAGAAGATATAAGGTTATCTGAACATAAGTCCAAATATGTTGGTGAGCACAATAAATGTAAAGGGATCAGACCCGCGACCTAAAAGGCACAGACTGGCTGGGAGCGCAGGTCAGGGCAGAGCCTTCCCAGCATGCCTCAGGCCCTGGGCTGGGTCCTGGTGACACGGAGGGAGAAAAAGGCTTAGACTCCCTCAGAGTGGACGCAGGGAAACTCAACAGAAGGCAAAATCCACGTGTTTGGATTGTTTTTGAAGACATACATCTAAAGCAGAACTGTGCACCGTCAGCTAATACACTGCAAGGAAAAACCAAGAGAGAGGCCATGGATGGAGCAAGGGAGACGCAGAGACAGGGAGACCGTGGGGGGGCTTATCTGGATACTGCTGCCAACACACTGAAAATGACATTCTCATACAATTGAAAACTTAAAGACAAGCATGCATCTTTACCTTTCAGAGACAGAAATTGAAATATTTATGAATAAATCATCCTCTGTCTGGAATTTCCTTCAAAATGATGTGAAAAGGAGGAGAAACAGTCAGGCAGAGAAGAGAGGAGAGCAGCTGTGAGTGGACCCGTGTTCAAGGTGGTCAGGACGCCGGCTTCGCTGGGCCATTCTATCTACCTTTATACGCGTCTGGAGAATCCCACGGTGAAACGTCAAAACAGGATGACGTCGGTTTGAAAATCAAAGGACAGAAAAAGACTCCCCAGGCAAGGAGACTCCTAAACAGGCAGCAAAATGACAACGGACACGTGGACCCCACCACACCCTCCTCCTGATATCCCTCTCTCTCTCTTACAAAGGATTTCCACAGGGCGCAGTGGCCACACCTGTCATCCCAGCAGCTGGGGAGGCTGAGGCAGGAGGATCGGGAGTTCAAAGCCAGCCTCAGCACCAGCGAGGCACTGAGCAGCTCAGTGAGACCCTGTCTCTAAATAAAATACAGAATAGGGCTGGGGACGGGGCTCCGTGGTTGAGTGTCCCTGAGTTCAATCCCCGGTACCCCCCAAAATTTATTCATTTTTATTTTTTAATGATTTTGATATGGGGGTTGAACCCAGGGGTGCTCTTCCACTGAGCTACACTCAAGCCCTTTAATTTTCTATTTTGAAACAGTCTTGCTAACTTGCTGAGTCTGGCCTTGAACTCACCATCTTCCTGCCTCAGCCTCCGGAGGGACAAGCTAAGAACACATGTTACAAGGGATTACAGGTGGGTGCCACCGCTCCCAGCTAAATTTCTAAAAAATATGTATTATTTAAATGTAGTTGGACACAATATCTTCACTTGGCTGAGGATGGAACCCAGGGCTTCGCACGTGCAAGGCGAGTGCTCTGCCCCTGAGCCACAACCCAGCCCCCACCCCCCAGCCCGCTTAATTTTTTAAAAAAGGAAAAATTAAAGAACTGGCTAAGAAGACTCTCCTCCAGTGGTCACTGCAGGCCTCGCACAGGCCGCTGCCCTCACTACTGTCCAGCTGCTCCAGGGTCCAAAGCCAGTGGGCCCTGTCAGGGGCGCTGTCTGTCTGCACCCGGTGCCTGGTCTTGCAAAGTTGCCCACCTTGTCACCCACATACCCCCAGCTGTCATTGCTTCACTGCAAGTCTTGGTCACCACAGTGAACCCAGGACCCCATCTCGAGCCTGGCATACAGCAGACGCTCAGTACACGCTTTCTAGATGAAAGGACGTAGAGAGAACGGCTGGAGAACGCCTCCCTTCTTGGAGCCTGGGTTTGCTCTCCTGAGACACTGGGTGAAACTGTCACGCTCGGCTGGGGACAGGGGAGGAAGGAACTGGGGGGGCCAGGGCCCTGCCACAGTGGCCCCTCTGACATGCGCCCAGCTCCGCCGAGGCCCGCCCAGTTTCAGGATGAATGGGTCCTCCTCTCTCAGGTCCGGCTCGGCCCGCTGGGCGCTGGGACCCCATTCCTGGCCCAGGGTCCCCCAGGGAGGAGCAGATGTGGGGGTTTGTGGGCGGCCGCATCGCCCCTCTCTGTCCCCGTCCCGCTTCCCCCTACTCCTCCCAGGCTGGAGTCCAACCCCGCGCACACAGGGCAGTTGGGGGACAGGCGTCCTGTGGGGTGACATGGCTTCAAACCAGGCGGAGGAGTTACCACCAAGGTCCTGGGCCCAGCCGCATCCCCCCGCGGGGCTGGGGACGCCCGCACTCCCTGGATCTCCGGCCCTGGAGGGCCAGCGGTGCCCACTGCGACGAGGTGCCCACTGCGAGTCCCAGCCCAGGCCGCGCAGCTGGCCTCCCTCGTCTTTGAAGAGCCTTTTACTTAGGCGGCTGCGGGGCTGATGGATGGCTGCCCCGGGGACACGCCGAGCTGGCAGCTGGGCCCTGGCCAGCCGCGCGGGAGGGAGGAACCAGGCCCGGGGCTGGGCCTGCTGCCCACCTGGCCGCCGCCTCCTGCCCAGGACCCGGCACCGCGGGGCCTCATCCCGAGCCCCGGTGCCTGTCGGCCATGCACCTGGTCCCCCCAGACCCCTGGCAGAGGAGCCCGGGGCAGGTCCCCACCTGCAGAGGCCTCGGGGCCGTCTGTGAATGGAGGCGCAACAGCGAGGTTCCCGTTGGGCAGCTTCTCAGTTGACGTGGGACCGTCCACGTCAGGACCGTCCACCGTTCTCAGGGTGGCCCGTGAGAGCACAGTGAAGCCGAGGAGTCCCTGTTGGGTGGGCATGGTGACCCGCCGGCCATCGTGAGCCTGTGTCCCATCGTCCCTCGAGCTTCTGGGCCACTAGGGTCCATAAGCCTCCTGCCACAGAAAAGCCCCCAGCAGGATGGCAAAATGGGAACTTGGTGGCGTGATGGCGGCTCTTCACCACACTGTCCCTTCGGGGACTCCTGCTGACCAGGTGGGCTGTGCTGCAGCTCGCTGAATTCAAACCCAGCACCGAAAACAGCAAACCACACAAGGTTGGCCTACGCTGAGGTGACAAGGTGGGCACACAGGGTCTGAGTTCAGTGAGAAGCCACCCACAGCCTGGAGGGGTCGGCTGTGACTCTTCCCATGTCACACGTCGGGTAAACAAGGCCCTGAGTTGAGGAGAAAATGGGTTCTTCAGGGTCCACGGTTTCTGCCACAGTCTGCTCTGTGGGGCCCCAGGACCTTTGCTCCTGCCGTTCCCTCAATAAATGTGGGATGGATGAAAGTACGGGCACGCAGGTGCAGCTTGGGCGCGGCTAGAACCTCCTGAGCTCCTGGCCCGGCCCCCTGGCCAACGCAAGCTGGTCCAGCTGTCACCCTCCTGCGGAAGAAGCCAGGAACTGCTGCTCCAGGCTCTGAAATCAACCCGTGAAATCAAACCCAGCAACCTGCGCCTGCGGACCCTTGGCCTCGACCTTGGGCTGGATCCCTGGCCGCCTGCTGCCTCGGTCACCCTTGTTTGTGGCTGAAGGGGCTGACAGGCTTTGGAGCTGTCTGGGATTTGCCCAAAGCCCCAGGAACGGGTAATAACCGTCATTAGGATAATGATCTTAATTATTATCTAATGCAGTACATTTAGGGCACCCGCACGTGAGCGTCACACTGCTCAAGGCCCCTCCCAGAGTTCCAGAACCTTCTGTGGACACCGCACCCCTCCGTCGGGGCTGCGCGCTGTCCGCTTCTCTTCATGGCAAGACTCTGAGAGCTGTCCTCCTGGGTGGCCCTCCCCGCCCCCCTGCTGCCCCTCTGGTCTGCTGGGGGCTCCCCCCCACCAGCAGGAATCTGCCTCCTCAAGGTCACCTGAGCCCAACCCCGAGCAGGGCCAGCGCCTGACCTGGGAACACCCTCCTTCTGGGCTTCTCTCCGCCTCCTGGAGGCCCCGCAGGAGGGGTTCTGCCTCCTCCCGCCGCCACACCCTGGGGGCTCGAGGCAGAGGAGGGACACGGGAGGCCCCTTCAGGATTAGCCAGGCTCCCCCAGCCACAACCCCACCCTCCCCTCATCCCCATCTGCAGATGGACCAAGCTACAGGGAGGGTGGGAAGCCAACCAGCACCCCTCCATCCACCCACCCACTGTCCATCCGTCCACCCGTCCACCCATCTACCTACCTGCCTGCCCCATCTGTCCATCACCCACCACACACCCATTCTCCCTCCCTCCCTCCCTCATGCATTCATTCAGCTAGAATCAGGATAAACCCTGGGCCAGTCTTTATCCCCCCCCACACACACACACACTTGCTGTGTGCCCTTGAGCCAGGCTCTGCCCCTCTCTGGGCCTCAGTGCCACGGGGCTGATTACAGTGCAGAGCCAGAGCTTGGCTGTGGATGTGTTCCCCTGGGCAGGAAAGGGCCATGGTGGTTAAGTATTCAGCCCAGAGTTGAATCTCACACTCTCCTGCTGTGTGACCTTGGGCAACTAAAGGAACCTCTCTGTGCCTCCTTGGGGCTGTTGGGGGATTTGATGGTCACATGTGTGCTGTGGAGCTGTAACTGCGGATGGTGACCCCAAGCAGCAGGGCAGGACTGTGGGGCCCTGGAGGGCTTCAGCCTGCTCCCTGGGAAGGGTGCCACTGGCCACAGCGCCTCAGGGTCTGCCAGCGCAGGAGGAGCCAGAGCCCTTCTCCCCCGGGACATGCCCTCTCTGTTGGGGCCTGCCAGGCAGGGCGGAGTGCAGAATCCGAAGCCCCTGATGCCCAGCCTCGAAGCCCCTGATGCCCAGCCTCGCGGTAGGTGGGGGTTCTGGGGTGCTCTGCTCTCCAGGGGATGATTTGGGCAGGGACAGGGCTGAGAGGTGCCGGTCCTCCAGGGCTCTGCTGTCACCCAGCCCAGACAGAGGAGAAGGGTGGTGAGGGGCTGAGGGAGCCATGGGGAGCCAGCAGCCCTCAGGCAGGGCCGCCCCTCCCCCACCGGGCCTGGCAGGTGCCCGTAGGGTCCCCTTCTCATCTGCCAGTTGGCCAGGCTGTCAGGAGGGGAAGGAAAGGTGTGGCTGACTCGGGGGACACAGGGGCTGCCTGCGGGGCGGTTTCCCAGGGCGCTCTTCATTAACCCCTGTCCACCCTGGGGCAGGCCCTCTGCCTGGGGCCCGCCGGCCTGAGCCGCCCTTCCCCGCTGTCCCCGCAGCATCTCCCCTGCGCCTCCAGCCTCCCCCCTCCATGGAACAGCGCTCCTCTGTGTCCGGGCTCGTCGCTCGTCGCGTGCCAGCGTTGCCCAGAGACGAGGGGGCAGCAGGCAGCCCCCGCCCTGCGTGCCGACCCCTGGCCGCCCAGCCGCAGAGACCCCAGATCCAGGACAATGCACCCGCCAGGGGAGGAGGGGGACAGGCAGGGCTCGGGGTCTGGGGGGGCCTGGGAAAGAGGCTTGGGTTTGTGTCCAGGAAGGGGGCTCCGGAGGAGGGGCAGCTGGGCCTGGAGGGCTGGGGGCTCAGAGAAGCGCGGCTCGAGAGCGGAGGGCGGGGCTGGGGAAGGGCGTCGCTGGGGAGGCTGCTCCGCCCTCCCCGCGGGCTCCAGCGAGGGGGCGGCCCTCGGGAACAGGTGTGGGCTCCTGCAGCCCAGGAGGGACGCGATCCCTTTCGGAAGTGCAGTGGCCCGGGCGCCGCGCTCTAAATACGGACACAGCTGACCGCGTGGGGGGGGGTCCGCAGAGGGACCCGGAGGACCCGGGGAGAGCGGGGAGGGCGCGGGACGGGGCGCCCTGAGCCCGGGGGATGCGGTCAGGTTTCTGGATGGACATGGAACCCGGTGACATGATACGGTCCTGACCCTGGCCTCCTGGGGCACCAGGGGAGGACAGAAGGAAGGCGACCCCAGCCTTCCGGAGCCCTGCCCTCTCAGAGTCCCCGCTTCTCAGGGCCCTCTTCTTTTGGACCCTCCTCTGGGAAGCTCCTCCCCTCTGGGAAGCTCCTCCCCTCTGGGAAGCCCTACCTCTGGGAAGCTCCTCCCCCCTGGGAAGCTCCTCCCCCTGGTAAGCTCCTCCCCTCTGGGAAGCCCTACCCCTGGGAAGCCCCGCCCCTAGAAGCCCCTCCCCTCTGGGAAGCTCCTCCCCTCTGGGAAGCCCTACCTCTGGGAAGCCCCGCCCCTAGAAGCCCCTCCCCTCTGGGAAGCTCCTCCCCTCTGGGAAGCCCTACCTCTGGGAAGCACCGCCCCTAGAAGCCCCTCCCCTCTGGGAACAGGGAGCCGGTGGGTCCCAGAAAACCTCCCACAGGAAGTGCCACCTGAGCTGAGAGGTGAGGCTCCAGGGAAGGGCCAGGAGGGCTTCTCCACCATGCAACCCTGAGTGGGCGCAAACCTGGGCTGGGAGCTGAGGATAAGGAGTGACCACAAGAGGGCCAGCCCCACCTTCAGGGGCTCACAGCCCAGTGGTGGGGGAGTGGTCAGGAAGCTTCCTCTGGGAAGCCCCACCCTCTGGGAAGCCCCTCCCTCTGAGAAGCCCCGCCCTCTGAGAAGCCCCGCCCCTAGAGGACTCTCCTCTGGGAAGCCCCTTCCTCTAGGAAGACCCTCCCTTCCCTCTGCTAAGCCCCTCCCCATAAGCTAGGCCCCGCCCCTAGGAAGCCCCTACCCGCGAAGCCCCGCCCTCTAGGAAGCCCCTGGCTCTAAGAAGCCCCTGGCTCTCAGTCTGTCCTCTGCAGACCCTCACCCTTCCTCTTGCCGAGCACCTTCCCTCTCAGCTTCTGCAGAAGGCCACCAGCCAACCGCTTGGCCTGCTCCTGTCCTTGGTGACAAGAACAGCCAGCGATTTCTGGGCTCCCTGCACAGGTCCCTCTGATGCTTCCCCAGCGACATCAGCGGAGACCCCCTGCCTGTGCACCAGGCCTGGGCTGGGCTCGTCAGGACCCTGTCAGAAGGACGGTCCCCATCCATCCCGGTTTCAAGTCCCAGGAGAGACTCTGGGCGCCTGGTCCCATGGAGGACCAGTTTCCCCAGCTCTGAGTGGGGATGGAGAGGAGGTTGGGCGTCACTCCCCCACCTGCTTCTCCACCAGGCGACACTGAGTGGGCGCAAACCTGGGCTGGGAGCCGAGGATCAGGAGTGACCACGGCAGGCCAGCCCCACCTTCAGGGCTCACAGCCCAGGGGTGGGGGCAGTGGTCAGGGGTCCCGGATGGGAAGTACGCGGGCAGCCATGGGGAACAGGGAGCCGGTGGGTCCCAGGAAACCTCCCGCAGGAAGTGCCACCTGAGCTGAGAGGTGAGGCTCCAGGCAGAGGGCAGGGTGTGCACGGCCCTGCGGCAGAGCAGGAGCCGGCTGTCCCTGCTGTGTGCTGAACCCGGGACTCCGCCTGGCGGCCTTTGTAAGGGGCCGGTTCAGCGGGTCCCTGGCACACCTAGGAGACAGCACCATGAAGGGCTTCTGGCCCTGGTCACCAACAGGAAGGGCGTGGCTCCCGCCTGCTGGGGCAGGGGTAGGGCCTGGGACAGCTCATGACCTCATTTTCTGGCCAAGGCCCCTCTCCCCGGGCCCCCCCTCCCTGGCCACCAGTCTCCTGCCAGCTGTCCCTCCATGTGTGCGGCTGCCTGTTGTTCCGGGACACCTGATGCCTCACTTCCCAGGGAATTCTGAGCTGCAGGTCCACAGGGTTCAGCTGCTGCACTGGCTTAACCCTGGAGCCTGGGCGCCGGGTCCTCAGAGGCCCGACGCCGGCCCTCTTGACCCTGCGGAGAGCCCTGGCACTGCTCCCAACCTCAGCTGGAGAGACCCTGCTTCAGCTCCTAGCTCTCTGCTGCTGTGTGACCTTAAGTACGCTAGTGAACCTCTCTGGTCACCTTCTCCGCACTTATGACAGGCCAGCACCTGTGCTAAGAGGCTTTCTATGCACACATATTCTCCTCAGTAAGTCACCAAGCATCACTGAGGCCATGGCACAGATGTCTCCCGAGGCTCCTGCGGCCACGGGACTTACAGGGTGGAAGACTCCGGTCAGAGCAACCTCGAGGGTCATCCCGTGCTCCCTGCGAGCCTGGTGGGCTCTCCGCGCTCTGCGTGACTGACTCGTGGAATTCTCCCCACACTCAAACGTCCACTTAGGTTTCTTTCTAGAGATCCGGAAACTGAGGCCCAGAGAGGACAGGCCATTGTCCCAAAGTCACACAGCCACTCAGTGTGCAGCGGGGACCCTGGGTGGACCGCACACTTCTCTGGCGCCCGTCCACAGCACGGTGCTGGCTGGCACGACGCTGCTGCGCCCGTTGAGGAAACTTAGAAAACGTCACCAGAACTTGGACATGAGACGGGGGTGTCCCGCGGCCACTGCTGCTCCGCTGGGGTGGGCCTGGGCGGCCGGCCGGGGGCCTTCACCTCACTACTCGCCCCGCCTGGCTGCCCCTGGCCCGGAGGACGGTGACGAGCTAAGCTGAAGTCAGAACCAGCGAGGGGCAAAGTCCAGTTCCCAGCATGCTGGCCACACCGGCCAGTGGCCATCGCGTCACAGGACACAGAGCTCTGGGCAGCACAGCCCTCGGGTCCCTGCCCTCTGGCCTGTGTGGCACTCCGTGACGGCCCTGCCGCGCTCCCCTCTGGGCACAGCTTGGTGGCATCCTGGTGGCATCCTCACATCCTTTAAAACATCCCGCAAAGCCGGGCGCGGTGGCCACGCCTGGTCCCAGCCACTTGGGAGGCTGAGGCAGGAGGATGGCCAGCCTCAGCCACTCAGTGAGTGCGGGTGCCACTCAGGTCTCAATCCCAGGAGCGACTCCAGGGCCCTGTTCCTCCGAGGCCCCAGGACCCCCTGCCCACCGACCCGGCGCCTGAAGGGGGCCGCCCACTGTGTGCCCTGGACGTCTGGGGGGTCCGGTTCCAGGTCTTCACAACTGGGCCCCGACGTCCTTGTGTGTCAAACGGGGAAACCGAGGCCAGCTCCCGCCTCCCGCTGCCCAGCCCAGGGTGCGGGGCGCCCACCTGGCCGCCTCGCCGGCCGCCCGCCCTGCCGTCCCGGGAGCAGCCCCCGCACCTGTCTTCCTCCTGCCGCAGCCAGGAACCAGGTCAGGAGCCGAGGGGACATCAAAGGAATCTATAAATACACTGCGGGAGGGAAACAGCGCCTGTCCCCGCGGCCTCCCTCCCGCCAGCTCGGCCGGGCCCAGCCCCCGGGACCCCACAGAAAGCGGCGAAGGCCCCGGTCCCCCCAGGACGCCCCTGCCCTCCGCAGCGGGCACTGGGGAAGGGGAGCCGCGGCCTGTCCCCAGGTGAGCAGGGCTTCTGGTGGCACCAGCCGGGAGGCCGGGTCACGGTGTGGCTCACTGTGGCCAGGAGAGGTGACGGTGACGTGCAGACAGGAGCCGGGCTGGGGGCGGTGGGGAAGGGGCTGGCTCTGCCCCGTCCTTCCTGTGGCAGTGTCCTCGGGCGGAGGCCGGTCCCCGGGTCCCACAGGGCAGGAGAGGGACACGACCAGCCCCCTGGGAGCAGACAGGGCCCCAGGGCCCCCAGGTCTGTCTTCGAGGGACACAGAAACGGGGAGCAGGCCACCAGGGCTGCATCCTGGAGCCGCGGGTCCCTCTGGCCAGGCCTGGTCTGCTGTGGAGCCCTGGAGGCCACCAGCGCCATTCCGTCCCTTGTGATGGCTGCTCTGCTCAGGGCCACCGCCCACAAGGCCCCGGTGGCCTGGGGGAGTTTCAGGCCCCTGTCCCAGGTGACTGCGGAAGGTGGCCCAGGGGAGAAGCATCCAGAAGCAAGTCCACATCTCAGATCTGCCCCTCTCCGGAGGGCCCAGCAGCCACGCCTGTCCTCCCAGTGCTCAGAGGCCGAGGCGGGGGCCAGGTCCAGGGGAGCCCCAGCAACTCAGCGACCCTGCATCCAACCCAAACTAGCAAGGGGGCGGGCGGCCAGCGGCCCTGGGCTCCATCCTCAGTGTGCACCTCTCTCCACTCCTCCCCTGACCGGCGCCCTGCCCTGGTTCAGCCCCGCGCACACCAGTGCACTCACCCTGCTCCCCAGGGGCCACCCTGCCCTGGGTGGACCTTCTCCAAGGCGGCCTGAGGGAAACCCTAGATCACCCTGTTGGCCCACTGTAAGCAAGAGAAGCTTCAGTCTCCCACGGCTCCCCAGCACCCTTGAAATCAAGTCCAGACTCTGCCCCCGGCCAGTCCCCCCTGCTCCCCTCCTCCCGTGCTTCAGGCACCTGGGCCCCCAGCTCCTCCCACACTCGACTCAACCTGCCCCAGGGCCTTTGCACAAGCCCTCTCCTATTTCTTCTCCCCAAATGGCTCCTACGCTCCTTCAGGACCCGACTCAAACATCACCTCCTCAGAGAAGCCCTCCCTGATGGCCCAGACAATCGCTGCCCTCTGCCCTCTTCTCCCTGGCCCTGCAGTGGCCTGAGGGTATTCGGGCCACTTGTCTGTGGAGCCTCCCCCTTGTCTGTGGAGGCTCAGCGACAGCAGAGGCCTTGCCTGCACCTTGCCTCCATGGGCCTCAGTGTCCCCATCTGCAAAGCCAGGTGGGCCTGTGACAGGGTCCCCAGAAGACGGCCTTATTTGTCATCACATTACTGTGTCCCTCCGCTCGCCTGTTCTGGAGACTCTTGTGATGCCTATGCTAATGGATGCAGATTTTATGCAAATGACACGTGTGTTTATTTCTCCCTAGAAATTCCCCACTGGCCTGGGGGGTCCGAGCTGGGAGGGGGTAGCTGTCAGTCCACGTGCCCTGGGGACCTCCAAGGGTTGTGGAGCACCTGGCCCCCCCTGCTGCAGATTCAGACCCTGGAGACCCAGGGGAGCCAGGCCGGGGTCAGAGGGCCAGGGTTCTGCCACAGCAGCCTGGACCTCACCCAATCCCGAGTCTCTCCTGAGCGCCCGCTGTGTACCTGGGCTGCGGGTGTGGCTGGGCTGGAGCTGAGGCCCTGAGGGCGAAGTGAACAGGTCAGCCTGCAGGACAGGCGGGCAGACGCCAGGAGGGACAGACTGGAGTGGAAGGAGGGGGCCTGGGAGCCGCAGGACGGATTTCAAAGGCCTGTCCCCTGGCTGCTTCCCGTCTTCCTCTGCTCCACCTGCCCCAGGGCCTTTGCAAGGCCTGGCTCCCTGCCTGGGGCTCTCTTTCCCTGGATTCCTGCACACATCCTCCCTCCCCTCCGCCCTGATGGCCAGACCCCGGCCACCTCCCAGCCAGTCTCCTGGGTGCCTGCGCTGGGTCCGGCTCCGACCCAGAACACACCTCCGTCCCCTGGGCCGCCTGCCTCCCTGGGCAGCAGCCCCTGCGGCCAGCCCCTCTGCCTCCTGTGCACTGCGGAGTCGACGACCAGAGCTCGATGGGCCCCGGCAGCGCGCAGCCCACACCTGTCCACGACTCAGCCTCCGCCTGACCGTGCTGGGCCTGGCGGGGTGTGCCCAGGCTTCCTGGTCGGGCCGCGGCCGTGGTGCTCAGCCGGGCTGCTGGGCCCAGTCGGTCACCATCCAGGTGCCGCGTGAAGGGTGCGAGGGTGTGAGGGTGACGCCAGTGTCACCTGTGCGGCTGGCCCTGGTGGCACTGCCAGGAGGCGAGAGTGAGGTCGTTCAAGGCGCTCCTCCGCCTGCTCCTCTCCACAGGCTCCGACTCCCTCCGCCCTCGTCCTTAACCGAGGCCAGGGACGGCTCAGCACTCCCCAGGGCCACCATCTTGATTGCCTGGGTCAGGCCCGCGGGGCACCACCTTCTCCAGGGCTTTCCCCTTCCAGCCCGGCTCCCACAGGCCTCCCATCTCTGTGGCTCTGGCCCCGGGGCCTCCTGGGCTGACCCTGCCCGTGTCCTGCTGTCTGGCCCGTGTCACTGAGCACCGTGTCTTCAGGTGTCCCTTGTTCCCTTGTGTAGATGGACCAGCCTGAGTGTCCACGGCGCTCACCCCTCAGTGGACACTCAGGCTGCTGCTGCCCTCAGGCTATGCCACGGACCCCGGTGGCCAGCAGCTGTCCAGCGGCAGTGTGTCTGTCCGGTGGCCGTCTGTGTTCTCACCTGAACCGCCTCTGGGCGCTGGAGCTCCTCACAGCTTCCCAGGGAGGGAGACGCGGGAACCAGGGGAAAGGGAGAGCCTCGGAACCCGCGGGCAGCGGGAGCAGGAGACCACCTTCATTGAGCACCTACTGTGCGCCTCGCAGCTTTAGAAACAGCCTCACGTCACCCGTTGGCTCATGGCCAGCGGCAAAGCCAGGGTCTGGGTCCTGTCCAGCTGCGGAGAGCATCTCCCGCCTCTGATCAGGGGCAGCCCACCACTGTGTGTCTGGCTCAAAACTGAACGAAGGCGGGCTGGGGGGGCAGTGGTAGGGCACCCACCTGGCACGCCCGAGGACTGCGTCCTCACCCTGCCCTCAGCAGGGGGACAAGGTGATGTCAGGAGACAGAACCAGCTACAGGAGCGCTTCTGCACTTGGGATGTTCAGGAAAGGCATGAAGATGGGGAACGACTTCCTGGGCAAAGGAACAGCAGTGCAAAGGCCCTGAGGCAGGACTGGATGTGTCCTCCAGGCCGCGGTGGCAGCCAGCCAGAGGGTCTCAACAGGGAGAAGCCAACAGCCTCCGACCCAATGCCTGCCTCCAGCCCTCCCTGTGCCTCCGTTTTCTATCCACTTCCAGAGGAGCCAGGGGTCCCTGCATCCCCCCGCTTCCCAGAGGGGGCCAGGAGCCATTTGCCTCATTTGCATATGCAGATGGCACCTGGGCCTTCCTGGGGGAGTTCCCTCCTTGGAACTGTGATGATCCCACTCAGGGAGCCAGTGGAGGTCCTGCGTGTTTCTCTAATTCAATGTCCCCAGCTTACATATGGAACTGTCACCTCCAACCAGGGGTCACAGAGCCCATGCCCGCCTCCTGGTCTGTGGGCCAGAGGGGCATCTGGGGTGGGCGGGCAGCCCCGGCCACCCCTACATCCCCCTCCAGCACAGGGTGCCCTGCGACAGGGGGAGCAGAGACCACCTTCATTCAGCACCTACTGTGTGCTGTGCAGCTGAGAAATGGCCTCACGTCACCCATCTGCTCACGGCCAGCGGCAAAGCCTGGTCTGGGTCCTGGGGCCGGAGTCCTGAGTTCCCCTCCCTGCCCTGGCTCCAGAGGTGTCCAGTGCACACAGAAGGTGCTGACTGTGTGCTTTCGAGGTGATGATTTCACTGGACACGCCTGCTCACTCCTGGAGAGGCAGCCAGAAGGTCCCCCGCTCTGTGGAGGAAGAGAGCGGTGACCCTGGACTCCTCCTGCCTCCTGGCCTCTTCCCCTCCATAAATGAGGCCAGACTCCGGGGCTCAGACCCTCGCCATCCACTGCTCGTCCACTCACACACGTCTGTTGAGCGCCGACTACATGCCAGCCCTGTTCCAGGCCCAGGACACAGCAGAGGCCAAGGCAGACCCAGGCCCTGAAAGCAGCCAGTGGGTAAGGAGGGTCCCGTCGGCCGAGATGTTCGGCAAAGGAATCCAACAGCCAGCTCACGGGAGGCTGCGGGGACATGTGCATGGAGCCGGGAGCCCTCAGGGATGGGGAGAGCACACAGGCAGAGGGAGCCTGACTGGCCTGATGTTGGAGGAACCGGCGGAGGGAGCAGGCCCGTGGCGCTGGAGCAAAGTGACGGGGAAGGCGGAGGAGGTGGGGGACTCAGTGGTGCTGCCCCGTGGCCTACCCGTGGCTGCCTGTCCTGCCCCAGCACCATGCCCCTGAGATTCCCAGGTACCGATCATCCATGGGGGGTCCACTGTGTGTCAGGTGCTGTTCCAGACACCCGAGGGTCACCCAGCAGGAGACAGGGACTGTAGTGGCTGTACCTGGGAGGTGGGGTGGGCGTCCCCCAGTGGAGGTGACAGCTGAGCTGAGACTGGAGGGCAGGAGCTCCCTGGAGACCTGCAGGAGGCGTGGAGAGGCAGCCAGTGCCAAGGCCCTGGTGCAGCGCAGGCTGCCTGGTGCTTCCGGTGTCCCCGATGCTTCAGAATGCAGCTGCGGCCTCCTCCTCCAGGAAGGCCCCCGTCCTCCACAGCTCCAGGATGGAGATGAGGCAACAGAGGGAGGGTCCAAGTCAGGCTCAGGGGCACCCAGGCAGGGGACCAGGAGGTTGTTGGTGGCGGGTCTCTGTCTCATGCCACATCCCAGGTCTTAAGAGTCCCCCAAGTGAGGAGACCCCTCAGACCCAGACACAGCACATTATGCTCTAACCCTGGGGTCCAATAGTGACTGCACCATTCCCTGCATACAGTAGCAACCTAATATATGCTAGCTCATCATTCTCATCACTAATTTGCACACAATATGGGGTATTTTTCTGGGCAGCAGGCTCGGGAATGCTGTGCCGTCTCTGAGAGCGCTCTACCCTCTCTGGGCACCAGTTCCCCCAAATCCTCTCCAAAGATCCAGGAGGGAAATGGAGCTTAGGAAAGGTCCCGCGAGGGGGCGGAGGAAGAGGTCGGACCCAGCGAAGGGACTGGAGCAGACCACCGACTCCCCCAGCCCGGGCTCCGGGCGGCTAGCTCGCTGAGGGACCAGCTGGGCGGATTTATCTGGCGCATCTGCCGCCCGAGCAGCTGCCGCTCTGGGGGGGCCGGAGGGGGACTCGGGACGAGGGAAACCTGTCCGAGGAGAATCGCGTCTGCGCCGCCCAGCTGCCAGCTCCGGCGGGGACACCCGAGTCCCCGCGACCCCGGCCCCTCCCCCATCGCCTCCCCCCACGTGCCTCGGGGGGAGGGGGCGTCGGGGAGGCCCTGACGTCACACGCGGTCTCCGCCAATCGGAGCTGCCCTTTCCGAGCCCCCGGGGGATTCCCTGGCCGGAGCCGGACCCGGGGGCGACCGAGCCCCGCGAGCCGCGGAGACCCCGGCCTGGGCTCCAGAGTGCACGCGCCCGGCGGGAGAAACCGAGGCTGGGGCCTGGGAGGAGGGGGACCCAGGTGACCCCTCCAAGAGGCTGTCCACCAGTGTGGCTGCAGCCGGGCCCAGAGAGGGCCAGGGACCTGCAGGAGGCACACAGCAGGGCGGCGAGCGCGGGCGCGGGGCGGGGCTGAGTTCCCGCGGGCGCGGGCGCCAGGAGCCGGCCGGCCGCAGCCCTCCCGGGGCCCCGCGGGCCATCAGCCCCCTCCGGGTGTCCCCGGGCCCCCTCGGACCCGGGGCCGCTGCCGGGCAGCGCTGGGAAGAAGGTGTCAGGAGCCGCGGGCGCCCGCAAAACCCGCACTGGAATCGCTCCGGCCGGAGCGGGACGGGAGCGCAGCGCTGCGCAGGCCGCCTGCCCAGGCCGGGGAAACTGAGGCCCAGGGGGCGGGGCCTTCCCCAGAGTCCCACTAGGGGGACGCTGCTGGCTCCGGTGACCTCGGGCTAGGCCTGCCCCTCACTGGGCCTCCCTGGCTCACCCTGAGGGCGAGCAGTGAACTTCCGTCACCCTCCTCCAGGTCAGGTCGCAGACAGCCAGGAGCCCCGGGCGGGGGGAGCGAGCAGCCCGGCCTGACCTTGCCCTGGTCCAGGGCATGAAAGACCCATTCATGGCCGCCAAGCCTGGGTGGCAGCTGAGCTGGCCGCGGGGGTGGGGCCTCCCTCAGGGCCTTTGTCCCAGCAGGTCTCTGCCTACCCCGCCCTTCCCACAGCACCCCCACCAAGCCCTCTGTGCTTTGCCACCTCTATCTGTGACCCTTCCAAAGCTCCAGTGTCGAGCCCCCCACAGGCTTCCTGGGCCCCAGGCGCCCACAGTGCCGGTGCTCTGGACCGGACCTGAGTCTGCACCTTGAGCTCCCAGCCCTGGGCTTTTCTGTCTCCTGATTGCACTGTCAGCTGAAGGCAGTCTGGTCAAGTGCCCAGGTCAGGTCCTGGCACACACTTGGCACTCAATAAATGTTCGTTGAATGAATGGGGTGCAGAACAGCCCCTCGGGCCCAGGGCTGCAGGTGCAGGAGGGTGTGCCTGGGCCTGCCCCGCACAGGGATGTGAGTTCAGCCGGAAAACAGAGGTGCTGGGTCGCAGCCCCCCTGGCCTGACAGGCCTCGGTCTGCAGGGGCAGGACGGGAGCGGGCTGCCCGCACACAGGTGCTGTGGCTAATTTGTTTGGGAGGCTGGGGCAGCCGGAAAGCAGCCGGGAAGGCCCTGCTGCCTGCAGGTTGTGGTTGCCCCAGTGGCCAGGAACACACTGAGCCGCAAGACCAGGGCTGTCTCCATGGACGCCGGGAGCCTGCAGTCTGCCCAGGGCCAGAGTGACCCAGACCAGGGCTCAGTCCTGATACCCGTGTCCTCCGTGTGGCCACTGGGAAGTCAGCACACATGGTCTAAGGCTCTGGCCACATGGGGAGCCATGGTGGCCCTAGCACACAGCGGCCGTGCAAGAAATGTCACTAAGTACACAAGAGTCAAGTGTCTGGGGACACCAGCTGCACACCAGAGATGCTGCAGCACCAGCCCAGGGGGGATGCTCCCAACCGGCCACATGGGGAGGAGCTTTGATCTATGGGGGAAACTGAGCACTCGGTGACGTCCCTACTCTCCTGATGACAGAGGGCCAGGGAGGTCAATGAAACCTCAATGCAGTCTTGGGATCTCAAGGGCAGTGGACAAGAGAGCTCCCTGGGAGCAGAAGGGGACCTGACCCCCTAGAGAGCCCTCTCTAGCCAGACCCCGTGGGCACTGGGATAGAGGAAGAGCTTCAAGGAACCAGATGGGTGAACCTTGGAGACCTCTGCAGCCAACCTGCTGAAGTTCAAGTCCTCATTCTATTGGTGACCTTGGACCAGACACCTCCCCGTGCCTCAGTTTCCTCACGTGTCCAGTGAGTGCTGTTAACGGGAAAGCTTGTGGATGGAATAAGTGACCTCACTCATGCTGGGGACCATCCAGACCACGAGGTGACTGCATCCACCCAGCGTCCATGCCGCGGCTCTGATTGGGGATGCAAGTTGGAACAGAGGAAGCCGGGGCAGAAAACCGGAGCCCACCACCTGGACAACAGCAGGGCGACCCCTCGGGCCGCCCCCTCCCGCAGCGCCCCCCACGCGGCTCCGCCCTCCGCTCCGCGCCGCCGCGGCTCCGCGCCGGGTTTTGCGCGGCTCCGGCCGGGCTTCGGGGCGGTGGGGGGCGCCGGGGAGGGGGCGGAGGTGGCGGAGCCGCGAGTCGCAGCGGCCGCCGCGGCGGCGGAGGAGATGGAGATGCGGCCGCGGCGCGCCCCCGGTCCGGCCGCCGCGCAGCGCCCCCCCCGGAGCCGACGCCAGCGCGCGGGGGGCCGGGGCTGAGCCCCCTGCCCAGCCAGCGCGCGGCCGGGCGGACAGCGCCAGCCCCCCCGGGATGCCCGGCTGAGCGGCCGCGGGACAGGTGCGCGCACGGCCCGCGCCCCCGCCCGCCGCCCGCCGCCCGCCGCCCGCGCACTCGCGGCCCCGCGGCTCCGAGGTAAGCGCCCCGGGGCGTCTGCGCGAGGGGCCGGGGGCGCCCGCGGGGGTGGCGGGCGGCAGCCGCGGGGCGGGTGGCGGCTGGGTGGCCGGGCGGGCGCTGGGACGGGGCCGCGGGCCCTGCGCGCACGGGAGGCTCGGGGCCGGGAGCGGGCTCCGGGCGCGCCGGATCGCGAGGACCCGGCGGCGGCGCATCGGGGCGGGGGCAGGGTTTGGGGACCCTCGGGCGGCACCGGCGGCGTCCGGGAGCCTCGCGCGGAAGCGGCTGGATTTTGGCCTGGGGCGCCGAGGGAGGCTCCATCCCGGGGGTGTCTGGTGGCACCGCGGCTGGGGGCCTGGACTGTGGCCCGGGGGCCTGTGGGGAGCCGTGAGGGGTCTGTGGGCACCGCAGCGGGCGGGGACTTTGTCCCTGGGGGGCCGTGGGAGGCACAATAATGGGGGCTCGTGGCTGCGCCGCGGGGAGCTGGATTCGGGCCCAGGTGGGGGGCTCGGGGCAGGCTGGCAGGCGGGGGCCTGCTGGCCCGAGGGTGGCAGGGTGGCAGGATGGCAGGGTGGGGGGCGGGGCCCCAGAGCTAAGTCGAGGCGACCCGGGGGCTGGCGCGGTGGTCCCGACGCGCGGAGGTCCCTCCGCCCGCTCCGCGGTCCTGCGCCGCCGCACCTTGGGCGCCCGAGTCCGCTCGGCCTCCTGCCTGGCCGCGACCAGAGCGAGTCCCGGCCCCGACCGCGGAGAGGAGCCGCGGTGCGGGGACAGGCCCGGCCAGTCCCGATCCCCCCTGCTGCAGTGGGAGCCTGGGGGTTCGGGGCCCCCCAAGAGCTGACAAAGGGACAAAGAAAATGTCTCTCTCCAGGCGCGCCGAGCTGGGTGGGGGGCGCGGAGTGTGGCCCCCCGCCCGCAGGCGCTGATTGGTCCCTGGGGCGGGGGTCACGTGCCCCCCAATCCTGCTCTCCGCCTCCGGGAGTTTGGGGCACCTCCCAGAGGGGGCGCTGCTGTGGTGAACCCCCACCCTTGCCCCGACCTGCCAACACCAAGGCTGGGAGTGTTTGCAAGAGTCCTGGGGTTGGGGGCCGGATTCGCAGACCCTCACCGGGAACTGGGCCCTCTCTGGCTAAGGTCTTTGACACCCTCCACCCAGGTTGTCGTCTGTGACCCCCAGACTGGAAAGGAACTGCAGTTTGGGACTACAGGAGGGTGTGCTCCAGCTTTGAGGGGGCTGGGGTCAAGTTCAAGAGGGAAGGAGTTGGGGGCTGACTAATGCGGGGTAACTGAAGGACCCCAGCCCCATCTGCAAAATTTTACTCCTTCATATTGTTCTGGGCTCCCTCAGCTCCTCAAGGCCTCCAGACCCCTCCAGCAAAAATCCTCAGTGCTCCTGGGACGGTCCCAGCGGGGCAGCCCCTTCTCCCTGTGATGCCCGCGGCTCCAGGGGGGACTCCAGGTGTGAGGCGATGGCCAGGGGTCCTGGAGGGCAGCCCCATCTGGGAAGGGTCCTAAGAGCTGCAGGAAGTGGCAGGGGGCCACGGCCACCCACTCGAGGTGCCTGGATGCTGCGGGTGGCTGTCTGGAGAAAGCCTCCGTAACTGTGCGCGTCCACCTGAACCTGCTGCTGCCCTGAGCCTCTGGGGACAGTGAGGCCCAGGGCGCCGGGGTGAGCAGGGAAGGAGCCCGGGCTCCTTCACCTGAGGCAGCTGGACAGGGCTGGGGGATACACCCCTCTGTCACCTCAGAGCCAGAGTCACCCCCTTGCCTTCCCTTCCCAGCCAGGGTTGCCTGGACCCCCCCCCCCAACTGGCAGGAATTAGAGCTGGGCCTTTTGCTCTGTGTCCTCGGGCAGGTCACCAGCCCTCTCTGGGCGGCCTCCCCGGAAGAGGCTCTTTGGGTTTAGGCCTGGATTGGCTCTGCCCCCACCTGCTGTGCAGGGGCTAAGCCCCCGTGGGCCTGGGGTCCTCGGCACCCCTTCTGCTGGGAGGTGAGAAAGGTCCCGTCTCTGGGAGTCAGCGCTGGTGCTGGAGGCCTGGGCTGGGGGAAGGTGCGGGTCTTCAGTGGCCGCCCAGCGCTCCAGGCGCATCTGCTGGGGTCACCTGGGGGGACCCAGAGGGTGAGAACCCAACTGCCCTTGGAAGGTGACCATGACGTCAGCGGGCAGTGCAGGTGAGCTGGGTCCCTGGGGATGCAGGGTGTGCCGGTCACTGCCCATCTCCAGGGAAGGTGTCCTGAGCTGGCCCCGGGGTGTGGCCTGGGCCGTGATGCTGGGGTGACAGGGGGGGACTCCCAGGGTGGGGGGCGACAGGCTGGGCTGGCCGCAGCTGAAGGCTGCCTGGAGGGGCGCGGGCACTGGGCTTACGGAAGATGAGCCAGGGGACAGGGACAGACGTTGAGGGGGAGACTGTGAAGAGTGGGAGACATGAGAACTGAGCCCCCGAGGGGTGGCAGTGGCCCCGAAGCATCCAGCTTCCTGCCTGGGGTCCTCTGGAGCCACACGAGGTCTTGGAGAGGGGACCGGGCAGCTCTCAGCCTGCGGCTGTCCTGAGGGGGACTGCCTGGAGCCAGTGAGCAGAGGTCAGCCACTGCGGGGACAGGAAGACCCGGTGGCTGTCCCGGGGAGGGCCCTCGGCCCGTGGTCCTCCAGGCCCCGCTGCCCTGTCCCCACTGTGACCCTGGTAGCTGCCGTGGACGGTCCCCCCCTCTGTAGTGCCAACGGGAAAATTGAGGCTGATGGCAGCTGAGGACACGGGTGGCCAGGCACCTGCCCCACGTCCAGTGGGAGAGACGTGGGAACGGCCCCGGGGCCCTTCAAAACTGAGAAGGGCCACTCAGTATGAGTGTCCGTCACCTCCCCTCCTGGAGGCCCAGGTAAGGTGTGGACATTAGAACCAGGTGGCTGTGCAGGCTGGGGACCCCGCCTGTAGTCCTTTGGGTAGACATGTGTCCCCTGGCCACTGGCCCCGGGGCCTGCTGGGAGCTGGGCCCAGCCACAGAGGACTACATTTCCCAGGATGCACCTTCGCCCTGCCCAGCTGGGCCTCCAAGGGCGAACTTGGGAGAGAACTTGGCAGAACTGGAGCTCAGGAGGATCATGGGTTCTCGTGGGCCTTGGTTCAGGGCAGTCTCAGGGAGGACAGTCGAGCAGTGCTCCCAGGCCCCACACGCAGTGGCCCATGTCTGTGTGACCTGGATCCCAGACAAGGAGTCGGAGCTCTGGGGTCTGGCCGGCCTTCTAGAGGCTTCCATACGCGGGGAGGGGAACAGATATGGGCCCCCTGTGCCGTGGGGGGTCAGGGCTGGGGAGAGTTGGATAAGAGGAGTGCGTGAGAAGGGCATCGCATCTGGGGCCTCGATGGATGTGTAGGAGTTCGCAGGGAGGAGGCCGACCTTCTGACAGTCGCAGGACTCCTTCCTGTCGGGGAACTGGCCCTACCTTCCCTGCAGGCCAACGGATCAGAGCCCCTGGGGCAGCAGAGGGAGTCAGCTGCCCCGAGCTTGAACCCCGTCTTCCCTCGCTGGCACCCCATCTGTCAACAGATGCCACCACCAAGGCAGACTGGGCCTGTCCCTGCAGAATCTGCAGCAGGTGGGGCCGTGGGCATAGAAATAAACAGGGCCAGTCTACGTGGTGAGCGCCCGCAGATGGAGGACCAGGCTGAGGGGGCGGCTGTTCAGCTCAGGGTGTCAGGGAGGCTGTCTCTGAGGAGGTGACATTTGAGCTGAGACCAGGAAGATGAGATGGAGAAGGTCATGCAAAGATCGTGAGGAACAGCACTCCAGGCAGAGGATGCAGCTGTGCAAAGGCCCTGGGGCAGGAGGAGCCTGGCATATTGGAGGCAGAGGGAGGAGCACGTGTAGCCGGAGCGGGGGGAAGAGGGGCAGGAGGGAGGCAGGGAAAGGAAGGGTGGCCAGGACCTGCAGGGTCCTGTGGGCCACAGGGAGGACTTGGCTTGGACACTGAAGGAGGTGGGAGCCTTGGAGGGCTGTGTGCAGAGGAGGGAGGGGCCTGACTCAGGTGCTCACGGGCGCCCTCTGGCGGCGGCTGCAGGACCACAGGCTGTGGGGCGCAGGTGGAGGGACCAGTGATTGGGAGGTGGCTGCTGGCGCAGGCTGGTGAGGCTGGGGACGAGCGGGGCCGTGGCTGTGGGGAGGAGGGTGGCCCCAGGGCAGCTCAGTGGAGTCGGGGCCCTGGACCTGGTGGATGAGCGAGGTGGGTTCTGCTGTGGTGAGAGCCTGTCCTGGACCACACAGGCCAAGTTCAGATCCCAGACGGGCCCCTTCCTGGCTGGGCAACTTGGGCCTCATCTGGTGCCCACTCTGGGCCTCAGTTTCTTCGCCTCTTAAACAGTCAGAACGGTGCCCTGGCTCCCCTGCTAAAGGAGGCACCTCTCTAAAGGCCCAGCCCAGGGCTGGGAGGGCGGCCAGGGCCCTCCCGTCGTGTCCGCTGTGGCTGCCCTGTGAGGCCTGAGCCAGGTGACTGCACAGATAGGGCAGCATTCGGAGTGCCAGTCCCCGAGGTCACCCAACCCCCAGGGGCCCCTGTTCCTGGCCGTTTCTCTCCACTGTTGGACAGTTCTCACGCCCCATCCTGCAGCAACATCATCACCCTGCCAGCTTTGCCATTCCTGAGCCCTGACTCACCAGGACTTGTGGTCCACTCTGACCCCAGGGTCTTCCCTGGGGACCTATTTCCTGCCTTTGTCTTCTTTGAGTTCATTTGCCAGTCTTCCACTCCCAGCCTCTTGCCGGGCCCCTCCTGTCCCCGCCCGTATCTCTCAGAGGTGTCCCCCTGCAGGACCCTCATTTTGGTACTGCCCACTCGGGGATCCCTGTGTCCTTCTGAACAAGGCCCCTGCAAGGGCGTGTGGCTGGGTGAACTCTGAGGGGCTCAGGGGTGGAAGAGGGGCTCCCAGGCCCAGGTGCTGGGTGTCAGGGTCCCTGTTTTCTGCTCCTAGATCAAGGAATCTGAGGGCAGGGACCCTGAAGTGGGGCCCCTGAAACAAAGCCCCAGACCCAGGCCTGAGCCCAGCCGGCTCCTGGGCCCCTCCAGGGGGTCTGCGCCTGCCTGGCCCAGGCTGCAGGGTGGGATCCCTGGGCGTCTGGCCCTCAGCCTCCCGGTTCCCCTGGGCCTCCTGCCCCCAGCTCCCCGCTGGGTGTAAATGACACTTTCATCTCACTCTATGGCCGCGGCCCCCCCACTCCTAATTAGGAGCTGCTGCTTCCGCTCTGCCTCCCGGAGGCCCGATTTCCAAACAGTGATTAAAATCAATTACCGGAGGCCCCCCCCACCCCGCTGCCTGGGGACCTGTCGGTGTCCCCACGTGAGGTCCTGCCTCTGCCCACCACGGAGGACAGATGGCACCCGCGATCACTCAGCAAAACGCCGACGGGAGGCATCACGGGTCTCAGCTCCCCGCGTGCTGTGTGACCTCAGCCCAGCAGCCTCACCTCTCTGGCCTCCAGGTTTTCCACTGGCACAATGAGGCTGACGTGCCAGTCTCTGAGGCCTGGGGTGGCCATGACGCCAGCTCCTACCCGCAAAGGGCCTCGGGCCAAGCCCTCGACACGCATGCCCCGTCACAGCCGGAGCCCTGGCCGTACTGGCACACGGTGGGTCCTGGCGCGCAGTGGGCGTGCAGGAAGTCTGCAGTGGATACGCCCTGGCCCCCGGGGCATGAGCGGGGCCCTTCCTGGGGCGCGCACCCTGCTGTCATTTGGGGGGGGGCACAGTGGAGCCCAGCACGGACGCCCCTGCCCTCAGGAGGACAAGTTCTCCTCCCCATTTTGCGGAGGAGTAACAAGCCCAGAGAGGGCGAGGGTCTGGCCGGGGCTGCAGAGCGCCGTGCGGTGGGCTGGGTGGTCATCGCGGGGCTCACGGCCCTGGAGACGTCCCCTGGGACCCTCATCGTGGACGTCACTGGCGGGACGGCTGAGGGGGGCAGGGCCCCGGGCCGGTGGCCTTCCTGCCAAGTTCCTGGACGGCCCCGGAGCCCGGCGGGGCGGCCACGGGGGCCACCGAGGCAGCTGGGGGAGGCAGCTGTAAGCAGAGCCGGTAACCAGACCTGCGTGGCGCAGGGGCCCGGCTGCCGGGCCGGGTCACTTGATCCCCCGAGGGACGCCTGGCCCTGGAGCTGGATGCTGGGAGGGCCAGGCCGACAGGAGCCCCCCACCGTCTGGAGCCAGGCGCCCATCCTTGCTGGGCCCGTGGAGGAAGCGCCTGGTCAGGGGCCCCGAGACCCTCACCCTCCTGTGCAGAGGCCCAGAGAGGGCGGGCTATTGGCTGAGGTCACACAGCAAGGTCACTGGACATAAAGTGAGTCCGTGGCCAGCCAAGCTGGGGCCTTGGTACGAGGGAGAAGAGGGAGAAGCCGGGGCTCCCTGGACAGGCGCCTCCTGACCCTCCTGCTGCTGCTCTAAGGCTCCCAGCCCCCGGCCTTGGCCCTTGCCACTCCCTCGCCCCACCCACCCTGTGCTCTCCCGTCCACACCACCTGCCCCCGTCCACACCACAGTCCCTGTCCACATGGCTCCTTCCCTCTTGCCCCAGGCCGCAGCCCCCCAACGTTCCTCCCGAGGCCCCATGTGCCCCCCTCTGCCCTGGGCCCTCTGCGCTGGCCCTGTGTGCAGGGCGGGCCTGGGTCCTCTGCAGCCTGGGGGTTGACGGGGATGGCTCTGCCACCGAGCCACTCCCCAGCCCTTTTAGTTCTTTATTTTGAGACAGGGTCTCACGGAGTTGCTCAGGGTCTTGCTTAGTTGTTGAGGCTGGCCTTGAACTTGGGATCCTCCTGCCTCAGCCTCCTGAGCCGCTGGGGTTACAAGTGTGGCTACAGCACCCAGGAGCTGGGCCTTGAGAAGGCCAGACAGGTCCCCTGGCAGAGGGGACAGGCAGAGCAGAGGTGGCCTGGGACCCCCCTGGCAGGGGTGAGGACAGGAGGAAGGTTGGGGGGGTGAGGTTGGGTTCTTTCCCCTGAGGGGCACTAGGGAGCCATGGCAGGGCTGTAAGCAGGGCAGGGCAGGACTCAGCCTGGCGTGATGGAGGTGCAGCCCAGGCCGTGGCTGGAGCAGAGGGAGTGAGGGGAGAAGGAGGCAGGGGTCAGGGAGGGACGGGGCCCTGAGGTCTGCCAGAGGCTGGGTTTGACCCCGAGGGCGGTGGGCGCCCTCTGGTGTCCAGGACGGTCTGGGGTGTGGGCGGCAGTGGCTGAGCCAGATGCTGACCGGGACGTGGACAGGGCGGTGGCGGGGACTCTGGATGCGTTTGGTTGGCAGGGAGAGCGCCCAGGAGGGCGGGCGTTGGGTGTGCGGGGCAGGAGCGGCCGGGGAGGAGAGGGGGCGCCCTGGGCGTGGGTGGACCGGGCAGGCTGTGGACGAGACCGTGGAAACCCACAGGCGTCTGCCTCGTTTGGAACTTAGAAGAGGGTCCCCGAGGGCATCCGGGGGCCCGGGAGCGCAGGGTGGAGGGGCACCGAGGACGGCCAGCCGGGGCGCCCTCGGGGGTGGGCACAGCCCGGGCGCAGCTCGGAGCAGAGACATCAGGGCCGCTCAGGGCGCCAGGCGGGGGCAGCAGCTGGTGTCCGGTGCGCGAGGTGGAGAGGCTCAGAGCCCCAGGGGCCTGGGGAGAGGGGACGCCCAGGAGCCCCAGCAGGGACCAGGAGGGACGGAGCTGAGGGGGGCTGGGATATGTGAGGACGTGGCCTTAGGGAAGGCCGTCACGAGGCAGCTGTCCCCTCTGTGCCGTGGCTGGTGCCAGAGCTGGAGTGACCGTGGGACTCAGGCGGGGGACCCTGGTGGCCTCCTGGACGGGCTCTTGCTTCCTGGTGTCTCCCGTGGGCCAGGGGACAGGGCTGCCGGCAGGGCCCCAGCACAGACAGTGGACGCCCTGGGCCCTCGTGGCTCTGCGGCCGTGGAGGCTCCGTGGCCAGGTGCTGGGCAGCCCTGGCCTGGCAGGTGGCAGGCGCGCCCGGGAGGTGGGTGGGCACCGGCGGCTGCTGGCAGAGGCCCCTCAAGTTCATGGCGGGAAGCAGATGGCCTTGGGGCAGGGGGTGTCGAGGCCCTGGTAACGCAGGCCCCGGGGCGCACTGGGGCAGCGGGTGAGGTGGCCCCAGGTGGTCAGACGTCCCCTGGCTCCTGGGTCCAGTGCTGCGTCCTGAAGCTGTCCCAGGGGTCTGGCCCCAACGCCAGGCTCCCGGCCTGGGCAGTGTCTGCCCTGTCCGGGGCCTCGGTCCCTTGTCTGTAGAGGGACCTGCGAGCTGTCCCCGGTGTCTGAAGGGCGTGAACAGTGGACTGAAGGCTTCAGCAGTTCCCGACACGTAGCAAGTGTTTGCTGTTTTTCTCACTTATTGAGCTCCTACTGTATGCTGGGTCCTTCTGAGTGCTGGGGACAAGTGGCCAGTGCAGACCAGCCCTGACCGGCCAGGTTCACGGTCCCACAGAGGAGACAGACACTTCAAGGACTCGGTGATCAGGATGCTGACGGGGACGCTGCCGCTGGGCTAGGGGCCACTCTGGGAAGGGGCGACACTCAAGGTCCCCAGACGCCTTCCCAGGGCCCGGGGCCAGGCTGAGCCAGGCAGGACAGTGGCCTTCGGTGAAGATGCCCTGGGGGGGAGCTCAGGGGAGCTGGGACCGCCTCAGGGCACTGGGCAGGGGTACAGAGCAGTGGTTCCTCTGCAGGGGACTCAGCCTTGCCTGGGGACATTTGTGGCTGTCAGGACGGGGACTGGAGAGGCGAAGGCCAGGGACACTCCTCAGCACCCTGCTGGGACCCACCCACAGAGCACCCAGCCCGTGGACAGTGGAGCTCTGGCGCAGAGGGCGACCGGGGTTGGTGCAGGGAGGGATGGGGAGGCCTGAGCCGTGCAGAGGGAGCCGGTGCCCAGAGGGTCAGGGGCCCCGGGCCAGGCCAGCACAGGTGTGGGGCTCAGGAACGATGGGTCATGTCAAGTCACAGGCCTGGGGGGTGTGCAGGTCCAGGCCACACGGGCAGGCCTCGGGGCCCTGGGGGCACGTCCCGGGCTGGGCTGGGCCTAGCCATGGCCCAGAGAGGACATCACTCTTGAGGTCCCCGGCCTGGGGCCTCAGCTGCCCATCTGTTAACAGGGCACAAAGTCACCGCGGGCCCATGGGGGGGTGTTGAGCGACTGGGCAGGCTTGTCCCTCCTGTTCTTGTGACCTCACAACTCCAGAGGCAGAAATTGGGGCCCCACTGCTATGCTGTCCCGGGACAGGCCACAGCCCCCTCATCCAGCCACCTGCAGATGAGCTCTGCTGTGCCCGCCCGGCTGGAGCACTCGGGTGCTGTGAGAGCGTTCACCACCAAAAACAATGAGCACTTACTGAGCACCTACAGTATGCCAGGCGCCATGCCACCGCAGGCTAATACGGTTGGAATATCACTAATTTAAAGCTGAGGAAACTGAGGCCCAGAGAGGGTGAGTGACCTGTTCGAGGAAGAGAGGGAGCTGGGTTTGAACCCTCGCGGCTTGGCTCTGGAGCCCAGTCCCACACCTCGGGGCTGCACAGCGTGAGGGGAAGGTGGTGCTGTGAAGTCTCTTCAGGTAAATATTGGCCTGACCAACAGAGAGGCGGGCGGGCAGGGGAGTGTTCCACCTCCAGGCGTGGCCCTGCTGGCAACGAGGAGGCTGAGGCAGGAGTATTGCAAGATGAAGGCCAGCCTCTGCAACTTAGCAGCACCCTGTCTAAAATAAAAAATAAGAAGGGCAGGCGCGAAGTCAGTGGTCGGGCGCCCGGCTCCATCCCGGCAACTCTCACGCAAAAAATGCGAAGTCGGTCAGTTTTATGTCACCTGTGCTTTATGACGGTCAAAGGAAGGCCCCCTGTGAACAGCACTGGGCGGTGCACGCGGGGGCCTAGACTCGGTCCCTAGGAGGCTGGGAGCTGGGCAGGGGCCAGGGAAGGAAGTGCTTGAAGACAAAGGGCCGAGCCCCAAGCACGCGTGGCCACGGCGTCCTCTGAGTCACAAATCCTGGAAGCTCAGGGTCAGGGGAGGAAGCCAGCTGGTCCCCACCGGGCCTTCCTGTTTCGGGTCTGACTGCCCGAGGCAGCTCTGAGGCCACCCGCCCGCCACCTTCCCTGCAGGGTCTCGGCATCCCAAGCCACAGGGCCAGGGCAGGGCTGGGACACGCCCTGCTGCTCAGATGGGGAGACTGAGGCTCGGGCTTAGCAGAGACGCCCCCAGCCAGGAGGCGGCCAGGACTTTCACTTGGGGCCTCTGAGACCAGGATGGCGGCCCTTTCTGGTAGGGAAGTGGCCCGGGCAGGGAGCGCTGGCTTCAGAGCGTGAGTTCCCCCCACCGTGACCTGGGTGGGGTCTCCAGCCCCCACACCCAGAAGGCCCGGCGGAGCCACCCTGCGTGGGAGCAGAAAGAGCAGCCCTCCCGGAGGTACTGAGGCGCCTGTCCTGTCGCAGGGTGGTCAAGCAGAGGGCACAAAGGCGGGAAGGGGGCCCAGGCCCTGGAGGGCTGCACCGGAGTCTGCACTCCTGCCCCCCACCAGGTGGCGGTTTATAGACTACTTAGGAAACTTTGATTTTTTTTTTTTTTCATCATTAAGATCTTGGTGTTTTAATTCCAAGAATTTTTAAATTCCCATTTTGAGATTAAATTTTAAGTACATAGTTTAAATGTATCTATTATTGTAATTATTGTGATTGGCTTTTAATTACCCGGTGCATTCTTGTTGGAAGTCGTTTCTGCGCTTCACTCCGTGTGGCCGTGAAGCGGGCCTGTCACTTAGGGAAGTGCCCCACCGTTGCTATTATCGTTACTATTATTGCCGTTGTGGTTATTTATTCATTCCCGTCCCCGCGGGGGTTTCCGGGAATGGAGCTGGGTGGAGGCTCGCGCGCCCTCTGCCGGCCACGGGCGGGACTGCAGGCCGCGCCGCTCACCGCCGGGTCCTCGCCCGCAGGTGTCACCTCCCGCTACCTGGCCCTCGCCATGCGGACCGCGGGGGCGCCTCCTCCCTGCCCGGCCCTGATGCTCTTGCTGCTGCTACTGGGGGACTCCCAGGGCCTCTTCCCCGAGGAACCGCCTCCGCTCAGCGTGGCCCCCAGGGACTGTGAGTGGGAAGAAGGGGACCTTGGGGGAGGTCGAGCCCTGACAGAGGCTCTTGCTTCCAAATTGGGTCCCCTGGCCCTACCAGGTGGGGCGGCCCCAAGTCAGGAGCCAGTCTAGAAGGGGCGTGACCCCCGTCCCACCTCTCCCTAGACCTGAGCCACTACCCCGTGTTCGTGGGCGGGGGGCCTGGGCGCCCGAGCCCCGTGGAGGACACCGAAGACCTCAACATCCAGCGTGTGCTGCGGGTCAACAGGACGCTGTTCATCGGGGACAGGTACAGGGCTCTTGGGGCAGCGTGTGCAGGGGTGGCTCTGCCTGACCGGCCTGCTGTGTGGCCAGGTTGTGTGACCTTGGCCTTCGAGTGCTGGGTGGGACTGGCTCGGGTGTGTGAAGATGGGGACAGTCCCTGGCGGTCCACCATGGTGGTAGAAGGCTGTCCTGGGGTGGGAGGCCCAGTCAGCCAGGAACTAACCACACAGACGCCATGGGGATGGTCAGGAGGGCTTCCCTGAGCAGGTGACATTGGGTGGGACCTAAGTGAATCTTCATCCAGGGGCACCTGGGGGAAGGGTGTTCCAGGTGAAGGGCAGAGACTGTGCAAAGGCCCTGGGACAGGGTGGAGCCCAGTCTGCTGGAGGAACAGCGCGGCCCTAGTGGCTGAAGCGGAGGGAGTGGGGAGGACAGGGCGGTCAGCTGGCAGAGGACCCTGTGAGCAGTGGGAGGACTTGGGCTTTGCCCCGAGGACAGTGGAAGTCATGGAGGGAAAAGAGAGGGGTCCTGGTTCAGGAGGTCACAGGTACCCTCTGGTGCCTGCTGTAGGGAAGACAGACTGGGGACCAGGGAGCCCAGCGTCTACTGGTCCAAGCTGGCAGCACTCGGGGCTGGACAGGGAGACGCCCTGGAGGGCCGCACGGCCTGGGGTCAGCAGGGCGTCTGGGCACAGCCTGCAGGCACGGCGGCCTGAGCTGTGTGGGACCAGGAGGGGAGGGGGCCGGTGTCCAGGGGTTCCTCCCAAAGAGCGGCCTGAGCCCCTAGACAGACTCGGGAGGTACAGGGTTGGGGTGTGTCAGACGTGGCCTGGCCACGTTGCCTATGTGACCCATGAACCCCCCCAGACATCCAGGGGCAGCTGGACCCCGAGGGTGGACCAGAGGAAGCGCAGGGCTGGAGAGGTGGGAGCATGGGCATCGGCTGGGCGTCACCGGGTTGTGGACAGTTCCTGAGAGTGGACGGGGCTGCCCAGGAGGGGTGTCGTGGAGGAGGGAAGAGTCCCCAGTCCTGGGCCCACAGAGGAGAGGGGAGGCAGGGGGCGTCCCAGAGAGTCCAGGCAGCCAGGAGGGTGGGGCACGGGGGCTGCTTAGGAATGGCGTTTGCAGGAAGAGGGTGACCAGCTGGGCCAGAGGCCTTGAAGAGGACGAGGAGAGTGGACAGGTGACCGCTGTAACACTGAGAGGTTAGAAGGACCAAGGGCACGTGCCCGCAGACAGACAGCCCCTCACCCCCACCCCGGCTCTTGCTCTGCCACTCCACTCCACACAGGAAGTGAGCCGAGGCGGGCGTGTGGGACAGTCTGTCTGGGGACCCGTGCCCTTGGTCCGCTGAGGTGGGACATCCGGGCATGAGGTGGCCTGCGGTGTGAGTGGACCCGTTACAGGTGGGATTGGGCCATTAGAGGGTCCACTCGGTGTCGGACATGCTCGTGCCAGAGGGGCTGGCGTGTGCCCGCATGTCACCTGTCGGACACCACGTTTGGGGGAGAGGGTGGAATGGGGGAGGGATGGGGAGACCCCCAACCTGCCTGCCTCTGCCCTCCGCAGGGACAGCCTGTACAGGGTGGAGCTGGAGCCGCCCACATCCACCGAGCTGCGGTACCAGCGGGTGAGGACGGGGTGCAGGCCCGTGGGCAGGGGGCCGGGACCAGGGGTTCCCACCAGCATATCTGGGCTGTTGGGGACCCCGCCCCGCTCACCAGCTCTCTGCCCACAGAAGCTGACCTGGCGCTCCAACCCCAGCGACATAGACGTGTGTCGGATGAAGGGCAAGCAGGAGGTGAGCGCGTCCCTGGCCACCCCCAGGCTCGGCCCCGCCCAGGGTAGGACCCTGAGTTTGTGCCCAGGTGGCCACCCTCCCGGCCGCCCTGACCAGTCCACCGTTGTCCAGCACATGGCCACACGCCTCTGCTGCCCCGACCCGCCCTGGCCCAGGGTCAGGGCTCCTCCTTCGCCAGGGCTCGAACCTGCTGTCTGCATGGTTATGCTCAGAGCCTGAACACGCCCCCAAGAGGGTCTTCCGTTGTGGCCACGCCCACAGCCCTGACCTTGCCTCTGCTGAAACAAAGTATCTCCTTGTCTCGGCCCTTCTCTTGTCCCAGCGGCCCTCCGTTCAGCCCCCACCTGGTCCCCAAGCCTCCTGGCTCTCCTCCCTCCAGCCCCGGCTCCTCCCCCCGACCTAGCCACGCCCACCACGGTCCTAGCCACGCCCACACTGGCCTCCGCTCCCCCCACTCTAGGGCGAGTGTCGGAACTTCGTAAAGGTGCTGCTGCTCCGCGACGAGTCCACGCTCTTCGTGTGCGGCTCCAACGCCTTCAACCCGGTGTGCGCCAACTACAGTGTGAGTGTCCCTCGGAGCCCTGCCACCCCAGGGCCGGCTTCCAGCCCGTCCCATCCGGCCATGACAGCAGAAGAAGCCCCTACGAGAAGCCCCCCAGATCTGTCCCCCACCCCAGCTCAAGAAGGGTCAGTGTTTCCAGAGGAGGCCAGGGCAGGTGATCTAAGAGCCGCTTTCAGTGGGAACTGGGATGGACTCTTGGGTGAAGAGTGAGTCGGTGTAGGAGGAGGAAGCCTAGCTACTAGGACCACTCTGAGCAGGAAACGGGGGTTCACAAAGGCTAAGTGACTGGCCACGGTCACAGGGTCCAGGGGGAAGCAGGATCCCCCTGGAATGGAGGGCGGGGGAAGCCAGGGGCTGCCAGACCTCTGCTCAGGCCCCATGTTCCCCACAGATGGACACGCTGCAGCCTCTTGGGGACAACATCAGTGGCATGGCCCGCTGTCCATATGACCCCAAACATGCCAACGTCGCCCTCTTCTCGGGTGAGTACCCTGGCCCCTGACCCGGAGATCAGCCCCAGTCTTGGTGGAGGCCTGGCACTTTCCATTCTTGAAGACTAGGTGGCTTAACAGGCAGCAGGGGACCAAGTGTCTGTCAAATGGGCAGAGTCTCAGCCACGTCAGAGGCTCACTGAGGGTTGGAACTTGGAGAGGGTCTAAACTCAGCCTGGGGTCAGGGATTCAACCTGCCACCAGAATCAGCTGGGTCTGGGGCTCAGCCCAGGCTCCGGGCCATCGGGTTGGGACTCACCTCGGCTCCGGCCTCAGCCAGGCTGGGGATGGGGATAGTGAGCCCCAGGCTCAGGGCTGAGTCTTGGGGGATGGAGTCTGGGCCCCTTCAGTTAAATCTCTCTCAGACCTTCCCCTGCTCCCACCCCCCCATGTCCAGATGGGATGCTCTTCACAGCCACTGTGACCGACTTCCTAGCCATTGACGCTGTCATCTACCGCAGCCTTGGGGACCGGCCCACCCTGCGCACTGTAAAACACGACTCCAAGTGGTTCAAAGGTGAGGCTGGGGACAGTGAGCCCAGACCTGGGGGCTGGCGTCATCGAGGCCCCCCCCAGAATCAGAGTGAAGGAGAGGACTCCCTCCTCGTCTCTGGAAGCGACCCGGCATTTTTACTTGGTGGCTGATTTTTGGCTGTCGAGCTGAGTCCCAGGCCTTGCGCCTGCTCGCCCCGGCGCTCTGCCCCTGAGCCTGTCCCCAGCCTTCTGCTGGCTTTTTTGAAGCTAAAGCTGGAGAAGACTGGGTCTGAAGTAGAGCTGGCCAGAGGTGGGCGGCTCAGGAGCCTGAAATGGAAGGACAGGCTGGGCACCGCCGGCCCCGGCCCCGCACACACGCAGGAGGAGGGGGACAAACAGCAGCAGATATGGCCATCGGGACGGGGCGGACACGGGGTTTTCGGCTTCTACCTCCTCCCTCCCACAAAACGTTTGAGCCGGGCTCCTTTTGCCTGGTGCCACGCTCGGCGCCCCTCACCACAAAAGACCTCCCAGACTGTGGGGTCCGCCCCGAGCGCCCCGTGTCGCGGGGCACGTGCTGACTGCCCGCCCCCGCAGAGCCGTACTTCGTGCACGCGGTGGACTGGGGCAGCCACGTCTACTTCTTCTTCCGGGAGATCGCCATGGAGTTTAACTACCTGGAGAAGGTGAGGCCACGTCCCCGGAAGCTGTGCAGTGGGCACAGGCCCCAGGGGCTCTGTGGGGGGGCGTGGCGGGCGGAAGTGGGTCGGTGACGCCCCAGCAGCTCTGCGGGAGACACCACGGGAAGGCCACCTGGATACCCTGTGCTGTCACCGCCCACCCAGCTGCCGTCCACTCACCCCCATCCACTGTCCACCTCCCTGCCACCCTGCATCCCCCATCTGCCCTCCAGCCACCCCCGGCTCCACTGACCCCTTGGCCCACTTCCCACCCGCTGACCCCACCATCCTGCCCCCACCCACCCACCCACCCACCTGCTCCCTGCTTCCCACAGACCTGTTCATCCCTCCACCTTCCCGCCCCTGTGTCCACACGGCCTGCCCGCCGCCCATCAGTCTGTCCTGATTGGCAGCTCGTCCACCCCCTCCTCCCACCTCTCCTCCGCCTGTGCATCCAGTTACCTGGCCACCCGCTTCTCCCTCGGAACCAACCGGCCACCCCCCCCCACTCCCCCCCGCCCCAGCCTCCCATCGCCCCCACCCCCCCACCTGTCCCACTCTCTGTGGCTTCACCACGGCCCCCTCCTCTGCCTGCCCATCCACCCCCCTCCCTGAGACCACTGCTGCCCTCCCCTCCCCCTCCCCTCCCCCTCGCCCATTCTTGGGGGCATTGTCCACCCGCCTGCTGACCTGTTGCCATCTCCTTTCTCAGCCTCCTCCTCGTGTGTCTCTTCTCCAGACTTGCTCTGTCCCCAGCCCCGTCCCTCCCGCCCTGCCTTCCCTACTCACCTGCCGCTGTCTGTCCAGCTCTCCAGCTGTCCACCCAGCCTCCCAGCCCACCCAGGCAGCCACCCGGCAATAAGGGGCAAAGGCTGTCACTTTGCTGTGTGACTTGGGGCTGGCCACTCCTGCTGCTGCGCCTCAGTGTCCGCATGTGCAGTGGGACTGTGGCCTCCTTGGAGAGCCGGGAGGAGCCTCCGTGGCTGGCCCTGGCCGGCGGGCAGCTGGCCGTGGTGGGTCTCGCCCCGGCGCAGGCTCAGGCCCTGCCGTCGGCTGTGCCCAGGTGGTGGTGGCCCGCGTGGCCCGCGTGTGCAAGAACGACGTGGGGGGCTCCCCGCGCGTGCTGGAGAAGCAGTGGACGTCCTTCCTGAAGGCGCGGCTCAACTGCTCGGTGCCCGGGGACTCCCACTTCTACTTCAACGTGCTGCAGGCCGTCACGGGCGTGGTCAGCCTGGGGGGCCGGCCCGTGGTCCTGGCTGTCTTCTCCACCCCCAGCAACAGGTCGGTGGGCGCCAGCGGCGACAGGCGGCCTGGGGGGTGCCGCCCTTGGGGATCGTGCTGGGTCCTGGGTGGGCAGGACTGAACCCGAGGGCCGCAGCCCCCGGGGCGAGGCAAAGCAGGTGAGGGCGCTTGTCCCTGGGCTGGTCGGCTGCCTGGGGACGGCGCCCTGAGCCAGGCCGGGGTGCGGGTCCCAGGAGGAGGCAGGGCCGCCAGGGCACAGCAGCGGGAGGGAGGCCCGAGGCTGGCGGCTGGGGTCCCAGCCACGGGAGGAGCACAGGGGGACAGGCCATGCAGCAGCCTGGCCCCCCTCCTGAGAGTGCTGGGGAGACACAGGAGACTGAGGAGCGGGCGACGGAGGTCAGAGCTGAGGCTTCAGAACGGGGACAGGGTCCGTGGGACAAGAGCAGCCGCTGGCAGACGGACATCCAGGCAGCGACGTCCCTGAGCACAGGGTGGCCTTGGAGAGGGGCCGGCACCACGTCCGAGGGCCAAGGACAGGGACCCCGGGTGCCTTCCTGGGGCGCGGCCCCTCCAGGCTCACTAGGGTGCCCCTCTGACCCCAGCATCCCCGGCTCGGCCGTCTGCGCCTTCGACATGACCCAGGTGGCCGCCGTGTTTGAGGGCCGCTTTCGCGAGCAGAAGTCCCCCGAGTCCATCTGGACACCAGTGCCCGAGGATCAGGTGCCGCGGCCCCGGTGAGAGCCCCTCAGTCCTGGGACACGGGCCCTGTGGTGCCCTGGTGCCCCGGACATTGGGTGGGGCCCTCGGGTGGTCACTTAGCTGTCACTGAGTTTACCTGTGTCCATTATGCCGAGGGGGTGTCAAGGCCCTGGGGCTGCGTGGCCAATTCCCAGGTGGACTAGGCCCCTCTCTGGGGACCTGTATCTGCCTGACCAGCCTCTCCCTCCCAGGCCCGGGTGCTGCGCTGCCCCGGGCATGCAGTACAACGCGTCCAGCGCCCTGCCCGACGAGATCCTCAGCTTTGTCAAGACCCACCCGCTGATGGACGAGACGGTGCCCTCGCTGGGCCACGCACCCTGGATCGTTCGGACCCTGATGCGGTCAGTGCTGGGGGCCAGGGGCTGGGGTCTGGGTAGCACAGGGCCCACTGAGCCTGTGGAGGACACAGGGAGTCGTCCTGTATGGGCACACACAATGTGGCTGAGTGCCAGCCTCTGAGGCCACCAAGAGAGCTGGAGATGGACAGAGAGAGAGGGGCAGAGGGGACAGACAGACAGGAGAGTGAGGCAGATACAGAGGCAGCCAGGCCAGCCCCTCGGGGTCTCTGTCCTGCTGGGCACAGGGTGTCCCGGTGTGGCTGCAGGCTGGTGCCCTGCGCCTCACATTTATGGGTGACAGTGTGCTGGCACCAGTCCGTGTGTCCCTGTGACCATGCCTGTGCCCCTACACTGGTGGCACATGGGAACCAGGGTGCCCTGGGTGCTGCTGGCCACCCTGACCCCCACCCCGGCCTCCAGGCACCCGCTGACTCGCGTGGCTGTGGACGTGGGCGCTGGCCCCTGGGGCAACCAGACGGTGGTCTTCCTGGGCTCCGAGGTGGGTACTGTCCTCAAGTTCCTCGTCCGGCCCAGCACCAGGCTCTCGGGTCCTGCTGGGCCCAGCGTCTTCCTGGAGGAGTTTGAGACCTACCGGCCGGACAGGTGAGTCTGGGCGGCGGGTGGTGGGCCGGCGGCCGTACGGGCCTGAGCCTCATGCAGCCTCCCGCCTGCCCCAGGTGTGGACGGCCCGGCGGTGCTGAGACAGGGCAGCGGCTGCTGAGCCTCGAGCTGGACGCAGCCTCAGGTGGCCTGCTGGCGGCCTTTCCCCACTGCGTGGTCCGTGTACCTGTGGCCCGCTGCCAGCAGTTCTCCGGGTGCATGAAGTGAGTGCCCCCTGGGCCGCGCGGGGGGAAACGGGGGAGATGCGCGGGGGTCATGGGAGAGAACCAGGTCGAGTCAAGGGCTCGGCAGCACCCTGACTCACAGAGCAATGAACTAAGCAGAGGGCACAGCTGTGCAAAGGCCCTGGGGCAGGACTGAGCCTGGTGCGTTGGAGGGACAGCAAGGAGCCCGTGTGGCTGGAGCAGAGGAAGTGAGGGGGGGAGGGGAGGACGGAGGCAGGGAGGGGAAGGGCAAGTCGTGCAGGGCCTTGTGGGCTGCAGGGAGGACTTGGGCTTCGGCTTGGAGAAGGTGGGAGCCCTGGAGGACCATGGGAGGACCAGGGAGGAACCTGGCTCAGGTGTTCAGGGTGCCCTCTAGTGGTTGCTATGGGGAGGACATTCTGTGGGGGACCTGGGAAGGGAGGCCAGGGTGGGAGGCTGGTTCCTTCCCTGTCTCTGGGTGGGAAGGTCAGAGGCCTGTCCTGTGGTGGCCCAGCCTGGGCTCACCCCCAGCTCCCGGGCCCTGCCTGCTGTCATTGCAGACAGGACCCCACAGCATTCGCACTGAGGAGGCGACTGGGGCCAGCCTGCCTTGCTCCAGGCTCAGGTCGGCCCATCCCAGGCCTGCTGCCTGGCCCCGTGGACTTCCCCAGCCTCAGTTTCCTTACCTGTAAAATGGGAAATGAAGAACACCCAAGACCGACCAGGAGGACTCGGGAACTAGTGACAGTGACAGGGCCTGGCACCCAGGGGCCACCCTAGTGACTGTGACGTCGTCCATTCCAGGAACTGCGTCGGCAGCCAGGACCCCTACTGTGGGTGGACCCCTGACGGCTCCTGCGTCTTCCTCAGCCCTGGCACCAGGTACCGGGGACAGGCGGAGCAGAGGGGGTCAGACCTGCCCGACAGCCCATGCCCCTTCCCCGCCCGGACTGTGTGAAGGGCGACTGCTGACCGTGCCTCTGTCCCCCTCCACCAGAGCCACCTTTGAGCAGGATGTGTCCGGGGCCAGCACCTCAGGCTTAGGGGACTGCACAGGTAAGGGGTCAGAGGGAAGCCAGGCGGGGGAGGGGCCGCCAACCTCAGTCCTGGTCCCCCTCCTGCCCTGGGTGATGGGGCTCTGGGGAGTGCAGGGGTCAACTTCTTGGCTAGAGAGGTGGGGGAAGACAGATCCCAGAAGACAGACAGACACCAGGAGATACATGCCAAGAGATAGACAGATGGACAGACAAGCTCTGGGAGACAAGGAGACACTGTGGGCAGACAGACGGGCATGTCCTGAGAGGCAAGTACTGGGGACAGATGCCAACAGACAGACTGACAGGCTTTGAGGTGGACAGAGAAGGCAGGTGTGGCGCCACCGGTCATCCCAGCTGCTCAGGAGGTCCAGGTGAGAGGATGGCAAGTATGAGGCCAGCCTCAACCAGCAAGACCCTGTCTCAAAATAAAATGGGCTGGGGCGCAGCTCAGTGGTGGGAGGCCTGGGTTCAATCTAGAGAGCCGCCCCCTCCCAAAGAAAGAAAGGACCCGGTGGCGACCAGGGAAGACCCCGCTGCGGGCCAGCGCTCATGGCCACACCCACCCGCCCTGCAGGCCTCCTGCGAGCCAGCCTCTCGGAGGAGCGGGCCGGGCTGGTGTCCGTGAACCTGCTGGTGACCTCGTCGGTGGCGGCCTTCGTGGTGGGCGCCGTGGTGTCCGGCTTCAGCGTGGGCTGGTTCGTGGGCCTGCGCGAGCGGCGGGAGCTGGCGCGCCGCAAGGACAAGGAGGCCATCCTGGCGCACGGCGGCGGCGAGGCGGTGCTGAGCGTGAGCCGGCTGGGCGAGCGCCGCGGGGCGGGCGCGGGGGGCCGCGGCGGCGGCGCCGGGGGTCCCCCCGAGGCGCTGCTGGCGCCCCTGATGCAGAACGGCTGGGCCAAGGCCACGCTGCTGCAGGGCGGCCCGCACGACCTGGACTCGGGGCTGCTGCCCACGCCCGAGCAGACGCCGCTGCCGCAGAAGCGCCTGCCCACCCCGCACCCGCACGCGCACGCCCTGGCGCCGCGCGCCTGGGACCACGGCCCCGCGCTGCTGTCCGCCTCCGCCTCGTCCTCGCTGCTGCTGCTGGCCCCGGCCCGCGCCCCCGAGCAGCCCCCCGCGCCCGGCGAGGCGGGCCCCGACGGCCGCCTCTGCGCCCCGCGCCCCGGCCGCGCCTCGCACGGCGACTTCCCGCTCACCCCCCACGCCAGCCCGGACCGCCGGCGCGTGGTGTCGGCGCCCACGGGCCCCTTGGACCCCGCCTCGGCCGTCGACGGCCTCCCCCGGCCCTGGAGCCCACCCCCGACGGGCAGCCTCCGGAGGCCGGGCCCCCACGGCCCGCCGGCCGCCGCCCTGCGCCGCACGCACACGTTCAACAGCGGCGAGGGCAGGCCCGGCGACCGCCACCGCGGCCGCCACGCCCGGCCCAGCACGGACTTGGCCCACCTCCTCCCCTATGGGGCGGGGGACAGGACTGCGCCCCCGGTGCCCTAGGCCGGGGCCGACGCCTTCGCAGTGCAGCCACGGGAACCCGAGCAGGAGGCCCCGCGGCCAGGCCCGGGCCAGCGCCTGGGTGCCCGGCCCCGCCCCGCCCTCGTGGGGTCCCCTCGGCCACACGGAAGCACAAGAGCTCGCCGACCCCGACGGGCGAGGACGCTGAGGGGCCGGGGCTGGCGGGGGACTGGCTGCCCCCGGGGTGGCCTGCACATGGATTTTGGTTTCTTTTGCAGTTTTCTAACTAATTGCACAACTCCGTTCTCGGGGTGGCAGCCGGGCTCCGGCGGGCGGGGAGGGGCCGCAGCTGCAGACCCAAGCCCCCCCAGGGCCCTCCTCGCCCCTGGCCCCTGGCGTGTGTGGGTGTGTGTGCGTGTGCATGCCGTGTTCGTGTGCAGGGGGCCGGGGAGGCGTGCGTGTGCGTGCCTGCGGGCTGCGGTGGGCGTGTGCGTCGGGGCGGGCCGCGGGGCCGTGTGTGTGTCTACGTGTGAGCCAGGCGCCCGCCGCCTGGGCATTGGCTGAGCCGACCCCCGGCTTCCGGAAGGCCGGGGCCTCCGAGGTGCCGGTTAGGAGTTCGCACCTGCTTCTGTGGAGGGCAGCGGGGACAGGCCGGGCGGCAGGGGACGGAGAGCCTGCCCGGAAGTCACACTGGCAGCAGCCATCTAAAGGGCTGGGGGTCTGGGGGGCAGCAGAGGCGGGTGGGGCCCCCCTGTAAATATGACCCCAGGGTGGTCAGAGAGTCCCATGCCACCCTACCCCTTGTGACTTCCCCCTTCAGCCTCCGGCTGACCATGCATGCCACGTGGCCAGCCCCTTCCCAGACCCTCTCTGGAGATTGCCTCCCCCGCTCCTTCCCCATCAATAAAACTCTGTTTACAACCACCGGCCCCCAGGCTCCGCGTCCGCTCTGTTACCTGGAGGTGGCTGAGGACAACTGGGGACACGGTTGACACCCACAGCCAGGTCAAGGGAGTCAGGTGTGAAATGTGGGGAGTCCAGGGGGATCCCCATTTCTTAGTGTTTCTTTAGCGGACATTCAGTGTGCGCCACCTGTACAGCCCGCCCCCACTGGGCCACGAGGACCCTACCCTTGCAGGACCCGCAGCCCAGTCTGGGGACCCGTAGCCTGTGGTGAGCACATAGGGCGGGTGTGACGGCCAGTGTCGGGGAAAGTGTGTCTGAGCTGGTGATGGGTATGACCAAGACAGACAGCAGGACACGGTACAGGCTGACGTGGGGGAGAGGTATGGAGTGGCCAGGGAGGGCTTCCTAGGTGTCCTGTCAACTGAGAGGACATTGGAGGAGCAGGCCAGTGGAGGGCTGCAGACAGTACCCAGGCCCAAGAAGCCCGTGGCCAGAGAGTGGGTGTGGGAGGAAGAGGGGGCGAGGGGACCGGGAGGTGAGCCGTCACCACCATCCACATCCAGAGCTGCCACTTTCCATCTGAAACCTCAGGTCCATAGGACCCCGAGTCCCCCTTCCCCTGCCCCTGGCCTTGTGAATTCTAACTGGACACGGAGCTATGGGGATTTTAAGATGGGATGTGACGTGCACATTTTGGGAGAGGGCTCTGGCCACGCCACCATGGCTCTCCATGCAGCACCCAAATGCTGCAGGCTGGACCCTGGGCACAGGATGGGAAGGGACAGGCCAGTTCCCGGGCCTTGGGAGACCAGCAGGGCAGAGCGCGCTGCAGCCTCCACGGCTGCTCTCTATCGACCCTGTGTGTCTGTCTTTGTGGGTCTGCTCCTGACAGTGGCTCTGTGGGCCTGTCACTCTGTGCGGGGTGTCCGGCTCTGAGTCTCTGGGCCTCTGCTGTCTTTGTGTCATTCTGGTCCGTGTATTCCTGAGTGTTTCTTTACTCTGCCTTTCAACCGGGGCTGCCACCGTGAGCCAGGGCGTCCGTCTCTGAGCCTAGGGGTTCCACTAAGACAGACTCCTTGGTCACCCTCACAGCTGAACTCAGCCCACGAGAGTCCGGGCTGGAAGAAAGGGCCATGCCAGGCACGGCGGGTGCACTGGCACGTCATACTTGAGTGTTTGGAACTTGGTTTTAAGGCTGGAAGCGGCCCTGCCTGGCCAAGCCCGTGGAGCGCAGCCAACGCAGTTCTCCAAGGGAAACGTGTAGCCCCCAGATGCATCGATGTGGAAACGAGGGGCTCAGGCCCTGGGTTCCTTCCCCAGCACCACACACACACACACACACACACACACACAGAGCACGCCAGTCTCCACTGAGGAACAAGATAGCGAAGAAAGCCCTGGGAGGAGGGTGAGTCTGGCTTCGTGGGTGGGAGGCCCAGCCCCGGGAAAGCTGGGCACGGTCTAAGCGCATCGGGCGGAGCCGTGTTGCGCTGAGCTGTAATTCAGAACCCGGGGCCAAGAGCCAGCGTGTGCTCCAGGCGGGGACAGTGAGGACAGGGGTATGTCCCCGCCCCTCCACCCTGGGCAGGCCTGGACGCCAGGCTGTGCAGAGACAGGTGGACCTTCGGTCCTTCCTATTCATGAAGCCACAGAGGAACAGGCCTGCAGGTTGGCACAGACCACCCCTGCCCATGGACAGACAGACTGCTCCAACCTGCACCCTCCTGCAGAGCCCGGGGGGCCTTGCACCAGAGCCAGGCTCCTCCCCAGCCATTGTTATTGGACACTCCTCCTTACTGACCTCCCTGATTAAAACAAAACCACAACAAAACCCACTTCATTTTAAAAAAGAAAAAGGACAAGATACTCCCTCCAGGTGGCACCTCACAGTCCTGACCCTTGGAATCCTGGGCTAGGGGAAGAGGGACTCAGCTGGAGAGACTCTTGGGTGCCACAAAAACAGAAAGTTGGGGGAGAAAAACTGGGTTTAGAAGCCAGAGACGGGAGAAGGGCTGGCGGACGCTGCTGCCCGGAAGCAATTTTGCAATCCCCCCGCCCCGCCCGCCCGCTCGGGTTCTGGCACTAACGGGAACAGGATGGGTGGGGCCTTCCACATGACTGGGTTCCCTGCCCCAGTCCAAGCAGGTATAATGCCACTTCCCCAGGCCATAGAGACCCAGGACGACCAGAGAAGAGCCACCATGTCCCCCTGGAGTGGGCAGCAAATGCAGAGGTAGGTCCCCCGTGCACCCCAGCAGGCCCAAGGCCAGGCTGTGTAGAGACAGGCAGCCGTCCCAGCCCCAAAGCCGCAGAGGGCCGAGCGGCTGGCACAGACCTGCACACACCTGCGAAGCCCAAGGGGCCTCAGGTCAGGCAAGTAGTGGGAGAGACCTGGGGCCGTGGACGGAGGCTGTCCAGGCGATATCTGCTAATCGGGCCAAGCCTGGAGGAGCAGGAGAAGCCCCCCAAAGCCACCCAGGGTTATGGTACCAAGTAGAAACCACCCCCCGCTTGACCCAATACTCAACCCCAGACCTGCCCACAGCAGGACACACTTCCATGTCCAGGATCCCCTCTTGGCACCTGAGCCCTGAATTGTTCTCAGGTGCAGAACAAAGACAACCTGACCCTATTTGGTCACAAATAGACAGAGTGAGGAAGAGGCTAGAGTGGGCACTCCTGCCTTGTAGGGAAGGGCAGGAAGACTTCATGGAAAAGGGGCATTGGATCCAGGGCTTTGTAGGTTGAATAGGAGTTCACTGGCTCTGCCATCAGAACACACAACTAGGGAGTCAAGAACTGACCCAGAAAACAAGGTGGACCAGAAGACACTAGCAAGTCGGACTGTGAACAGTTAATAGCCCATTAGGGCTGGGCCAGCGATGGGGTAGGGCAGATGCAGGAGTCAGCTCAGAAACCCAAAGCCACAGACTGAGGATTCTCCCTGGAACAGGGGTCCCCTCCTGGCAGCTGTAGGGTGGGGGCGAGGCAGGAGGCCAGGAGAGGAGGAGGAAGTGATTGCAGCGCCCTAGCCCTGTTGAGCAAGGCGAGGGCACAGGCCAGGCGGCGGGAGGCGGAGGAGGGTCCTGGTGGTGTTGCTAGCGGGGCGTTTCCGCTGTTGCTCACCAGCACCTCTGTGATGGCCTAAGCTCAGGCGGCCTTGACCCCCCTCTTTCTAGAACCCTGTTCCTACTACTGCTGTTGGTGGCCCTGGCCCAGGGCGTCACGCCGAGCCCCAAAGCGTGCGTGACCTTGCCGTCCCCCGGGGGCAGCACCGTCTCCTGCCTCTCGCCTGCCCGGTTCCCCGCGCCCCTCCCGGCTGACACGGTCCACCTAGTGGTGGAGTTCTCCACGCTGACACAGCTGCCGGCCAGCGCCCTGCGCGGCGCCGCGGGCCTCCGGGAGTTACACCTGGCCAGCAACCGGCTGCAGGAGCTGCCCGCCAAGCTGCTGCTTCCTGTGCCGCGGCTGGAGGTGCTGGACCTCACCCACAACCTCCTCACCCAGCTGCCCCCCGGCCTCTTCCGGGCCTCTGCCGCGCTCCGCGTCCTGGTGCTGAAGGCTAACCGGCTGAAGGCCCTGCAGGCCTCGTGGCTACTCGGCCTCAAAGCCCTGGAGCATCTGGACCTGTCCTCCAACAGCCTCCAGACGCTCCCCCCAGGGCTGCTGGCCAATCTCGGGGCCCTGCGCACCCTTGACCTTGGGGACAACCAGCTGGAGACCTTGCCACCTGACCTCCTGAGGGGCCCGCTGCGCTTGGAGCGGCTGCACCTGGAGGAGAACCGGTTGCAGGTCCTTGGAGAGACACTCCTGGCAAAGCAGCCGGCGCTGCGCTACCTCTTCCTCAGTGACAACAGGCTGACCACGGTGGCTGCCGGCGCCTTCCACAACCTGAAGGAGCTGGACATGCTGGACCTCTCCAACAACCTGCTGTCCAGCGTGCCCAGAGGGCTCTGGGAATCCCTGGGAATGCCCTCCAGGGACATGAAGGACGGCTTTGACATCTCGGGCAACCCCTGGGTCTGCGACCAAAACCTGGATGACCTCTGTCGCTGGCTTGTGGCCAACAAGCACAGGATGTTCTCCCAGAATGACACGCGCTGTGCTGGGCCTGACGCCCTGAGGGGACGGATGCTGCTGGAGGTGTCAGGGTCCCCGTGAGGCCTGGGGCCGGGGTGGGGTGGCCGAGACCCCAGGGTTCCCACTGGTGCATGCGCCCGCCCCGGGCCCACTTGGCAGCCTCCTGACCTGAGCCCACACCTGCCCTCCCTGGAATGCTGATGCTCCATTTCCCACGGCCCTTGGTCCCCGGGTTCCCCACAAGCCCCTGGTTCCTGCCTCTGGCGGTGTCCTGGCCACATCTGGCTTTGCCTTCCCCAGTTTGGGGGCTCTCTGAGTGCTGGCGTGACCTGGCACCGCCCCAGGGACTTAATAAACACCTGCTGGCCCGAATCGGATGAATCTTGTGTTTCTGCACCCTTGATGCCCAGGATGGAGGAAGAGGTGGCGGTCACCTAGAGCCTGGGGTGCAAGACGAAGCTCCCAAGCCAATGGCCGTTGGGATCAGATGGCCCCATGGCTTCTGCTCTCCCTCCCCTCTCTGGGGCCTTAACTGGCAATAAATCCCTGACCATTGCTGGGTGTCCTTTTACAGGTGGATTCCTGCCAGAGCTTGTGTCCCAGATTGCCCAGGTCTCCAATGCCTCACGCTGGCATGGGATCTTTTGAGGGGACGCCTGCCCAGGGCCAGCTCAACGGGGCACTGAAGGCACTGGAGGGGCCGGTCGGAGGGGCATGACTGAGCTCAGATACTGGGCCCCTGCCAATGCAGAGTTGGGCATGTGGGGGCTGGGGTCAGATTTGGGGGATCCTGAAGTGTTGGGGCACAGGCTTTACAGTCCCCTTGGAAGGCTATGTCCCCAGTGAAAAGCAGGGACCTGAAGTCTAACAGCTGGTTTAAATCAGATTCTTCAGTCCTATGGACTTCAGTCCTATGGGGGCAAGTGGTCTAGGCTTTTGAGCCTCAGTCTGCTCTTTGGAAATATGTGAACCCAAGGGACAGACTGCTGGCTCCCAGCTTAGTTAAATGGCAAATTTAATTAGGAGCAGAGCACCCTTACACACCTGTAATCCCAGCTTCCGAGGCAGAGGCAGGAAGATCACAAATTTGAGGCCAGCCTCAGCTACCTGGCGAGGACCTCAGCAACTTAACAAGCCTTTGTTTCAAATAAGAAAATTAAAAGGGCGGGGATCTATCTGGCTGGGCAGTAAAGCATCTCTGGGTTCCATCCTCAGTGCAAACAAAATTAAGAAGAAAGAAAATCTTTGGAGGGCCTGGGGCTGGGGCTCAGTGGTGGAGCGCTTGCCTAGCACACGTGAGGCACTGGGTTCGATCCTCAGCACCACATAAAAACAAATAAAGATATCGTGTCCACCTACAACTAAAAAATAAATATTAAAAAAGAAAATCATCAGAGACTTGCCTGTCACTTGGCAAGGTAGTGAGGAGGGCTGCAATCGCCCCCCATTGTCCCTGCAGCACAGCAGTGAAGGTGACAGGTGACACTGTCTGGCCAAGGCCAGTAGCCCAATCCTTAGGCATCTGGCGTCCCTGGATTACTGTGGCAACCTCAGAGTGCTAGGCGAGCGGGAGGAGCCCAGGAGGGTAGACTGGAGCCCCGCCCATGGACCTGCCCTGTGCTCTGTGCTCTCTGCCTATTGGTCGGTTCCAAGAGGCCCCGCCTCCGAGCAGCTATAAGGCGGGCGGAGCCGGCGGGGGCGGAGACTGGGGCCTGAGACCCGAGCCGGGACTGGGGTCCTCGGAGGCACCCGGCTCAGGTCCCAGGCTGCGAGCGACCAGGTGAGTGCTGCGGCCTGCGTCCCGGAGTCCCCCAGGCTCGGGACCCCCAGGCGGTGGCTGGAGAGGGTGCGGCGGTGTGGCAGGGGTTCGATGGGCCAGAACAGGTGGCTGAGACCCTTGGCCCAGTTGGCCCACGCTCAAGACCCAGTTGGGAGGGAACCAGGGCTCAGAGGGCGCAGGGGTGGCAACAGGGGAAAGAGCCGCAAGTGGCCAGTCTGAAGTTTGAGGTCGAGCTGTGACCCTGCTAGCTGAGTGACCTTGGGCGCAGTGGGGACCTGTTGCGTGCAGCCCGGGCACCCTGCCCCCGTCTGCCAAAGGACTGTGGGCGGATCCGGATCCTGCAGCTACCACCTGCACCTCCGCCCGCGTGTGTAGGGACTGCTTGGGCAGGTCTGTCCCTGGCAGGGGCAGTAGGGATCGCCCCCATTTTACAGAAGAGGAAACAGCTCAGAGAGGTGAAGGACCTTGCCCATGGTCACACAGCAGGTCATGGCAGGACTAGGGCCAAGTCTGTCTCTCTCCAGCCCAGGTTGTCACCAGTGGCAGTTCACTGAGCACCTGTGGGTTTATGCGTTGTCTGTGCCCTGCAGGACACCCACTCCATGGACCCTGAGAGGGAAAGCCAGTTGCCCAAGTCACAGCCCAGGTGGACAGGACCCCAGCTCTGCGAGTTTAGGGAGGGCAGGAGCTGGGAGGGCTGGCATGCAGGAGTCCCCTCACTCTGTCCTGCCCCCAGGGTGACCCTGTTCGCAGCAGCCATGTCTGAGGATGAGGCCTCTCAGGCCCCCCAACCCAACTTGTGTGAGCAGGACCAGCAGGTGAGGGGCTGCCCCCTCTGTGGAGCAGGGGCTCGGGGAGGGAAGGGGGACAGTACTTCCCGGGCAGTTTCGGGCTGATGTCCCAGCCCTGCCCTCACTGGGAGAACCAATTCTGGGCACGTTGAGAGCCACAGAGAGGCTGGTGCAGCCTGCTGGTTCCAGAGGCTGTGAGGAGGCCCTGGCCGGGGACCATCTCCGAGGACACTGGCCCTGGCCACTCTGCATCCCTGCTGCCCCTTCCTGCCTGTGTCCACTGTCACTCTCCACAGTAACAGTAATGCAGCCGTCAGGATATGGTGCTGGCCAGTCCCTCGCTCACGGTCAAACACCACCCACTGCCCTGGAAACCCACTTTACAGATGGGGAAACCGAGGCTCAGAGCAGGCAGGTCACTTGCCTGAGCTCACACAGCTCCGCAGTAGCCCACCAGAACCGCACCTGGGCCGGGGTGTCAGAGGCGGTGCTCTGACGGCTGGGTTCTCGTGCCCGCCAGTGCCCGCCAGGAACACAGAGGACTCCAGAGCTTTGGCACTCTGGGTGCTCCTGAGAACCAAGGCTGGCACCGCAGGGGGCCGCCAGGCTTCTCCCTGACTCCCACCCCGTCCCTCAGCCTGGCCCGGTGAGGGGACGCGGGCTATGGGGTGGCTGGGCCCCTGTCCCCTGGTCCCCTGACGGCACCCCTTCCCACAGAGCGTGGTGCAGCGGGTGGCGGCACTGCCCCTGGTCCGGACCACCTGCACAGCCATCTCGGGGGCCTACAGCGCTGCCAAGGACAGACACCCGCTGCTGGGCTCCGCCTGCCGCCTGGCCGAGCACTGCCTGGGGGGCCTCACCAGCCGGGCCCTGGGCCGCGCGCAGCCGCTGCTGGACCGCCTGCAGCCTCAGCGTGAGTCCCTCCGCAGGACGCGCCCTGGGCTGTCCCCTTACAGGGGTCCTCCTTGGCCGTCCGCCACCCTGCTGCCTCCGATGTGCCGCCTGCCTGTCCCTTCACGTGACCTCCCTCGGCCTCACCTGGTGCCTTGTGGCCCTCCCCCCAGCTCCTGCTTCCCGTCCTCCTCCCCTCCTCCCCCCATGCCTGGCGGCCACTGTCTGTCCACCTCTGTCCCCTGGCCTCTCCTCCCCTGTCCTGAGCCCCACAGCCTCGGCCCAGCCGCCACCTCCCGCATCTCCAAGGCCCCTGTCACCAGCTCAGGGGTCCACCTTGGTGACGGGCAGAAAGACCCCTCGCCCCCCATGTGAGCCAGAAGCGGCTGCCCTGGCCTGGGTCCCCAGCTCCTCTCCTGCTATGGCCTTGGGCTGCCCGCTGGGCATCGCTGAGAAGTCACCTGGGGGCTGAGGGGCGGGGCAGGGGGAGAGCCAGGGCCAGGGAGGCGGGCCCTGCCTGGTGGCCCTCCTGCACCCTCCCTGGGAGACGGCGCTGGCTGGGAGGCTCCCAGGTCCCCAGGGTCCAACTCCTCCTCCAGGTCCCTGTCCCACAGGCCTGAGGCCCACCCGGCATCTCTGGGCTCTCTGGACGTCTGGGGGCCTGCCCAGCTGTCCCCTCAGCTGGGCCTCTCAGTTTCATCTCTTCCGGTCTCTCCCCCGCTCCTGTGTCCCCCACCGTCTGTCCCCCATGGCTGCTCTCTAGCTGCCCTCCCTCTGCATCCCTGCCTGTGTCCCTCTCTCCTCACCCCTCCCCTCAGTGGCCACAGTGAATGACCTCGCCTGCAGGGGCCTGGACAAACTGGAGGAGAAGCTGCCCCTTCTCCAGCAACCTTCAGACTCGGTACCCAGACCACAGGCCCCCGGGCGGCGTGGGCTGGGCCAGAGCAGTGGGAGGAGGCGGGTGCCGCCCGGGAGCACAGTCCGACTCCTGCTCCCTCCAGGCCCCAGCAGAAAGCCCCGCGGCAGGTGCCGGGGTGCAGGCCTGTGGTCCCAGCAGCTCAGGAGGCTGAGGCAGGAGGATGGAGCCAGCCTCAGCAACCTAGTGAGGCCCTGAACAGCTCAGTGAGACCCGTCTCTAAATAAAATACCAACAGGGCTGCGGAGGGGCTGGTGGTCGAGTGCCCCTGAGTTCAGCCCCAGTTCCAGAAGACCAGCCAGATGAAATAGTCAGTGGTCAGCACCAACTCACACGCCGCCCGTGGGTGCTGGTGACCGCCCACGGACCCGGGGGGGCCATTTTATAGAGGGAAAGCGAGGCACAGGGTCAGGAGTCCGAGGCCTCTGAGTCCCAGCTCCAGGGAATTGGGCAGGGGACAGGACCAGAACCGGGCAGCACCTGCAGTGGGCCCCTCCCACCAGGTGGTGACCTCGGCCAAGGACGCGGTGGCTAGTAGTGTCACAGGCGTGGTGGACCTGGCCTGGCGGCGCCGCTGGAGTGTGGAGCTGAAGCGCTCTGTGAGCCACGCCCTGGACACTGTGCTGGGCAAGTCCGAGGAGCTGGTGGACCACTTCCTGCCCATGTCGGAGGAGGAGCTCGGTGAGGCCAGCACCCTCCCCGCCCCCCGACCTTCCTGCCCAGCGAGCCTCTCTGCAGGGTCCAGGTCAGAGAGGTCCGGGACTGGCCCCAGGACACACAGTGGGGCAGCAGGAAACTCGAACCCAGGCCTGCCCTCCCAGCCCCCTCCAGTGGACCCTCGGCCTGTCCTTCTGCAGAAGGACACCCAGACCCCAGCGGGGCATCTCGAGGACCAGGGTCGTCTCCGTGGCCGTGTCCTCCCTCCCGAGCACCCAGCGAGCAGAGGGGGCGCGCCGCTCCTGGTCTCTGGCCTGTCTTGGAGAAGCAGGCACAGGCTCAAGCCCTCGTCCTGTGGACAGGGTCCCCAGCCCTACTGTCCCCGAGCTCCCTGTCTTGTCTGGGGTCGTGGATACCTGGAGGCGATTCTTCTCAGGTCCTCTTTTGAGCACAGTGGAGTACGCGGGCCGCGCCCCTGGGAAGAGAGGCCGAGGCCTAGTGGGCAGCCTGGGTGTGGACCGGTCCCTGGAGAGGCGTCGGGCTAGTCGGGGAGCAGCGGCCTGGGTGGGATGGTCTGCCTCCCGCCTCCCGCCTCAGTGCCCCTCTGTGACGTGGGCTGACAGGAGAGATGCTGGCTTGGGGAGGAGCCACGCTGACCCTGTCCCTGTCCTGTCTTCTAGCGGCGCTGGCAGCTGAGGCCCAGAGCCCAGAGGTGGGCTCCGTGGAGGACCAGAGGAGGCAGCAGGGCTACTTCGTGCGCCTGGGCTCCCTGTCAGCGAAGATCCGCCACCTGGCCTATGAGCACTCCCTGGGGAAACTGAGGCAGAGCCGACTCCGTGCCCAGGACACCCTGGCCCAGCTGCAGGAGGCCCTGGAGCTGGTGAGCGCCCTCCCCCTGCTCCTGTCCGCAGTGCCCCCAGCGGGCGTGGGCTGAGCCGGGCGTGGGCTGAGCCGGGCGCATCCGAGAGGCTGGTAGCTGGGCCCCAGCACGGGCTGCGAAGGCCCCGAGGATGAGCGCTGGGCTGGACTTCCCAGGGCAGCTCGGGAGGAAGGGACCTGCCCTCCCCGCCCGGCCCTCGAGACACGGCCTCCTCCTCCCCTCCCTAGAGATACCTGCTCCTCCACCTCAGGGGCTCAGGACCCCACTTGGGGGGACCCCCGGCCCCCTCTTCCCCTCCGGGGTCCAACACATCAGCCAGACTGTCCTGGGCTGGCTCACCGGGCCACTGGCTTCTGGTCCCCCACCTTCCAAGGCTCCAGCTCCATCTGGACCCGCCTGGCTCCTGAGCCCCTCCCCTGACGCACAGCCTGTCCTCCCCACAGTGACCCCCAGAGGGCACCTGTGAGCACCGTGTCAGGTCCCTCCCTCCTCGGCCCGCAGCCCTCCATAGCTCCCACCTCCTTTGGGATCCACGTCCCAGTCCTCCCTGCGGCCCACGAAGCCTTGTGCAATCCCAGTTCCCTCCTGCCTCCTCTCCTCCCCCCCTCCCCCGCTCCCTCTGCTCCAGCCAACAGGGCGGGCTCCTCCGGCTCCAGGGCCTTTGCACAAGCTGCGCCCTCTGCCTGGGGCACTTCAGTTCCTGCCTAGTCACACCTTGCTTCTGGGTAACCATGTGACCTGCCTCTTCACTTACTGGGTTTTGACATCTCCCCTCCAGACTGAGACCTTGTGAGGACAGGGACCTGCCCCGCTCAACCGCTCAGTGGTGTTTACTGAGCACCAGCGGTGGCCCGGGCCTTGCTGCAACACTGGCTGGCCCATCCCTGGCAGCAGCACATAGTTGAGGCTTACTGAATACACATCGGGAAGTCAGCTGTGTGCCGCGTGCCGCCACCCGCGTAGCTTGCCCACCGTGGGAAGCGGCCCTGCCCGTGCTGCCCGCTGTGGCTCCAAAGCAGGCGAGGAGACTTGCCCCTTGAACCACACTGAACAGCAGCTCGGCAGCCGGAAGCCCATGCCCAGGGCCGTGCAGCGTCCCCACCACCCACCCCAGAGCTCTGTCCCCATGAAGCGCCAGCTCCCGCCCCCTCCCTGCCCCCGTCCACATGCTGCGTCCTGTCTGTGGCTCTGAAGGCCTGCGCTTCACTCCTGTCCTGTGGGTGGACCCCGGCGTCTGGCCCTTTCCCTCAGCACAGCGGGGGAAGGTGCCTTCCCCATGTGACAGGTGTGGGGTTTCCTTCTTTTATGGGCTGCTTGAGCCGGGCGCGGTGGCCACGCCTGTCATCCCAGCGGCTCAGGAGGCTGAGGCAGGAGGTTGAGAGGTCAAAGCCTCTCAGCAAGGCCTTGTCTCTAATTAAAAACTAAAAAGGGCTGGGGACGTGGCTCGGTGGCCAAGTGCCCCGGGTTCAATCCCCGGGGTCTCCGCCCTGCGGAAAAAAAGGCCGGTGACTTCCAGTGGCACTGGGACCGTGTTTGCTTCCACGTACTTTCCTTGGCAGTGCTGGGGTGGACCCAGGCCCCGCTCTGCCCGGTGCTGTCCTGCCCCTGCGCAGGTGTGCGGCTGCACCTCTGGGGGACGTTGGTCCCCAGCAGCCCTCTGGGCAGGCCCTGTCCCTGACGCTGAAAGCATAGTGCCCCGCCTCAGGCCATGACGTGTGCTTGGAACCCAGGGGTCCGCCAGCCCGAGGGCAGGAGCGGAGTCCTGGGGAGGGTGTCTTCTAGACGGAGACTGGGGGTGGCCAGGCAGGAGCACGGGAGGGGAGCACGGGCCAGTGTGTCCAAGAGCCGGGCAGCTGTGGAGCTGCGGGGAGGGTGGGTCCTGAGGGGCAGTGAGGTGGGGGGGGGGCAGACTGGCCTGCCAGATCCTCAGTCCTGGAAGGTGGCATCCAGATGGTGCTCACTAAGTGCTCTCTGAGGCCAGTCCAGGCTGGAGCTGGTCCTCAAGCCCCCAACCCAGATCCTTCAGTCCCGGCCTCCATCCCTGCAGATCCACCGATCGCAGAGCGGGGCCGGCCCCTCCCCTGCAGCCCAGTCTGGGAAGGCGACGTCGCAGTGGGAGGACCAGCGTCCCCTGGAGAATGGGCGCAGGCGCAGCCAGGTGAGGAGGGGGGAGGGGGGCTGATGGGGGACAGGTGGGGGGCAGGTGAGGCTGCAGGGAACGTGGGTTTCTGGAACGATCGAGGGCGGCCAGGAGCCAGTCTTGAGCTGCCTAAACCAAGGTTGAGGTCAGCTGGTTGGGGGACCCTGGGGAGAACCCAGACAGGGCAGCGGCCCTACTGTGTGTCCCAGAGAGAAACTGAGGCCGAGCGGGGTTTCAGTAGCCCTGTGTCTGCACGGCGGAGACTGAAGTCCCCAGCCCCACTCCAGGTCCACTGAGGGCCAGAGAGACCCCAGCCGGGGCGTGGCCAGGCCCCTGAGGTCCCGCCCTCCGCAGGCGGAGCTGGAGACCCTGGTGCTGTCGCGCAGCCTGACCCTGGAGCTGCGGAGCACGGTGGAGGCGCTCGAGGCCAGCGTGCGGGGCCTGCCCGCCGGCGCCCAGGCGAAGGTGGCGGAGGTGCGGCGCAGCGTGGACGCCCTGCAGGCCGCCTTCGCCGACGCCCGCTCCTTTGGGGACGTGCCGGCGGCCGCGCTGGCCGAGGGTCGGGGCCGCGTGGCCAGGGCCCACGCCTGCGTGGACGAGCTGCTGGAGCTGGTGGTGCAGACGGTGCCGCTGCCCTGGCTCGTGGGGCCCTTCGCGCCCATCCTCATGGAGCGGTCCGAGCCCCTGCTTGGCCTGGAGGACTGGGTGGACGAGGTGGTGGGCGACCCCGACCCGCGCTGGGCGCACATGGACTGGCCAGCCCAGCAGAGAGCCTGGCAGGCCGAGCACGGCGACGGGACGGGCCTCCCCGGGGGCGCCGGCGTGGAGGAGCCCGAGGCCCCGCGGCGCCAGGTCAAGCACACGCTGATGCCGGAGCTGGACTTCTAGCCCAGGGCGGGGCCGGCCCTCTGCTGCCCCCTGGTGGCCCGCGCCCGCGCCAACGGCCTTGCCCGGCCTGGGCGTGGCTGGGACCTTTGACCGGCACCTTCCTTCAGGTCCGGCCCTCCCACAGCGTGCGGGGACCCTGGGGATCGCGCGGCCTAGGCAGGGGCGTGGCCGCAAAGCCTCTCAGGCCATCCTCAGCTCTTTACCGCCCTGTCCTGCCCCAGCCCCCAGGGCTGCTCAGAATCCTCTGGGAAGGACACGTTCTGCCCAGTGGTGTCCTTAAGGCTTTGGAAGGGAGCCCCTGTCCTCCAGACTGGCCATCTCACACTGAGGGGTCTCCAGAGATGCCAGCTGGGCCCGCTCAGCCCACCAGACCCAGGTGCTTTGTCGTGTTCTCTCCAGAATAAAGACGCTTCGCGTTGTCCAAGGGTCCAGGGCCTCTGTACCTGGTGGATGGGCCTCAGAACCAGGCTATGGGGGCCTCAGAAGAATGTGACTGCAGGACACGAGGAGAGTGGCCTCAAGTCAGCATTTGAGGCCACAGAGGAGTGGTGCCTCCCTGTGTGTGGAGCCTGCTGCCTGAGCCAGCTGGGCCCTCGGCGCACCGCCTAAGGGGAAGCCCTTCTCACCTTAGTATAAATGAATTTCTTGGAGACCGCAGGGAGAAAGACCTAAGAGAAGGAAGCGGATGAGGAGGCCCCTCTTCTGCTCCCCCGACCTGCTGGGCTGGCATGGTTGTGTCCCCTGCTGCACTGGTGGGGTGGGGGAGACAGGCAGGGCAAGGCCACAGCCAATCTTGGGGGCCCTCCCATCTCCTGACCCCATTCTTGGCTGCCCCTCTGATTCCCGTGGCTGGAAGGGTGTTGGGAAACCACCATGTGGCTTGGTGAGATCAGGCTGCCCCCTGGCTTCCTTGGTGCCTGTCCCGAGGATGGCTCTGGGAGCCCGGCCCCCTCCCGCCAGCCAGTTAGCCTCCGGCCTCTGCTCTGGAATCTCCATGCTCCCTGTGGCTCTCAGACCCACCATCCAGCTTCACTCTCTGACACTGGTCTGTGCCCACCTCCGGGCCTTTGGGGAAGCTGTGCCCACCTCCCGGGTGCCCTGCCAACCTCCTGCCTGACTCCAGGACATGTGTCGCCCACCCTCCAGCCCCAGGTGTGCCTCTTCCAGGAAGCCTTGCAGGCTGCACCCACTGGCAGGCCTCCTCTGCCCCCAGCCAGCTAGGAGAGGCCAGGACTCCTACCCCGCCCTGGGCCACGGCCCCTCCCACACCAGGCTGCCATGCTGCAGGGCCAGGCCTGGTGAGGGGTGCCGGGGAAGGGCATTCTGGTACCGGCACCAGCCCTGGCAGAGGCGTGACGGGGAGTCACTTTTGAGTGGGTGGGCGGAGGAGAGGGGAGAGAGTGGTCAAGGCTACCCTGCCACTTGGGTTGGGTCCCAACTTGCCGCCAGCTACAAGGGCAAGGGATGCCCCGAGCCTCTTCTCTGGGAGCTGGGAGCAAAGGGGTGGCAGCTGTGCCCACCCCAGTAAAGACCCAGTGTGGACACTGCCATGCACTCGCTTGCTGGTTCCTTCAACAAGCACTTATTGAGTGCCTGCTGTGTGCAGGCACTTCTCTGCCCTGGGGACACAGTATTATGTCCTCTGGGAGTTTACAGTGCAGTATGGGAGACAGATAATGAGGAGGAAAACAAGTGATTTTAGTGTTAATAGATGGGAAAAATGAAAGGGGAGGGGTGGGGGGCGGTACAAAAGGGTGACTATTTTAAGTTGGGGAAGCTTAGGGAGGCTGCTCTGAGGAGGTGGCATGGAGATAAGGGGTTGGGGAAAAGGTGGCCTGGGTGGAGCCAGAGCCTGTGCAGAGGCCCTGGGACTGGACCAAGCCTGAGGAGTTGGAGGAGCAGCAGGGAGCCCCCATGGAGGAGGGTGGGGAGAGGAGCCAGGGAGGGGACCCTGTACTCTGGGCAAGACCTCGGGGGCTGTGGGCAGAGGAGGGGGACTTCACAGGGGTGTCCATCATCGTTTTTACTGGCTTTCTCTCGCCCACTTGGCGGAGGCTGCCTTTGGGAAAGGGAAGGGCACGTCTGGGGCCCTCCTGCCACCCTTGGAAGCACAAGCCTCCAGAGGGAGGGAGGGAGTGGGGCACCCCTCTGTGTCCCGACTGTTTGGCAGACACAGTGCTGATTCCAAGGAGACGGCCTGGGGCCACCAGGCCAAGAGGCCGGACCCTGCCTCCTCCCAGCTCGGGCCGGAGCGGATTGGATGCGCTGGGGCTGGGATCCCGTTCTGGCGGGGTCCCAGCAGTGGGCAGGGGACGCCCAGGGAGGGCGAGTGTTAGCGCTCTGCTTTGCTGGCCCCCTTGGTCCACCCGTAGCCCACTTGGCGTGGGACCCGAGACTGTCCAAATCCTCTCTGTCACTTCCTGGACCTGTGGCCTCTGGCCCACGACACCTCCTCCTGGGAGCCTCCCAGGAGGCCCAGCCAGCTTCTAGGGCACCTCCAGCTCTGCTCTGCTCCATCTTGGTCTGTATTTTGACCCAAGTTCTTTCTAGAAAGGGACATGTCCCTTCCCTTGTCAGGACACCCCTGCTCTTGCTAAGCGAGTGCTCTGCTCATGGGGTGCCAGCACTGGGGCGGAAAGGTCACAGGTGTGACCTTGCTTCCTGCTCAGCACCAGCCTGATGGGCCCCAAAGTTTCCCAAGTGTCAAACTTTGTGCCAGGCACTGTTCTAGGTGCTGGCACTTGATGGGAGACAAAACAGGCCTGGCAGAGGGGAGGGATGGAGGCAGCTGAGTGGGTGTCTGGGGAAGGTGCGCCAGCAGAGGGCATAGCTGTGCAAGGGCCCTGGGGCAGGGCCGCACCTGGTGTGCCATGTTAATGGCAAGGCGCCTGTGTGGCTGGAGCAGGGGAGCGAGGCGGGGGGAGGGCAAGGCAGGGAGGCCACCTGCGGGCACAGTGGGGCGCCGGGGGTGGGGAAAGCCGAGGCACCAAGATGGTAGCTAGCCAAGGTGTCCCGGGGGGCAGGACCTGAGCTGTGTCCATCTGGTGGGTGGAAATGGAGGCAGAGGGCAGGCAGGGGTTCCCTGGGGCCTGGGAGGGGAGCCCAGTGGCCCCTGAGGCACTTGGCCTGGTGCAGGCAGGGGCCATGGGCACAGTCACCATCCTGTGCTGAGAGCAGGGGAAAGGTGCTGGGCCCTGAGCCCACGCCGGGCCCACAGGCAGGCATGTGACTGCCCCCCCCAGTCCCACTGGCCGCCTGCCTCTGCTGGCCCGGCAGCACCCGCCCCAGACCCTATAAGGCCTGGGAACAGGGAGCTCAGGCAGCTGCCAGCTGCAGCCTGTCACCCCGTGGGAGCCTCGCGCACTTAGGTCGGCCGCTTCCTGCGCCGAGACCCGGGCTGCAGGTGGGCGCAGGAGCTGCCGGACCACTCAGCAGGGCCACGAGGACCCTGTTCCCGCTCCTTCTCTGTCCCTTCTAGCTGTGGAGACCATCACCATGTCTGCTGCAGAGGAAGGGAGACAGGACCCCCCCAAGTCCAAGGGCAAGGTAAGGGGGGGCACATCCTGCCTGGCCTGGGGACTCCAGCCTCCAAGGTGTCCTCGGCTCCGGGCAAGACCCCCGTGGGGCGGGAGGGCTGGAGAAGCCTGAGGGCGTCACAGCCTCCAATGCCTTCCCCATGGCGTGACCCAGGCGAGCCCCGCCCCACCGGCCTCAGTTTCCCCGTCTGTGCAAGGGCAGCAGCAAGCAGTGGCCTTGGCATTCTGGTGGCCAAGTCCTCTCCGTCCACGGGGCAGGCTGTGTCTGCCGGCTGCTGCGTAGACGTCCAAGGTCACTGGAGCAAATGCGGGGTGGGGCTGGGGGTCCCCGGGCCGAGCTCACGCTGCCCCACCCCGCAGACCCTGAGCAGCTTCTTCGGGTCCCTGCCTGGCTTCAGTTCCGCCCGCAACCTGGTGGCCAGCGCCCAGGGCTCCGGCAGACAGAGCCGGCCAGCAGCCAGCACTACAGGCGCCCCTGCCCCTGAGGCCACCCAGCCTCAGGCTCAGGGTGAGTGGACGGTGGTGGGGTGGGGGCCTGAGTGGGCCCAGACAGAGGGAGCCCCCAAAGGCACTGCTGAGTCCCAGACCCCACAGGCAGCCTGACAGGTGTGAGGACGGGAAGCGAGCTGGCCGTGGGGGCACAGACGGCGTGGGGACAGCATGCTCTCGCAGGCCCCACGCTCTGGGCTCCCACCCGGCTGCTGGTGTCCTGTGGGAAAGGCCGGGGGCTCTGCCCATCTGAGCTCCTGGAGGACTGCGATCCTGGCTCCCAGAGAGGGCAGCAGCTTCCCTGGGGCCACACAGCCTGGGTCTCCTTGTCCCAAGAGTCAGCTGGGACACTCTGGGCAGGCCCAGGACACGCAGAGCAGCTGCTGAGGGAACCCAGGGCTGGGGCGATTACCAGGGCTGGGCCTCGCTCTGGGCCCAGGGCCCCGGGCAGCTGACTTGTGCCTCACATACCTTGGCCAACAGGCAGCTGGCAGCTGCCAGGGGCGGGGCAGGGGCGGCCAGGGCTGTGTGGGCCAGGGGCTGGGCTGGGGCCAGCTGAGGACCCCACCGAGTCCTGCTCCAGGGCAGTGCACTGCAGGGGGGCAGGGAGACCCTGCAGGGGTCAGTGCCTGAGCCTGGCTGGACCCTCGATGTCACCTCCTGCTGTCCCTGGCCGGATGGCTGGGACACCCCTGACCTTTTGGGCTGTGCTGGGAAATTATGCAACAGGCTCCAGGGCAGCTGATCCCAACGGTGTCCCACACCCTTCCTGACAGCTTCTGTCCCCGCAGTGGCCACGGAGCCAGCACAGGTACCCAGGGGTACAGAGGGACTGCCGCAGCCTCCAGAAAAGGTGAGAAGGGCGGGCGGGCTGAAGCCTTCGGGCCTCTTCTGGGTGTCCCATTTCTGCCACCTAGGACGGGGAGGAGGCAGGCACGCCCCTGCGGGTCCTGCTGGGGGATCCGCATGGACCCCTCCCCTCTGGGCTGTCTCCACGCCTGCAGAACGGGCACGGGCTCCACCCGGCATGCAGCCAAACAGCACCATGCTCTGTGCTCACCAGGCTGAGTCCTCCACCGCCCCTCAGGGAAGGCAGCACAGAGGTGCTGAGCCACCCGCAGGTCACACAACAGGGTGTGGCAGGCCGTGGTCTGGACCTTTGGCAGTCACAAGCTCAATAACCCATGCCACCTCACCATCATCCTAGAAAGGGGGTCCACTGTGGTATCAGAGTCCCTGAGGCCTGGCCAAGCTGAAAGTCACAGCAGGACAGCAAAGCCCTGGCACCAATCTCCCCAGCACAGGTCCCCAGTCTAGAGCTTTCATCTGCCAGATCCGGGGACCTCAGAGGGCCAAGAAGTGCTGGGCTCACCCCTGAAGGCTCTTGAGCCCCAGTCCAAACACACCTGGCAGCCGGGCATGGGGGCCACACCTGTAATCCCAGGGGCTTGGGAGGTTGAGGCAGGAGGATCGCGAGTTCAGAGCCGGCCTCAGCAACTCAGGGAGGCCCTGTCTCTAAATATGAAAGGGGCTGGGGATGTGGCTCAGTGGTAAGTGGCCCTGGGTTCATTCTCTGGCAGCAAAAACAAACAAAACATACACTCAGCAGCAGAGGCCACACCCCTCTGCATCAATTGAGCACCTACTGTGTTCCAAGGGTTAAGGTGCCCTGATTCACCTTCACCTTTCCTGAAGGAGATGCCATTGTAATCACCATTTTTCGGGCTCAGAGAAGGACTGTGGCTTGTCTCAGGTCACATCTCGAGTACAGGAGAGAGCTAACTCAAACCCAGCTGTTTCAGAGCCAAGGTGGGCACCTGAGCTAACCGTGGGCAGAGCCAAGTGTGGAGAAGAGAATGTCAGCTTCTCAAGCCTAGTAACCATGGAAACCGGGGCCAGCTCCTTCCCTGCAGTGCAGCCGTCTTGGCCTTGCAGGGTGCTGAGCAGGATCCCTGGCCTCTATCCCCGCCAGGCCAGCACACCCGAGTCATGACACCACAAGTGTCCCAGAAGGCAGGACCTCCCCAGTTGAGACCTGTTGAAGTAAAAAGCGCATGCTTGGGCTAGGTGCAGTGGCACACACCTGTCATCCCAGCAGCTCAGGAGGCTGAGGTAGGAGGATTGGGAGTCCAAAGGCAGCTTCAGCAAAAGCAAGGCACTAAGCAACTCAGTGAGACCCTGTCTCTAAAATGCCAAAAGGACTGGGGATGGGGCTCAGTGGTTGAGAGCCCCTGAGTTCAATCCCTGATACCCAAAACACAAACAAACAAAACCCCCCAAACCAATCTGCCTTCTCCACTGCTGCTGGGAAGCCAGGCTTGAAATCTGCCAGAGAATACAACAGGTGACCACAGCACAGGGACCTTCGTGACATGGCTGAGCCTGAGGCCTGGGACCCTGGCGAGTATGCAAGAGCCACCAGTGGGGACTCTATTGAATGGGGCGTTGGGAATAACTGGAAAAGAACTTTGGGCGCACTGTGACACCGGCTCACGAGCGTGCCCTGGGACGCCGGGGCCAACATGGCTGACAAAGAGACGGTGTGTCCGGTGGGATGGGGCAGTGTTTCCAGGGAGCAGGGCCTGCTGCCAAGGGAGGATGGTGAGCTCTGGGGTGCAGCACCCCCACTCTGCTGACCACTTGTGTTCTTTCTTTTCAGCTGATGTCAGAGGCCAAAGCCCTGGCATGCTCCCAGATGACCAGAACCAAGGGGGCCATCTCCTCTGGAGTGGCCAGTGTGATGGATGCAGCTAAGGGCGTGGTCCAGGGAGGCCTGGACACCACACAGTCAGCACTCACGGGCACCAAAGAGGTGCTCTCCAGCGGGGTCATGGGGGCAGTAGACATGGCCAAAGGGGCTGTCCAGGGAGGCCTGGACACTTCAAAGGCCGTGGTCATTGGCACCAAGGACACAGTGACCAGTGGGCTCACTGGGGCAGTGAATGTGGCCAAAGGAACTGTCCAGACCGGCATGGACACCACCAAGAACGTGCTGATGGGCACCAAGGACACTGTATGTAGCGGGGTGACAGGGGCCATGAACGTGGCCAAAGGAGCTGTCCAAGGGGGCCTGGACACGTCAAAAGCTGTCCTCACAGGCACCAAAAATACAGTGACATCTGGACTCACCGGAGCAGTGAATGTGGCCAAAGGAACTGTCCAGACCGGCATGGACACCAGCAAGAACGTGCTGACCGGCACCAAGGACACTGTATGTAGCGGGGTGACAGGGGCCATGAACGTGGCCAAAGGAGCTGTCCAAGGGGGCCTGGACACGTCAAAAGCTGTCCTGACAGGCACCAAAAACGCAGTGTCCACAGGGGTCATGGGCTCTATGAATGTGGCCAAAGGGGCCATACAAACTGGACTGAGCACGACCCAGAATATCGCCACAGGCACCAAGGACACCGTCTGCAGTGGGGTGACCAGTGCCGTGAACGTGGCCAAAGGAGCTGTCCAGGGGGGCGTGGACACCACGAAGTCTGTGGTCCTGGGCACCAAAGACACTGTGTCCGCGGGGCTCACAGGAGCAGTCAACGTGGCCAAGGGGGCCGTCCAGACTGGACTGGACACCAGCAAGACCGTGCTGACTGGCACCAAGGACACAGTGTCCACTGGGCTCATGGGGGCAGTGAATGTGGCCAAAGGAGCTGTCCAGGGGGGCCTAGACACGTCAAAAGCTGTCCTCACAGGCACCAAAAATACAGTGACATCTGGACTCACCGGGGCAGTGAATGTGGCCAAAGGAACTGTCCAGACCGGCATGGACACCAGCAAGACCGTGCTGACGGGCACCAAGGACACAGTGTCCACTGGGGTCATGGGGGCAGTGAATGTGGCCAAAGGAACCGTCCAGACTGGTGTGGACACCACCAAGAACGTGCTGATGGGCACCAAGGACACCATTTGTGGTGGAGTCACTGGGGCCATGAACATGGCCAAAGGAGCTGTCCAGGGGGGCCTGGACACGTCAAAAGCTGTCCTGACAGGCACCAAAAATACAGTGACATCTGGACTCACCGGGGCAGTGAATGTGGCCAAAGGAACTGTCCAGACCGGCATGGACACCACCAAGACCGTGCTGACGGGCACCAAGGACACTCTATGTAGCGGGGTGACGGGGGCTGTGAATGTGGCCAAAGGGGTAGTCCAGGGGGGCCTGGACACCACCAAGACCGTGCTGACGGGCACCAAGGACACAGTGTCCACTGGGCTCATGGGGGCAGTGAATGTGGCCAAAGAAACTGTCCAGACCGGCATGGACACCACCAAGACCATGCTGACCGGCACCAAGGACACTGTCTGCAGTGGGGTGACAGGGGCCATGAATGTGGCCAAAGGAGCTGTCCAGGGGGGCGTGGACACCACGAAGTCTGTGGTCCTGGGCACCAAAGACACTGTGTCCGCGGGGCTCACAGGAGCAGTCAACGTGGCCAAGGGGGCCGTCCAGACTGGACTGGACACCAGCAAGACCGTGCTGACTGGCACCAAGGACACAGTGTCCACTGGGCTCATGGGGGCAGTGAATGTGGCCAAAGGAGCTGTCCAGGGGGGCCTGGACACGTCAAAAGCTGTCCTCACAGGCACCAAAAATACAGTGACATCTGGACTCACCGGGGCAGTGAATGTGGCCAAAGGAACTGTCCAGACTGGCGTGGACACCACCAAGACCGTGCTGACGGGCACCAAGGACACCGTTTATGGTGGAGTCACTGGGGCCATGAACGTGGCCAAAGGAGCTGTCCAGGGGGGCCTGGACACAACAAAAGCTGTCCTCACGGGCACCAAAGACACTGTGTCCACGGGGCTCACAGGAGCAGTCAACGTGGCCAAGGGGGCCGTCCAGACTGGACTTGACACCACCAAGACAGTGCTGTCGGGCACCAAGGACACAGTGTCCACTGGGCTCATTGGGGCCGTGAACGTGGCCAAAGGAGCTGTCCAAGGGGGCCTGGACACGTCAAAAGCTGTCCTGACAGGCACCCAAAACGCGGTGTCCACAGGGGTCATGGGCTCTATGAATGTGGCCAAAGGGGCCATACAAACTGGACTGAGCACGACCCAGAATATCGCCACAGGCACCAAGGATACCGTCTGCAGTGGGGTGACGGGGGCCATGAACGTGGCCAAAGGAGCTGTCCAGGGGGGTGTGGACACCACGAAGTCTGTGGTCCTGGGCACCAAAGACACTGTGTCCGCGGGGCTCACAGGAGCAGTCAACGTGGCCAAGGGGGCCGTCCAGACTGGACTGGACACCAGCAAGACCGTGCTGACTGGCACCAAGGACACAGTGTCCACTGGGCTCATGGGGGCAGTGAATGTGGCCAAAGGAGCTGTCCAGGGGGGCCTGGACACGTCAAAAGCTGTCCTCACAGGCACCAAAAATACAGTGACATCTGGACTCACCGGGGCAGTGAATGTGGCCAAAGGAACTGTCCAGACCGGCATGGACACCAGCAAGACTGTGCTGACGGGCACCAAGGACACTCTATGTAGCGGGGTGACAGGGGCTGTGACTGTGGCCAAAGGGGTAGTCCAAGGGGGCCTGGACACCAGCAAGACCGTGCTGACTGGCACCAAAGACGCAGTGTCCACTGGGGTCACTGGGGCAGTGAATGTGGCCAAAGGAACTGTCCAGACTGGACTGGACACCACCAAGAACGTGCTGATGGGCACCAAGGACACTGTCTGCAGTGGGGTGATGGGGGCGATGGATGTGGCCAAAGGAGCTGTCCAGGGGGGCCTGGACACATCAAAAGCTGTCCTCACAGGCACGAAAAATACAGTGACATCTGGACTTACCGGGGCAGTGAATGTGGCCAAAGGAACTGTCCAGGGGGGCCTGGACACCACCAAGACCATGCTGACGGGCATCAAGGACACCGTCTGCAGTGGGGTGACCGGGGCCATGACTGTGTCCAAAGGGGTAGTTCAGGGGGGCCTGGACTCCACGAAATCTGTGGTCCTGGGTGCGAAGGACACTGTGTCCACCGGGCTCACAGGAGCAGCCAATGTGGCCAAAGGCACTGTTGAGGCTGGCATGAGCTTCGCCAAATCCACGCTGCCCGGCACCAACGACACCGTCTATGGTGAGGTCACCCATGTGGTCAGCCTGGCCCAAGGAGCCATGCAGGGGGCCCTGGACCCCAGCACCACTGCACTGACCAGCACTGCGGAAGCTGGTCTTGCTGGGCTGGCCAGGGCAGGGAATGCGGCCTCGGGTGCTGCCCACACCAGTCTCAGCAGTAGCCGAAGCTGGTGTCCTGAGGCCCAGGCCGAGGGCTGGGGTGGACCTGTTAGCTACAGCGCTACAGACCCAGTTGGCCAGCAGACCGCTCTGACCCCCACAGAGGCCCTGTCCTCCAGGGTCTTCAACCTCCCAGATCCCCCTGGAGCTGGCTGGGAGCCTACTGGGGAAGCCACAGGTGTCACCACGGCCCTGATGCCTGATGTCACGGACCTCACCCACGGGGCCCTGAGCGAGGCGGCGGCGGGGCAGCAGAGGGCCTCAGCTGTGTGCCAAGGAACCACTGGCTTCGCCACGCTCCGAGACGAGCTGGAGGGGCTGGGGGAGATCTTCCACCCCATGAGCTCCGAGGAGCAAGGTGAGTGGGGCCACGGGAGGGCTGTCCCCCTGTCCCGGGCGCCCAGCCACCCTGCAGGGCGGTCTGGGCTGAAGGCTTCTTCCCCTCCAGCTCAGCTGGCGGCCTCCGGGCCGGGGCCCCGGGTGCTCTCGGCCGACCAGGGAAGCTACTTTGTCCGCCTCAGTGACCTGGCCCCGGGCCTCCGCCAGCGGGCTTTTGAACATGCCTTGAGCCACCTGCAGCACAACCAGTTCCAAGCCAGGGACACGCTGGCTCAGCTCCAGGACTCCTTCCAGGTGGTAAGAGACTCCCCCTCCTGGGCCCCCTGCCCCCAGACCCCTCAAATGCCCCTGTGGCAAGGCATCCAACGGGGCCTCAGCACTAGGCCCAGGCCGTGCTGTGCAGAGAGCAGGTGGCGGGGTGTCCCTCTGAGGCATGTTCTGGCCAACAAGGTGGCAGTGTGAAAGCCTGGAGAGGACAGAGCCAGCAGGACAGCAACCTGGGTGGGCACGTGCCAGGAGCTGGGCACGGTGGTGCAGTGGGAAGCTGGGAGGGGCGCCACAGGCTGGTACAGCTGGGCTCGGGGTGTACTGCAAACGTGGAGCACCCAAAGGTGTGTGGGTGAGGACGGAAGGCCCTGGTGACGACAGGAGGAAAGCAGGGTGCTTGGCAGCTGGGGACTAAACCCTGAGACTGGCTTTGGCCCTGGAGGCTTCTGCAGGAGCAGCAGGCTCAGTCTCACTGCAGGGAAGGCTGGAGGGAAGGCCCTGTGCGGGACAGGACGACGGGTCCTGGGAGGGCCGGGTGTATGTGCTGGGGACACAGTGACCAACAGTGAGGTAAGAAACACCCAGTGAAGGACAGTGATGGACAGTTAGTGACAGGAAGGGACAGAGCCACTTCCCGCAGTGGGCAGGGAGGGCTCACCCAAGAGGCAGCCTGGAGGAGTATGCCAGGGCTGAGTGGGCAGCACATGTCAAGGCCCTGAGGCCAGAGCATGCTGGGAGGGATCAAGGGACAGATAGGAACCTGAGTGACCCCTGCAGAGAGAATGATGGGGTGTTGGTGGGGATAAGGCCATAGATGTCCCTGAGGCTAGACCACACGGGCCCAGTGAGGACTTGGGTTTTACCTGAACAACGATGGGAAGCCATGTAGGGTCCTGGGCTGAGCATGCCATGATCCCACTGGCAGTCCACCTGAGCACCTCAGGGGATGGGACTGTGTCCTCAACACAGAGGAGCCCACTGCTCATGGCCTTCCTGCCAGGCCATGGGGAAGGTCTGGTTGTGAGACTCTAAGGCCAGCACCCTATGAACGTCCCCAGTCCCGGCCAAGGCACCATCATGTCCCCAGCACGTCTCTTTCCAGATTGAGAAGGCCATGAAGACTCCACAAGGACAGCTGTGCCTGGACCGGGGATCGAGTGCCAGAGCAGAAGATCTGGGTCCCCAAGAGGTGTGTCTGGTACTGGGTGGACCACCCCCAGCCTGGTCCTGGGTCCACTCACCGTGCTCCTTCCTCCCACAGGCGCAGGACACAGCAGTTCTGTCCAGGGTGTGCACCCTCCTCAGGCAGCTGCACACAGCCTCCAGTGGTCTGGCCTCCAGCCTCCAGGGCCTGCCGGCCGGGCTCCAACAGCAGGTCGGGCAGGTGCGGCACAGCCTCTGTGAGCTCTACGGCATCGTGTCCTCGGCTGGGTCCGTTGGGGAGCTGCCAGCCGAGCGCCTGGCCCAGAGCCGAGCAGGAGTGAGCCAGGCATGGCAGGGGCTGGACCAGGTGCTGGATGGCCTGCAGCACAGCCCCCCGCTTGGCTGGCTGGTGGGGCCCTTCGCCTTGGCCCCTGGTGGGCAGCCATAGGCATCTGCAGACCAGAGCGCAGGCGTCTCCTACTGCTTGCACTGCCCAGGGAGCCACACTCAGAGCCTCCTCCTGGCCCCAAATCCAGCTCTGGTCCCTCAGAGCCCTGGGCCCTGCAGGCTAGAGCTGGCAGACACAGGAGCCATAGGGCACGTGACTGTCTGGGTTCAGCCACCATGCTCCAGGGCCTAGGCCTATGTCCCCACTCCTTTCTCCCCTCTCCTGACCTAGGAGCTGGGCTCGCTCAGACCGCTGACCAGGGCCCCGCCTGAAACCCTTCAGTGAGCAAGTCAATTAGGAGAATGGAAACGCGCCCAGTGTAAGGTGCGCTCCACTTGCCCCACTGCAGACTCCTTATCTTTAGGGGGCTCTTCTAGGCCCTCAATGTGGCTCCACAGCTATCGTCTTACGGGTGGCTCCCACGACCACCTGGCTCTGAAAGCAATCCCAAAGCCCTGAGCAACCTCACTGTCTTTTTTTCTCATTTGGTACCAGGGATTGAACCATTGAACCAAGGGACACTTAACCACTGAACCACATCCCCAGCCTCTTTTTTATATTTTATTTAGAGACAGGGTCTCACTGAGTTCCTTAGGGCCTCACTAACTTGCAGAGGCTGGCGCTGGCTTTGAACTTGTGATCTTCCTGCCTCAGCCTCCTGAGCTGCTGGGATTACAGGTGTGGCCACCATACCCGACCCACATGGTCCCCCAACCCAGTACTAGGTATGGAACCCAAGACCTCCCACATGCCAGAGAAGTGCCCCACCGCTAAGCTCCGCTCACAGTCCTTTTATTTTGAGATAGGGTCTTGCTAAGTTGTCCTGGCTGGCCTTGAACTTAAGATCTTCCTGCCTCAGCCTCCTACCTAGGCGACAGGTGCACCCCCATACCTCATACGTAAGGTGTCTTGAGAACCTTGCTCCCTTGTTGCAGAATTGTGTTAGAATACCATGGCCACCCTGAGGCAGACACTCACCACCTCTGCTAGCACCCAGTGAGGCTGAGAAAGGGCTTCCTGAGGACAAAGCTGCTGCCAGCCAGCAGAGTCACCTCCACAGCTCTGCACTAGCTTGGCTGCTGGGTGAGGGAAGTGACGAACCAAGCTACTTCCTGTCTCTGGCCACTTACCCACAGTCCTACCCACAGTCCTCTGGTCCTTGAGGAGGCAGGGCTGAGGCAGCCAAGCAAAAGTGTGAGCAGAAGGGACGGAGCCTGACAGAGCCTGCTCAGCATGCTTTGAGATCTGGGTTAGGCCAAGGCCTGCCTGGGTGATAACTATGGAGACCCCTTCTTCCCTAGCCATACTCCCCTTGATCTTCAGGGGGACCCTGAGAGGGGGATGAGGACATTGGAGCTGCATCGATCAGAAAAACTGACAGGTGACCAACCAGCCCGCTTTCCAGTTCTAACCCTCTCCTCTCCTTGCCCCGAGTGCCCAGAGATGGGGACACTCAGGGTGTCCATGAGCCAGGAGCTTCCTTGCTGCTGGGCCCCACTCACTGCTACAGCGGGGAGCAGCTGCCTCATGGAAAGCCAGCGACCAGAGACCTGCTCGGCCGCCCTTCCCAGAACCCTGTAGCACAGTGATGACCATGCTACATGGAAACTTGCATCTCTTTTTTAAGCACCATCTTCTCTGAAAAGGACCCGGGTCCTTTGAGCTCCAGCAGGTGCAGGATGGGTGAGCTGCTTCGCCCAAGGGTCACCGTGGATGCCTGGAGTAGTGCAGGGCCAGGTCACATCAGCTTAGCTCTAAGCTGGAGAAGCTGTGCCTCAGATGACAGGGCTACTCTTGAGTGCCCAGCCAGCTCTGCAAGGCTCCTTCTGACTGTGCCACATGCAGTCACTAGATGGCGGGGCCAGGACATCAGGTCTATCCAAACCAAACCTGGGTCTGAGGCTCAGGAGTTCCTCCCTGGAGACCACACCTACTTCCCATCTGGATAGGGGAACTTGGTCATCACAGGCAGGGGACAAACACGGGAAGCCACTGTTGAAAGAACTACCAAGTAACAGGTGTCCTCTCTAAATCCATATAGCAGAGTCATGAGGTGGGGTCACCCTCTTGCACTCGTGAGGAAGGCCACATGCCAAGCTCACAGGAGCTGGCAATGCAGTTGGCACGAGCGGGGAGGCCCACAGCAAGGCTCACGCGGGGTAAAAGCTCAGTAGAGGAGACAACTGCAGCACCCCTGTAGGCCCAAATGCCTGGGGGCGCTGAAGCCTCCTACAGCCTAGGGGCAACAGACACACTAGAGTCAGGTCACATAAGCTGGGACATTCAGGGAAGGTGTACTCTGCACTCTGCCCTCTGAGCCACCTCTGTTCCTGCTTGGCCTGCCCACACCAGGCTGCCAAAGGCAGGAAGAGCCACCCCGCAGCCTCTGTCTGAGCTGTGAAGTTCCGAGCCTTGTTTCTCCTCCTCTCATGGAGGCCCTGCTCCGTCCAGCCTCCTTTGCCACTAGCACCACGGGGCCTGAGGTACTGCGAGGACAGTCACTCTCACTACTCATGGTGGCCCAGTAGCTTGACCCTCTGTCCCCTAAGGGCCTCTGACAGCTGCAAACTGCTCCCTGGCCCTGGGCTCCGCTTCACCCACCAGTGATGCTGGAAAACCAAGTCAATAAAAGCAATCTTTTTTCATTAAAAAACCCTTTATAGTCATTTCATGTCGGTCAGAAATCACAGAAATTAGGCAGAAAAAAACCCAAGGAGACAAATACAAACAGCACAGCGTTTCCCCAAAAGTTCTCTGCTCTCATGGGAGGCTGGGAAAGAGACGGGGCAGGCCTAGGACTCTACTGTGGCTGAGCTGGGCCAAAGCCAGGGCTGCCGGGCTCAGCTCTCCTCGTCCAGGGACTCCGAGTCCAGCTGCGCCCTCTCGTGCTCCTGCTCCTCGCTCCCAGGCCTGTCCAGATCGGGGCCCTCCCGTAGGCTGCTGGTGGGGCACAGCAAAGGTGGCACGTGAGGCTGCACTGGCCCTGTCCCTACCTCTGGAGCTGTCAGGCAGGGCCAGTCCTGAGGAAGAGCTGGTCCTGGCCCCAGGTTCTCGGGCACTGCCTTGCTCTCCTCTCCTGCCCCGCCCACTGCTAGGCAACTGTGAGCACCAGGAGCACAGCGCCCACCTGCTGTGGACGTGCCGCGTGGGAGGCGGATGGGCCAGCAGAGAGCAGGGCTGGGTGAGTGGGCACTGAACTAACCAGCCTCACCTGCCAGACACAGCCCGTGGCCTCAGCCCTGGCTGCAGGCGGGGACTGGTGTTCACAAACTGTGCCTGCCTGTCCCACGGGGTCGGCAAAATAGCACCTGCCCAGGCAGCTCAAAGCCCTGGAGCTGCCCGAGGGGGGGCACTGTTGGCCAGTGCCAGCCAGGTGGACCAAAGGCTAGCTGCAAATTTGTGACAGGGGACCAAAGTGGAGGGAACATCCCTGGGACTCTTCCCAGCAAGACCAGGTCCATCAAGAACCAGTGATAAGATAGTGGGGTACACTGCCCATTGCCTCCTCCCACAAAGGCTCCCCTCTTGCAGGTGACACTCACTTGTTGTGCAGATCTTCAGAGGAGCCACGTCTCAGGCCCTCCTCAGAGTCCTGCCCGTCCTCCTGCTCCTTGTCCTCCACATTCTCCCCTTTCTGGGACATGGCCTCACCATTCACAGGCGCTGAGAGACCTGGAGGACAGAGGGCCATGGCACACTGCTGGACTAGGTCTGGGATTCCCTTACCCTTTTTGTCCAGAGTCGGCTTTGAGTCAATATGCTGAAGGACGGTGAAGGACAGTCGACCCTCCTCAAAGGGTCACCCACGAGGTGGTAGCTGGGTGAGTCACTACTACAGCCAGCTCCACGCCCACAGGGCACCAGTCTTAAGAGAGGGGGGCCGCAAGTGACAACAGGGAAGAGCACATCTCAGCCTGACATATAAATAAAGAGCAGCCTCAGGGCTGTCCTGAATGGCCTTCAGCTAAGCCACTGGTATGACCTGAGCACCTACATTGGGACCACCTGACCCTGGCCACCCTACGAATCCCTCTGTGCTCTCAATGTCTCTAGCCTCCTCAGCCACCTGGGGCCCAGCAAGCTAGGCTGAGGCCTCGCACCCACACTGCCACAGCTGCCTTTCTGGGAACTCCCAGCTCCTGGCCTCACACACGCTTGGATCCCAGGGGCATGTGTGGCCCCCAGGCATCTGGGCTCTGGGCCCACAAGCAGCACAGGCACCTGCTATCACGAGCAGGCACTGTCAAGGCCTCAAGGCCACCTGCACTCTGTCTGGCACTCAGCAGAGCCAGAACACCCTTTGCCAACTATGCCGGGATGGAACCAGGTCTGCAGATGCTACCAACAGGAACACCCACTCCAGACAGTCTGGGGAAGAGAGCAGAGCTGGGTTCCCACCCAAAATATCCTGCAAGCACTGCTCCTCTGGCCAGGAGACCAAGGTTCAGAGGCCCATCCCACCCCTCACCGGTGCTGGGCTCCTCCTCCACCTTCTCCTTGGGGGCCTCTTCCCCAGCCAGCTTCTCCTCAGCCTTCTCTGCCTCGGCCTTCTCCTTCTCTGTTCCAGTTTTGTTCGCTTTCTGGATCGCCTCAATCTTTGGTCCCAGGACCCGTGACTTGAGCCGAGTATAGACTTCTGCCGCCTTCTCCATCACATCCTTGTTGGCCTTATATCGGCGAATCTGGCCACCAGGAGGCCCCACTTATTGAAGGCAGCTGGCCTTGCCCACCCCAGACCCTCCTCTCCAGTTGAGGCTGCCACCCTCCATGGGGTGCCCACAGCCACCAGCCCACCAGGAACCCCAGCCCAGGCATTCCTGACTGAGCCTGGCCCACTGCAGGCCCATCTCTAGTCCCACCATACCTTCTTCAATGTGGCCACCACATCTGTGTTCTTCTGCAGGATCTGAGAGGTCACCTGCAGGGTCCCTAGTTCTTCCAGTGCATTAAGACACCTCTTCACGTCCTGTCGGATGGGGAGTGAAAAATGGCAGCTCTGGGCAAGAGACATCCTGGCCTCTCTGCAGGGAAGGCTGCATGCTGCAGAGCAGTGCCACTTACTGTGCCACTGGCAGGGACTCAGGACAGGCAGGGATAACCCAGAATCCCACTGTTGGGGATCCTCCTGAGGCGCCCCTGCTGGCGAAGCTAGGCACTGCCCTTGGCAAGGCCATCCCATGAGGGACTCCACCAGTGGGGCCCTGGATTTGCCCAAGCTTCCCAAGAATTCTAAGGAAGCCCTGGATGCAAGTGGCAGAGGGGACCACACGGCTCAGGGAAGTGGCTGTGCTATGATACCATGGCCCCAAGAATGTCTTACCGGGTTGTCAACCTTGAGGGCAAACTTGATCTCACTGTGCAGTTTCTGGAGTTTCTCCTCCACAGAAGGTTCTAGGGCCAGGAAAGACAGCGAGTGGCAGGACTGAGCAGGCCTCCAGGCCAGCTGGGGCAATGCCTCAAGACCCCCAGAGGAGCCAGGGTAGGGGGAGAAGAGGGCAGGGGGCAGCTACGCCCACCCTGCACACGCTCCAGCCCCCGCCTCAGGGGTGCTGAGGACCTGCCTAGCGCCCTCTCGGACCAGAGAACCCCACCTCCATGCACTTGCTCCCATCCCCAGCAGACTCGGGCTGTGAAGCCCAGGCTGCTGGCTCCTCACCTTTCTTCTTCTCCACCTTCCGGTCTAATTGGAACCCTTCGGACCGCTTTCGGGTTCGTTCTACCTTCATGGACCTGTGGAGAGGCACCCCATCATACGGAACCCAGCAAACCATATAGTCCTCCCACCCAAGAACCAGGGCCTGGGGGTGGACCCACCCAAAGGGCAGAAGGAAACCTTTAGGAGGCCCCAGGGGCTGGGTTCAAGGACAGGTCAGAGCTTGTCACTATCTAGCTCCAGGACAGGACCAAGTCAGCTACAGGCTTCAAGCAGACCAAGACCCAGCCCCCTCTATGAGGGCTCTGTGAACCAAGCGGAGCGCTAGAACTCCTCCTCTACCCCTGTGGCAGAGGGCTGGCAGCAACAGAAAGCACTTGAGTTTGATATTCGAACGAAAGCGAGCACGCTTGTCATCCCAGTGACTCGGGAGGCTGGGGCAGGAAGATCATAATTTTGAGGCCAGCCTCAATAACTCAGCAAGACCCTGTGTCAAAATAAAAGACAAGGGGCTGGGGTTGAGGCTCAGTGGTAGAGTGCTCGCCTCGCACGTGTGAGACCCTGGGTTCAATCCTCAGCACCACATAAAAATAAATAAACAAAATAAAGATATTGTGCCCATGTATAACTTAAAAAAATTTTTTTAAATTTCTAAAGTTTAAAAAACCCAAAAAGGACTGGGGCTTGGCTCAGCGGTAGAGCGCCTTGGGTTCATCCCAGTACCAAGGAAAAAAAGCAAGTAAGTCGCACATCACACTCCACGGCACAGCAGTCAGAGGGTCACGCTGGCCGGTTCTCCAGGGCTGTCTGTTCACCAGTGGCTGGAATTCCATTTACAACGTGGGCCAGGGATGGGCTCCACGTCCCTCCCTCAGTGGGTCTCAGAACCACAACTACCAGGCTGGGGCTCGGCTGCTGCCCTTGGCACTGTGGACACTGGCCGTGTCGTTCTCTGGGGGAGGCATCCTGGGCACTGCAGGATGCTGAGCAGCATCCCTGGCCTTCACCTGCTCCATGCCAGGAGCTCCTCCAGTCACGACAGCCACCACTGCCCCCAAGTATCACCCAGGGATACCTAGGACCACAATCCTGGAGCCCTGGCTCCCCCGCAACTTGAACCCTCAAGTGGATTTGGCTCCAGGGCTAAATTCCAAAGCCATGCCTCGATGGGGGAGGAGACCTCCTGGGAGGCGGAGAAGCACGGGGTCCAGGCTGGGGTGAGGCTGGGGGCTGTGGAGCTGACCTGCCTCTGGGCTTCTCCTCAGGCCGCCCTCTCTTCTCCTTCTGGCTGGGTTTCCTCGGGGGGTCTGTACTTTGCGGTTGCAACTTCTTGGTCGCTTTCTTTGCCTACAGCAGCCAGGGCCAGGGGTGGGGTTGGAGCACAGGTGATGGGGCTCATGGTCTCAGACCCCAGACCACCCCATCTAGAGCTGCGGCTCCCCACTCCACGGCCCTTCTCCCTGCCTGCAGCTGGTGGGCAGGTTGACTCCTGATCTCCGGCCCTGAGAGGGCTGAGCAGACTGGGAGTCCAGGGCTCCACCAATGGAGGGGCTGAGCCACATTCCTGCCCAGCAGCTCAGGGTGGGGTGGGGACCCCTCCTCTGCCAGGAGCTGGGTTCCCCTTTGTAAATAAAGGGGGTGATGGAGAGAAGAGGTATTTTGCCAGGTTCCAATAAAGAAAGGAGACCTGGCCTGGGGTTGCCATCATGTGGGGCTCAGGCTATGAGGCCAGCCTGAATTCTGCCAGACTGCCAGTGTCACAAGTTAGAGAGCTTAATAGGACCACAGCCCAAGGCACAGAACAGGCTCACCAGCTGCCACCACTTCTCAGAGCCCTAACTGCTCCCACACCCACCCACAAGCTGTTTGTTCCCTTACAGTGGCCAGAGGGCACGTGTGAACACCTAAAATCAGACCTCTCTCCCCTCTGCCTACAGCCTCCATGGCTCCCACCTCCCTCGGGGTCAAAGGCCAAGTCCTCCCCATGGCTCATAGGTCCCTGTAGGACCTGCCCCATGCCCTTCTTGCCTCCCTCCTTCCTCTTTCCCCCTTGTTCCCTCTGCTCCAGCCAGGAGCCCCTCACTGTGCCTCTAGTATGTGAGGCCTCAGGGCCTTTGCATAGGTGGTAACTGCTGCCTAGAATGCTTTTCTCCCTAGATCCCCTCTCTAAAGTGGAAAAGAGGTTGGGGATATATTTGGTGGTGAGGCCTTGCTGGCATGTGTAAAGCCCAGGGTTCCATCCTAGCACCACAAAAATGGAAACCACTCTCCAGTTTGAGCCTTGGACACCCACGTCACTAGGGCTCTCCGTCAGCTCCCCCAGCCTGGGCTTCCAGGCCCACTCACTGCTTCGGCGCTACCTCCCCGGCAGGTGAAGGAACTGTGCACTAAGGCCACAACAGGGTGAGGGGGACAAGCACAGGCAGCAGCCCCCGCCACCCTCCAGGGCACACACCTCTCTCTCTAGGTCAGCCTCGGGCTCTGAGTCAGAGGAGGACGGGGGTCCGCGGCCCCGGGCCCGGCGGCCACGCTTCCTAAGGGGCTCGTCCTCCGTCCTGAGCTCCTCTCCACTGCTGCCGCCACTGCCCCCACACTCAACGTCCCCGCGCTCCGCACGCTCCCGTCGCCGCTCCTTCTCCTCCTTCTCCTGCTCCCGTAGCCGCCTCAGCTCCTCTTCCTGCTCACGCCTCCGCCGCGCCTCCAGCTCCCGCCGCCGCTCCTCATCCCGACGCTTCCATTCGCTGATGCGGTCCACTTCGTCACTGTCGCTGGGGCAAATGGCATTGGGGCCTCTGGTTCCCTCTGGACTCTGCCCCAGGACCCCAGCCCACCTCACACCTAGATTCTGTCCTAGGTGGACAGAGGACTTGGCCTGAACTCATACTGCCACCCCGAGACTGAGCTACAAGTAACCCTGGCTGACACCTACCTGTCACTGCTGGAGGTGGATGGTGGCCGCTCAGGCTTTGGTTTCCGCCCTCGGGGCTTTGGGGGAGGCTTCTCAACTGTGGAAGAGGGGGAGGGGGTGGTTCGTCCACCATCACTCGCAGGGCTGCTGGGTGAGGAGGACAGGGACGAGAAGCCTGCTCCAGCCCCCTAGCAGAGGCGGCCCAGAGTAGCAGCTGCAGGAGAGCAGGCGTCAGCCCTACCTGGCTTTCTGCCACGTGGAGGCTTCTTGACAGACACATCCGAGTCGGAGGAGGAGGGGGAAGAGGAGGAGGAAGACGCTGACCTCTCCAAGGCTACTGGCTCCTCCTTAGCCCCATCTGAATCTGCTTTGGAGTCTGAGTCAGAGGCTGATGGCACCTTCTGGAAAGTGACAGGGCCAGCCAGGAGGTCAGGAGGCTGAGGGGTGGGATGGGAGGCCAGGTGCACAGGGCAAGGAGAGGCTGAATCTGCCCTGGCCCGCCCCCCATTCAGGGCTCACTCTGAGCATCCCATCACCCCCTAAATCCACCCCCATCTCCACAGTGAAAACACAGGGCCACAGGCAGCCCTGGCATCTTGGGCCACGGCTGGATCCTTCACTTGGGGTAAGGGGGTCTCTCCCCAGGCCTCACTTCCTCACAGGTGACAGGGAGCAGAACAGAGCCCCGGGGTTTGGTGGCAGGATCGTCGTGCAGTCCTACACAGGGGCCACCCAGACAAGCTGCTTCCTTCGGCCTTCGACCGCCCAGCCCCAACACATAGCGCAAGCATACAGGGACGCATCGACACAGCTTTGTACACACTCTGGTACACCGACACACGTTTACAAACACACAACACACTCATGCACAAAAAAAACTCAGTGACACACAAAACATATCCATGGACACACCATCCACACTTATTCATGCTCATATTAGCACAGACACACACACACAATCAGACACAGGAACCCTCGAGGCTGTGTCGTTCCAGAATCCAGTTTTCCAAGCCTGATGGCGGCTTCTCAGCACCTGCTCCTGGTGCAGCATGAGCACGTGGGCGTTCAGAAACCTGCTGCTCTGTGGCACCTGCCTGCAGCCCGGCCCCCTTTCCCACAAGGGCCAAACTCTGCACTGAGGGCAGGGCCTGGCACCGTGACGAGAAGCCCTGGGTGAGCAAGGGAACAAAACCGACAGGGTCTACCTTTTTCTTCCGTCCTCCCAGGGGGCCCCGTCGTGGTGCTCGGACCACGGCTTTCTTCTCGGGGGTGAAGTCCTGGGTGAAGAGACAGGAGCTTCAGGGGCCGTTGCTGACTGGCTCCCTCACAGGCCCCCGAGCCCCCCATCAAGGAGCTGCTGCCTGCTGACCTGGTCACTGGTCTTTGCTGACTCTGATGAGCTCTCCGAGTCCTCTGCAGATGGAGACACACTGGCCTCATCCAGGTCGCTGGAGGCTTTTCGAGCTCGTTTTGAGACTGACATCTGTGAGGGAACAGTCTGGTCATATCAGCGGCTGAGAAACCTGCGATTCCCCACCTGGTCCCTCATAGCTCAGTAGAGGTCAATCCTAGAAGCTTCCACGGGAGTCTTTGAGAATCTAATAAAAACCAGGGATCCAATCTTGAGGACACAATAGTCAGTGAAATGAGCCTGTCACACTAGGTGACACACTGCAGGACTCCACTCACAGGAGTTGTCAGAGGCACGGACACAGGAAGCAGAAGAGAAGGAGCCAGGGGCTGGGAGGGGCTGGGTTTAGTGTTGAGTGGAAGAAGCTTCAGTTTAAGTTGGAAAGTTCTAGAGATGTATGGCAGTGATGGCGCACACCACATGAATGTGCCTGATACCACTGAGTCATACACTTAAGGATGGTTAGTGGGGCCGAGCACAGTGGCGCACACCTGCAATCCCAGAGGCTCAGGAGGCTGAGACAGGAGGATCACAAGTTCAAGGCCCACCTCAGGAACTTTAGTGAGGTCCTAAACAACTCGGCAAAACCCTGCCTCTAAATAAAATATAAAAAAGGGGTGGGAGGGGCTGGGGTGTAGCTCAGGGGCAAAACGTTTGACTCGCATTTGCAAATCCCTGGGTTCAATCCCAGGCACATGCGCGCACACACGCGCACACACATGCACACACGCACACACACACAAAGAATGGTAGTGGAGTGTTACGTGAGCTTCAGGTCAATAAAAAAAAAAAAAATCTTAGATACCGATACAGATAGTCTTCATTCAATTTCAGGGACTTACTGTTCTCTGAAGTCCATGTGAAGAAAACAACTTTAGAATCATACAAAGGATTAACTGAGATAGTAAAGAGAAATGGGCCTTAGAAATCAATCCCTGCCCAGTAAAGACAGCACAGTTTCCCATCAAGACATCTGTTCAGAGTCACGAAGCACTTCTGCTCATTCTGCCACAACCAGAGATGTGCTCATCTTCCTAACAACTGTTGACTACTCTGTGCCCCACCTGAGGCCTCAGCATTAGGGACTAGTTGTGTATCTATGTTTGGTAATAAGGTCTTGAGAGAGGGCACCAAGGTAAGAAGAGGTCACTAGGGTAGGCCTAATGCAGTATGACTGGGTCTCTCTAAGAAGGGGAGACTAGGACACAGACACAAAGGAACAACCATGTCGGGACACATCAGGAAGTCCCCGCCCCACCACACCTTGATTTCAGACTTCTGGCTCTAGGGTTGTGGGAAGTAAGGTCCTACCATTTGAGCTGTTCCAGCTGCAGCACTCCGTTGCGGCAGCCAAGCTAGCACATACATGTACTTGGTGACCCCTAAATGAGAGGTGAAGCCCCTACTCCTGGGTGACTTATATTTTAGTCCAGAGACAGATGTAAATATTAAACAAGACTCTGTTAGAACAAGAAGTCCTGTAAAATAAAAAAGGGCTGGTTGGGGTGCCTGAGATCAGGAGCTCAAAGGTAGATGCTGCTATGAGGCCTGAGGGAGAACACGGGGAACAGAGGCTCGACAGCCCCAGGTGCCAAGGCCTTTGAGATGAGGAGCCTGGCATTTCAGAAGATATGAAGAAGGCCTGGTGGCGGAGCAGGCAGTCAGAGGACAGGGCTCTGGCTGGGGCTGGATCCACAGGGCTGCACAGGCTGGGTGGAATTAGACCCCATCTTACAGATCCCAAGCCAAGGCCTGCTGAGGCTCATCTCACACCACACCTTTAAAAAGGGAGGTGGGGGGCTGAGGTTGTGGCTCAGCGGTAGAGCACTCGCCTAGCATGTGTGAGGCCCTAGGTTTGATCCTCAGCACACATAAATAAATAAAATAAAGGTACTAAAAAACAAAAAAGGAGGTGGCTGAGATGAGCAGCGAGCTTAGGCCAGGGTCAGAGAGAAAGGACATCAAGAAAAAGAAAGCGAGGAAATTAAAGATTCTTTGTTTCCTTCCTCATCTGCATTAGGATGAAGACTCTTAACCCAGCATTCAGGGAATGCCCGAATTATAGGACATTTTTTGTATCCTGAGTTCACATGTTATTAATTCCAGGTTTCTGTCAGATTCTGAAGCAGCTCCAGACCCTGAGAAAGGTTAAGCATTTGAAGCTGGGGTGTGGCCTGGTGCCCTGAACAATAGGGCAAAATGGGAGGACTAAGACAACCAGGATGTTAAAAGGGCAACTGAGCTGGCGTGGTGGCACACGCCTGTAATCCCACTGGCTCAGGAGGCTGAGGCGGGAGGATCATGAGTTCAAAGCCAGCTTCAAGAAAAGCAAGATGCTAGCAACTTAGTGCAACCCTGTCTCTAAATAAATTACAAAATAGGGCTGGTGATATGGCTCAGTGGTCGAGGGCCCCTGAGTTCAATTCCTAGTACCAAAGAGCAACAGCATGTGGTCCTGGACAGGGCCTTGTAAAAAAGGACCCACTCTTCCTATGTGCACATGGAAGGCTGAAGAGGGGGGGGGGGGGGCAAGTGTCCCTGAGCAGGACAGCTCTGTACCATGGCAAAAACAGCACACAGGCAGTGTCCAGGTGGAAAGACCAGCTCAGTGTCCCTACTGGCCAGGCACCATGCTGGGCCTGACTCCAAGAAGGCTCATGGTGGGGGTCTAGGATGTCTTTTTTTTTTTTTTTTTTAAATATTTGTTTATTTACTTTAGTTTTAGGTGGACACAGTATCTTCATTTTATTTTTATGTGGTGCTGAGGATCAAAATCAGTGCCCCACACATACTAGGCGAGTGCTCTACCCCTGAGCCCAACCATAGCCCAAGGATGTGTTTTAACCCATAAAATCCTTACAAAAGGAGGTACTCAATGGGGCCTTCAGAAGATAAATATAAAGTCCAGATCTACAGCTGCAAGGAAAAGTTCTGACAAAATAATGTGGCCAAAGGGAGAGTATAAAGCTGATTGCTTATTAAACCACAGCCCCCAAAACAGGAAAGGAACGCCAAGGGCATGTTATGGTGAAGATCACAAATGGAAGGGCTTTCCAACAAATGCCCAGTGCTATTAAAAAGAGTTATAATAATTTATATTTGTTTAAAGCAAAATTGCAAAAAAATTGGTACATACTGAACCATACTGACTACCTCTAAGTGTGAGAGGATGGATTCTATATATTTCTGTGTGACTCCTCGAACAACAAGTGGAAATAAATGGAAACTTCTAAAAAACAATGTCAAAGCATATCATAAAAAGTTGGGGAGGGGCAGAGGCTGAGGCTGGGGCTGGGGCTCAGTGGTAGAGCGCTCACCTAGCACGTGCGAGGCCCTGGGTTCAATCCTCAGCACCACATAAAAATAAGTAAATAGGGCTGGGGATGTGACTCAAGCGGTAACGCGCTCGCCTGGCATGCACACAGTGCTGGGTTCAATCCTCAGCATCATATAAAAATAAAATAAACAAGTTGTGTTCACTAAAAAATGAAAAATAAATATTAAAAAAACTCTCTTAAAAAAAAGTAAATAAAATAAAGATATTGTGTCCCATAATAACTAAAAAATAAATATAAAAAGAAAAGTTGGGGAAAAAACTACTCAACAATCTTAAGATAACAGAATTAATTTATATTGTAGACAACTTCTCAGCCATTGAAAACTTCATTGTAAAACAAAATGTAGACAAGAGCAGCGGCATACTCCTGTAATCCCAGCAACTTGGGAGGTTGAGGCAGTAGGATCCCAAGTTCAAAGCCAGCCTCAGCAACTTAACAAAGCCCTGAGCAACTCAGCAAGAAACTGTCTCAAACTAAAAAATAAAAAGAGCTGGGGAGGTGACTCAGTGGTTAAGTGCCCCAAGGACATCAATCTCTAATAACCAACCAACCAACCAAAATGTAATGCAAGGAAATGCTCATAACACTACTTACAAAACAAACAAGCTCCTAAATACATCAAGATATCATGTATCCTTGTTTGGTTCAGTAACACCCCACGGATAGCAGGAAACTTTTTTTTTTTTTAGCTTTCTGCATTTTCCAAAATACCTACAATGAATATGGCTCATGGCTTTAGAAGCAAAAGCAAATGTTATTATAAAAAATAATTGGGGGGGCTGGGGATGTGGCTCAAGCGGTAACGAGCTCGCCTGGCATGCATGGGGCGTTGGGTTCGATCCTCAGCACCACATAAAATAAAATAAAGATGTTGTGTCCACTGAAAACTGAAAAATAAATATTAAAAAAATAATAATAATAATAACTGGGGGGCTGGGGTTGTGGCTCAGGGGTAGAGTGCTCGCCTCACACGTGTGGGACCCTGGGTTCGATCCTCAAAAAATAAACAAAATAAAGACATTGTGCCCATGAATAACTAAAAAAATAATAAAAAATAAAAAAATAATTGGGGGGGGCTGGGGTTGCGGCTCAGCTATAAAGCGCTTGCCTAGCATGTGTGAAGCCTTGGGTTCGATCCTCAGCACCACGTAAAAATAAATAAAATAAAGGTATTGTGTCCAACTGTAATTAAAAAAATTTTTTTAATTAAAAATAAAAATAATGGGGGGGTGCTGGTATATAGCTCAACTGGTAGAGTGCCTACCTCACATGCACAAAGCCCTGGGTTCAATCTCCAGCACCACTAAAAATAAAAATAAAAATAAAAATAAGGGGCCAGGGTTGTGGCTCAGGGGTAGAGCGCTTGCCTTGCAGGTGTGAGGCCCTGGGTTTGATCCTCAGCACCACATATTAAAGATATAAAATAATAATAATAGGGGGCCAAGGTTGTGGCTCAGTGGTAAAGCACTTGCCTAGCATGCATGAGGCACCGGGTTCGATCCCCAGCACCACAATAAAAAAATAAATAAATAAACAAGTTAAAAACAATAGGGGCTGGGGGATAACTCGGCGGTAGAGTAGGTACTCAGCATGTAGAGGGTCCTGGGTTTAATATCCACCACCAAAAAAGTAAAACAAAAAAATATTAAAAAGAAATTTTTAAATTTCTTCTTCTATCAAAGAATTTACTATTAAGAACCTGGTCATTTCATCATGTACCCATATATTTAGAAGCAGTCAAAAGACAGGGAAGAGACTGTCCCCAACAGAACTGAACACACACCATCTGCATAAAAAAAAAAAAAAAAAACTGTACAGGAATTTTCACAGCAGCATGAGCCATCCTGGCCAAGAAGTGGGAAAGAAGCCAAATGACCATTGACAAATGGACATGGGGCTGGGATTGTGGCTCAGCGGTAGAGCTAGAATGCACAAGGCCCTAGGTTCGATCCTCAGCACCATATAAAAATAAACAAAGATTAAAAAAAAAAAAAAAAAAGCACAAATGGACAAACTCAGGGGCCATCTCTACAGTGCAGCATCGCTCAACACACCACCACATGAAGAACCTTGAAGATATCATGCTCATGAGAACCACACAACGCCCGACTCCACTGACAAGAAACGCCCAAAACAGAAAAGTACGGAGATAGGAATTTGTGGGTGCAAATTTGAGGGGATGGGGTGACAGTTCATGCATGGTTCTGGGGTCCCTTTTGAGATGATGAGAATGTTCTGGAACTAGAAAAAGATGGCAACTCTGCAAATATACTAAATATCACTGAGTTGTACACTTTGAAATGATCAATTTTGTGGTGTAACAATTTTATCTCAATTTTTGTTAAAGAAGAGAAGGGTGCTGGTGGGAGAGGTTTCAGGGTGCTGGGGTGCCTGTGCCACGCACAGGCCATGCCCCGGCTTGACCCCTACCTTCAATGCTGATGTCTTTCGTTTCAGGCCACTGTTGTCACTACTCTTATCAGAATCCGAGTCACTTTCCATCCTGTCACTGGCAGCTGTGGCAGTAACGGCTGTGACGGCCATGACCCCCCGGTCGTCCTCGTCCTCGTCCGCGTCGCTCCCGCCTGCTGGGTCAGCTTCAGGGGCCTCACTGTCGGAGGAACTCACGGGCTGGGTGTGGAGGTCAAAGAATACAGTGTCACCCTGAGTCTTGTGTGGATTTCCCAAATTTGGGAGGGGGAACCCACCAGTGGGGTCTCAAATGTCAGGTCCCGGCTTCCTTGCTTTACAAATGGGGTAACCAAGGCCCAGAATGCCCAGAGAAGGAGACAGGAGGGTAAGATGGTAGACACTAGGGTCAGGAAGTGGCACCCAGGGTTAAATCTCGGGCAAGTAACTCCAGCCTTTCTTGTACCTCAGTTTCCACATCTGAACACAGTGTTGGCCGTAGAGGGCTATGGTGAGGGTGCGCCTGAAGTGGTGCGTGGAATACCGAGGGCAGGGCCCAGGCTGTGGCAAGGGCTCAGAAATGTTTGCTTTCTCTTTTTTTAATCATTCTATCTTGAGGAAGCTGGCCTAGGACAAGACCTCTGAGCACCTTCCAGGTGCTGCTCAATTTCTACTGCATTCAAAATGACAGTAGAGGCAGCAGCAGGCACAAGAACAGCCACCACTTCTGTGGGCTTCCTCTGTGCTGGCCAATGCCAGGCTCATTCATACCATCAGTCAATGCTTGTGGGACAGCATACTGCCATGTGCCCAGCACCACATGAGGGGGTAGAGAAGACACAGAAGGGACTGAGGCATGGTCCCTTGACCCTGGGAGTGACTGATAACATAAATATGGTTCCCAGTTGTGGCAACGGGGAGAAAAATCACTGCATGTGGTTGTAGAGACTGAGGGGTGGGAGTATTCTGCACTGGGTGGTCCATGAGGCCCTTTAGAGGATGACATTTCAGTGGAGAATCTGTCCCCAGCACGCAGAGGGGGACAGGCTATATGCACTCTAAAGAGCAGGAATGGCATGAATGATGGTCCCCTTAGCAGCCAGAAGAGGCTGGTATAGCCTTCCCCAGGCCCAGGAAGATGAGATGGCAAAGGAGAGGCACACAGTGAGACTGGGTGGGTCACTCAAGGTGTTACTGAGGCTCTAAAATCATCAGGCAAAGCGCACAGTGAAAGCACGGGGCTTTCTTGGGTCCCTTTCTGAGTTCAGTTAGGATGTCTTACGTTTGTGGAAGGAAAACGCAGGAGCCCCAGGAATATTCAGCCATCACTCCTTCATCCAACGAACATCCTGGAATACCTACTATGTGCCAGGCCCTGGCTAGAGACGAATAAGACACGGTCCCTGCCCGTAGGGAGCTCATGGTCTAATGGGGAGACAGCCAAGTAAATATACAGTCACAAGAACAAGAAGGGGATGCCACAGCAGTTCTCGAGCACAGAGGCGTTGGGTGACACCAGCCTAGCTGTATCCGAGTAAAACCCACCGAAGCTATTTCATGTCATTTCTATTCTGAATATCTATCACTTAAGACAGAAGAGGAGGCAGATTTTTTTTTTTTTTTTAATCTTGGTTGTTGATGGACCTTTATTTTGTTTATTTGTAAGTGGTGCTGAGAATCGAACCCAGTGCCTCACACATGCCAGGCAAGCGCTCTTCCACTGAGCTACATCCCCAGCCCAGGGATAAGATTTTTTTAAGGCCGCAATCTCTGAAAACAACACAGATGTCCATCAACTGATAGATACGCCATGTGGCACGGGTACAGAATGGAACAGTCAAGCACAGAGAAGGAAGGGAGCACTGACACTCTAAGCAGAGGAAACCTGGACCTTTGGGCAGCAAGGAAAATGGACAAAGGCCCCAAAGCAAGAGATCCCACTGAAAGGAATTTCTTGGCTAAATTAGGCGAATCAAAACAGTAGATCTGAGGTTGTCAGGAGCTAGAGGGAGAACTGAGGATGACTGTAGGTGGGTTTCTTTGTGGAGCAGGGGAATGTTCTGGAATTAGAGTGATGATGGTTATATACATTACAAATGTACTAAAGCTACTGTAAGAGTTTTAAAATGGTTAAAAGGGAGGCCGAGGATATAGCTCAATGGCAGAGGGCTTGCCTAGCATGTGCACGGCCCCAAGTTCAAACCCCAGGACCACAAAATTTTTTTAAAGAAAATGGCTAAAATGATGAATTTTATGTCAATTTTATCTTAATTTTTTAAAAAAGATCACAGAGAAAGGCAAATTCTCTTGTTATAACTAGCTAGCCAGGGTACAGTGGATTAGATGGAGGCAGCCTACTGGCCAAGTAAAATCGAGGAGGAGGACTAAGGGCCTGAAAGAACGTGAAAGGAGTTTCAAGGCACATGCTGACTGTGAGACCAGGAAGGAGAAGCAGAGAGGAGCCAAGTCTGTGTCGAGGTGCTACAGCTGGGTGGGCGGGAGTAGGAGGGTTGGGGGGAGGTAGCGGTGGAAGGGCTAGACAGATGCTGAAGGTCAGGTCTCTGCAGCACATCAGTGCACACACAGGCAGAAAAAAAATGGAAACGTGGGAAGAAGAATTTGGGTAGCAGAGCTGGGCTGGAGAGAACCTGGACGGAGGGAATGACAGGAGGGGAACTTAGCCCGCCTTCGGTTTCCTGCCCCCTCCAGTCTCCCTGTTTTATAAAGCCCCTTATTCTTCCCCCACCAACCTCTGCACACAGTCTCAAGCTAACAATCCCTGCTTAACAGACAAGAAAAATGAGAACCAGGTGTTGAAATGACCTCGCTGCTCAACACCAAGCATGTTTTGTCTGCCTTGTGCCACTGTGGCCAAGGACCCTTCGGCACAGCAACAGGGCCCCCTGCCTATATAATTTTTGACAAGATTATTAAAAAGGACAATACTTAAGTAGGTCAAGCCCCACAAACTGAAAATGCCAGGAGAGAATAACAACATTTTCACAGTGATTTCTCTCACACCTTTCTTTCAGAGAGTTCAGAGGCTCTCAAATCTGTTACTTCCCCTTGGAGCACACCTGGTGAGTAGAGAAGGGAGAGCTTCAGCTCCACTTTTCACAAGGGGAAGCAGCAGCTCAGAGAGTCTAAGTGACTGAATGATGGGACCAAAGGTCTTTTGCCAAAGACCTTTCCAAGATCTACCATTATTTAAGTGACACTGAGCTTGTCATGACTCTCTGTGCAACAGGTGGGAATTACCACTCTGATTCTGGGGATGAGGATACAGTCAGAGAGAGGTTAAGTTACAGCTCAAGAACAGAATGAAGCCAGGAGCAGTGGCACATGCCTGCAATCCCAGAGACTCTGGAGGCCAAAGCAGGAGGATCGCAAATTCAAAGCCAGTCTCAGCCACCTAGCGAGGCCCTAAGCAATTTAGCAAGACCCTGTCTCAAACTTGGATTGTAGATGGGCTGGGATTGTGGCTCAGCAGTAGAGCACTCGCCTACCACGTGTGAGGCCCTGGGTTCAATCCTCAGCACCACATTAAAATAAATAAATTAATTAAATAAAGGTATTTTGCCCAACTACAACTAAAAAATAAATATTAAAAAAAAACAGGGCTGAGGATGTGGCTCAAGTGGTAGCGTGCTCGCCTGGCATGCGTGGGGCACTGGGTTCAATCCTCAGCATCACATAAAAATAAAGATATTGTGTCCACCTAAAACTAAAAAATAAATATTTAAAAAGAAAGAAAGAAAGGTGTGTGTGGGGGGGGGGGGACACCTGGGGATGTGGCTAAGCATCCCTGGGCCCAAACCCCAGTATCAATAAAAAACAAACAAACAAATAGAGGGCTAGGGATGTAGCTCAGTGGGACACTGCCCTGGATTCAATCCCTAGTACCAAAACAGAATGAATGACTAACAGAGCAGGGACACAGCTCAGGTCTGCTCTGGCCTCAAAGCCTGGGCCACTGGACACAGGCACACATGCAGTCAAAGCCCCTCCTCACTTCAGCCCTTCTCTTTACCGGCTGTAGTCTGGTTTGAGCCTCCACAGCCCATCAAGCGATTGGGACCAACTTGCTCACCCTGAGTCCATGCGTACAGCCAGGACCTCTGCATCTCACGGAGCTGGCTTTCAGCAAAGGTTTTGGGAAATCTGATCCACACAGAAACATTTAGTGGATGTGAATGCTGGTGGCCCCGAGAAGAACCCAGAAGAAATAAAAAGCCAAAGCTTGCCACCTCCAAACATCCCAGCATCGGATGGGTATGAGAGAAACAGCTGGCTGTCTGAATAAGCCTGGAGGTAACTATGGTGCAGAAGAGGCCGGACCTCGCGTGGTCTCCTCATTTCCCATTGTGGCCTCTGCTATCCACTGAGTACTTACTGCACATTTTCTCACTGAAGCCTCCCAATAACTGAGAAGCTGAGAACACCAAGAGCATGATCCTAGGAACACAGTCAGCAGGCAGCACAAAGCCAGGACCTGAACCCAGGTCTACTTAGCCCCAGGCTCCCTTGTGAGCGGGCAGGCCTCAGGTCCTCCTCCTCCCCCCAGAAAGAAAAGAAAATTGGCCTGGGGGAGGGAGGCCTGCACTTTGGTCTCAGCTCAGTTCTGTTGCTGACAAACTTGAGAGCCCTGTACAGGTCTCTGCCTCTTCACCTATCAAGGAACAAGGAAATATGAAGTGGGATCCTTCTAAGCCAATGGAACCATGAGTGATTTTGTCCTCAGGATGCATCTATCAATTTCTAGACATATTTTGGTTAATGAGATTGGGGTTGGAGCCAGCCATGTTGGTGCACACCAGTAATCCTAGCAACTCGGGAAGCTGAGGCAAGAGTATCACAAGTTCCAGACAAATCTAAGCAACTTAATGAGACCCTGTCTCAAAATAAAATAAAGGCTGGGCATGGTGACACACACCTCTAATCCCAGCAATTCTGGAGGCTGAGGCAGGAGGATGGCAAATTTGAGGCCAGTGTCTCAAATAAAAAATAAAAAGGGCTGGATATGTAGCTCAATAGTAAAGCACCCATGGGTTCAAACCTCAGTGCCAAAAAATAAAATAAAATAACAGGACTGTGAATGTAGCTCAGTGCTACAGTACTTGCTTAGCATGAGTGGAGCCCTACATCCAACATTCAATAACCAGAACCAAGAAAAAAAAAAAATTGGGGTGAAATGGACAGGTAGTACTGCAGCTAGCAAGTGAAGACCAGCCATAGTGCTCAGCAGTCACAATGCACAGGGGAGACTCTATTGCAGAGAACGATCTGGCCCCACATTTCACTATTATACTGCTAAAAAGGACAAATATTGGGAAACCTGGCCCAGGTCTAAGGGCTATCAGATTTTAGCTGGGGCCCTGTGGATATTCAATCAAACTCTCTGGGCTTTAGTCTGCTCATCTGTACAATGGAAAAACAGAACGTGCCCAGGCCACTCTCACTGTGGGGACCAAAACACACTTAAGTAAAAAAACACCCCAGATGCCATTTTTACCTGCTGGCTTCTGAGGAGATGAGAACTTGGCCCTCCTTTCCTCTTGGGAGGCCTAGCCAAGATTGTCAAAGTATTGAGGCTATTCTGTGGGCTGAGATGGACCAATTTTCAAGATTTACTCTGGAGTAAATACATCAAAGTTCAGAATTATATGCTTAAGAAAAGAATGTTGGGGCTAGGGATGTGGCTCAAGCGGTAGCACGCTCGCCTGGCATGTGTGCGGCGCTGGGTTCGATCCTCAGCACCACATACAAATAAAGATGTTGTGTCCGTCAAATTAAAAAATAAATATTAAAAAAATTCTCTCTCTTTTTTTTTTTAAAAAAAAAAAAAAGAATGTTGGAAGGGTATACAAGGAATTGGCAGCTGTGGTTATCTTGGGAAGAAAACAAAACAAAAAGTAAGCAGTAGGCTTAGAATGGAGGTACCAGTGCCTTTCAAACCAAAAACCTTGGGGATGAAAAAAAAGAGATGCTCAGTTTCCTAAAAAGCGATGACTTCAAAAACCTACCTATGCCATGGCTACATCCAAAGGCTCGGAGACAGCACTTTGCAGGGAAGACCTCAATGGTCCCAGGCCTCAGTCCTACACTACTAAAGCTACATCTCAAGGGGCTTGTCCAGGAATCTGCATTTTAAACAAATGTTCCACTGAAAGCACATATGGTTAGAGAACCAAAGAGCACAAATAAGCTCTAACACTTACAGCTACTTGGGGGACCTGCAGAGAACTTGTTTCATTTCAAGGGTGCACTATTTTTGCATTTCCTTTCCTCGAGGGCAGCATCTACACAGTACTTAGCAAGCTGTGGGTGTCCAATAAATATTAAATGGTGCGATGATTCACCAGGAGATAATAAGATTAGGACATAACCAAAGAGAACTTGAGTCAGGGCCAGAAAAGGATCTCATGCCTTAAAGACCTTCTGATCCACGAGCCAGACTGGGGACAAGTAAAACCTCAGGAAAGATGCTGAGTTATCAAACAGGGGAACCCTCCACCTCCTGGACAGATTCTTTATCAAGAATAAAATACCACTGACATGAATACACATGGGCCCCAGCCCCTTGATAAGAGGCTACCAAACCATCAATGTCCAGAACACATCTGCTGAGTATATCCCAAATTTTAGACCCACAGCCCATGGCACATGGCATGTGTCAACACAAACGTGTGTGGACCCATGAGTGGTTGCTCGCAAGCACCACCCAGTCCAGATTGAGATAGAGAGGCACGTCCAGACCGTCTCAGGACCCTGAGTTCTCAAGCAGGACCAGGGGCGACAAAATGACTCCATCCATCTTCAGTTGATGAAAAACACATGCCAGACCTGACCCTCACCAACTCCCAATTTCCATTCCTCAAACAACCATGGATATCCTTTCCCTCACTTAACAAATTTTCCCTCACTGAGATCTGTTCCCTTGGCCTCTCCCATCTTCATGCCAACCCCTTCTAAATCCAGGCCATCACTGCCCCCTACCCACAAAAGCACTGGTTTAAAAAAAGAGTAAAATCCCCAGTACAAAAAAAAAAAGAGTAAAAACCCCAGCCCAGCTTTCCTCCACCCACACCTCACCCCAAAATGCCCACCACAGGACACCACTCTCTGGCTTTTCAAGGCCTTCCATTAATGACTTACTTTTCAAAAGTTCTTCTTTTCCCAGAACATTCCCAGACACTGATATGCCACTGGGATGTCCTCATTGCTATGGTTCCTGACAATTTTTTCCCACCTGACCATGAACTCTCACATCTAAAAACTATCACTTATTCTCCTGCATCCAAAACCTAAGGAGAAAGAAAGGCAGTAATTTTTTTTTTTTTTTTTTTTTTTTGTGGTGCTGGGGATTGAACCCAGGGCTTTGTGCATGCAAGGCAAGCACTCTACCAACCGAACTATACCCCCAGCCCAGACAATAATTTTTTAAAGAAATTATTTTCCTTAGAAAAAAATAGGTTTTATAAAAATTTTAATAACATCCTATTATAAATTCAAGCTCACCGGGCATAGTGCATACACCAATAATCCCAGCCACTCAAGAGGCAGAGGCAGGAGTACCACAAGTTCAAGGGCAGCCTGGGCAACTTACTTAGATCCTATCTCAAACTAAAAAATAAAAAGGGCTGAGGATGTGGCTGAGTGGTAGAGGGTCCCTGGGTTCAATCCTCAGTACAAAATCAAAAACAAAACCACAAACAATTAAAGCTCATTCTATAGCAGTGATTCTCAGCAAAGGGTGATTCTTCAACCCTCTCTCCCTACCCAGAGGACACAAGGCAGTGTCTGGGAACTTCACAGCACCCCTGGCATGGAGTGGGCGGGGACCATGGGTGCCACTTAGCAACCTGCATTCCAGAACGCTCCATCCCCCAAAAACTATCTGGTCCTTAAAGTCCACAGTACCAAGGAGGAAAGACCCTGCCCTAGAAACTTCCTTTTCCTACAAGATAAGGAAAAGGCTATTTCTAGCCCCCACTGTAAAGAAATATCCCCAAATGGGCCCCACATACACCCCAAATGGATGTTCTCCATCTCCAGGGTACTCACCGGAGGAGCACTGTAGCTGGCGTGGGGGTTGTTCTGAATCTCCCACAGCCCCTCATTGAAGCCTTTCCTCTTGTTGGGCTTCCCGTACTTATCTTTACATTTGTCGTAGGGGAACAAGTCCTTAGGTCCCAGGAAAGCTCTGGAGAACGGAACAACAGACCAACTCCAGGTGAGCCAGGCCACACTGGGAGGCACCAAGGGGGGTAACCAAGCCACAGTTAGAGACACTTACGTTTCGTGTGTACCAAAGAAGAAGATGGGGTATTTGTTGGGTGGGGGCTTCACGGCACCATCAGCAATGTCATCAATCTATAGTGAGAGGTCAATCAGCCCAATCAGGGGGTGATTTAGTGGGAGAGACAGGAGACAACTTCACAGAACAACCCAGGAAATCACCAAGAAACCAACCAAGTTACTTGGGGAAAGGCATGAAAGGAGAGGGGAGCCTTCAACCTAGGAAGACACATCACTTTACAAATAGGAATCTGCATTCTTCTAGACACCCCTCATTGCACCTGTCCCCCACCCGAGGTGATCTTTCTCCCCCTATGGAGAAAGCTGGTTCAAAGGCAGGTGCTTCACCTAAGCAAAGCCAAATATGGCCCCCTGAAGAAAATAAGGGGTGGGGCCAAGATCAGCTTCTGTGAACTCCCAGGACCCTCCCCTGGGACCCCTCCTGTAAAGAGGAGATCATGCAGGCAGGCGGCCTCCCAAAGGATGCAGCTGGCAGCTCCAAGGATGTAGAGGGTGGGGGTGGGCTGCAGGAGACAGGCCCTGAGCATCCAGGAAGTCCCACCCTCTCCCCGCAGGCCCACGGGCTCCAGCAGCTGTCAGTCACTTCCCCACAAGAGGGTAGCAGCCCCTTCACTTCCAATCAGGTGCTTGGAAATGTTCTGGGCTCTCTGAGCTGGAGAAGGGGGGTCAGGGGAGGGAAAAGCTGGAGCTCTGGAAAGGAGGGAAGTGTCGGTAAAGTTTCACCTCTATGGTCTCCCCCAGGAAAATGAGTGCCACAAGTTAGGATGGAGTGGGTTCTCTGGTACCAAATTCTGCCTTCCCCATCCACCTCTCCAGCTCCTGGGTGGCCACGGGAACCTGCCCTGTCCCTCAGTTCTCTGAACTCCTCTCTCCGCCCCTGGCTCCTGGCCTTGGCTATGGGCATCCTGGCCACACATGCCCTCTCCTGCAGAGAATCCCGAACCCAGCCCCAGGACCGCCCAGCGCGCCTCCGGGGCAGCCTGCCCCCACCCCTCAGGGGTCAGCGCTGGCTGTGAGCGCCCTCCCAGCCCCGGCCACACTCCTGGGCCTCACCCCTCCACTGCCCGTCCGCCAGGGGCTGGTCTTCACCTCACCCAGCCTCCCTCAGTCCCCCCGGCCGACTGCACCACCCTCAGCCCGGGGCCACTTGAGCCCTCAGATCTGGGGTGACAGGAGCTTCTGGGGTCCCCGCTGCACACAGCCCCCCAGACAGGGCCAACCCCAGCCACCGGCCACCGCACACGCTGCACTCCCAGGCGCGGGGCGCCCTTCAGCCCTGGGCACCGGCTGCCGCCGGAGGGGAAACCGAAATCCGCGCGGTCAGCGAGGGAGAGCCGCCCCCCGCGCCCCCCGCGCCCCTCGCCGCGGGCTCCGCCAGCCGCCCCTCCGGCCGCGGCCCGCCACGGGGCCCGAAGCCGGATCGCAGCCCCGCCGCGCCTCCCGCGGTCCTGCCCACCAGAGCCGACCCTCTCCTCAGGCCCACCACCGACCCTCCGGCCTCAGCGCGCCCAAACCCAGCCCCTCAGGCCCCGGGTCCCGAGCCCCCGAGAGGCTCCCTCAGCCCCTCGGACCCGGACCCCCGGCGCGCGGCCCCTCGGACGCCGGAGTCGCCGGACCCCGCACTCAGCACCTCAGGCCGCTGATCGCCCGGAGGCCCCGCACTCAGACCCGCGGACCCCGGGAACCACAGGGCCCTCAGAGCCCCGCGCGCGGCCCCTCAGGCCCGGGGACCCCGCTGCCCCACCCCCCGCAGGGCCCATCACCCGCGCGGCCTCACCCGGGCCGGCCAGTGAGGGTAGCCCTTCATCTTGGCGAACACCAGGTCTCCGGGCTTGAAGGCGTGTGGCATGCTGGCGGCGGGAGGCCCAGGCCGCGGGAAGCGGCAGCGGCGGCGGCGGCGACGGCAGCGGCGGCTGCGGCGGCGGCAGCGGGAGGCGAAGCCGGGGGCGGGAGCCGGACGCTGAGGGGGCGGGACGGCCGCACAGGCAGCCGACCGGCGCGCACTTATTGGGCTCGGCGCCACCGGAAGTCCCGCCCTCAGGCCGTCACGGGCCGGTGACTCAGTCGCTCAGGCCCACGTGCGGGGACAGAGAAGCGCGGCGACCAATGAGAAGAGGGGTAGGAGCGGAGCAAGTTAACGGGATTGGGTAACGGGCGAATCCAGAGGCGTGACCCAGAGGCCTAATGGGAGGGGGCGGAGGTTATGGGAGGTGAAAGGGAAAAGGTCTGAGGAGGGAAAAGGAATCGCTAAGGGAGTGAAGGGGCGGGACTTAAGGGAGAGGGGCGGAACATAGGCCGCCGCAAGAGGAGGGGCGTGAAGTGTGGGACCAACCATTGGATACCACAGGAAGAAAGGCCCAATTAACGTAGGAGGCGGGTTATTGACAGCCTGCCTCCCTGAGGCGGGTCTCAAAATGGCGAAGCAGGACATTGGATACCACAAGAGCAGCCTCTCGAACTAAGGAACAAGCATTGGCTACCACAGGAAGCGGCGCCTAGTAGGGCGTCTGCCATTGGCCGCCCCGAGGAGACGTTCGACTCAAAACGGGGCCTAGGAGGCGGGGCCTAGGGAAGGGGCGGGCCATGTGGGGTCGCCTAGGATAAACAGCCTCAAAATGCTCGGCTTATTTACTTAATCCCGAAGAGAAGTTTACCGAGCGCTTACTGCGTGCCACGGCCACAGAGTACTCAAGACACACGTTAGTTGATTTAAAAAGTGAATGAGCCTGGCGCACGCCTGTAATCGCAGCAGCTAGGGAGGCTGAGACAGGAGGATCACGAGTTCAAAGCCAGCCTCAGCAATGAGGAGGCGCTGAGCAATTCAGTGAGACCCTGTCAGCCTGAGTGCCCCTGAACTCAATCCCTAATAAAAAAAAAAATAGTGCTTTGCCAAGTTCCTTAACTGCTCTGTGCCTCAGTCTCCCCACCTGCGAAAAGGGACTCATAACGGTACGGATTCTATAGAGCTGTGAGGGTGGCGAGACTTCCCCAGCCCCAAGGACTTGAAACTATGTCTAGCAATAGGTAACACTAGGTGCTCAATGCTGTAACCCTGGTTTCCAGGAATTCAAGTCTAGCAGGGCATTAAATGACATTTATTTACTTATTTATTGGGTACCAGGGATTGAGCTCAGAGGCACTCGACCACTGATCCACATTCCCATCCCTGTTTTGTATTTTATTTAGAGACAGGGTCTCAATTATTCGGCACCTTGCCATGGCTGAGGCTGGCTTCGAACCCGCGATCCTCCTGCCTCAGCCTCCCATACTGCTGGGACCACCAATCCCCGGCTATTCGTTTTGGTAGTTAGGATTCATTGTAAGCATTCAGATGAGAAGGAGCTGGGGCTGTAGTGGTAGAGTGCTCGCCTAGCACACATGAGGCACTGGGTTCAATCCTCAGCACCACATAAAAATGAAATAAAGATTGTGTGTCCACCTGCAACTGAAAAATAAATATTAAAAAAAAAAAAAGAATTCAGATGAAAAGAACCAGGATGCCTAAGGAAGAGCTGGATAATAGCTGCCACTTGTCTACCCTGGGACCACTGAGTGCTTCTAGAGGGACTGAGTCCAACCAGAGGTTTGGAGGACCTCATCAGTGGGCAGGAAGCGCATTTGGGGCAGCAACTGGGTGATTGATGGGGTCAGTGAGTCCTGGAAGCCTTTAGAGCCGGAGGGATCCACTGAGGCCCTATCATGATGCCTTGTGAAGGTTAGTGAGAAATTTAGGTTTTAACTTTTTGGAGCTGGGGTGGAGCTCAGTGGTAAAGAGTTTGCCTAGCACATGAGAGGCCATGGGTACCATCACCTGAACCAAAACAAAAACTAAATATTCTTGGGATACCATTGGAGGGGATTTGATCACAAGGTATGAAGATATTACCTGAATCTCAAAAAACATCACTATGCATGTGAACTATATTATAGCAGATAGTTTTTTTTTTTTGTTGTTCTGTTTTGTTTTTTGGTACCGGGATTGAACTCAGGGGCACTTGACCACTGAGCCTGTTTTGTAATTTATATAGAGACGGGGTCTCACTAAGTTGCTTAGCACCTCACCATTGCTGGGGCTGGCTTTGATCTCCTGATCTTGCTGTCTCAGCCTCCTGAGCCACTGGGATGACAGGCATGTGCCACCATGCCTGCAAACAGTTTTTTGTTTGTTTATTTTACGAAGTTAAAGACAGACTTCTGCTGTGATTCAGAAAATCTATTCCTACGTGCTATGGGACTAATTATGTCCACCCACAAGTTATGTTGAAGCTCTAACCCCAGCCCAGGCAACTGTCTTGGAGCTAGGGCCTCAAGGAGGTGACTGGGTTAAATGAAGACACAGTGTGGGGCCAGGCCCACGGACACTGGTGAAGACACTGAGGAAGCTCGGGACCTAGATCAGTTGGTAGAGTGCTTGCCTCGCATGCACAAGGGCCGAGGTTCAATCCCCAGCGCCACACACATACACAAAGGACACTATGAGGAGGTGGCCATCCACAAGATGGTCCTCCCCAGATCCTGACCATGATCTTGGACTCCAGCCCCGGAACTATGTCTGCCCATATCTGTTTAAGCCACACAGTCTATGGTATTTTGCTGTAGCATCCCTACCTAACACAATAGAGAAATGAAAATAAATGTGCACACAAACACCTGTATAGAATCTGGTGTGGTGGTACCAGCCTGGGTGGAGCTCAGTGGTAGAGCACCCCTGGAGTCACTGCCTAGCCACATAATAATAAGTGTAATAAATGTACATATCATCAGATAAAAATATCTAACATGTAGTTTTAAAAAATAGTAAAAGTGTGGTGGCATGTGCCTATAATACCAACAACTCGGGAGGCTGAGGCAGGAGGATCCTAAGTTCTAGGCCAGCGTCAGTAACTTGGCAAGACCCTGTCTCCAAATAAAAAAGGGCTGGGAATGTAGAACATTCCCAGGTTCAATTAATAGTACAAAAAAAAAAAGTAAAACCATAAATTTAATGCTGTGTATTGGTGGTGGTTGGTCTGAATTCCAGGTCCCCAGCATGGGGACCAGCATGGAAGCTTCCCCTATGCAGGAGAGGGTCCTGGGCTAGACCATGGTACAGATGGAAAGACTGAGGCTGGGGGAGGGACAGGCTTTGCTCCAGGTTGTGGGAGTTTGAAGAACAGAAGCCACCTCTGCGAGTTCTGCCCCCGAGACCCCGAGACACACATTTGTCCTCTCCCAGACCCTGAGCCAGTTCAGGCCTGGCTATATTAGGTTGAGCAGCCAGAGAAAGATGGAAGTTGGGACCTGGATCCCCCAGAGCAAGGGGAGGCCCAAGGGACCCCTTCAGCCAACCAGTGGCAGGCTGAAGTAAGAGGGGATCTCCAGCTTCTTGCCAAATCAGAGTCTGGTCAAAGCAAAGATTGGGCCAGAAATCATCACCTGAGGAGGTGACGCACCTGGTCAGTGGAGGCCAAGTGGGCAGAGGCAATGCTCCAACTCCAGATTGACACACAGACTCCCCCCCCCCCATCAGCTGACGTCCTGAGCACCTGCTCTGTGCTATGGGCTTGACCTCTGCTCTCCTGTTTACCTACTGAGACATAAACCTCCAGACCTTTAGCTAAGAAATGCTTGGTGGATACCGCGCCCCCCTGGGTAACAACACACACTTATTAAGCAGTCACTGTGTGCCAGACCCTGTATGCTATGAATCTAAGGTGGTTTGCTCCCGGGTCACCTGTTATTTTCCATTCCTGCTGTCTGGGTGGGGAAACTGGGAAGAGCACCTGGGGATGGAACCCGGGAGGGGCCGACGGCATTCGCGCCAGAGCTTCTCCCTACTTGAGCCTCAAGGCCTACATCCTCATCTACTGTGGACCTGGTTGGTGCTGCGGAAGCACCAGGCAGCGCCCTGACCTGTCCATCGTATGTGGACCAACCTCTGCATCTGGTAGAGGGCTTGTTGGGAATGTGGACTCTCAGCCTCCTTGAGGCCAGCAGCTTCCGCACCTGCACTTCTGTGTTCACCACCATCAGGGAGGCCTCACTGGAGCAGGTCAGAGAGCCCTTGGTGCTGGGCGTGAATCCGGCCCTGGCGCACTGTGGAGGCCTGGAGGCAGCCTTTGAGTCCCTGCAGCGTCCCTGTGCGCTGAGAGCTGGCAGGCCTTATTTCCCAGGGTTGCCTGGCTGGAGATGGCGACCGCCTTACTGTGCTCATGCAAATCACCACAATCCGAATTGCTCCAACTAGCCCATTCATCCTTATCACTCTGGGGGTCAGAATTCCGAAATGAATCCTCTGGGGCTAAAACCAAGGTGCTGGCAAGATTGTGCTCCTCCTGTAGGCTACAGGGGAGTCCCCACCTGGCCTCTTCCAGCCTCTTGCCCCACCTCCTCAGCCAGCAGACCAGCACCTTGCACTCTCCCTGACTCCCTCCCCTGAGGACGCAGGGCAACCCTGTCTCTGTCTCCTTCATCATCCCACCTGCAGAATCTCTTTTGTCACAAATGGTAGCATATTCACAGATTAGGTCCTGGACACCTTGGGGGCGGGGCATCATCTCTGATCTCAGGGTTCCAGAGGGCAGACTCTGGAGAGTTGATGTCCTCATGTTCTCTGGCTGAAGAGCCCTGCGGCCTGGGCGGGCTCTCCTGACTTACCTGTAAGCAAGAGGCACAGAAAATGAGTCCAGCCCTTGGGAAAGTACCTGACCTGTTGTGAGCACCCAGGAATTGTCACCAATGGTGATTACAACGGGGAGGTGTCATGGTGTGGGTGTTTGTGTCCCCGTGGCTGTGTATTGGAGGCTTGATCCTCATAGGGTGAAGACAGGGGGTAGACCTTTAGAGGTGGGGTGATTAGGTCATGGGGGCAGGCCCTGTCAAGATTAGGTAGTTCTTGCAGAACTTTCAGCCTCTACAATTGTGAGGTAAATAAACCTCTCTTCTTTATGAAGTGCCCAGCCTCTGGTATTTCACTGAAGTAACAGAACACAGGCTGACACAGAAGGTCAGCCACATCAGGAAGGTAGCCAGGGGGCTTTCTGGAAGAAGAGGACTGAGTTAGACAAATGAGGTCCCTGCCACCAGAGGAGTCTGCCGGGCGGGTCCTCCAGGTGAGTTTCAGCAATTCCAGGAAAAGCTGGACCCAGGGCCACACAACTGCAGTCCCAGCTTCTGGAGAGGCTGAGGCAGGGGGACTGCTTGGCCCCTCAAATTTGACACTAGCCTGGGACTAGCAAGACCCCATCTCAAATTTTTAAAAAATTCCAGATAACTGGGGCTGGGGATGTGGCTCAAGCGGTAGCGCGCTCGCCTGGCATGCCTGCGGCCCGGGTTAGATCCTCAGCACCACATACAAACAAAGATGTTGTGTCTGCCGAGAACTAAAAATAAATATTAAAAAAAAAATTCCAGATAACTGAGGCAGAGAGGGGAAGGTGTGTTGAGAGCACAACCAAGTCAAGATGGCGCCTGGCATTTTGCCAGAAGGAGTGGTTGAGGGGTAGCGCCAGTAAGCCATTAAGATGATGATGGTTGAGTTGAGCTGTGTATAATTATTGGGATGATGACTGATTGCTGTAACTGGATGATGCTAAATTGAAACAAGCTGTGTATTCAGTTGTGTATATAAACCTCTGCTGTCCGGCAATAAGGCGGCTCCTGCTACCTCAGGTGCCCGCTGCTTTTGAGTTCTCGCGGAGTTCCTGTTGCGTTCCCGTGGGGTTCTGGCAATAAAGTAGTTCCTGTTTTGAACCTACAAGTGGCTCATGACCTCCCAATTATTTGTGCCCAGCCAGACTGCAGCAAAGGTGGGTGGTGACAGGGATGAGGCCTTTCACTTTCCCAGAGCCTCAGGATGGCCACAGTTAGGCTGGGGAGCCCGAGTGTTACTCCTTGGGAGTTACTTCCTTGGTTTTCGATCATCAGGTGGCGGAGGGCCCTTCCCCCACAGTGCCCAGGTGATGTCTAAAAGGAAATTGAGGCATGAAGGGCGGAGACCAGGCAGAGATTACACAGGAGAGTTTATTTGTCAGAGCTGACAAATAAAGGCCATCCCTCTAAGAGGAGAGAGGCCCCGAGATATTCGGGGTTCAGCTTTTGTGAGGTTGCGCTTTGGAACTGCAGCTGTGGCTCTGTGGGACAGGCTGGGGACCTTAGAGCTGGGCGGTGGGAATAGCATGGGATTGGCTTCGGTGGATGGCACCTGGGGCTCCCCAGAGCCAAGGGGTCATGTCCTTCTGCAATTGGCTTAGGGTTATGGTACCTGGGGTAGGTCACTAATGGGGGGGGTTGAGTAAAAGGAAGTACAGGAAAGGGAAACTTATAAGGTGGCTGCTCAGATGTTAAGTCAAGACCCTGTATTCCTCCCTTTTTTTGTTTGTTATGGGGCCCCTTAAGGGACAGGGGCGTAAACCAATCTTTTTCCTGCTGGGAAGGGGCGGCATCTGGATGCTTGTCAGGGGCGCAGAGTGTCATTGAGGCAGTGGTAAGGGTCAGGAGGTGATGCTGACCCTGGACGTCCAGTTGGTGAGGGGTTGAAAGTCCTGTGACGGAAGCTGGTTCACAGTTCGGTTCGAGATTTTTTGAATCTGATCTTGAACAAATCTAAGGACGCAAGGGGCGAGCATTAGCAGAAGGCCTATGGCAAGGCGAGGGGTCAGGAAAGGAAGTGCCCCTGGAGAAGGGGGTTCTTAGCTGCCATCCCCTGAGAGAGGAGAGCTGTTGTCTCCAACGTCCCAGGGCCGGTTGGCGTCGTTGTATGTCTTTGACTATATCAGATAGATTGACACAAAAACAGCTTTCCTCCTGTAGGTAAAACACAGTCTGCCTTTCTCTGCTGTTAGTCGGTCCAGTCCATGGCGGTTTTGGAGAACCACAGAGGCTAAGGAGTCCAGTTGATTCTGGAGGGTTAGTGTGGACTGGCTACCTGTTGAATGTCCCCTACCAGCTGATTGGAGAGTGATGGCAACAGGCAATGGGGCGGTTATTCCTGCCATAACCCCAGGGCGGCCACTGGAGAAACAAATTCCATAGCCCGTTTGTGTCCAGGGCTCATATGAGTAGGGACTTCCCAGCGAGCTGTTCAGGCCCAGAAGACCTGCTGCTAAATGAGAGCAGCCCAGAATCTCTCGCCAGGAGGTGTGAGGCCTGAGAAGCTTCCCCATAACAAGGTTGGAGAGGACAAGGCCCTTATTTGGGGATATAAATCTTTAACATCCCCAGAATTATCAGGAATATAAACACAACAGTTAACTTTTAATGTCACAGATGTCCATCCTCTCAAGATGCTGTTAAGGTACTTAATGTCATCTGATCTTGTAAAACCTTTCTATTGGTATGACCTCTGTGTCTGGTAGAGAACCCTTTATTTCTGTACTTGGGGCTAGATAATCATGTGAGCAAGTTTCTAAATATTTATTTTTTAGGTGTAGTTGGACACAATGCCTTTATTATGTTTCTGTGGTGCTGAGGATGGAACCCAGGACCTCTCACATGCGTTGGGTGAGTGCTCTAACACTGAGCCACCACCCCAGTCCCCATGTTAGCAAATATCAGTCCTACCTGCGTAGGAGGTTAGGAAGATGTGTAGGCCTTAGACTGACTGAAAACTTCTGACTTGGCAGTTTCACTTGGTAGTTATTAGGCATTCCTTCCTAAGAATCTCTCTTTTGTAGCCTCCAGTCTTACTTATTTCAGGGGGCTAACACAAACGTATATCCAAAGTTACACTTAACTACTATTATTTTTAAATGCCCAGGGACGGATGTTTTGGTTTAACTGATTTGCTACGTGTTTAAGATGAAGCAGGTCAAACTGACTGTTTCTATCTGCTGTTAAAAGTCACCAAGTTCCCATGGAAGTCATTCTTGGGGAACTGGAGAGCAGCTGTTTAGCTCTGCTAGTGCCATTTGCGCTAGGATGGGTCCAGGTCTTGTCGACCACGTGGCTTCCCTTGAAAGCATCAGGGATGTCTCCCTTCTCCAATGACTGTCCTCTTCATAGCAAGTGCATTGAGTGGCTTCCTGTTCTCTAGTGGCCTCCTTAATCGCCCCCCCCCCCCCCCCCATCCATCATCGATCGATCGGGAGGTTAAATGCAAAGCTCTTTAGAGGAGTTCCCTGTTCCCTGGATTCAGACTGACTCAGAGGGCAAGAGCCAAAAAAAATATTGGTTCTCTTGGCCCTTTTAATTTAACTTTAATTTTTAAGTCTTGATCTTAAACATCCAGAAGATGTGTAGGCCTTATAGACTGACTGAAAACTTCTGACTTGGCAGTTTCACTTGGTAGTTATTAGGCATTCCTTCCTAAGAATCTCTCTTTTGTAGCCTCCAGTCTTACTTATTTCAGGGGGCTAACACAAACGTCCTTTTGGGGGGTTGCTCAGTCATACAGTGTGTGCTTAAACCGCCCAAGACCCCGGGCTCCTTCCTCAGCAAGCCCCCCAAAGCCTTTCCTGCGCCGACCCCTTTACTCATGTTGCAAACTGCTCCAGGGCTCCCCCATAGCCTTTTCCCATCCCCACTTTGTGCCTTTCCTCTCCACCTCCCTCAAAACTAAGGCAGCAGCCCTCCCGGGCTCCGGGCGCGTAGGGAAGTGGCTTTCTCTCGCCCGCTGGCCCGGTGCCTACGCTGGAGACCCTCCCGCCACTGGAGCCCACTTCCTAGGGAGGCAACGGAAAGTGCCAGACTCCGGTCCAATCGCTCTCCGCGCCTCGGGTGACCGCGCTCGCTCTCCAGCCACGCGGTCTTCTTGGGGGACAATTCGCGGAGGGCGGCTTTAGCCGTCACCCCGGGGGTCTCCTTTGCAGCCCGCACAGCGCAGCACATGCCCCCACGAGCTTGTCTCCCCCGGTGCCCTCCGCCCGGGAGGGCCCGCAAGCCACAGCCGAGGTCCCCCCGCGCGTCTCCACATGGGCGAGCGGGGGCGAGGCGCCCCCAGCCCGGGAGGGCCGAGGGGCTCTGCATGTCTTCCCGTTGAACTGGACTTTGTTACGTAAGCGCTGGGTGCCAGGGGAGGTTCTTGAGTAGGGCAAGGGACAAAGCCAGCGCATCCTCGGAGGGGTCAGGCGGCGGGTAGCTCAGGCATCCCTTCGAGAACGCCACGGGAAGCGCGCCGTCGCCCGGCAACGGATTCCGGAAGAACCACCGAGACGTGGCCCCAGAGTGCAGAGAGGCCGGCCCGGGCCAGCGAGGTGCGGAGAGCTAGAGAGTTGCGCCGGGCTGATTGTCACGTGGGCGGCCGCTCGAGGGAGGGACTTCCGGCAGCGCGGTATTTTCTTTCCGGTTGTTGGCTCCTGCCGGCTCCTCCCCGACTGGGCCTTGCGCCCCCCGCCCCGCGCGGCCCCCCGCCGCCGGGCCTGCTGCCACCATGAAGAAGTTCTTCCAGGAGATCAAGGCCGACATGAAGTTCAAGAGCGCGGGGCCCGGTCAGAAACTCACAGACTCCGCGGGGTGCGTGACGGTTGCAGGGCGCTAAAGCCCGGCGGGGACGGGACGGGTGGTGAGGAGTCTGAGCTCAGAGGCTGGGAGGCTGACAGGGAGAGGCCGGGCAGGCCGAACGGCGAGATTCCGGCAGCAGTGGGGGGACGGGGGCGTGCCAGGAGGGGCGGAGCGTGGGAGAAGCGAGAGGGGGCCAGGGGCGGGTCAAAGGCGGAGCTCGGGGTGGGGACTTGGGGGCGGGCGGGGCACGAGGGCGGAGCGTGGAAGCTGGATGGGGCCTGGGGCGGGGAAAGGGGCGGAGCGCGGTGAGCGGGGGCGGGGCAGGAGGGGCGGAGACAGATCAAGAAGGATCTGGGAGGGGCAAGGGGTGCAGCATGGGGGCAGCTGCGGATGGTACAGGATGGGCGGAGCATGGGGGCACCTGGGGGTGGCACAGGAGGGGCGGAGCATGGGGGCACCTGGGGGTGGTATAGGAGAGGCGGAGCATGGGAGAGGGTTGGGGGAATGTGGGTGAAGTTTGGGAGCAGGGGCTGGAGTGAGATCTGGGGGCGGGGCAAGAGGCCAATGGGTACTGGCGGGTGGAGGATGAGGGAGTCTGGGGCTGCAGTTGCTGGAGGAAGTTCAGAGACCTAGAGGAATAAAGGAGAGGCTTGGGAGATATCTGGAATGACCTGAGATTTGGGGCTGAACCTGGAGGAGCAAGTACTGCAGGGATCCTGGGGTGTCGGTGAGGCTGAGCCTCCCCAACTTGGGAAGAGGGCTCCTGGGTTCTGGCTCTGCAGTGCTAGGAAAGGGGAGTGAGTACTAGGAAGAGTCTGGAAGGCCAGCCAGCCTGAGGCTGTTGTCTAGGGCCTAACCTGAGTGGCTGTGAGGGGCCAAAGGAGGTCTGGGAGGTGGGAGCCTTTGTGCCAGGAAATGGAGGCCTGGTGGGAGAAGTGTCTGTCCACTGGAGGCTCCTGGGGAGGCATGGATGGGAATGGAGCAGGTGTGGCATCAGGCGTCCCTGTCTGAGACTGAGGGCGGGTGGGGCTGATTAGATGGGGCCTGGAAGGCTAGGGCTGCTGCAGGAGGCGGCGATGAGCTCAGCCACGGTATGTGGGGGATAGTGGAAGGAATCCTGGAGGGGTTGAAGGTAGGGGAGGAGCCCAGAGGCAGGCAAGAAGGGGCAGGGGAGGCACCAAGGTGTCCTGCGTGAGGATTGGGTGTCCTGGGATCTCAGGGGTACAGTGCTGATTTGGAGAAGGCAGGCCATGAGGGCCAGGCAGCCAACACCTTGGGTTCCTGCGCCAGGCAGGGAGGAGGGTGGCAAACCTGGAGATGGTGAACAAGTGGTGGGGCTGTGTGATGGGAGGGACATGGGGGCTTGGGGCTACCTCAGTCTAGGGGTTTCGGAGGAACCAGGAGGACTCAGGGGGGTCAGGGAGAGAGCTTGTGGAGGTCCATGTGTCTGTGACATGTGGCCTGCTAGAGTGGGACTTAAGAGCAGCATCCAGGCTGTTGGAGGCTTGGGCAAAGGTAGGGCCTCGTGCTCTAGGGCCTGCCTTCCAGTGGGACAGTCAGCACATATGCCACAAGAAGGAGGTGGCGCTGAGGCCCCTGAGGAGAGAGAAGTAGTTGGTGGGCAGTGAGGCAGCTGTCAGGTGGTCCAGGAAAGCCCCTCTGAGAAGGTGGCATGTGAGCTGAGAATGGGACTCCGCAAGACCCAGTATGTGGCTCTCGGCCCCTCAACAGCACCCTCTGCAGACCTGGTTTTATCCCACCCCCAGGTGGAGTGTTCTGGGCAAAGGTACAAAAGTGCAAAGACTCCTCAGTGCAACACACTGGGCCGCCTGTGGAGGACCAGAGGGGAGCCCCGAGTGGAGGGAAGTGAAGGTGGCACTTGAGTTTGTCACACAGCCATGAGGGGGTTGGCGCAGGGGAATGGCGAGCCAGGCTTGGGTTCAGGGGTCCCTCTGGTTGCCCAGTTAGAGTCCTTGCAGGCTGGCAGTGCTGTGGAAATGCTGTTTCATGGAAAGGTCTAGACAGTGGATGATGCCGGGCGGGTTTGCGGGAGCCATCTTTTCTTCATCTCAAGACCCTCAGCTGTGGGGACGATGGAGAGAGGTGGGGTGGGCAGGAGGTAGGCCCCCAGGTGTCAGGACAGGATGGCTGCTGAGTGTCTGATGGAGCAGAGGAGTGAGGGTCCAATACTACGCCAGGCTCCTAGAAGGTTCTGTGGACCTAGAGCACAGATGATGGGAACTGCTGGGGTTGGGTGAGGGTCCCAGGGGAAGGCGAGACGGTTGCATCAGTGCAGGCCCCAGAGGAGTCGCTGCCAGCACCCTCTATGCTAAGTGGTCATGGAGCCACCCATTACCCATCTGGGGTGTGGAGTAGTGACACCAGGATGACAGGGATCAGGCCTTGTGGTCAGCCCTGGCAGGGATATCTTGCCCATGCTCCTGTGAGCCCAGGAGGGTTTGTGAGGAGGGGCCAGAAGCACTCCTGGAGAGCCTGCGGGGAGCACACGGGCAGGGCCAGCCAAATCCAGCAGGGCAGCCCCTCCGCAGGCCTGTGATGAGGGACAGAGGGAGGGAGGCAAGGTCGTGACCCCATGAGCCTCTTCAGTGCTTGGGAACGTCAGGGTGGCTTCTGCAGGGGAGGATGCTTTGGGTCCATTTTATAGATGTGGATGTTGAGGCCCAGCTGGGGCACCACTTGCCCAAAGGGGCAGAGCTCCAAGTAGAGCTGCGTCTCCTGCCTTCAGAGGCTCCTCCACCTGTATCAGGACTGTCAGGGCCCTGGGTGGCCTGGGAGGTTGAAAGGCAATCCTGTGTAGATGGGCACATGTCTGTTTGAGGGCTCAGGAGGCAGGAACGAGGCTGGGCAGGTGCTCTTCCTACTTCCCCGGGTCAGCCTCCCTGGCCACCCTGGGAGGCCATTTACTCCCCTATCTCTGCCCAGGGAGAAGGCCCCCAGAGAAAAGCCCCAGCAGCCAGCCCTCAGGCAGCCCCGCCAGGGACCCACCGACGAGGCACAGATGGCAGCAGCAGCTGCCCTGGCCCGACTGGAACAGAAGCAGCCCAGGGCCCGGGGCCCCACGTCACAGGACTCTATTCGGAACCAGGGTGAGTGGTGGTCATCCTGGGCTGAGGTGGGGGACCTAGCACTTGACTCTGGGTGAAACAGTAAACAGGGTGTTTTAAAGTCAAGAGGGATGTGCCAGGTGGGAGGGTGGCACTGGGCCTGGTGTCAGGGGCACGGGTGACAGAGGTGCTCCTTGAGGAAGGAGGGCAGCTGAGCTATGCAGGAAGTGGGGGTGGGAGTGGGGGTACACAAAGACCAAGCCCAGCGAGAGGACTACAGCCTGACCCAGAGCGTCGGGCTGGGCGGGCGCTTGCGAGGCTGGCAGGCCTAGTGCGGGTGGGGCCCTGGGGACCGGGCCTGGGGCAGGGCGACGTCTGTCCCGTTTTCCTCTCTTCCTCTGCTTGTTTTCTTCCTCCAGTGAGAAAGGAACTACGCGCTGAGGCGACCGTCAGTGGTGGTCCTGAGCTTCCAGGGACCAAGGAGGTAAAGCTTTTGCTGTGGAATTGCCCCCAAGGCGGGCGGCGGGGACCCCTGGGAGGGCTGTGGCAGAGCTTGAGCCAGGAGGACTTGCTGCCAGGGGCATAAAAGAGGTGTCGTCTCCACTCCGTGCTGCCCCGAACCACAGAGGCAGGTGGGTGTAGACGCCCAAGGGTGCCAAGAGTGCTCCTGAGGTTCCCAGAGGTGACAGCTGCTGTCCTTGGCCAGGAGGGGCAGGACTGGAACCTCTGTGTGCCTTCAGAAGCCACAGTCTGGCACAGCCCTCCTGTGTCCCTGGGCCTGGAGGGCTCCATGGAGGAGGGATCCTTTGGGAGTCTCGGCAGAGCTTGGCCAGGAAGCCGTGATTTTAGAATGGAAGAGACCCTAGACGTGGCCTAGAATGTGAGGTGCTGAGCCCCCCGACTCCAACCCAGCCCCACACTCGCTCCCGGTAGCTGGGGGGTGGCTGCAGGCGCAGGAAGCCTGCGAAGTGCAGCGGCTGCTCCCGGCTGGCGTTGCTCTATGTCAGTGCCCTGGGAACTGGGGGGATGGCGCATGGGCCAGGGAACCTGGGAGGAAGGGCTCGGCCCTCAGCTGACAAGTGGAAGGGATGGTGGGGGCCAGGAGCGCCAGGCTCTACGGGCCATGCTTGCCGGTACTGTCCTGGGGCCGCCTCTGTCCACAGTCTTTGCTCAGCGCTCTCACCCCCCAGGTACCTGAGCCCAAAGAGGAAGGCTCGACACACCTCGCGGTGCCTGGCGTGTACTTCACCTGCCCACTCACGGGGGCCACTCTGAGGAGGGACCAGCGGGACGCCCACATCAAAGAAGCTATTCTGTCGGTGAGTGCAGCCCCTGTGTGTCCTCATCCCAGAGCAGCAGCCAGTTCCACGTGGGCCTTACCCTGCCTTCGTGCCTGTTATGCCTTCCCCAGAGAGGGCAGAACCCAAGGACGCCATCAGAGCAGAGCAGAGGGCGCTGCCACCCCTCAGGCCCCCCTCCCGGCAGCTGCTGGAGGTAGCTGAGGTCCTTTTCTGAGATGCCCTGAGGCGTCTGTCCGTCTCTCCTCCTCCACATTCTGCTCCACATAAAGGGCCGCGGGCCGGGCCGTGCACACTTACCTTAGACACTCGGAGGCAGTCTGCGCGGAGGAACTGCTTTGGTATATTTTTTTCCTTGTAGCTCTTTTTTTTTTTCAGTTGTAGATGGATGCGGTGCTTTTTTTAATAATTTTTTATTGTAATTTGTTACATGTGACAGCAGAATACGTTTCAGTTCCTAGTACATGTACAGGGCACAATTTTCATGTCTCTGTTGTACACACAACATATTCACACCGTTCGTGTGTTCATGCCTGTACTGAGAGAAATGGTGTCGGTCTCGTTCCACTGTCTTTTTATCTCCATGCCCCCTCCTCCCCGAGGACACAGTACTTTTATTTGTTTATTTTTACATGTGCTGAGGCTCAAACCCAGTGCCTCACGCATGCTAGACAAGCGCTCTACCGCTGAGCCCCAGCCACAGCCCCTTGTGGCTCTTTATATGGAAGAAAAATGCAAGAGGAACACAGACGACACCTAAATACTCTTTACCCAGCTGTTTGGGTAGCTTTTTGTTGCAGTAACCAAACTGTTTGATAAGAACAACTTAGAAAGGAGAAAGTTTAATTGCGGTCATGGTTTCAGAGGTCTCAGTCCATAGATGGCCGACTCGGGTACACGGGCTTGAGGTGAGGCAAGGCATCATGGTGCTGGTGTGCAGAGGAAAGCTGCTCCGCTCCTGGCAGGGTCCGGAAGCAGAGAGAGAGGGGAAGGGACCCCAGGGCAGATGCACCCTGCTGGGCACCTCTCAGTGACCACTCCTCTGGCCACACTCCTGACTACATGTCAGGCCATTCAAACTAGGATGGACTGGCTGGTCCCAGCTCCCACCGTCCACTCATTTCACCTCTGAACCTTCCTGCATTAGCACTGGAGCTTGGAGGGACACCTCACCCCAGGACACTCAGGGTGTGAGTTTTCCAGCTGTTACAACCAGTCATTGCAAACCCGGTGGCTTAGACAAGCTGCGTGTCTGTCCTGGCCGTTCTTTTGTATTTGTACCCTTCACACTGTGACCCTAGGCTTCCCTGGGCCAGATTCAAGTGCAGCAGTGGGGGTCTCTCCTGAGACTCCAGGGAGATTCTGGTCCCACCTCCTCTAGTCTCAGGAGGTGCCCACAGCTCCCGCCCCTGCCTCCTCCTGAGCCAGCGGTGCCAGGCCAGGTGTTTTCCAAGCTGCCAGCTCTGCTTCTCTCCCTATTCTGGCCCCTCTGGTTACCTGGACCTTCCTGGATGATCCAGCACACCCTCGTTCCCTCTGCTGCTTAATTCTCCTTTCCCATGAGGCTTCCCTTCCTCATGGTTGCAGGGATTAGGATGCAGGCGTCTTTGTGTACGTGGTGGGGGGGGCATTAATCTGCTGCCCCCCCCCCCCATTTGCCAGGTGTTAATGAGATTTGTGCTCCACTTTCTTCACCTACCCTCATCTTTTCCTGAGCTGTCTGTGGGAAAGTTCTACATGCTCTTTTATTTCATTTTATTTTTATTTTTAACTTAGATCTTTTTTTTTTTTTTTTTTTTTTTTAAAGCAGTGACAAATATGTGCAGAAGTAAGTGTCCAGGGGCTCAAAATTCAAACCCCACACTTCATAGCAAGAGCTCATTGTGTAAGCATTAAAACACTGCCTGGTAGTTCAACATTCAAGCTAGAAATGAAATTTTAAGAAACATAAGCAGTGTCTTATCCAATTTCACAAGATGCTTCCTACATGGGACATCAGGGCACTGGAAATAATGATCCTCTTGTGTTGAATGTAAGTTCTTGAGCTCATCTTTAAGATAAGCAAGGTCTCCAAGGCTGGAAGTCTATGGGAGCTGCAGTTCCAGTGTGAGGGCCTGAAACATTTATTAGAACCATGCAGGAAACTAGCATTTCCTTTAAGTGCTCGTCAGGAGGACGTCTGCCCTTAAAAAGTGTGAGAACGCAGCAGCATCGGCAGGTTTGCCAGCTTTCTTCCAGTGATTTTAAGTAACATACTTCAGAGCTGATAAGAAATTTGGACAGGTGTCTCCCAGTTTCCATGTTATGGGGCCATCCTAATCCCTCCTAGCAGCCAATCATCCCTCTCCAGGTTGTTTTTAAAAACACCTGCGGGAGCTCACTGGGGGATTTTGTTATTGTGATGGGTCTTTCAAGGGGACAAGGGGCTTGAAGGTCTGGAGCCCTATCATCTGCACTGGCCATCTACAGGTCAGGTCCGGCACTGAGGTACCCTTACCAGGAAGCAGCAGCTTGAACCCTGTCGGCCCCTTTTCAACCTTTTTCCCAAAGCTTTTTCTAGTCGAAATTATCTTGTCTAAACGATGCAGAATGGCTTGAGTTAGAGATGGACATTTGACCACAACCCTGACCACGCCTAGAGGCACCCAGGGGCCTCGGCCACCTGGGGCCAGTTGACCCAGCAGGGCGTTCAGGAAGAGGTGCCTCTGAGCCTGGGCGGAAAAGGCGCAGAACCCCAAACCTCATGTTGTGGGGCTCCTCTTCACCTCCAAAAGGCGGCCTTGCCGCCCTCGAGAGTAAACCCGGCCATCCCTCATCGCCACAGAAACCTCACTCATCACAAAGTGTCCTTTGTGGTTGACAGCCCTACCTCGCCTGGTTCCCAAATCGCTCGCATCTGAACTGTTTCCCCAGCCAGGATCCGGGCGAGGCTGGCCCAGCCACCGCCAAGTTCACTAGATTGGAGGAGACGCCTTCCTCCGCTGCCTTCACAGTACTGACGGGCAACTCGGGCCCAAAGTTTCTCCGCTCCCGCAGGATGCGGCCTGAGGGCCGAGTGGAAACCTGCAAGGGACAGGGAAGCTGATACTTGGCATCCACGCGGCGGCGGCGGCGAACAGCGGGAGGAGGAGCGGGAGCCGGTGGCGAGCACCGGGGCCGGGCTCTGGGAGTTGGACCTCTCCCCTGCGGACACGCGCTGGGCCCGCTCAGCGCCGCACGCAGCGGAGAGTGGTCATGGGCGGGGTGCGCGCGTGGCAGACCCGGATTAGAGGTGTGGACCTCGCGCTGGAGCTCGAGCTGGGTCGCTCGGATCCCGAATGCCGCTGAGTCCGGAGCCTCCAGGTCTCCCTCTGACGCCCTTTTTATTTTTTATTTAGAGACAGGGTCTCCCTGAGTTGCTTAGGGTCTCACTAAGTTGCTGAGGCTGGCTTTGAACTCCTGATCCTGCTGTCAGCCTCCCAGCTACTCTGTGCCACCTGCGTGCTCTTTTTTTCAAAAAAATTATTGGTTCTTTTTAGTTAAGCATGACAGTAGAGCCGGGCATGGTAGCACATGCCTGTAGTCCCAGCTGCTTGGGAGGCTGAGGCTGGAGGATCATGAGTTCAAAGCCAGCCTCAGCAACCTCAAGACCCTAAGCAATTCAATGAGACCTGTCTCTAAATAGAATACAAAATAGGGCTGGGGATTCGGCTCAGTGGTCGAGGGCCCGGAGTTCAGTCCCCGAGTTCAGTCCCCGGTACCAAAGCGCAAAAAAACAAAAACAAAATGACAGTAGAGTCCATTCTGACCTGATCATGGAAGCGTGGAAGGCATCCTGTTCCAGTGAGGAGCCCAGCACCTCTGGTCCCCTCACACTGCTCTGCCCAGTGCCACACATGGGCTCTTCCTGCTCTTCCGGGACTTATTCAGCAGCTTGTGTCAGGCGATTCTGGTTTTGGGTATGAAAACAGGCAGTGAGGGGCCTTGGCCACAGTCACAGGGTGGAGCTTGGGACACAGGCCACTACAGTGTACTGGGGGGACTCTCCTAGGGGCATCCTGCTCAGGCTCCCTCCAGTGGTGAGGGAGAGCCCCGTCCCTCACCAGGCTTCCTGGTCTTTGTTCAAATTGTAGCCAAAGCGACACCACGCGATAGACTTCCCCTGAGCCTCCCTCATTTAAGGTTAGGCTGGCTGTCCTCTTGGAAGGGTGGCTCTTGGTTTGTAGCACTGTTTGTCAGTGAAACTAGACTTCGACTATGACGTGGGTGGGTTGCAAATATTTTCCCTCAATTGTTTACGTTTTGACTGGACTTAAGTCACTGCCCGGGAGAGATTTTGATCACTGTAACTGAAGGTGTCAGTCTTACTTTATGGCTTTTAGTTTGGGGTCATACTTAGGAAGCCGTTCTTAGCCCCCTCCTAAAATAATAATCCTGTGGTTTTTCTAGCATTTTTCTGTTTGCTTCTCCTTGTCTTGCCTGGGTGGTGTGCTGCACTGTTGGAAGCTCTCACACAGCTGGAGTCCACCTGCGGGGAGGGATGAGCGTGAGGCAGTTTTCCTGGAGAGCTGCCGATTTCCTGACCCCGTGTCGCGAGAGCACTGCTCGCGCATGTGAGGTTTGCCACAGAGAGTCTGGGTTCCTTCCTGACCGCCTCACTGCCACCTCTGGCAGACCTACTTTCTCTGTCCCCCACTCCCTGGCAATGAAACCAGCAGGTGGGCCGGGTCCCAATCAGGCTGGCGGGGAACTGGCTCATTTGGGAGCCGACGTCTGTGTGCTTCTGATGCAGCTGCCCAGGGCCCCCCATGTAGCTGAGGGAGGGTGCTGGGAGGACAAGGCCCAAACCCACCTTCCAGGAGCTTTAGGCAAGCTGGTGGGCTCTTGCTGGGCTGCTGTCCACCCCTCTGTCCTCTGCTCCTCCCAGTTCACCAGGACTTGCTGGCTGCAGGGGAGCATGTGTGTGGCTTGTTCCATGGTCGTGCAAAAGGAGAGCACATGCTTTCCTGGACCTATAGGTAGGCCCTGGGAGTAGCCCATTCTGGCCATCTTGCCACCTGGCTCTGTCCAGGTTTGGGGCACTCCTGTGCATCCTCTCTGTTACCCGACACCCGTGTGCCCCTGGGTGAAGATTTGCAGTTCTCCGTCTGCGGGGGTGAGGACCAGCAGGGCTGGGCGTCGTGTGCCAGGATCGCGGGGCCCACTGCTGGAGTTTCCCATGCCAGGGTGAGAGGTAGAGATCTGTCACTTTTAGGCCACACTGACCACCAAGGTCACAGAGAGGGCAGCTGTTTCTCTCCTGCTTTGGTGGCCATGCCCTCTGCCTGGAGATGAGAGTGCGTGAGGCAGGACTGACTGCAGGGGTCTTTCTCCTCAACTCTGTGCTGAGTGTGTAGTTGGATGGCGGATGTCCCTGCTCTGCCCCAAGAGAGCCAGGGGCACCACTCTGGCCACTCCTCTGTGGCCGGCTGTGCAGTGTAGTACCAGGAGTGGCTCTCAGCATGCCATGTCCCCTGCAGCACTTCTCCACAGACCCTGTAGCCGCCTCCATCATGAAGATCCACACGTTCAACAGAGACCGGGACAGGGTGAAGCTGGGCGTGGACACCATCGCCAAGTGAGTGCAGTCAGCACCCAAGCCGCTCCCAGTGGGGCCGATCCCTCTGGCTCTGGGGACTCGGTGGGGCCAGGAAGGAGCAGAGCCTGGGAGGGAGGCCAGGCCACCTGAAGCCTCTGGGAAGGGGTCGGGCCTGGTTTACCTGTCTGCAACACAAGGGCCCAGGGAACTGGGGGCTCACCACCCTGGTTTCCCTTGGGGTTATCTGAGGAGTGTATAAGGAGAATGGGAACCAGCTCACTCCAGCAGCTGGTCAGGCAGATCGGGTGGATCCAGAAGTGCCCATGAGTATAGCTGCCAGGGCACCGCCCACAGAACCCCCAGCCCTGCCGTCCCTTTGCGCAGGGGTTGGTTACCGTCTCTGTCTGTTGTCTGATCTCTGTGGTTAATCTGTGTCCTTGGCAGATAGGACTGAGAGGCCAGGCACAGTGACAGCCCCTCCGGTTGGCTGTGAGGGTACCTGTGATTCCAACCCCAAGGTGCAGCGCCAGGTCCCACTGGGCCCTCCTTTCTTCTTGCTGCTGCTGATGCTGCTTGTGACTCTTAGCTGTTGTCCCCTGGTGCTGGAAGTGTCAAGGAGCCAGGGACCCTGTGTCCCATTCCCTCGTCCTCTTCTCAGGTACCTGGACAACATCCACCTGCACCCTGAAGAGGAGAAGTACCGCAAGATCAAGCTGCAGAACAAGGTGTTCCAGGTGAGGGCCGCAGTTCAGCCCGCACAGCCGGCCCCAGCCATGGTGGGATGGCCAGCACGGGGAGTGGGGGGGCATCCTTGAAGTGGCCAGCAGAAGGTGGCACTAAGGTGACCGAAGTCCCATGCCGTGGATGGGCTTGGTGGGCGGCTCCCTGCCTGGCATAGTCTGACCCTTACACTGGGAAGGCGCACGTGAGGTTCTTCTGCAGCAACAGCGGGTCTGGTGACCCCGGCCTGTGTTCTGAGCAGAAGCTGTGTCCTCCCCTGCTTTGGGGATTCCCCAGCCGTCCTTGGGGTCGGCCTCCTGCCCCTGGTGGTTGGCCTTTAGGGGAACTGTGTCCTCCAGGAGGTGCTGGGGGAGCTCCAAGGTTCTCCTTAGGAAAGTGAGTTTGTGCTCAGCTCTGCCACAGCTTCAGGGTTTGGTCGCCATCAGGGGTCACTGGGCTTGTGGCCGAGGAGGCCCTGTGTGACCTCTGCTGCACTCCTAGGAGCGCATTAACTGCCTGGAAGGGACCCACGAGTTTTTTGAGGCCATTGGGTTCCAGAGGATGCTACTGCCTGTCCCGGATCAGGGTGAGGCTAGAGGAAGGGCCTGGGCTGAGCCTCAGGTGGGGGTGAGGGGCTGAGGTGGGAGGGCCCGGCTTGGGTGGCCCTGCTGCAGTGTCATCTGTGTGGGGGTGGCACAGAGGACCTGGAGGAGTTCTACGTGCTGAGTGAGGGCGCGCTGGCGCAGCCCCAGAGCCTGGAGCAGCATAAGGAGCAGCTGCTGGGTGCAGAGCCCGTGCGGGCCAAACTGGACCGGCAGCGCCGTGTCTTCCGGCCCTCACCCCTGGCTTCCCAGTTTGACCTTCCTGGGGACTTCTTCAACCTCACGGCAGAGGAGATCAAGCGGGAGCAGAGGCTCAGGTGGGCAGGCACACCTGGGGCCCGGGCAGGTTGGGTTTGGGGCCCAGGCAGCTGCCTGAGCCCTACTCTCTGGGTGTGGGTTGCAGGGCTGATGCTGTGGAGCGGTTGAGCGTGCTGCGGACCAAGGCCATGCGGGAGAAGGAGGAGCAGAGGGAGCTGCGCAAGTACACCTACACGCTGCTGCGCATCCGCCTCCCTGACGGCTGCCTCCTGCAGGGTGGGCCCAGGGGCCAGGGCAGGGCTCACTCTTGCTACTGGGCCCTCGGCTCTTGTAGGGCCAAGGCCCTGAGCTGCGCTCTGCCCAGCTCCTCTCAGACTGAGTTGCTGGTGGTTGGGCTTAGGGGCACAGGAGTGGGCACAGGAGAGGGCCAGCCTAGTGGCTGGATCTGACTGTCCTGCTTCCCAGGGACCTTCTACGCCCGGGAGCGGCTGTCATCACTGTACGAGTTCGTCAGGGAGGCCTTGCAGAACGACTGGCTGCCTTTTGAGCTGCTGGCCTCGGGAGGGCAGAAGCTGCCGGAGGAAGAGAACCTGGCCTTGAACGAGTGTGGGCTGGTGAGCGGGGGCCAGTGCTGGTGATGCAGTTAGGACCCCCAGGGGTTCACCAAGGAGGACCAGGAGACATCCTGGGAAGCTGATTGCTGTGTCGCAATCACTTTGTCACCAAACCCTCCCTGTGGTCTGTGGTGCTCACAGGGCAGGACTTAGGATGGCTCCAGGCCTGGTTCCTGTTAGAATCCCACCTTCCCTCTGGCGCTGTGACCTTGACCTTGCTGTTATCTTGAACGGTTCCTAATTTCTTGCTGCCTCTTGAAATGGGCCTGGTGGGTCCTCTGAGGAGCAGAACTAAGGTGGAATGAAGGGGGGGGTGGATTTCCCAGGGAGGATGCCCGCGGGGCAGGTGCAGGTCTGCTGCCCGGAAGGGAGGTGAGGGCCTGGGTGGGAACCTGGGGCTCTGCCTGGTTCTGATGGCTTTAGCCAGGCGGGGGCATCTCCTGGCCAACTTGCCCATCGGGGACGATCTGGATCCCACTGTCCCCCCACAGGTGCCCTCAGCCCTCCTGACCTTCTCCTGGGATGCCGCTGTGCTAGAGGACATCAAGGCTGCGGGGGCTGAGCCAAACTCCTCCATCCTGAAACCCGAGCTCCTGGCGGCCATAGAGAAGCTCTCCTGAAATAAAGGCAGGGTTGGCCTCAGCCCACGGGTCTGTCTCATGCTCTCCCTGTCCCCCGTCCCAATCCAGGGCCACCCAGCCACCTCTGGAAACACTGGGCCTGGCCCCCAGCCCTACTCGGCTGGCTGGAGGCCTGTGCCCGCCTTGGCGGCAGTACCTCTGACCACCGTTTTGCAGAGCCCCTCGGGCAGGCAGACGTGTCTCCCTGGGCAGAGCTTGAGCACAGACAGGCTCCATGTGCTGTGTATGGGGGTGGACCCATCTGGCACTAAGCTGGTGACAGTGGCAGGAGAGATGCTAGCCTAACAGCACAGTTGACATGTAATTTCTAAATTATGAACCTAAATAAATAGAATATTTGAAAATAGTTTCCTGGTGGTTAATATGAACCACTGGACTTAGGGCAAGGGTCACCTCTGCTGCGCTCCCCACTGCAGAGGGCTCAGCATGGCTCATGCTCTCAGGGCTGCTGGCTGTCCAGCCAGGGGTCCCCACGTGCCAAAGGCCAAGCTTTCATGTCCGATTGTCCCTAACTGCTCACAGAACCTCAGTGAGCAAGCTTTATTTAGGGGGCCCTGGGCCAAGTACCTGAGGCCCAGGGCCCCTTTGGGATCCCCTAGCCCTGGGAGGGGTGTGTTCAACTAGCTTGTTGCTATAACAGAACATCCAAGACTCAGTACTAAGTGTGAAGACAAGAGGTTTTCTGAGCTCACGGTTTTAGAGGGAGAAGGGCATGGTGCCTGCGTGACCTGGCTCTGGTGAGGGCCTGCGGCTGCCTCACGGGGTGCAGGGTGTGGTGGGAGAACACGTGAGGTGGAGATCATGTGTGACCCAGGAGGACAAGTGTGGGCAAGGGCCAGGCCTGCCCTTTTCTCCTTTGCAGGCACACCCCTTGCAGGGTCCCAAGAACCACGTCCGTCTCCGAAGGGCAGCTGCCCCAGTGATCTCAACCTCTCAGGAGGCCCACCACTTTTTAAAAGATGTTTTTATTAGCATATTGCAGTTACACAGAATATTGGGGTTCACTTTCACATGATCATTAAAGCTCGGACTGTGATCTGCTCCACTTGGGTCCCCAGCACTTCCCTTTTCCCTCCTCCCGTCCTCTTCTATTTATAGATTTTTATATTAATGCTTTATAGATATACACAAAGGTGGTCACTGTGGCACACTCAAATATGTACATAGCATAATTTGGTCAATTTCTTTCCACCTCCCACCTGAGGTTCCACCTCTTGAAGGTCCCTTTCCACGTGGCCACCCTGAGGACCAAGATCCCACAGGTGGAGCCTTGGGGGACATACTGGGACTAACTACATTATTCCCCCAAACCTCCACCTCCCCCAACTTGTGTCTATTCCCTTTCAGTAGAATGCAGGGGGGGTCACCCTGGGTTGTGTGGGGCCCAGTGTCACCAGGGTCTTCGTGGGAGGAGATCAGAGGGCCAGACTGGGAGACACTGCACTGCTGGCTCTCCTGGGATGGAGGAAGGGCTGGGAGCCCAGGGCTGCAGGGCCTCCTCAGGCCCAGCCCTGCCGTTCCTGGGTCCACCTCGGGAACCATGTGCCACTGTAGCCTTGACAACTGTGAGACGATGAATCTGTGCTGTTTTAAGCCACCAGGTGTGGTGATGTGCTACAGCAGTCACAGGAGACTGGACAAGGCCTTAGTGTTGAAGGCCCTGGTCCTGTGGCTGACACATGGGCACCATCTCTGCAGCCAGGCAGCACTGAAGCCGTGGGCCCGCCACCCCAGGCCGGCCCGGACACTGTGGGTTATCACAGACACCAGGCTGTGACCATCTAGCCTGTTCCAGTGGGGGCCTGTGGTGACTGGTCATCTGGCTACTACCAGCTGCATGAGTCAGACTTGAAGCTTGAGACCCCACGTGAGTTTCCTTGTCCCTTACAGAAACTAGCAAAAATATGCCCCTTCTAGTTCCCACAATCAGGAGCCCACCATGACTTTTTGTCACACCTGAGCCTCTAGAGCTGCCCAATGTGGGTTTCTGAGGATCAAGGCCAACTCTGACCCACGTCCCCTGCTCACTCCAGGAACATTGCCTGAGAGCCACGTAGACAGGCTCTGCTGGAAGCAGGAGGGCCTGCAGCCCAGACCTGGGGATGAGCCCAGCCTACTGGCCAGGCTAGGATGGGGATGGCCACCTCGTGTGGGCTGTCCAGTCGGTGCCAAGCCACTCTGCATGCAGCTGGTCCCTCTTGGGGTTAGTGGGGACATGGCTAGACCCAAGGGCAGGAACAACAGGAGGCCCCTCTCTGGGTCTAGGTTTGGACAGGAAGTGCCCAGACCTCGGCTTCCTCCACTGCTGTCAGTCACCACAGCCCTGAGCACAGGGCTCCTCCTTCCCTCCCTGCTCTGGGACGCACAACACTGGCTCCCGAGGGCCCTGGTGAGGAGTGGGACCCCTCCTCACACCTGAAGGGCAGGAAGAGGAACTGGGAGAAGCACGTGCTGGACTAGTCAGCCAGGAGGACAAGGACTTAGTGGCCAACAGAATGGGTGGTGCTTTCAGATGCTGGGCGGAGGACGGGCGGACCTGCTCACAGAAAGGACATACTGACTGACGGAGACGAGGCGGCTCAGGGTAGAGAATAGTTTATACACGTCCACACAGTCCAGGTGCCCGCGCTGCTGGGCCACGGGTGCCTCTGGTGCTTGAGTTCGTTTACAAGCATCGAGCCCCGGCCCTGCTCTGGAGCTTGAGGGGCAGGCACGCACCTGCATGTCATCGCCTCTCATAATGCTTTATTCAAAGGCAGATTAATACGCAACTTTTTGGGACGATTTTTACAAACGTCAAGAACTAATCAGGCATCCTGTACAGACCCTTCAGACCCGGGAGGTCTGCAAAGCAGGACAAAGTGCTCTGTACACAGGAGTCGGTAGTCCGCTCAAGTATCCGTCGTATGGAGGCCCCTGACCGCCCTACACAAGCCCCAGCCAGCCAGGCCGTTGGGATGCTCAGGAGGCACAGAGTGGGCTGGCAGGCAGTGGGTTCTCGCTAACGTCCATTCTCACTACTTCCTCGGCTCCGGAAGTGGTTCCACACGGGTCCTGGGCCTCTGCAGGGCGTGAGAAGGAGGGGTGTGTGGCTGGCTGTACCCACGGGGCTCCCTGTGAGGAGCCACCACCCCTGCTCTGGGAGCCTTTTCTTGTTTCAGTGGAAGGAGGTGGACAGCCCTGAAGCCAGTGGAGGCTCAGGTCACCACTGGGGCACCCCAAAGCTGTAGACCCACTCACCTGCTCTGTCAGATACTGTCCTTTCCCACCCAGGCCCTGTCCCAGCTCCCCCCTCACTCAGAGTGATGGACAGCCAGTCTCAGCCCCTGTCCTCACCCTGCACTCACTCCTCCCGCTCAGCCATTCCCGCTGCAGAACCTTTGCACGTCCCTCTGCCTGGATGGCTCTCCCCTTTCCTGTCGATCTGAATGAGATGCAGAGGGTTGGAACCCTTCTCACCCCCAACATCCGGGATATCCATGACCATGCAGTCGCCGTCCTCCTCCTCCTCCTCCTCCTCTGTGTCTGCCTGGAAGCCATCCACATCCCCGGCTCCAACCTGGTCAGACAGGGCACACAGACCATCAGCAGGGAGAGGAGCCCACATGCCACGTATGTGGTGGGCACCGGTAGCCCCTCCTCCCTGCCTGCATGTGCACACCCGCTAAGGCCCCCGGCAACTGGCAACAACTTCTTTAAACCTGATGGTTTGTCCGAGAACCTGTGGCTGAAGAAAATCCTGGGGTTCTCTAAATGAGCTGAAGTCAGATCGCTGACAACTACCATCATTATCTGCCTTAGCACAAAAATGGTTTCTGTTTTGGGTTGAGCCAGGCACATGCCTGTAATCCCAGCGGCAGGAGGACAGTGAGTTCCTCAGCAAAAGAGAGGTGCTAAGCAACTTGGTAAGAACCCGTCTCTAAAATATAAAATAGGGCTTGGGGTGTGGCTCAGTAGTTGAATGCCCTGGAGTTCAATCCCTGGTACCTTCCCCCCAAAAAGGTTTCCAGTTTGGGTTAAGAGAGAGGTCGACAAGCTCCCACTTCCTGATCTGAGCCGGCCTGCGCTCTCTGCTGCCATCTCCAGTCTTGGGCACTCTGCTCCCTGGGCCTGGCCTCGCAGCCCCCATCTGCGTTATGCTAGACCAGCTCTGCCGGTGGGAGTGCCCCAGACTATGGAGCAGGGGCTGCTACCCCAAGAAGCTCGAGCCCTTGGCTCTTGCCCAAGGAGAACAAGCACTCAGGCAACATGAGTGACAGTGACCAAGGGTCCCACTCCAGCGGGGGCAGCTTCACATCCCAACTGGGAGGCCGTTCTGAGACACTTCTGAATTCCTCTTTTGTAAAAATCTGCCTGGAAGAGTGACAGCCCCAAGGGGGTCAGTTGTGCAAGGTGCTTTCCTGGCCTCCCTGCCGGCTGGCCCAAAGCACAGCCCTATGGCCTCCTGCCGCCAGCACTGACTAGACAGGCCCACCTCCCCAGACCGCCTGCAGCACTGGCTCTCCTCGCACAGGGAAGAGCAGGTGGGGCGAGCAAGACTTTCTTCAGATCCAGAATGTCCAGAGGAACCAGCACCCTGCCCCTGGGGCCCAAGCAAGGGCCAAGGACCACGAGTCCCTCAGCCAGGAGCTGGCCGACCACCACCATCACCAGCACTGATCGCAGTGGCCAGGGAAACAGGAGCCAACACCTGCTGTTCTTTGCCTTTTATTTTTGAGATGGGGTCTCACTCTGCTGCCCAGGCTGGCCTTGAACTGGGCTCAAGCTTTCTTCCCGCTTGAGCCTACCAGCAGCTGGGGCTCCAGGCGCATGTCACAGGGGCTACCTGGCTGCAGGGCAAGTAGACCCTCTATGTAATCTTGTTTATGGGGTGCTGAACCCAGGGCCTTGTGTGTGTGAGGCAGGCCCTCTACCGGCTGAGCTGTATCCCTAGCCCCTATTTAAACATTTTTAATACTTATTTTTTAGCTATAGTTGAATACAATACCTCTATTTATTGATTGATTTTTATGTGTGCTGAGGGTCAAATCCAGGGCCTTACACATGCTAGGTGAGCGCTTTACCGCTGAGCCAGAGCCCCAGCCCTACACTTTTAAAAACAGAACTGGGCTGGGGATGTGGCTCAGGCGGTAGCGTGCTCGCCTGGCACGCGCGGGGCACTGGGTTCGATCCTCAGCATCACATAAAAATACAATAGAGATGTTGTGTCCACCGAAAACTGAAAAATAAATATTAAAAAATTCTCTCTCTTAAAAAAAAATAAAAATAGAACTGAGGCCCAAATAGTTGAAGCACCCTAGAGCTAGAGGCCCTTGAGGAGGGACTGGAGACCCAGTGCAGCCCTACTGTCCAAGGCCAAATGTCACACTACTCTGAGCTCTAGGGAGGCCATTTACAGCCCCAGGAATAAAGACCCCAACTTAAGCTCTATACACACGCCACCTAGGGTCTTGGAACAGTCCTCCCCAAAGAGGCAGGACTGGGGTACCCGGCGTCTGCAGCCACCTGCGGCCTCTGTGCACTCTGGCCACAGAGCTGCTCAGCGCACACCACGAAGCTGTTCCTGCCCAGGTCTGTCTTCTGGGAGTCAGGGTCTCCTTTCCTCAGACTCTGGCAGCTAAAGAGCACTCTGAGGGCTGGGGAGGGGCTCAGTGCCAAGCAGCACAAAGTCCTGGGTTCCCAACACCTCAGAAAAAACAAAAACTAAAAAACTGCCCCTTTCCACCCTTCCAGCCTCCCCAGAGGGAGGTGACCAATGACTAAGAGCTGGAAGAAAGGCCTGGCACAGTGGCACGTCCGTGTTGGTAATCTCAGCAACAGAGGAGCCAAGATGGGAAGTTCAAGGCCACCCTGGGCAACTTAGCAAGACCCTGTCTCATAATAAAATTTAAAAGGGCTGGGATATGATTCAGGGAACCCCAGTACTGTGTAAAAAGGAAAAAGAAAACGAGGAGGGAGCTGAACACAGCAGGAGGCTGGCCCAGCTCTCAGGACACACTGGGGAGCCAGGTGCTATGTGCCTCTTGGTGTGATGCACCCACTTCTCTTCCCATCAGTTTCTGGGGGTGGGGTGGGGGGTACCTTACAAATGCAGACTTCAGGGAGCCCTGGGGCCTGCTGAGGCAGAACTGTGGGGCACAGGCTAAGCTGGGTCTGGCCTGGGCTGCACTGCAGGGTCTTCAGCAAGACCCCCTGTGCTGCTGAGCCTGGAGGAGCCCCATGTGGGAGGAGTGGAGACCTTGCTGATTACTTGAGGCTGCTGCAGACAAGACGCCAGGTATCACCACTCCTGAGACCCACCTGCAACGTGTCACATGCCAACCCTTCTGACCGCCACCTTCTCTTTGTTGGAGGTTGGATAAAATAACGAAGCACCACACTGCCTATGCAACGCAGATCCCCACACCAGGCTCTATCCAATGCTGCACGCGTGCCCGAGCCACTGTCCTCCACATTGAGGGACGTGGGCCAGCCCGAGAGAGGGGGAAAACAGCCATGTCTAACAAGGTGGGGGACATGCTGCCTGGGGACAGGAGGCCTGATAGAGCACTGGGCACTGAGGGTCCCCAGGGAGGGCAGATGGGGGCAAAGGCCGACACAGCTGCTTGGAAAATGACACAAACAGAAGGGTGTCTTTGGGCCCTGGTCAGTCTCAATCTGGGACGTTTGGTTCCCCAGCTAGTTTTGTGCCAGGCAGCCAAGCCTGGGTTCCTTCTCACATGGCCTGGGAGGAACGACAAGAGGGGACTCTGCTTCTCAGGCACAGCTTACACCGATGACAGACCAACCAGCACTTCTCGTTTTAGGGAAGGATTTGCGGGTCCTCCACAATGTCAAGTGGCGCTTGCTGAGGGGAGCTCTGCATACAAGCCACATCAGGTCAGAGACTCTGGGGCTGACAGGAACAGTCACAGCAATGACACCAGATCCTCTTGGGAGTTCCCAGAGGACCCCTTGCTTTGACAGTGAGAAAGGTTTCAAGGAATACAAGTCCTCACCTGGCCTCTGCCCCTACAGCCCTTTCACGTGTGAAGCAGACACAAGCGGGGGCCTGCGCTCCCTCCTCTCACCCTCCCCACCCAGCTGCCACCCACGCAGCACCACTCTCTGAGTGGGGGGACTGCTACCTCCGTCTCAGTGCACAGGACGCTGGTCTCAGGAGTCAGTGCCCACAGGGCAACGCCACAGTTCATGACAAAAGGGACACACTGAACACTAACCCAGGCTGCCTATGGTTGGGCAGGAACCCAAGGCCCTAAGCAACTCAGCAAGATCCTGTCTCTCAAAAGGTCTGGGATGTGGCTCAGTGGTCACATGCCCCTGGGGTCAATCCCTAGCACCAGAAAACAGAAGAAAGCAGGAACCGCAGGGCCCGCTGCCCCGCAGGCTCCCGCTCCTGCAGCCGGGGCAGCTCACCTGCCCGTCATGCCGGCGCTTCTTCATGAACTGCGTGATGCACATGCTCCCCGCAGCCTTCCTCTTCAGCGGGACGGGCGGTCCCTGGCTGGGCCCCGCAGCAGGGGCGCTGCCACTGTCCTCCCTGGGGGCCGAGGGCACCATGGTGACGTAGCTCCACTGGCACGGCACGGGGAGGTGCTCTTGGTCGAAGCTCTTCAGCACCTGCGGGTGGACGTACCAGCACATCCTGAAATCCGGCCTCTTCTCATACACCGAGTTCTCAGAAATAATCCGCTTTAGCCTGGCCTTGGAGGGCACAGCGGCATCCTCGCTGGTGGCAGTGGGAGTCTGCGGGCGGGAGGCAGGGCTTGGGGGGCCGCCCACGTCACTGCTGAGCAGTCCTCGTCGGCAGTGCTCCTGGAACTCCCGGATGATCACCTTGCTCCCGTTTACATTGCCATGTAGCAGCGGGAGCAGCTGGGCCAGGACTGGTGGGACAGGGGACAGGGTGTGGGTAAGATAGAATGTGCACCCAGACAGAGCCCGACACGGCCACATAAGTCCTCAACTATCTGCAAGGTGCAGGCTCGGCCACGGGGGGCTCTGGAGAGCAGACCCAAGGCAGGGCAGCGCACCTAGTCCCTGGAAAAGCAGCGCCGCCCAGACAGCTCGGGCCTGCCGCCTGCGTGCTCCTTCAGCCACTGCGCCCCTGGCTTCTGAAAAGCGAGGAGGCAGAGTCGGGTCGTGCCCTGGAGACACAAGTGGCCTCCCACTCCTCAGCGCTCCAAGCTATGTCCAGGACGATGACTAAAGTCACCAAGGACAAGATGGGGCTGAGGTGCAGAGAGGCAGAGCATGAGTCTGCACCTGGCCTGTGTCCCCTCCCTGGCCCGGAGGACAGCCAGCTAGGACAGGCAGCTGAGGCCGGCCTTGCCCAGGAGCAAGGCCTTGCCACCACTTACTCTGCTGGTCCCTCCTCTCCTTCTTGGAGGCCCTGGGCGCCTGCTCCTCTTCTGAGGGCGCCGTATCCAGAAGGCAGGCTGTGAACTGCTGCAGCACCTTCAGCTCGGCGACCGAGCAGCTGTCCCTGTCGGCCGCCCACACGCAGCCAATCATCACAGGCTGGAGGACACGGAACCGCTTCCCCTTGGCCAAGTACTCGTCCCACTCCTTGGCCTTCAGCTTCTGACGCACCTTGTAGTTCTCGGGGTCCGTGCACTCCTTGCAGGAGGAAAGCACAGTTGCTGGGGGCTCCCACTGCCCTCCACCCAGGCCCTGGCCAGGAGCCACTCACAGAGCCAGGCCCAGTGGGGAGGATGCTGCCTCAGAGCCGACCCCCAGCCCTCAGGAAGGAGGCATGGCAGGGCATTTCCAGACATTCGACAGCTTAAGGCGAGTCAGATGCTGCTATGACCTTGCTATGATCTTGCCCTGCAGGCAACTTACTGCCCAGCTGCCTTCCTGGTCAGTGTGTGATCACCACCAACAACCCCAAATTGCCACCTGCCAGACCTAGACCATCCTCTAAGTGGCAGACGTCTGGGGGCACACCAGGACACAGGAAGGCAGCCCTCCCCTTCCACTGCTGCAACATGGCAGATGACATAGAGCCCCAGAGTGGCTTCTGCATGGCTGCTCATCTTGCAGATTTTGATGAGTGGTGGCAGGGTGGCAACCTGGAGGCACGAGGGACCGCTGGTGATGGGGTCCTACGTTCTCCACACCTTGGGAGCAGTTTCAAGAACGCAGTGCACCCTGAGCCCAAGAGACTGCATGCTGGGACTGCTGGGGACCACAGGTGGTGCTGCACAGTCACTCTCCAGCTGAGCAAGTTTGGGACCCTCTGAGCCCCAACCATGGTTGCCCAGTCCTCAGGGCTCTGCCAGGAGAGCCCCACAGCGGGAATCTTCCACACATTCTGCTGCCTTCCTGGTAAAACCAGGTCCAGGTCCAGATCCAGCCACCTTGAACAAGCCCAGGCTGAGGACCCACCTGGAGCTACAGTGGAGCAGGTAGTCCAGTGGCCAGGGCAGGCATTTACCACGTCACCAGCCCCTAGGCGAACTTCTGAGCCAGTCACTTCCTCCTTCACCCTTTACCTCAGTCACGCCTTCGTCCTCAGACAGGTATCCATGGGGCACGAAGAAGCCATCATCCTCATCTTCATCCTCTCCAACCTCATCATCATCGTCCTCAAAGAGAAAAAATGAATAAGTTGTCATGTAGGAAACAACGTGGGTGTCATTAAAACTCAAATCCAGGCCAGGGCTCTTATCCAGCCTGAGAGGCCCGGGTTCCATCCACATGAGGGTCACTCCTACAGATAGCATGGGGTCAGTGGGAATCCCATGGGGTCATGGTGGCTGGAAGTCAGGCTACCAGACTCGGGCAGCACAGCTGGCAGGAGGAGGCAGTGGAGCCCATGGCCAGGCCCCGGGCCAGCTGCCTCCAATGCCACCGCCACAGGAAGCACCTCCATAGGAGAAGCGAGGCCCAGGCTGGCTTTGCCCGACTGAGGTGAGGTTCAGCGTCAGAACACCTGCCTAGCACGGGCCAGGACTGGGTCTCAGACCTGGCTGCAGGGGCCGCTCTGTGCTCAGACCTGCCCTCACCCCTTCACTGTGGGACAGGGACTCCCCAGGCTCCTCCTCTTCCCACTCGTCATCGCTGTCCACCTCATAGTCGAGCAGCGCCTGCAAAGAGAGACATAGGGAATCACTGTCGTCGACAGGTGGGGGAAAGGGCACGGCCAAGAAGTGAGCAAACATGGGGTCTGCATGCAGCAGGACATGTGGGCCTGGGCACCTGAGAGCCCCTACCTTGTCCTGGGCCCAAGGGTTCCGCGGGTGGATGACCACTGTCTTCTTATTCCACGTCCCCCAGTACGCTGGCCGGTGATTCTCAGAAAATTGCAGGAGCTTCATCCGGCCAAACTTCCTCCGCTCAGGAATGCCAGCCACCTTGCTGCTGCCCACGATCACCATGTCACTGGCAAATAAAGGCATCCAGTCTGCTTCCTCTGCCACTGGCTCCCCGCCTCCCGCACCCCAGGACCCACTAAAGGACAGGCGCACAGGTTAAAGCTGAACAGCAGCACTGTCCGGCTCCAAGCACAGGGAGCAGCACATGGCAGGGATGCCCCAACGGCAGGCACCAGCACAGGGCTGTGGACTAGGAAGCCCAGCAGGAGCACGGGGCCACCCTCTGCTGCAGAGGCTGGAAATAGGAGCCCACCTGGGAAAGTGGGGACAATGAGATGGCAGGGTTCAAAGGCAGGCAGGTGGCTGGGAAGAGAACGGTGTGGTGTCCTCAGGCTCTACCTGTTGAAAACATCTGTGTCCCGGCTGCAGAGCCTGGTGGGTCCGGACCTGAGGGGCTGGCGGCCTTTTAGCTCTTTCAAGAAGGAGCTATCTCCACTCTGCTGCTGGAGGAGCTGGTCCAGCTGATGGCAGCGGTCTTGGTTGAAGGTGGCCCGACAGCGGGGGGCAAGGACCATGTGCTCTTTAATTTCAAAGGGGGCAAACTTTCCACAGGAGCCAGCCAGGGTCTGAAAAAGAGTGGCCCAATGGGACACTGAGTGGAAAATGAAGACACTCATCAATGGAGAAAATGTGCAGAGCCTGCTGCCTCAAAGGACACATCCAAAAGCAGAGATACCGCCAAGTTCGTCGGCAAAGGCTGCAGGGTTGTCCATCCTGTGGCTCATGAGCCGGGAGAGGAGGAGGAGGAACCAGAGGAGGTCTCAGTGACTGGTGGACAGTTTCCAGGCCTTGACCAAGGAGACAGTTACAAGGCCTCTACCACTTATCAAAACTCACCAAACATCTCCCAAAGGGTAAATTTTACTGTGTGTGTAAGCTACCCCTCAATAGATGGATGGACAGACACAGGTGACCTGAGACAGAGGCAGAAGCGGGTCTGGTGGGCCACCCCTTCCCCTCCCAGGGCCCAGGAGAGCCACGCCATACTGCAAACTGCCCGGAACCGGAAACACCCTGCAGCTGCTCCGTCTCATCCAAGTGTGAACTCTGGGAGATAGGATTCCTCTGGCCAACCCCCTTCAGGGCCCACCCTCGTGTGAGCAAACACGGGGTCTGCATGCAGCAGGACATGCAGAGGAGCATGGTGTGGGTGAGGAGGAAATGCTGCTGGTGGCTGTGGCACCACTGCACTGGGCAACGCGCAGACAACAGGTGGACCAAGCAGGCGTAGCCACAGCACAGGCGAACCCACAAAGCCTCAGGCCAACCACCTGGAATTCAGCCACTCCAGGCCAAGGAAGTACATGTTTAAAAATGGCCAGAATGATAGGACACCTGTCATCCCGGGGACCCAAGAGGCTGAGGCAGAGGGTGGCCAAGTTCCAGGTAAGCCTGGAATAAAAAGGGATGGGGATATGGCTCGGTGGCAGACACCTGGATTGAACCCCTGGAACAAAAAAAGTTAAAAATTGAAAAAAAGGAATCAAACAGATATAAAATGTACCACGGCAAGAACCTGAGACCATGGCTGAACACACAGAGACCATGACCAACTCAGAACAACCCTGAAATTCACACTTGTGTGCACAGGGTGTGAACACACAGCACAGCACCCGGTAGCTCCCTTGAGAAGAGGGCCAGGTGCACTGCAGCCCGGAGCGGAGGTCTGGCCGCCAGCAGTCTGGGGCGGCTCCACACTGTGCCCGTCTTGAGCACCCGATTCCCACTCCCAGGCAAGCTCTGGCGGCTCTGCACTGCTACCAGGCACGCACATTTTTGTTTTGGGGATGAAATGAATGACCAGATATGAAACCTGCAGGCGCCAGCAGAAATGAAGGTGCCTCTGGGTAAATGAAGGTCCCGTCTTCAGCAGACCCCTCTTCATTTCTAGAAGGGAGAAAGTCTCAAGACACGAGGAGCCAGGGAGGGGGTGCTGCTCACCTTGGGGGCCTGCGGAGTCTTTGGCTTCTGAAAGAACCTCGTGATCTCAGCCTTCTCTGCCTTAATGCGCTATGAAGAGACAGGGATGGGGTGGGGTGGAGAAGCACTGCGTTCAGGGCACAACCGAGTCCCAAGCACTCCCGAGCAAAGGGCCACGAGACTGTAGCCCACAAACCCATCAGCCCACAATATAGGGAGTGCAGCCAGTCTCAGAATGGCAGCTACCCTTGAAGGCTCAAGTGCTGTCAAGATGCCCGGCCAGCAGGAGCGTGGAAAGCCAGCACGGAGAGCCGGTGATACCAGCGGCATTTGAACAGGCTACTTGGTCCCCATGGGTGTCACCAAGCTGCCCAGAAAGCTCAAGGCGTAGCGGGGGCAGAGAGGGCATTTCCAACACGCGGCCTCAGAAGCTGAGAGGCAGGGGGCAGCATGCTACCTTTTCTTCTTCCCGTAACCGTTTCTCCTCCTCCTTTTTCCTCTTCTCCTCGAGTTTAGCCCTGTGAGACAGCAAACCACGGTTCAGGTTTTGGCTGGGCTACTGGCAGTGACTGTGGCACTCGGCTGTTAATACCACAGTCTGCACCCACCGATCATCAACTGCTCCAATCTCCCACAAAGCCGGGGTACAGGGTCAACCAAGAAAACTGATGACGCTGGACAGGGAACTGGCGGGAACAGAAGGCAGCCCAGCCGGCGGGAAAGCCCAGCCACCTGCATGCCCCAGGAGCCCCTGGGCGGCAGCTGTTCCAGGCTGAGCGGGGGCAGAAGGCCGGTCACCCCAGTGCAGTACCAAGTGGGGAAGCCCGTGGAGGCCGCCACCCGGGCTCAGAGGTGCAGCCTGCAAGGGGCGGGGGCGGCCTCGGGAGGGCGAGGGCACTCACTCGAGAGCCTCCTGCCGCTCCTTGCGCCTCTCCTCCTTGAGCCGCTGCTTTTCCGCCCTCTCCTTCTCGTCCTTCTCCCGCTTCTCGCGCCGCTCCTTCTCCTTCAGCTCCTTCTCCTCCTCCTTCTTCCTCCTGGCCTCCTCCTTGGCCCGCCGGGCCTCTTCTTTCAGCTTCTCCTTCTCTTCCCTCCACTGCTCTTTATCCTAGGGGACAAGCACAGTTGGTCCTTGGGCCCTCCCTGAAGGGAAGCACGAGGAGCAGCTCCAGAGGCCTCTGCGGCTCCCTCATAAAACCCGCCACGACACCAGGCCTTCGTCCCAGCGCCTTGGGGGAGGTGCAGCAGAAGATTCATTTAAAATGACTTTGAAACATGGGCACTGCAGGCGTGCTGGCCACGCTGCCTTCCAGGTAGGCTGGAGGCCGAGGCAGGAGGACTGCAAGTTCCAGGCCAGCCTGTCTCTCACGAAACAAAAATGGAGCACTTAACAAAAAACTTACTTAAAAGACAAACAGGGGGCTGGGGCTGAGCGGTAAAGCGCTTGCCTGGCACCTGCGAGGCCCTGGGTTCGATCCTCAGAACCACATAAAAATAAATAAATAAAACAAAGATTAAAAAATAAATAAATAGGGGCTGGGGATGTGGCTCAAGCGGTAGCGCGCTTGCCTGGCATGCGTGCGGCCCGGGTTCGATCCTCAGCACCACATACAAACAAAGATGTTGTGTCTGCCTAAAACTAAAAAAAATAAATAAATATTAAAATTAAAAAAAAAAAAAAAAAAAAAAAAAAGGTTAAAAAATAAATAAATAAATAAATAAATAGGAGCTGAGGTGAAGCTGTGGTAGGGCACTTACTTGCCTGGCACGGGCAGGGCCTCTGGGTTTGATTCTCAGCACCACACACAAAAAAGCCAGAGGACACTGCGCCCCACGCCCGGCTCCGCTATTAAATTCCAACTGTGTATTCAATCAGAAAAGTGTGTCAAAATGAACAGGAACACCCAGGCTCCGTCTCCTACCTTCAAAACAAACACCCCCCACCTGCCACCCCAAACCACAGAGTGACAACGAAGACTGGGACGAGACAAGGCCAGGGGACCCATGAGCGAGTCTTACCAGGTGAGAGTAAACGAGAAAACAAAGTAAAATAAAAATCTAACTAAAACTTAAACCCATCTTTCATGTGAAGAAAGGACAGAGTAACCTCAAAGGCTGCGGCAGTGTCAATGGTACTGGGGGCTTCAACGACCAGTGTCCCTGAGGCTTTCCACGGAGGGTGGGCTTCACTTCACGGTGCTTTGTTCTGCAGAGGTGGCCTGTGGCTCAAGGCACTGGCTGACTACAATCCCCATATTACCCTCAGACAAGCCACCTGACTGGCCGAGGGTGGACGCGTCCTTCCTGGACAGCCAAGATTATTTCCACAGGACCAAGCTTTCGGCTGTGAAGAAACATGCTGACCCTGCCTTGATGGACCTCCAATCACGTTGACAGGTCCAAGTGTCCATTTCGTGTCCAGGGACTTGTCAAGAATCCTATGCAGCACCACAGGAGTTGGAAGATGCCCAAGAAAGGGGACAGGTCTGTCCTAGATGAGACCACGGGCACAATGACAGGATGGGGAGGACTGCTCCCAGGTGCTAAATAAGGAAGCCAAAGCTTGAAATCCCAGGTAAAGCACATGTCTTTAGCTATACCTGAGGCTGTTTCTCGACATTTATGGAGCCGAGGTAGAGCATGAGCTTAGCATGTGGCTTAAATACCCAGCACAAAAAACCTGAGTGCAGCTGTAACGAGGCCCAGGAAACCCTGGGGAACTGAGAGCCAACTGCTGAAAGGGCCCCTTGCCTAAGCTGCAGGGGATGGGGTACCTCAGTGGCTGTCTCTGAACTTTGGCATAATAAGAACCAAAGGAGCTGGGTATAGTGGCACCCGCCTATCATCTTAGTGACTCAGGAGGTTGAGGCCCGAGGATGGCAGGTTCAAGGACAACCTCAGCAAATCAGCAAGACCCCAACTCAAAATAAAATAAGGGCTGCATAAGTTAGTAGCAAAGTACACCTAGGTTCAATCCCCAGTAACACACATACGCACACACCCGAACATGGTGAACCCCATTAACAGAAGCAAAGCTGGACAGGGAGTCACTAACAATTATCACTCCTCTAGTGTATTATTATTATTTTTTTTTGGTGGTACTAGGATTGTGAATGCAAGGCAAGCACTCTACCAACTGAGCTATAGCCCCAGCCCCTCACTCTTCTCGTGTAGGGACTAAAATTCCTCTGAAGAGATAGGGCTGCAGGGATCAGGTTCCTTCTGGTGCTAGGGGTGGAGCCCAGGGCCACACATCTGCTGAACAAGGTTCTACCACCAAGCCACGCCCAGGCCTGTGAGTGGCCAGCTACTGAGGCAGAAGACTACCACCCCTACTCCTAGGCTAGGAAGAGGCGGTGTGCAAAACCCTAGGATTTAGCAAAAAGTGATGTAACCCACAAGCTACAACGTCCACAACGTCACCCGATGGTCAGGGAAGGTGAAAATGGGACAAGGGAGGAGCAAAGGGCTCTGCTGGTGACAAGGCCAACAGGCACAGCAGGCAAGTGGGACTATGCTCTCCTGCAGGGAAAGCGCCTTACTCTTTGCAGTCTCATCCTGTTCTTCTCTGTGGACCCTTTGACGAATTTCTTGGTTATCTGAAATAGAAAGACATTTGTTTTCTTTTTTGCAGGACTGGGGATGAAACCCAGGGCCTCACCATGCTAGGTAAGGGAACACCCCAGCCCAGGAGATTTATTTTTAAGCAGGGATTGTTTCAATCACTTTTCCCAATAGACACCTTCCCTGAAGTCCCTGGGGGAAACAGAAGGAGCAACTAGGAGGCCACCACTATTAAGAATGTCTTTGCGGGCTGGGGATGTGGCTCAAGCGGTAGCGCGCTCGCCTTGCGTGTGTGCGGCCCGGGTTCGATCCTCAGCACCACATACAAACAAAGATGTTGTGTCCGCTGAGAACTAAAAAATAAATATTAAAAATTCTCTCTCTCTCCCCACTCTCTTAAAAAAAAAAAAAAAAAAGAATGTCTTTGCAAAACAGGATACACTTCATCCTTTCACAGCCACCCATGTTCCTACCAACAGAACCAAGATGTCACCACGGTGTCACAGACTCCAATAAATGTGCATGTACCTGCGTGTATCTGGGACTAGATAAGGGGGAGGGTGGGGAGGCAGATAAAGGAAGGACTGAAGGTGCTGAGTGCAGGAGAAACCAGAGGCAAGCTCAAAAATAAAAGCCACAGGCAAAAAAGGCGTAGAGGGACCTGTAGCAAAGGAGATAGGACCTGTCATTCCCAAGGGATGGAGCTCTTATTGGAACCTGAGCCAAGAGCCACTGACTCCCAGGAGGAGCTGACACCTGAATCATGCTGGGGATTGAACCCAGGGCCTTGTGCACGCGAGGGAAGCATTCTACCAACTGAGCTTCATCCCCAGCCCGGGGAACATGCAAATTTTTAACATAATGTCTAAAAATTGGTACAACTTCAAGTAAATAAAACATATTTGCAGCTTGGACTGGTGTGGGCCTCTGATGGATACTCTGCCTTTGTGTGTGTGGTGGGGATGAAACTGGGGGCTTCACACCTGCCAGGCAAGTGCTAACCATGGAGCCACAACTCAACTCTGCTTCTCAGAAAACAGTCAGCTTCAGGGACGGAGATCTAGTCCAGAGCCCTAGACTCTTAGGCACAAAAATCTCTACCACCTTGAAAGGAGGCTACATGCACAGCCAAGACAAGGGGACTCCACTCGCATATCTGGAATAAGAGTTCACACTACTGGCCCACGCACCTCCCACCAGGTTTCCCGGACAGACGATTAAAACCAAGCACAGTGGGGAGAAATAACTCTCCAGGTTCCATTCAAACTCACAGAGGAGGCTGAAAAAGAAAAGGCCCATAAACCTGGAGAGGCTCCAACAGGCACACAAGGCTGTGTTGAAGTGACATCTTTTTTTTTTTTAAATTTACTTTTTTATTTTTTAGTTTTCGGTGGACACAACATCTTTTTTTTAAATTTGTACGTGGTGCTGAGGATCGAACCCAGCGCCCCGCGCATGCCAGGTGAGCGCGTTATCGCTTGCGCCACATCCCCAGTCCCTTGACGTGACATCTTTATCTAGAAAATCTGAACCTCTGCCAAGGACCACGCATGGAGTCAGACACAACCCAGGAGACGGCCTTAGCTCCTGGGTCCCACCGAACATGGGAGGTGAGCACCTGCTATGGCATGACGGCTGTGCTCAGCCTCCGCTGGGTGAGTCTCAACAAACGCTGATGGAAAGGCATCTGTCCAGAACGCGCTTGGTCTGCCGAGTCTGTGGGCTTCACCTCCACACTAAAGGGCCTAACAGAAAGTGTGAGCGGCGGTATCTCTGTTGCTGCCCTTCGTGTTGGGAGGGTCCAGTGCACAATGAGAGCCAGCTTCCTAGATGAGGGGACTGGAGGGGACACACACTCACCGAGCTGTGCCCAGACTTACTCAGCCTCATCTAGAGTGTACAGCCTTGCAGGAGGTTTCTCTTTGCCACCAGGCTTCAAGCACTGGGTCCCCAGGAGGAGCAGGTTCACGTGACAGCAGGCTCAGGCTCGGAATATCCTAGGGCCCCAGCAATTGCCACCTGGTTCCAGACCAGCACGGCCACTGCTTCCCTAAATGTGCATGGACCTTCTTGTCTGATACAACACTACCGTCCTCAAATAGGGTCTGGTGTTGACAGAGCTCACTCTGAATTACACATGATTCTGGCACATGCTGCCCACCTGAGCTTGGCCAGACAGCAACTATCCAGCCAAGGCCTGACCCAGGACCCTAGGAGGAAGTTCAAGCACAAACCCAACCATGCTCTCTGCAAGATGGACCCCACTGAGTCTGGGTATTAAAGCACCTGCAAAGCCTCTCCAGACCCAGTGGTTCTGACATTTTCTCAAGGACCAGGATTTTCTAGGTGCAGGAGAGAAACTCAACAGCAGGGGAGCCAAGGCAGGGAGGTGACAGCCCCAGAGCAGTCCAACCTACGGCAACAAGGAACACATGCGCCCCTATGAGCAGCTGGCAAGTGCTCAGTCTCTCAGCAGCCCAAGGTGGTGCAGAGGGTTATCATGTTGCCATGGCACAGCACAGAGGCCGCAGAAGCCCCTCGCCAGTGAGGACGGCAGCAGCAGCAGCAGCAACCACCCTTCCACACCACAGCAAGAACAGAGCAGTTAAAAGACGACTTCCCCTCCAAGGATGAGTGACACATATCTCTCGTGAGGAAACAAAAGGTTACTGTGTATTTCTGAGGGATCTCTCCCATGCAGAGGATCAGAAAATGACAAGAGGCAACCCCAGGGCAGATTCAGCAGGAGGTCCCGAGGTCAAGGTGTAATGATGAAATGTAACCCTTGCATCGGTCACGCCCCCTTCCCCATGTCCACTGATTCCAGAACCCCCACAGGTGTTCATGTCCTTATACAGAATAGCATTATCATGTGCACACCCTCCCAGTGACCTTCAGTCACCGCTGCTCAGTACACGTATGCGTGAATTTTCACCCAGAGATGCAGAAGCTGCAAGCCATGCAGCTGGCAGTAAATTCATCTGCATGGAAAAGACCTGAAACCTGGACTCATTTGACACCAAGACAAGCCACAGGGTCCAGCATCGTGACTGCCGTCTACGGAACATTCATCCTGTATCATCAATAAAATACACTAAATTTCACACCTAATTGCAAACAAACTACACGGTAAAAGGTCGTAAAGCAAAAAAGAACCTTTGGCTTTTCCAGAGAGCTTGGTATTTTCTAAAAAAGGCAGTTCCCAGATCATTGTTTCTCAAAGTGAAAGTCTCCTGCCCTATCTGGGTAATGCACGCCTGTAATCCCAGTAATAGGAGGCTGAGGCAAGAGGATCTCAAGTACAAAGTCAGCCTCAGCAACTTACCAAGTCCCTCTCTCAAAATAAAAATTTTTTAAAAGAGCTGGGGATGTGGCTCAGTGGTTAAGCACCCCCGGGTTCAATCTCCGGTACAAATTAAGATCCAATCACATAAAGATCTAAAGTGGGGCTGGGGTTGTAGCTCAAGAGTAGAGCACTTGCCTAGCACATGGGAAGCACTGGGTTTGATCCACATAAAAAACTAAATAAACAATATAAAGATATTGTGTTCAACTACAACTTAAAAAAAGATTTAAAGTGAACATACAAAAGTACAATCAAATCAAACAATACATTTTGGGATTCTGGACTGATTTTTATGAGTTTCACTCTTGAGACCTTTTTAAATTTTTGTACCAAGGAATTTAACCCAAAGGCACTTAACCATTGAGCCACATCCCCAGCCCTTTTTGATTTATTTTGAGATGAGGTCACACTAAATTGCTGAGGCTGGCTTTGAACTTGCAATCCTCCTGCCTTAGCCTCCCAAGATGCTAGGATTACAGGTGTATGCAACTGTGCCTGGACCCTTTTCCTTATTTTTTGTGGTGCTGGGGAATGAACCCAGGACCTTGTGCATGTGGGGCAAGCACTCTACACCAACTGAGCTATATCCCCAACCGTGTGCCTGGACCTTTGAGACCTTAAAAATGAGAAAATCAAGAAATTCACCACTGTGCTTTATTAGAAATAATAAAGATGGGGCATTCGTAATCCAAAAATCTGAAACCGCAAATCCTTCAAAATCTGAAACTTTCTGAACACCAACATGACGCCACAGGCAGAGGACTCGATACCCTACCCTATGGGACAAATGCTATTCAGAATGTTGTGTACTAACGACTGGGCTACTGCACAGGGCACAGAAAAAGGGCTGGATGAGGTCCAGTGATCAGCATGTCTGAAGTCCTTGTTCCCTCCCCAGCACCACACCACAAAGAAAAGAAAACAAAAAAACAGGTGTACACAAAGCATAGATGAATTTTGTGCCTAAACTTGGGTGCCATCCCCAAGATATCTCATTATATATGTGCAAATATTCCCATATCCAAAATGTTCCTTCTCCCAAGCATTTTCCACATGGGTGTGCTTAAAGCATTAAAGAAGCACATATTCTTGGGCTGGAGTTGTGGCTCAGCGGTAGAGCACTCGCCTAGCACGTGTGAGGCCCTGAGTTCGATCCTCAGCACCACATAAAAATAAAATAAAGGCATTGTATCCATCTACAACTAAATAATAAATATTAAAAAAAAAAAAAAGGGCTGGGGCTGGGTGGGGCTCAGTGGTAGAGTGCTCTCCCAGCATGCACAAGACACTGGGTTCGATCCTTGGCACCACATAAATGTAAAATAAAATGCCGTGTCCACCTATAATTTAGAATAAATATTTATTTAAAAATAAATATTTTTTTTTTTGGTACCAGGAATTGAACTAAGGGCACTCGACAACTGAGACACATCCCCAGCTCTATTTTGTATTTTATTCTATTTACAGACAGGGTCTTACAAAGTTGCTTAGCACCTTGCTTTTAATTCGTAATCCTCCTGACTCAGCCTCCTAAGCTACTGAGATTATAGGCGTGTGCCACCGTGCCCAGCAAGAAGCACATTCTTTGAAGGTCACCTTTCTGGGTCATTTACTATGGTGACAGGTCCCTCATGTTCCTATTCCTGTCACTGCAGACAAGGTTAAGAAGGTGGCATTGCTGCCAAGAGCGGATTTTAGTTTCCCTTTCATCTGCCCACTGTCTTGCTGCCACTTCAAAGACACCCCAACAGGTCTACACTGGGACAGAAGGAAGGAGTGGAGGAAAGAAAGCTCAAGTAGGAAGTGAGGGCACACCTGCCCACAGTCTTTGTTCACCAACACAGCTATCAGTCAGGTATGGGCGACAAAGGCTGAAATGGTTGTTCCACGAGACACGGGCACCATGTTGAATAGCATCCTCAGCCCACCACAACACACACAGAACCAAACAACTCATGGATTTCACTATCAGAGAGAATTCTGCATCTTTAGTAAGTCCCAAGACCCAGTGTAGGGCCCAGGCAGCACCAGGACCTGGGGTTCTGTGGAGATACTCACCCTGTGGAGAGGCGTGGAGGTAGAAGAGGGGCTGGGACCATGATGCTGTCTTCCAGGAGCCAATTGCCCCTCGGGTGAGCTGGTGGACGAGGAGCTCAGGGGTGAGTGGCTAAGGGCAGAGTCTTCCTCAGGGCAGGATTCTAGCGCCTCATTCTCTGAGGCCATGCTCTTGTCCAGGGGTGTCCCGAGAGGCTTGGCTTGAGGAGGCTCCACTGCCAAGATATCCTGCAAGACCACCACAGGAACTTTCCCTCTGAACAGGATGCCTCCGGCTTCGCTCCAACGGTCCTGCTCCTTCTGGGGGCACATTCTTGGGCCCCCTGTTGGCTCTGAGCAGCTTTGAGGGGCACCTTCCTGAGAGCTGCCATTCCTCTTCAGGGCTTCAAAGCCAACAGGCTCCTCTTCTGATTTACAAGGAATGTCTGAAAGGGTTTCTGCAGGAAACGTCGCCAGACCATGGCTGGGAATGATCCCTGATAGCCCCTGACCTGGGCCTTCTCCGATCCCACTGGCAGGCTCCCTTGAGAGGGAGGCTTCGGGATTAAATTCATCCTGGTCCACAGTACTGTCTGGCTGGTCGCTGGAGTCTTCCGTCAAATCAACAATGACCATGTTCTGGCCAATGCTGGTTTTGATTCTATTTCTTATGAGGTTATCTAAGGGACCCTTCCCATTGACAAGTTTTGGTCTGAAGTCTAGGTCAGAACCCATATGACAGTTGTTCTCCAAGTTGTCCAAAGATGTTTCTAAATCGGGGACTTTCCCTTCCACAGAAACACTCTGGGAGCTTCCAATGTCTTCTGAACCATCTTCGAATTTCTCCTTGGGGACAAGATTTAGGCGCTTGAACGGCAGACGGGCTGGAATGAAGAGAGAAGGAGGTTGCCCTTTCAGTGGAAGTGTACAGTGACAATAAATACTTTAATATTCTGTATGCTTGAAAATTATTCACCTTATCAATAAAAAAATCGGAAAAAGAAAATAAAACTTGCTGCACTCTGGGCGGAAACTTTCAAGTTTAAGAGGGGAATTTTGGGGGTTAAGGGTGTAGCTCTGTGGTAGACCATTTGCCTAACATGTGTAAGGCCCTGGTTGTATCCCCAGTGCCGCAAAATGGTGCTCTCAGGGCTGGGGTGTGGCTGAGTGACAGAGTGTGTGCGGAGCATGCACTAGGCACTGGGCTCCATCCCTAGCACACCAAAGGAGTGGGGAAGGGACAGGATGAGATTATTGCTTCATGCTGTACTTTTCCAAAGTCTTCATTAAAAAAAAAAAAAAAAAAAGCGGGGGCGGGGGGCGACAATCTTTTAACAGGGATATTGCCAAAATTTTAAGATTTTCTGATCAAGATCCAGTTCAAAACCCAAATGTATTTACAGTGGGTAAAAAAAAAAAAAAAACCCATTAAGATAACTGTTTCTGGTTTTGCAGAAACAGACCCTCATGAAAAGATTTCTCTTTGTAGTACCAGCACTCCAGGCTGCCAGATTTCCTCATCAGTCAACTGTCTTCCCAGCACCTGGCTGGCTGGGGCTGGCTGTAAGAGACGTGTAGCCAACACCTGAGGAGTGCGAGGAAATTCAATCAAATGGACTTTCCAACAAGCGTACACCCACCTAAATGCCAAACCAGCATTTCAAAAACACTACTTTGTAATGTAATCGAGCAAATAAAATCAACCTATTCGGGATCATGCATACTTTCTCAGTTTTTAAAACAAGGATTCTGTCCAGTTCTACAGCTTTGCCTTAGGTCTTCACCCTCTGGACACATGCCCTCAGCAAAATTCCCACCAACATCAATCCTGCTGTCAATTTCCACAGGACATAAACTGCTGCAAGAAAACTGGACAAACAACCTAGTTTATACAATCCAGCTGCTTCTGGATTAAGGATAAATACACTCCCTTTTTCACACAAAAGGATTTGGGGACATTAACCTTCCTGTACAATAGTGGTTCTCAATAGGGGTAGTTTGTCTCCCAGGGCATCTGGCAATGCCTGGAGATGCCTCTGGTCATCACAACTTAGAGGCCACTGTTATCTACTGGGAGGCCAGGGATGCTGCTGAACCCCCTGCAGTCTACAGAACAGCACCCCCAGGGAGGGGGGAAAATTACAAACCTCACAAGTGCTGAGGTACAGAAACCCTACCTTTGGATCACTATTGTTCCCAAGGGAAGCTAAGGTACAAAAACGGGTTTCCGGGGCTGGGGATATAGCTCAGTTGATACAGCGCCTGCTTCGCATGCACAAGGTCCTGGGTTCGATCCCCAGCACCGCCCCCCCCCCCCACACACACACTGATAGGCATGTGGTTCAGTAATAAAGGGCACCTGGGTTCGATCTTCAGTACCCAAAATGGGTTTCCCAGCTTCCTGGTACTGGTTATGCATCCCTGATTGGAAAAGCTCCAAAATCTAAAGTTTTCTGAGCACCAATAGTACATGTAAGAAGTAAAATCCACTCCCGCCTTCAGGTGACAGGACACAATCAAAACTCAGGCACATTATAAATACTGTAGGATTACCTTCAGGCTATGTGTATAAGGCATATATGAAACAATGATTATTAACAGCTGGATCCCATTCCCAGGGAGCTCATTATGTACATATAAGTATTCCGAAATAAGAACAGAATCTGAAATTTGACATACTGCTGGTTCCACACGTTTTAGATAAGGGACAATCAACCTGTAGAGGGAGCAACTGTTCTCCCTCCAGCCCCTGAAGGCTTTCACTGTGGACCCCACCAGGAGATGATGAAGGACATAAATTCAGAATAAAAGTTTAACTGTGTCCAGAGTGTTACCTTGTATCAACTTCTTAACCGGAAAAGCTGGTCTGTCTTTGCAATCCATGGCTGTGAATAAAAAATGGCAAAGGATAAATTATTAAGTGTTAGAAACATTAAGCTACCAAATATACACACGGAGCCAATTATGTACAAGAGGATTTTCAAGTGGGTACAATGCTGCCCCCTGCCCCTTAGGGATGCTGGGCAACGCCCAGACACATTTTTATTTGTTATTTAGGGGGAAATCTTAGGTGTGCTCAGGGTATAGTTAGGGGGCTGAAGTAGTTCATTCATTAGTAAAGCACTTGCCTAGCATGTATGAGGTCCTGGGTTCAATCCACAGAATTGCCAAAAAAAAAAAAACAACAATAAAGTCTAGTTGGTAGAGGCTAGAGATACTCCTGAATACCCTGCAATGAACAGGTCAGCCCTCCAGGCCAAAGAGTCATTTGGCTCAAAATGTTAATAAGTTGAGACATTCTGCCCTAGATTACCTCCATATCTTGTTTTGTTTTCTTTTTGGCACTCACAATGAAATATTTGTGATTATGCCTTCTGCCCAAAAAAAATGGCAGCTCTATGCCAGCAGTGAGTTGTTTCATAGGTACCTAGAACACCTAGCGTGGGCTCTGGAACACACTGGGAACCAATCAAGATAGTAACAGGGACAATGAGCAGTGAACTGAGTAAAGGTAAATATGAGAAAAAACACATTTTCCTATTTACTTCCCCATGCCTTTTCTAACCCACCCCCTACATCACCACTAGCTTTGTAAATCAGGAAAGAATTCATTTTCATTTTAAAGGGAGCGTAGGAAGGAAACACAATTGAAAGTACTTTCAACTTGTCAGGCAGGAGCTGAAGTGCTCCATTAAAGGAGGAAAATTTTTCCAAATCAAAAAAATCTCAAGAAAAGCATCTAACAATACCAAAGTTGATGCAGAATTAACCATGAATAGAACCAAGTCTTTGGATAAATATCTTTAAACAGTTATGTTAAGCGTACAAGACCACACCTGCTTGGCAATCTGGCTTAGAAAAATCTATTTTAGCTTATTTTGGGAATCACATAAAGCTACGTGAAAATCAGACTGGGTTTTTCTAAACTCAGTTGTCCACAGCTGAAATCGCCACCTACCACCCAACTTCTGACCTAAGCCTGGATAATAAGGTGCCCATGTTTTCTTTCTGATCATTTAAAGTAAATAAAAAAAAATTTAAGTTTTCAGTTAATAAAAACATAGATCCCCTCCCGCCATAATCTTCAGCCACTTAAATTTATTCTCAGGATAACCTCATGGTCTTATTTGCAGGACTCAGAGTCACCAGCATGAATTGAAGGGGAAACAGACATGCCCTGCCCCCCACATCAGATCAATAACAAAAGGACCCACTCAGGGCTGGGGCTTCTACAACTACAAAAAACAAAACAAAAAAACCCTCTCAAGGAACCAGACTATTCAAAGATATATATTCAACACTCCTGTGTATAGTGTTACAGACTGCTCTTTATTTTTAAAAGTTTTTTTTTTAGTTGTGGATGGACACAATACCTTTATTTATTTATTTTTATGTGGTGCTGAGGATTGAACCTAGTGCCTCACACATGCCAGGCAAGCGCTCCACAACTAAGCTAGAGCCCCAGCCCAAATGCTCTTTTGAGATTACATCCTTCCTAATTTTATTTGGTGTTAAAACACACTTCGTGTTATAATATGGTCATAACAAGTGGTATTTGCTTTTATGTTTTTTAACTAGACATCCTGACTTGGTTAAATAAAAAGATCACCTAGATCACCGCTCCACGACAGTGAGTCCTCCCAGCCTTATTTATATTAGTCATATGCAGGCGTCTGTGAAATCCCAAAGTCAGAGCAATGGTTCTGAAAGGAGGGTGCAGGGATCCAAACCCAGCGCCTCTGGGAGACATTTTTGGTTGTGGCATCTGAAGAGGAAGGGTTGCTGATGGCATGGGGTGGGTGTGGGTCAGGCATGCTACAGTGCCAAGGACAGACCCAAATGTCAACAGTGTTGAGACTTGAGAAGCCCTGGACTAGACTAGTTGATATCCCTTCTGGCCTTAATTCATTCAACCAGCACACATTTATTGGGCAACTACTACGTGCCAAGAACTGTGCCAAGTGCTGGGGTTACCATGTGGAGTCAAGCAGGAAAGAAGGGCAGTCTGGATTTATTTGGCTGACCACCCCCAGTTCTGGGAAGCCTCTGTAGGCTAGAAAGACCCCTTCCAAGAAACAGGGAGGAGAAAGCAACTTCGCACAGCAGGCAGGAGTCCAGCTCCCTGGCAATCCGCAACACCCAACCCTCTTACCTGGCTGGGCTTGCCCAGATCCCCAGAGGCAGCTGCTCTGATTTCAGTACCCCCCCCCCCAAGCCGATGTGACCTCAAGCCTCGGTTTCCCCACCTGCTGCAAGGTCCAACTCTCTTAGGACACAGTGCAGTCGGTAAGAAGCAAAGCTGGCCCTCCACCTCTGGAGCCTGTTTCCCCTCCAGGCACCCGTCATCCACAGGAGGCCCTGGAAGGGCTAAGGGATGCAAAGGCGCCAGGAAGAAGGAATTTGTATATATGACCGCGACTGCAACAATAACGTCAAGAAGGGCGTCCTCCGGGTCACTGGGCGCCTGTCCGGTATCCGAGGGCTCCGAGGACGGCACGCTTGGCCCGGAGCAGCAGGCTCGCGCCCAGAGGCCAGCCCACCCCCAACCGGCCTCTTGGCTCGCACAGGCCGCGCCGCGCCGCCCCTTTCCCTCACGCAGGCCCGAACCGACCTGCGGCCGCTCCCCTGGCACCCGGCACCCCGCACTCCGGTTCCTCCAGCATCGCTCCGGCGGCAGCTCAAGCTCCTCTCGGGCGTCGGGGGCGCGGGCTCCGCTCCAGCGGCCGCTGCTGCTCGCCCTCCCTCCCGCGCCACTGCTGCCACGGCCGCCGCGCTCGTATTTGGCGGGAACCGCGGCGACCCCTGCAGTCTGCGAGCCCATTGGGCGAGGCCGCACCACGTGACATCCCGCCTCGGGAAAGAGGAGCGCCGGGAGCATCCTCGCGAGAGCCGTGGCTTCCGTTCCCCCTGTGGCTCTTCTATTGATGTTCCTGAGAGCCGAGGTAGGGCTCCTTTCCGGTCGCCGCTCATTGGCTGGAATAAGAAGCCCTGTGATTGGGCATGGGAGATGTCTAACTGAAAACTACGCACTGCGATTGGCTGAGAGTGTGGGATAGGGTTAAGGGGGGCCGGAGACAACTGGAAACTACGGTTTAGCTGAGGACTCTGAGGATTTGAGTTTATCCTCATTAGACTTTTGCTGAATATAGCAACTACAATTAAAATGAAATTTTCTATATGAGCAATAAAATAGAGTCTGGGCAGCCATCAGCAGCATTTGGTATGCAGCAGATATATTCGGAGAGAATGAATAAAACGGATGTTTCTGTTTTAATGCTCAGGATTGTTGCACAAGCCTGTTTCCTCCACAGGCAGCTCTTTTCCTGGCTGATTTCTATCAAATTTCAGATCTTAGATCGACTCGTCAAGAAACCTTTACCTCCTCCATCTGTAACAAAATCGAGTGCTTGCAACACTTCCTTTTCTTGACAATATCTATGACTATATATTAAGGTATCATCTGACTAATAAATCAATTTTAATAACTAATTTTTGTTTTTGTCATTAGCTCAATGAAGGCAAGTATCATTCATCACCAGAATCTGGCAGTGATCATAGGCGCTCAACTAATATTTGAGTGAATGCATAAATACTATTTTTATGGAATTATTTACATCATGCAGGTTAAAAACCTCACATAGGGCAGGGACGTGTAGCTCGGTGACAGAGTGCTCGCCAAGGATGCAAGGGCCCCTGATTCCATTCCAAATGCGCACACACACGCACACACAAAGTATCATACAGAAAACAGCTTCAAGCCCGGTGGGGTTGTGCAAGCCTGTAATCCCAGCAGCCCAGGAGGCTGAGACAGGAGGATCTTGAGTTCAAAGCAAGTCTCAGTAAAAGCGAGGTGCCAAGCAACTCAATGAGACCCTGTCTATAAATAAAATACAAAATAGTACTGGGGATGTGGCTCCATGGTTGAGTGCCCCTGAGTTCAATCCCTGATACAAAAAAAAAAAAAAAAAGGTTTCAGTATCAGACTATGAGTCTAGAAACAGGTTTTCTTCAGCAGCAATTTAATATCACAGAAATGGATATGATGTGAAAAGATTGGAAAGTAGTCCAAGTTTGGAGTACTGTTGAGGATTAGATTGACTAATTAAATTCATAGAATTGGAAAATATGGAGAAATAGGAAACTAAAAGACATCATTTGGAGCAAGCCGTATCATTACTCAAAAGCTTCAGTCTCCCTGTCTTAGCCATAGAATGTGTTCTCCCCCTTATCTGACATTCTGTAATAATCACAGTTCAAAGTGTGTATCAGAATCAGATGGGGAGCTTTTCCAAACTCTTCATAACTAAAAAGTATTCATAGTAGCCTCATCATTATCTTGGGGAGTGAAGTTGGGGCATATGTATTCTGAAGCAACCCTCTGATCTAATCCAGAATCTTCTCTTGAGGCATGTGAAAATTTTCAGGTACAAAAAAATCACTCAAACCTGTCAACAACTTCAACACTGAAGTTCCAAGTACCTTGGTTGTGTCATTTTCTTGTTCTTCTTTTTAGAATCATTTATTCACTACAATTCATTATTAATTTCCAATTCATTCAATACATTGTTATCAATAACAGTTGACGTGAGAATCAATATCAATGAAGATCATCTATCTGGGCCTGGGGTTGTGGCTCAGTGGTAGAGCATTTGCCTCACACGATTGAGACACTGAGTTCTATTCTCAGCACCACATAAATAAATAAATAAATAAATATTTGTTTATTTGTCCATCTACAACTAAATTTTTTTTAAAAAAAGATCATCTATCTGGGGAGGCTTCCTGGAGGAGGTGACATTCCCAGTAGAGTCCTTGTTATGCTTCAGACTTGAGCTGTCCTCCAAAAGCTTATGTGTGAGAATACAAAAGTATTCAGAGGTGAAATGATTGGGTTATGAGAGCCTTAAACTAACAGGTGCGTGAATCCACTTGAATGGATTAACTGAATTACTTAACCCTACCTGCTGACAGGTAGGGTGTGGCTGGAGGAGGTGGGTCACTGTGGGTGTGACATTGGGGTTTCTATTTTGTCCTTATGAGCCGATTTCTCTCCGTTTCTTTTGGCCATGTTCTTTCGGCCATCACACTTTTCCGCCAAGATGTGATGATGTTCTGCCTCATCTTGGGTCCAGAGCAATGGAGCTGACAGTCTATGGATTGAGACCTCTAAAACTGTGAGCACCAACCCATAGGCGATCTGGGGATGTGGCTCAGTGGTACAGCACTTGCCTAACCTATGCGAGGCCCTGGTCTCCGTCCCCAGCGCCGAAGACGGGTGACAGGGCCGAGTGGACGACAGTGATCATTAATTAAAGAAGAGAGCAGAGAGCGGAAGAATGGGCCGGTCCAAACTCTACAGGGTTTGTAGGAAGCTGGAGTGTATCCCATGGCTAGTGCGTGGACTTTAAGCAGAAGACGGATGGTCTGAATTGAATTTTGAACGTATCCTTCTGATTGCCTGGTGTGGAATGCACTTCAGGAGAGAACCTGGAAGTGGACGGCCAGCGAGAAGGTTAGTGGACAGCTACGATCAGGGCAATAATACCAAATGGCGTGGAATTTGAACAGACGGACGCGCGACAGGGCGGGGATGGGGCCTGAATACACAGAGAACTGGGTCTCCTTGAGGTGAGCAGACAGGCATCTGGAGAAGCCCGTTGGCATTCCCAAGTGGAGATCTTCAGGACTGTGCGCCTTTCCCAAGAGGAGATCTTCAGGACTCTGGTTCCGCCGTCGGGACTCCGGGGGCGCTGCGGCCTCCATCGCCTCTCTAGGCTCGGCCGGCGTTACTCGTTGGCGGAGGAGGCTCTCCCGCTCGCTTCACTCGCCCAGGAGAAGTGCGTGTGCGCTATCGGGCCGGCAGGGGGCGCGCGTGCGCAGACGGGGCCGGGCGCGCGCGGGGCCGGCACCGGAAGTGTGTGGTTGCCATGTAATATCCTGGCCGCGCGGGCGCGCAAGCGGCTGAGGCGGCGCCGGAGCGGGCGCGGAGCTGGCCAGCGGGCGGCGGGGGCGGCGCCGACGGGGCCCGCGGAGGCACGCGAGGGGTCGGCGGCGCCCGGGATCCTGTGATCTGTGCGGGGCCTGCGGTTCGCTCGGTCCGGGCGGGAGGCCCGACGGCGGGAGGCAGCATGTCGGTGGCGGGGCTGAAGAAACAGTTCTATAAGGCGAGCCAGGTGAGCGGGGCCCGGCCCGAGGCGGGGGCTTGGGCGGCCGAGCGGCGGGCCCGGCCCGGCTTCGGCTCGGGCGGGGTCGCCGGCGACTGCGGGGCGGCGTTGGCACGTGTTCCGCGCTGGGAGGGCATCGCCGGGGACCGATGGGGCCACCCCGGAGCTCCGTCTCTGGGAAGGGCCGGCAGAGCCCCGCCGGGGCGAGATGCTCCCAGAGGCTGGCCGGGACGTGGACCCCGCGCCCTCCTGCCCCCCTCTAAGGCGCGACGCGGGCAGAGAAGGCGAAGAAACAAAGTCGCGAGGCTGTGGACCCAGGACTCCTGCCAGAGAGCCCAGGGGCAGGGGGAATTTGCATCTGGAGAGTTGCTTCCAAAATCCTCTTGATGGACACGGCCCAAGTTGAAAGGGTAGAATGAAAGGCGACCCCGTCCTTCAGGCAGCCAACCTCTCTCCCCAGAAACGGGGAAATTCTCATGTTTCTTCCCAAAAATACGTGTCCACCTTCCCTGTAAAAGCAAAGCACACAGAGTGATAGATAGCCTAGACTCTGCCCGACCCTGTGTTTTGTTAAATGTGTCTTGGAGAGAAAATTTCTCTACCCTGGCGTTGTTGACATTTGGGGACAGATTGTTTCCCGGGGTGGGGCTGTCCTGGGTACTGCAGGGTGTGGTGGAGCATCCCTGGCCTCCACCAGTCCCGTGCCAGGAGCACCCTCAGTCTTGACAACCAAAAATGTCTTCAGACCTTACCCAGTGTCTTCAAGGAGCAGAAGCCCTCCCCGCAACTTCTGCACTAAAACATATTCCTAGAGTTTCTTGGAATTCCTCCTGCCCCCCAGAGGGAGATCTCTCTATGGTGCCCAGTCTGGCCTCAAATTCTTGGGCTCAAGTGATCCTCCTATATTAGACTCCCAAGTAGCTGGAACAACTCAGGAGCCACAGCACCCAGTTTGGATCTTTCTAGTGGGCACATGGTATTCCATTGCACTAAGTTGACCACAGTTTCTTTAATCAATTGTCTATTAATAGATGTCTATATGATTTCCAGTAACTTACTACTACAAAAAGTACCACAGTGAGTAACCTGTGAATATCTCTACTCACAGGTGGGTTTGGTTTTACAGGATAAATTCCCAGAAACAGAATGCTCAATCAAACACCAAACGTATTTTACATGTGATAGAAACAGATTTTTTTAAAAGTTTAAGACCTACTGCTTGTAAATCTGGCGAAAGCTGTGGATCCAAGAAAACTAGGCAAGTGTAAAATTCAGTGTACAGTTTCAGATCCAAGAAACTCTAGATGCCTTGATTCCTATTGATCCATGGATTGTCGGTTAAAGATCTTGGGTGTGGAGTTCATGTGTACAGGTTCCACAGAAGAACCAACAATGACCTTAGGCAAACAGAGCTCTACCTGTAATTTGGAAAGGCCCAATGAAAGGGAAGAGACATGAGTTCCCAGTAACGTGTGGCTGGTATCTTTTGCCTTTGGAAGGAAAATATAAGGACCCTAATGGTTGTCTAAGGATGAAGATATTTGGGGTCTATCTCTAGATAGCAGATGATAGCCAAACCCTAGAGGAAGCGAGATTGATTCCAGAGGAGTTTTAAGATTGTTGCAGAGAGTACTGCCCCTTTAACCTAGCAGGGTGGAATTAAGTGGGTTGGGCCTCATCTGGCAGGCATTTAGCCCCCACATGCCCAATGGAAGCACCTTAGAATGTGGCTCGCTGGCCTGGATCCTCCTGTGTGGACAATGTCTCCAGAGATCTTGGAAGAATTCCTTTGTTCCCTCATGTAGGGAAGTCTTGAAGGCCCTGCCCTCCTCCAGCTATCAGGCCCTACTGGTGGCCCATGCAGTTCCACACAGACACTGCCAGAGGAACCTGCCTGGCCACTCAGGCCAACCACTAGAACCTTTTCTTTCCTGGGGACGCATTCAGATCTGTGACAGTGCCTTTAAACCTGGAAAGCACAGTTCAGTGTGAGCTGGTGTTTAGGATTAGTTTACTGTTTCAACATTCCAGAGCTCTGTCCCAAAGGATTATTGTGGTGACCCAGCCTCCTCACAGAGCTGTCTTAGCCTCCCAATCGATTATCAGGTTGTGTTCTCAGGAATCACCCTGGCTGTGTTCCATCTTCTGCAATATTTTCCACAGTCTCTGGCATCTCACTTGTTTATCTGTCTGTATACATCTATCTGCTTCTTTTCTTCTCAGTAAATCTCTTTGACCCTACCCTGTGCCTTCAGAATCCAGTCACCTGTCAAGAAGAGATTCCTTGCCTTCCGTAGTGATAGCTGACACAATAGAGTTCTCACTGTGTCACCAGGCTGCATGCTCTTAACCAGGAGTCTTGACTGGTGTCACTCTTCTGGCCTAAGATGAATGTATTCCCCTGTTATAACCCCAAATCAGCAGTGTCTGGGAGCATGTTTGGCCATCACACTTGATGGAGTGCTACAGGGATGCTTCTGAGTATCTTCCATATGGCACATCCTTGTTCCCTAAGAATTAGGTAATTTACAGATATTAAAGCTTGTGTTTAGACCCCCTAAGACCCCCACCCCAGGTCTTTAGGAACACCCTAAGTGTCCTTTGGTATCTGGTATTTTTCAGATAGTATAAGTATGGGTCATGGCTTCTTATGCAGGAATGACTCTCTTTTCCTCTCCTCAATCTGGAAATGTTTGAGATTATTTTGAATTGTCATAATCTGGGGAGAAGGTACCAATGACATCGAGTGGGTAGAGGCCAGGGATGTTGCCAAACAACATGGGATGTTTGGCAGCCCTCTTCCCCTTCCAAGAATCATCCAGCCCCAAAAGGTCAGCAGTGCTGAGCTTGAGAACTCCTGAGTGGAAACATTCTGGATCTCAGAGACTTGTAATAGTGTCTAACTTGAGAAACAGAAGCTAGGAGGAGGGGGAACCTGAGCCCAGAAAGAGAAACTGGGTTTCCTGCTGTGAGGCTGTGATGCTACTGAAGTCTGTGACTTCTCCTTGGTGGTGTGGTAACCACCGTAGCAGATCTTGTTCCAGTCGTCACCCAGCAGAGTCAGGTTCAGAAGCAGTTTTGTCTCAAGCGGGGGAATTTTGTAACGAGGTTTTATTTACAAGGCAGGGGAAGTCAGGATCAATAGAAGAGCAAGCAGTACAAAGTCACCTCCCTAGTGCCCAGGAAACGCACTTCCTCAGCACATCTAGAATTGGGGTCTCTAGTATTTCCAGGGAAGTCAGGAAGTTTATGTACATATTTAAAACCCTACTAGCAAGATGGAAACTCAGAAACTCACTTCTTCGAGCAGTATGTATTTGGGTGAGGTTACTTTCAGACCTAAACTGCTTGCTGGTTTCCTGATCGTTTTTTGTGGCCAGGCTGTATGGAGATTTGCGAGTGCAACTAGGGATGGCCCTGGCAGCTGCCTGGAATGCTGGCCTGTTGTCCCCTGCCCCCTTTTTGCCTGAAAGGAGGTAGACAGTTTGAAAGGAAAGATTGATCTGTCTGAGCTAAAAGTCTGTGTGTGTGTGTGTGTGTGTGTTTTGCTGGGCATCAAATCTCAGGGCCTCACCCATGCTAGGCAGTGCTCTACCATACTGAGTTTACCCCAGTCTGTCTTCCATGGCTTTGAGGTATTTTGGACGCTTCCTAGACCCAGGGTCCATGCCTGGGGGAAAACTCATATTTCCTTTGAGAGACTCGAGGGTTAAAGGGTGCCCTAGAGGCTGGGGGCCCTGGACCCTAACCTATGAGAAAGGCAGTAGGCAGGGTAAGGAGAATTTGGTGTCTTAGAATGTCCCAAAATTCTGCTTGCTCTGACTTATTTTTCTTTTTGGTACTGGCAGTTGAACCAGGGCCTTGTGCATGCGGGGCACACGCGCTCTTATACTGAGCCCCACCCCCAGCATAGACCAGTTTTTCAGACCTCACTTTGTGGATGTGAGCTGTGGCTTTCCTAGCAAAGTGCTTGACTTATTAGTAAGAAACATGGAATGTGAAGCTCGTATCCCTTTGCTTCTATGTGAATCAAAGTGTGCAGCCCGTGCCCCGGGAGAGAGGCAATTCAGAGTTCCGTATGCATCATCTAGAAAGAGGGTCAGGGCCAGGCACCCAAGGCTGTGCTGAGCACCCCATCCTCTGGAGCACCCTGTCCCACGGAAGGCACAAGCAGCAGATGAGGGAGTGGGTTTTGCCTTTGTGGTGTCCATGCCTGATGGGAACTAGTTAAGTCCACTCTGGCAAGAAGCCACAATGACCTGGCATTTGCTGTGGTATGAGGTCCCCAGGGGCATACATGGATGGTAGGTCCCGCTTTCCCTACGTGGCTTTCTGTCTCTTGCTTGCACAATGATATAAACAGTCACTGTTTGAGGCCTGAGCTGCTGGACTGTGGAGATAGGGAAGACGTTTGAGACCATTTTTCCCTGAAGAAAACCTGGGGCTCCTTAAACTCCACCACTTCCTGGCCCTGTCTGTAAAAGCAGCTCCTCCCGCTTGTCTCCCAGGCCCACTGTGATTCAGCCAGGAGGCTCTGTGACCCAGCATGCTTCCTGTCCACTCCCAAACTGAATGGTCACCCTGTTCTGACTTATTTTCTTTTTTACTTTGGGGTGCTGGGGATAGAATCCAGGACCTCAAGCTTGCTAAGCATGCACTCTTCCACTGAGTCACACCCGCAGCCCCTGTTCTGATTTCTGCCACGTGTAACTGCTGTACATTAGGCCACATATTAGCCGAGAGCCAAAAGTTCACTTCTGACTCAGAATCCTGTGTTCTCTAAGGACTGGTTGGAGCTCTGCAAGAGCTAATCGCCCTGCTTATCTGGGTGTGTTAACACCAAGCCCCACCATGCTTAATTATAGTCCTTGTGCCACTTAATCACAGCCTGCTAGGTGAGGGGTTCACAGTATCTCCCTCTTCCCTTGTTGAAATTGGGCGTATCACATCTTTCAGACCCTAGACTTACCAAAGACTCAGAAAGGTCCTCAAAAACGTTTGCCCACGCTCACCTATCCATCAGCCTCTTGTTGGGGTAGCCACCATGGGAGTACTAGTGCACTTGGGGATGAGCTCCCCAGTTTCTCTTTCAATTGGCCATATGCTCATCATGCACACTGATTCCATCATCCTGTTCCTCAAAAAATCTTTCATGTGGGCCCATCCAGCTCAGACCTGCTATTGACCTCTGTGTCTGCGTCCAGTGGCCTTTGGCCCAGGGACCTAGGTTGCTGTTGTGTCCTGGCTCCTACTTAAGTCCTTGTCCTCCTTTTCCCTTGTCTCCAATGTTCTGAAACTGATCTGATCTGAGGAAAGTTAGTTTTTAATTTGGAACGTGCAGCCAGCTTCCCTGATAGGCTTTCAGAGGCAAGGCACATTTTGGCACTGTAGCAGGTGGGTGGAAGGAGGAACGGAAAATTGCCTCCTACCCTTCTGTTTGCTGCAGGCTGGAGGTCTCTAAGGCCTAGGAGGGTTCCTTCAGTAGGGCTCCAGGCTTCTTGAGACTTTTTAGCCCCAGGAGCGTGGGGGTCAGGAGCTCAGCAGGCCCACTGAGGGCCTTACACCCTCTCTTATCAACCCCTCATGGCTTTTTTAACAAACCTGGGAAGTGTCCTGGCGGGCTCTTTTGGTCCCTTTTCAGAGCTGTCCTTGGAAAGCTGGGGGAGAGTGTGTAGGCTGCTTAGCAGCTGGTGCCTGCCTCTACCCCCACTCCCCACCCCCTCCGTGCAGCCAGGCCTGGCAGGCACTTTTCCTGAGCACTCATCTGGGGTTCGTTTCTGCTCATTTCCCGTTAGGCAGTCATAGGGCCCCACACGCATGTTCCTAGAGGATGACTGCGTCTTCCTTTTCCACTTGGCTCCTAGAAAAACTTGCTGACTGGGCCCTGAGCATGGGGTCATGTGGAGACTTCCCCACCAGGGCCGGAAAATAGATGCTGTTTCCTTCCCGGACCTGACTCAGCACTGGCCCACTGACCGCTTTGGACAGGACTGTGGCTGGTTAGTTTCCCGACCTGGCTACAAACCCCAGCACCCTACGTGGGTGTCTGCAGGGGCTCACAGTCCTAGCAGATACCATGATTTCTGGGAGCACTAGATACCCAGTGAAGCCTCCAGGGTGGGAGGCTGTCCTTCCCCATCCGCCTCTGCCCTTGCCCGGGCATCCTTCTGGTCTCAGGAGTAGTGAGATCCTGGCTCAGAATTGCAGATAGATTTGGGGATTGAGTATTCCAGTGTCCTTGTCACTGGCTTATAAGCTCTTTGTAGACAGAACTAAGTATTTCTGCTCACCACTATAGCCTTTTTCAGCTTAGTCCCTGGCCTGTCCCAGGAACTCGGTGAATATTGGTTAAAAGGGTAAATGGCCTTGCAAAGCAGCCCCTAAAGAAGAGAAGAATGTCCCCAGGGGGCCTGGGGTACAGTCAAGCTAGCTGTTTTCTGGCATTTTGGACCTTCTAAAGCCCTTACCTGGGTCCCAGTTTTCAATCCCACCCTCTTCCTCTCTGGGTGACACATACAGTCAAACTGGTCTGCTCTGCTGTACTCTGAGCCCTATATGCCCATGTTCTCTGCCTCCTGTCTGGTGGCACTGTCTGTCCTCTTCTTGTCTGCCTGTAAAGCCCTGTGCCTCTCCTTCACCCTCACATCTGGTGGGGCTGCCTGCTGGAGGGGCATCTTCCCCTGTGAGCAGCTGGCCTCTTGGCTTCCCACCCACATCACAGTCCTGTCCTGCACCAGCTGTGCTCTTCTCCCATCAGACAGCAGCTCCTGAGGGCCAAGCCAAGCTGGGCACCTTGTGCCAGGCCTGGGGCCTACTGGGTAAAGTCTTTCCCACAGGCTCATCAGAATTACACATAACCAGGTCAAGTTGGTGTGCTCCTTCTCAGGCAGGAGTGGGGCCTCCCACAGTGTCCCTAATGGCATCCCAACACCAGTTCTACTCTCTTGACCTGGTTTCTGCTCAGTCCTGGTAGAGTTCCAAGGACTTGGGTGGTTGAGAAGACCTTTGAGAACTTGGTCAGGAACAAGTCCAACTAGTCTAAAAAAAATTAAAAGCTCAGAGATTGTTCTCTTTGGCTTAGGTTGTACTCCAGGCACAGTGACCAAGAATGACCTGCACTCAGCTGAGGCCAGAAAGGCCTGGCTGGTGTCTTAAGTGGTCTGGTAACATGGATCCCACCAAGCAGGCCCTGTGGAGCAGAGATAGGATGTCCACTTTCCTCCTTGAAGGAGCCAGGCCCAGAGTTCCTAGGACTGCCCAGCCTCGAGGCCTCCTTGGAGAGGGTATTTTCCTCACTTCCGATTTTCCCTAAGATAAATCATGCCCTAGCCTCCAAAAACCTGCTCCCCAGGTCCAGGCCCTTTCTTAGACTTAACTGTCTTTAACCTCACTGTGCCTGACACCCACCTCCCAGATTCCACACCGAGGCCTGTTTTCTTTTTTTGATACCTGGGATTGAGCCTGGGTACAGTTCAGTGACCACTTATGGGTGCTTTAAGCTCTTAAGCCACATCTCCAACCCTTTTTATTTTTTGTTTTGAGACCGGGTCTTGCAAACTTACTTAGGGCCTCACTAAGTTGCTGAGGCTAACCTCAAACTTGGAATCCTCTTGACTCGGCCTCCCCAGTTGCTGAAATTACAGGAGTGTGCCACCTCACCCAGCCCAACATTTTGTTTTATTGTTTGTTTGTTTTTAGTACTGAGGATTGAACTCATGAGCACTTAACCACTGAGCCACACCCCCAGCTTTTTTTTTTGGTATGTTATTTAGAGACAGGGTCACACTGAGTTGCTCTAAAGCCTTGCTAAGTTGCTGAGGCTACCTTGGAACTTGTGATCCTGCTGCTTCAGCCTTTTGAGCTGCTAGGATTACAGGTGTTCATCACCACGCCTGGCCCTGTTTTGACTTCCCTTTCTGAGCCCCTCCAGCTTGTTCCCCTGGGTTCTTTGGATTTTGCTTTCTGTCTTGGCCTACTATCTCCTTGGTATCCACTAACCTCTCTGTACCTGACTTCCAAATCTCTCCCAGTCCCAGTGTTCCCAGTGACACTCCCACCCACCTGTGACCCTGACTTGCTGGTTCCCCTCCCTCAGCCTGAGCACCAGTGTAGACCACCACACCATGGCCTGCAGCAAAAAGAAGTGACCACCAGAGCTCTTCACCTGCTGCCTGTGCTGTAACTTGAGCACAATGGTTAATTTGGCTTTTTTACTTTATAATAAGTTCACTTTTTAAATGGGTTTAAAAAGAGATCTTGGTCTTATTCTGTGTTTTCAGTAGTAGTAACTGGAACAACAAATGCAGCAGCAACAAAACAGTGCAGCTGGTCCTCTTAGATGCCCTGCTCTTGGCTCTTCTTGGTTAGATTCTGCAGTAGTGACCAACCGACCTCACCCCACCCCACCCCCAAGTGCCTCCTGGCCAGAGGAGCAGCACAGGAAGAACCGCAGCAGAAATAGTGTCCCGGCCATACAGTTCATGGATCTGCCTCTCACACACACGCTGTGAGACACAGGGCTGCGCTTCTTCTTTACTCTCTCATGCCTACTGCTCTGCCCTGCTCAGTCTCAAATGAAGACTCAAGAGATCCAGTGGACCTGGGTAAGGCTCAGAGGACAGCTTATGGCTGCAGGTAAACCTGGCTGTGGCCAAGTCCTTGGTGCCTGGGGGAGGGCTTGTCAGTCAGTGATGTTATCACATTGATTTCTTATCCTAAATGCCACCATGGCCAATGATTTCAGTAGCTTTTGCCAGTGAACCCCAGTCAAACCTGTTTTCTTTAAGTAGGATGATAACCAGTGGCTTTTCTGGGTCTTGACCCTAGCAGTGAGCAGAGACTTGTTCACAGAATGCTTCTGGGAAAGAACCCTTAGGGAGCTCTCTGTCCTTTATTTTAGTTGTAGATGGAGACAATCATTTATTTGTTTGTTTGTTCGTTTATTTATTTTTGTATGTGGTGCTTAGGATACAGCCCAGTGCAAGCGCTCTGCCACTGAGCCACAACCTTAGCCCTCTTGTCCCTTTTCCTCCCCCCATCATGGGAATTATAACACATGGGCTCCCAAGAGTCCCTCCTCAACCCTGCCATGAGCTGACTGTGGCAGGAAGGTAGTAGGTGTCCTTCAGTTTGAGCCCTCAGAGTCCTGACTGTTTGAGATGGACAGGCAGTGCTGGCTTTTAAAGGCCAGGCTTTGTGGCTGGAAATGGCAGTCTAGGAAGCTGGGGTGGAATTTCTCTATGCCCTGGTCTGCCTTGGCCGAGTTTGTCCATCATCTCTCATCAAGGCCTCCCGTGTGCATGTTCTCTGAGAGTGAGACACATTGCTATTTGTTTAGAAAGGCTAAACTAAAAAAAAAAGCGCCAACCAGTAAGTTAGGCATGATGACAGATGCCTGTGATCCCAGCTTCCAGGAGGCTGAAGCAGGAGGATTGTAAGTTGAAGGCCAGGCCTCTTAGGGAGACCCTGTCTCAACATAAAATAAAAAGGCCTGGGGATGTAACTCAGTGGTAGAGTGTTTACATGGCATGTGTGAGGACCTGGATTCTATTCCCAGCACTGAAGAAAAAAAAAAGCAAAAACTACTGGGTTAGTCTTTTGCTTCTTGCTTCTTAGTCACATCTGCATGTTACCCTTGAATCTGAGTTGCTGTGGATCCTCTGACAGCTGGGTAGCCTGTGTGACACTTCGGGGTCATGTGGTCATGGATTCTCTTCCCTTGGCTTCTTTGTTTTAATCTCACAGTTGCAGGCTCTCTGGGAAGCCTCCATCCCCTCTGGCTCTCTCCCCACGCATGCAAGGGCACCCAAGTGTTCTGTCTGTCCCTATATTGCCCAGTGCAGGGGTAGAAGGCCACAGCAGGCCCCTCTGCCTTCTCTGCACTGGAGTGTTGGGGGTTCCTGGGTGGGAAGCCCACAAGGAGTGCTGCAGAGAAGCAGGACTAGGAAAAAGGTGCCTTGGCCAGCCTGCCATGGTGTTGTTTCTGGAGCCCTAGGCCCAGAAGCATCATTAAAGTTTACAAAGGCCTAGGGATATAGCATGCTGAGGTCCTGGGTTCAGCTCCCCAGCACTGCAGCGGGGAAAAAAGTTATAAGGTGTTTCAGACATCAAAGAAATCTAAGGAATGGCCAGAAAAATAATCAGGTGCACATCATTCTGCTTAAAATAAAACAAGCAGTGCTGGGGCAGTGTTAGCCCCTGCCTTCTGCCTTCACCATGCTTGGGATCATTGCAGAGAAATAGGTGGTGTGGTGCTTCCTCCGGGTGGTACCCTGCAGTTGGCTTGGGGCTTGGCTGGGCATTTTCTGTAAGCTGTTTGCACCAGCCCACATTGCTCCAGTTCCTTTCCATGGCTCTTTAACTCCCCTCCAAGAGTCACGCCCAAGCCTTAGTCCGTTCTGCCAGTGGACATTTGGGATGTCTTGAGTTTTGGCTCTTCCATGCCATAGGGTGGTGAGCAGTCTTATGGCTGTCCGGGCACCAGTCGGAGAGTTTTCCCTAGAGCTGTACCTTGTTTAATACAACCATACAGGTTTTCAGTGGTCCTAGCCTGGAAACAAACAAAAAAAGCTTTTCAGTTTATGGACGGAAAGTCTTGGACCCAGAACTGGTGGGTATCACATGTTCGAGCAGTTGTGAAGTGTGATATTTCAGCCATCCCATTGTGCTGTGTGTCCCTGAGGGGTGTAGCCAGCTGGGGATTGCTCCCCAGGCACAGGATCAGCTCTCTGGTCCAGAGAGAGATGGACCTGGGGTACACCAAAGGTGCCCACGCTGCTTTCAGCTAAGACCTCCATTAGTGCAGGTGCCAAAACCCATATGTCCAGTTTTGCTTTGCACAGGGAAACTGAGTTGCAGAAAGAACGTGCACCTGTACCCTCCCAGGCCCCTCCCCCTCCATCACTAGGGCCTTGGCAGGATCATATAGGTGTCCATCCTAATTGTTATTCTTTCAGAATTATTAAACATACTTTCTTGCTGAAATGTATCCTAGCCCCCAAATCAACACTCAAGCTCTTTCACAGTCATTCATGGATGTGCACAGAGTAGTGAAAAATTTATCTTCCATATATCTCCCAGCTAGGGCCACAGGCTGCAGCGCTGTTGTGCTGTCCCAGCTGACATGCTGTGAACAAGGATTCTCTCATGGTCTGCTTAGTGCCATGTTTTTCACATTCTGGGGACTTTGGCTGGTGTTTAATGTGATCCCTGAGGGCTAGGGACTGTGATGAGCCCAGGAAGCGCTAATGTTAAAAAAGCCTCAGGTATGAGCACTAGGATTTACTGTTGACTGTGGGATCAGCGTGAATGAATCAGAGTCGTCTTTAACAAACACATACAGAACAACATCATGTGTTGATCAACTGACGAAAACAGAGTGACCAGAGGCCAGCAGGTACCTACCCACAGCATGTTTCCTCTGGGAGCAATGGTCAGTGTTAATCAGCTTTCTCTCTATATAACATTCCCAAGGGAGCCAACTTTTTAAAGAAAAAAGTTTACTTTGGCTCAGAGTTGGAAGGTTCCAATTTATTTCTGGGTTGGCTTGTTGCTTTAGGCCTGTGGCAAGGCAGGGAACATGTGGTGGAACAAAACAGCTCACCTCCTGGCCAAGGAGCCAGGGGCCCACCAGGCCCTACCTCTTTTTTTTTTTTTTTTTGATACTGGGGAATTGAACTCAGGGGCACTCAACCACTGAACCATACCCCCAGCCCTATTTTGTATTTTATTTAGAGACAGGGTCTCATGGAGTTGCTTAGCACCTCGCGGTTGCTGAGGCTGACTTTGAACTCGCGATCCTCCTGTCTCAGCCTCCTGAGCTACTAGGATTACAGGTGTGAGCCAACTGGCTTGGCCCAGGCCCTACCTCTTAAAGGTACCATTATCTTCCAGTAGCCCCAAGCTGGGGGCCAAGCCTTTAACATGTGGGTGTTTAGGGGACACTTAAAGTTCAGCTGTAGCCAAGTGTGTATGGGTCTCCATTCCCACCTAACCTCCAATTTAATGACTGAGTTAGTATGAATTAAGTGGAATTGTGGAAACTGGCCACGTGTTCAGATGTGTGCAGAAAATGATCTTTCTTGTCCAGCCCTGAGGATACCCCACACCCAGAAACCCCTCTATCAATCCTATCCATCATGCTTAGGGTCATCCTGAGCTTGGTGGCACACTTCTTCTGACAGAAGAATGCTGGAGGCTCATGCCAGACACTCTTCTTAATGACCCTCCATGTCTTCAAGGTGGACCTTTCAGAATCCTGTCTGGGCTGTTTCTGAGCCAGCCCTTACTAGCACAGATCTCCATGTCCCCTTCTTTCTCCCTTTCCTCACATTTTCTTCCTTCCTCCTTCAAAGCCAGTGCCAGGCCCTCGCCTTTGTGGCGCATCTGTGGCCCTCTCCCTGCACAGAACACCAGGTGTCTCGTGCCTGAAGGCCTCCCTCTAACCTGGGGCATCATTAGTGTGTGCCTGTGTTATCTCTGTTCTTTTCTCACCTGGCTGGACGTGTAAAAATAATGAGATACTTGTTGAATGAACAAGTACAACCTTAAAAAGATAGATCCAGTCAGCTGACTCTAGCCCTGGAGAGTCACCCTCCCGCTTGACCCCCTGGGTCAGCCCAGGCCAGAAGAGCATCCCAGATGCATATGATGGTGGCTATAATTGAAACAGGGCTGATGATGATGCACCTATGAGTGTCGCGACACACGACTAAACCAGTCAGGGTCACTCCCAGTGAACTGGGCTGGCACAAAATAATCACACAGAGACAAAGAAATACCTTTTTCTTTGGGTTCTATGACAACTCCTTTGACCCAGCTCCCACAAAGGAGGTAAGGCAGGCGAGAAAGAGAAAGAGCACACCTTGAACTCTGTTTTATTTGGGGAGAAGCCATTCAGATGAGGCAAGGGGCCAGGTTGCAGGGGGGGTGAGTCTAGCTTCTTGATGTCTTACAGGTCAGCAGGTTGACTGACCTTGGAAGGCCACGCTCATCTCATGTGTTGTGTGATGATCAAAGACAGAGCAAGCAAAAGGAACACACATACGGGCACAGCCAGAGAGAGCTGCATCGTCAGTCCAGTCCAGTATACTCAGAATGCTCACACTCACAGCCCATGGCTGGCTCGACACATCTCCACATTCTCATTGCTCAAAGCTAGGGGGCATTCAGCTCCTATGTGGTAGCACCCGACATAATGGGGAGCAACCATGCTCTTCGTGTGGGAGGGGAACCGGAATGGTTCACACATGCCACAGGCTCTGAAGTGGGCAAGATTGGGGTGTAGGAAGAGGATAGAAGGAGGGATCCGAGTCTCCAGTACAAGCGACCCCACCCTGGGCACTTCCTTGGGCCATCAGGAGGGGGAAGGCCGAGGTTGCTTTCCCCATCATCCAAGGGCCAGGCAGCATCTGTCTGTGGGTCGGTCCTTCCAGAGAGCAACAGCGGTGCTGGAGGAACCCTGGCCACTTGGGAGAGATTAGAAGACTCTATAGCTCTCAGCTCAGGGAGTGGCTGCGCCAGACCCTGGCACAGAGCAACGCCACAGAAGCAAAATGAGGCCTCGGGAGAAGACCAGAGGACAGGGCTGCTTTTCTTTTGCAAAAAAATTAAAATCTCAATCACAGGGCATTGCTAAGTACTTTGAGTTTGCACTGCAGCAGCTGTCTGTCCCCTTTGGGTCCCCTAGAGTCTCCTGTGCAGATTGTGGGCCTTGTGTCCTGGGAGAAATTGTGCACCAGCCCCACGTCTGAGGGTGGGGTGTCCTTAGAAGGATCTCTTTGCCAGGCCGGAAGCAGATAGAGGGATGCACGGGGCGTTAGGGTTCACTGTTGTGCAGGCAGAGTGATGGGGCAGCAGGAAGAGGCCCTGGGGCCATGGGACTGCTGGGCATCAGACACAGGGGAGCTTCTCCACAGACCTTCACATTGAGCCATTTGTCTCTTGGCACTGTTCCTTTTCTCCCTGCTTCTTCCTCCACAAGAGAGCACAGTGGTCTATTTGCATGTTCACAGAGGCCATTTGCATGTTCATCTGGCATGGGGAGCTGTGTGGTGCTGGGTTACACCCCAGCACCTGCCTCAAGAGCCCATGGCACAAGCGTGGGTTCAGTCTGCGCTCCATACTTTGACTCTGTCCCAGTGGTTTGTGTGTGCGCAATCCAGAGGTGGGTGTTACTCCAAGAAGGATGTTCTTTTTGTCCTTCTAAAAGAAGGGTGTCCATATAGCCTCTCAATCCAGGAAAACTGGGTGCCAGTGCCATATGAGGGGCTGAAGGAAAAACCCTCTCCAAGCTTCTGTGGGCTGCACCTCCCCGGTGTGTGGTAGAGTGGGTAGTATGGGATCTGCAGAGCAGCTTGTGGTTCCTGAAGTACCTGCACACCTATGTCCTACAGCAGGCCATCTGTAATCCCCCTGCTCTACAGCTGAGGAACCTGAGGCTAGGGGACTTTGCAGTTTGGGGGGCACTTTATCCTCCCCCCAATACACACAGTGCTGGGGCTGGAACCCAGAGCCTCTTGCATGCTAGGCAAGTGCCCTGCTACTGCACTAAACCCCAAGCCCTGAGTTTGCATTCTTTCTTACAGTGACAGCCTTGATGGACAGAGCAGAGCAGACCCAGTCTTGAGACTGCCAGTCTCAGCTCCCCTCCCCTTCCCTATCACCTGCCCTGCCTTGTGACCTAGTGGGCATGACTCTGTTTTGACTTGTTATTGACACACTGAGAGCAGGTACATTCATTTGTTATTTATTTATTATCTCTATAAATATTATTACTATCCCAGCAAATATTCAGTAACCAAGCACATGGATCCAGGGCTTCATATACGTCTACTAACCCTGTTGATGTCCAGCCCTGCTGTCAGGAAGCACATATTTGGGGACAGAATATGTTGGGGTGGGCAGAGGATGCCAACTGTTCCCTGGTAGTGGTACACAAATGTAATCACGGAAGAGGTTCAGTCTCACAGGCAGGTAAAGGGCCTAAGTACTGCTGTTCTCCATTGTGTGGCCTGAGGGGGATCCTGGGAAAAGCCACACACTCCCTAGACCTCACAGGTGTGGGTGCTCTGGCCTCCCCATGGGCACAAGGGGCAGTGTCAGCAAGTGCTGTGTGTGCCTCAAGGAGGAGAGGCCACCAGCCCCACTGCTATAGTGTAAATGGCAAAGAGGCAACAGCCCTGGCCAGTGCCCACCTGTAGCAGCCCAGTGCCCGCAGCTTCCTCCTGGCTTCCTCCTCTGTGTGTCCTGGGGTGGTTAGTGCTAAGATTCAGTCAGCTCCAGGTTTTCAGGACCAGCTCTGACATGTGAAGGGCAGGTGCCTTTTGTGTTTAGTGGGTGAGAACCAGGAACTAGAGCCAGTACAGATGCCTGGGCTCCGGGACGGGCTGCCCTCAGGGTGATCGAAGCCAGCATCTAACACAGCCCAGCTGACAACACAGTCAGCAGACACCCAGGTGTGGGGCCCTCTGACTGCCTCTCCGCTTGCTCATCCACCCTGCCCTGTGCTGTCCTTGGTGTTATGACCTACTCGGGCACATTTGGTAGTCAGGGCTCAGAATTCTGGTTTCCCTGATCCTGGCCACATGTGACCTGGCAAAGGCACATTTGTCAGCCCTGCTTCTCACCAGCTGCTGCTGAGTAGGTTTGGGGACTGTTTCTGTTTGGCTTTCAAAGGAATTTGCCTTTCTAGTATCCTGGAAAGGATAGCCAGACTCCATACCCATGGTTTTCTCAGGAGATGGCTGTCCATAACAAACACCCCATGCCAGGGCCCTCAGAATAGTCCAGTCCCCCAGCATACAGGCCAGATCTGGCCTGGCTTGCTTTGCTCTTTGTGATTTTCCCAAACCTTCAGCTCTCTAGTGAGGGAGCCAGCTGTGGGAGTGGGGCTGACAGCCTCCAGCCAGGGCCAGCCCTCCTCCAGCCCCCAGAAGCAACATACCAGAACTTGCTGAAGGAACAGCATCATCTGGCTGGCTTCCCAGAGCTCAGCCCCCTCCAGGGGTGGGGTGTGGCAGCAGGAACCCCAGAAGTCTCAGGCTCTGTTTTTCATTCCAGGGTAGATATGGCTCTGACTCAGGGTACGGCAACGGGGGAGGCCATAGGCGAGCAGATGGAGGCACGGTGATAGGTGATGTGAGACAGGACAGGGCGACAGGATGAGGGGCTGGCTCAGGGTTCGCACAGCAGGTCCATGGAGGGGCAGCACAGACAGGAGCAACCAAGGAAAAGGTCCTGTGGTGGGCATGAGGTTGGCACCTTCCTGGAACAGAAAGCAGGTGGGGCAGAGACTTGCAAGGAGAGATGGCCTTTAAAAGTGGAAGGGGTTGGGCTGGGGCTGGGGCTCAGCAGCAGCGCACTTTCCTGTCATGTGTGAGGCACTGGGTTCGATTCTCAGCACTGTGTATGAATAAATAAAAAATAAAGGCCTATCAACAACTACAAAGAACAAAAAGTTGAAGGGGCCTTAGGGACTGGGGGATGGCACCTGTGTTTCAGGAGGGGGTAGGAACAGGGGCTCTAGGCTCTAAGTCAGTCACCCTGGCATATCAGTCCCCAGGGACCTGTGACCCTCCTTGGGCCCTGCATCTCTAAGCTGTGCTCTCAGTGTGATACAGAGGCTGTCCAGTGCTGTCGCAAGCCAAGCAGTCCCCGCCTGACCTGCTTGACAGGATTGTGCATCCCGTCCCATGATCAGGCTTTTCCTGAAGGGCTCTTGCGTCAGCCTTGCCTTTGATGAGAGATTTGTTCTTCCTAGAGCGCCTTATCATTTCCATGCACGTGTGAAAAGCTGATCATGCCTCAGCCAGCAACGCCCCACAGGCTCCTGAAGCAGAGCTGTGCTGCCCTGCCCAGCAGGGACTCTGGAGACTTATTGCCTCATTTGTTTGTGGCTTGGGTTTTTCTTTTTATAAGTTTTTGTCTGAAATTTATTTTATCAGCATGTGACATGCAGCCAACTTGACCCCAAGATGAAAAACTAAATGTAGAGGCTGATTTCTGTTTGGAAGCTGCTGCTCTGGTGGTAGGAGCAGGGTCTGTGGCCTAATTTGGAGCCAGTCTCTGTCTCCAGCAGGTTTGTGCCCACATTAGGTCAGCTAATGCTGTCCCAGCACCCTGATGGCCCCTGGTCAAAAGAGCACTGGGGAAGGGGGGCCAAAATCAGGGTGTAGGCGCAGCCTCTGTATAGAGGAAGGTGTGGGAGCCCAGGGCTCCCTCAGCTTCATCAAATGCTTGGAGTGCTGACTGGCCATGGACAGAGTGGCCTCCTCCTCTTCCCATCTGTTGAGTGAAGACACCTGCCCTGAGGTTATACCTAAGCCAGGTGAGTGAGGAGGGCCCAGATGATGAAGGAGCCAGCTGGGCAGTAGATGGAGAGAGCAGCGAAGTGTCCATGCCACATTTGAGGCCAGGCAGTCCTGCCCTGCCCACAGACACTGGCAGAGCACTGGCCTGCTGAAGCAGAAGAAAGGATGTGCCCTCCCAGACGTGGCAAAGCAACCAGGGACTGGTAGGCCGTGAGTGGAAGAGGGGACAGTGTTAAGTGCCCTGCTGCTTGTGGGGAAAACCTGGCAACTCTGATGGCCATCCCAGGGCTGCCTGTTAGAGCTGGACCTGGAGAGCATTCTCATCTTGTAGATGAGGAAGCAAGGGTTGCTGCAGGAGTCCCCAGAGGAGCTGAGGACAAGGACCATGATCTGCCCATCTCAGGCCACTGCCCCACACACTGGCTTCTGGCTAGGCTGGCTGTGAGGGGAATGCCCATTCCCTCCCCTCCACCACCCACAGGAGCTGGGCCAGCAGGGTGTGAGCCTTCTTACCCCTTTCTAAGGACCGCTGAGTCACCTCTGAGGGAGGGGTGGAAGACTGAAGCCATCCGCCTATCTTGTCCTCACTGGGACTGGAGGAGCAAGAAACAACACTGCAACTCCTGTGGCTGCCTTGTCGCACAGTGCAGTGTGCCAAGCAGTGCACAGTTCCAGGGGTAGCAAAGAGCGCTGGCAACTGCTGTGTGGGGCACTGGGTCAACCAGGTGTCCATCACCCACTGGACTGCAAGATGATGTACTGGTCATGGCAGGAAACAAGGCCCACGGAGACAGAGGGGGTGCTGAGTTAGAACATGTGCTTGGAATGGCTTCCTTAACAGGAAGTGACACCAGAGCCCAGGCCTCCAAAGCCAAGTAGCAGTTTGTCCAGAGCAGAACAAATGGGCAAGGGAGGCAAATCCCAAAGAGGCCCTGAGCTGCCAAACAGCGAAGGCTGTGTGTGGACAGAGGGCATGGGTAAGGCCTGCGGGTGGCAGGCTGGGGAGCAGGCCACACTGGAGTCCTAGGGGAAGATGCCAGGGTGGGGGCCTTCCAAGGGACTCAGACCGAGGACCTCATCAGGAACAGATGATGTGGACAGAAACCTCCATCAGGACTGGTGAATTCACTGTCAACACAGATGAGTTCTTTCCAGCCCTGTGCAGAAGGGGTGGCCATGCCTGTAGCTGCCCTGTCTGCCACTAGACAGTACTATTTTCTGTTGCAGGGGCAATGACACACAGAGCTGCCTCTTACAGCCTGTCTGTTGTGACAGCCACTGAATGATCTTGTCCATTTGCTGTTGCCATTACTGTCTAAAGCAGCTCCCTTCTGACAGCAGCCCCTCTGCCTCCTGTCTGGGCAGTGCTGGGCCACAGACGCATGGTTCAGGTGCCCCTCTCACTGCAGGTTCCCTCCCTGCCTCCTGCAGCCTATGCAGGCAGAGGGGCAGCAGCTATCACTGGGAATGCTCTCAGCTCTCTGCCGTTCAGGCAGCAAATTGTAGCCAGGCACAGTGGTGCGAGCCTATAATCCCAGTAGCTCAGAAGGATCACAAGTTCAAAGCCAGTCCCAGTTACATAGCAGTGCCCTGTCTCAAAATAAAAAGGGCTGGGGATGTGGCTCAGTGGTTAAGTGCCCCTGGGTTCAATCCCTGGTACCAAAAAACAAAAAACACAAAGTTGCTTATTCTCCATGCCAGCTGGATGCCATCCTTAAGCTCAAAAAGCCACACTGGGAGATGGGGTCAAAGTGACTAGTGCTACAGTGACAAAAGACATCCTCCAGGAGATGAGCCTGACCACGGCCCTAATGCCAGGCTCTCCACAGCCCATTTGTCCCTCTGACAAGCCAAGTCCCAGGTGAGGGACCTGGACTCTTGAGAACCCCCATAAGCTGGCCAGGAGCAGAGCCCTGTTGGGTGGAGTGGTGCTGGGATTGAACCCAGGGTGCTCTACAGCTGAGCCATGTCCTTTTTTATTTTTTATTTTAAGACAGGTTCTTACTGAGTTTCTGAGGCTGGCCTTGCCATTCTCCTGGGTAGCTGGGATCCCAGGCATGCACTACCACTCCGGACTCCTTTCTAACTGATGTCGAACTGTTGTCTTGTCCATCAGCCCAAGTCCAGGGGACAACCCCATGGGCTAAGAGGACACCCTGGGCTTCGGTGCTACTGTGCTTTGACACCAAAGCTTGGTTCCCCAGTAAACCTTGACAAGCAGTACCGGGGGTCAGTGGGTCTCTCTTAGGACTTGAACTAATGGTGGCAGTAGCACATGGAAAGCCATTTTAGAAGCCTTTTCCTGATTCTTCTCCTCTGCTGCCATTCACAAAGGTTGCTTACTAAAAACAGCATGGCTTTGGTGGACAGAGAGGCCATCTGTGTGGGGAGGGCACATCTGGGAAGCCTCGGATGCCTAGTGTGTGACAAAAGTGGAAGTTGTACCTCCTGCAGCTATGGAAGGGGTGGTGGCCACCCAAAGTCTTATTTACACAGCCTGAGGTGGAGCGTGCCATGACACATGGTCCTCCCCTTACCAGCCTACTTCATCCTCCTGCCTCACCCAACTGGGGCCAGAGTAGGAAGCGCCTTTGGCACACAGTGGTGCTCCTGTGACCTCTTTTCTCTCTGCCCTTTTCCCTGCCCACGTGCTGCTTCCATTCAGGAGTGACAATTCCTGAGCTTCTCACGCAGATATCCTGAGGGCTCCAGGGACAGGACCCTCTGCAGGTCACATCCAGGCTGCACTCTATGGCTTTTCCTCTCGTGGAATGATCACTGCCCCATAGCCATACAGGAGAAGCTCACCTCTGGACATCATCCTGGTGACACTGGGGACCACTGAGAGGTCCCTGGCCAGAGCAGACAGACCAGGGCAGTGCCAGCAAGTCATTTCCCTTCCTGGAAGATCCAGTGTGCTGTCAAGTCTCTCTTGCAGGGCTTTGCCAGCATCCCCAAGTCAGGAGCCATGGCGTAAGCACAGAGTGAGCTGCAAGGATGCCAGCCGGGCAGCAGAGCAGCCTACAGGCATGCCACCTTTTGGCCCGGCTCAGGAGGAAGACTAATGGAAAGTGAGAGGGTAGCTCCATGTATGTCTGCCAGTGGCTTCACAGATCCAAGCCAGCATGGAAGGGGTGTAGCTGGGTAGCTGGACAGGGAAAGGGACAGGGACCTACAGACCACAGATCTGCTCTTATGCCCCTCCCTTCCCTTTCCCTACCCTCTCACCCAGTGCAGGGATTTCTCCACACTGCCCAGGACAGTCTCAGCCACTTCTTGGGCCTCCCATGACTCTATGTTCCAGTTGTGTCCCACACACAGCTGTCTGACAGCCCTACTTCCTGAAACCCAGGCCTCCCTCCTCCTGTCTCACACATGGGCGGAGTCAGAACTGGCCACCTACAGGAATGTCAGGTTGGACCAGTGGTCATTCAGCTTCCCTGCCTACAGCTTCAGGGCCATAGAGTTCCTTGGCCTCTCACCCATGTCCCCATCTGTAAAATGGGTGTGTCCCTATGTGGTCATCTAGTGGGTGTTACTAATCAATGACATGGGCAACATGGGACCCAGCAGGTGGTGCTCCTATTCCGTACCCTGCCCACCTCTCCCTGCATCTCACCTGCGTGGCTGGTTTTGCCCATTGGGAACTTGCCTTGTGAGTCCAGCACAGGTGACCTGTTCCTGGGCTCGTCGCAGCCAGGCCCTCCTCCCTCACTTCCTGTAGCTCATTCCACATTCTCTTTGCTGCTGTTCTGCCCTATTTCTTAGCCACCTGATGGCTTCCTCAAGACTAGGACAGAGACTTACCACACTACCGAGCCCCTAGAGCGCACAGCATCTAGTTGACAGCTTGTTGATCAGGGCCTCCGGCTGGCACTGGTCTGTTGCTGTGGGGGACACAAGGCATTGGTCCCTCCCTGACTGATTGCCAACTGGGCCACCCACCAGCCCCACCCTAGTTCCTGGTTTACAGGGTGCTGAGCCAGGCTCCCTCCAACAGAGGAGAACAGGACTGAGACACACCCTTGAGAGTTCCACTGAGAAGGACTCAGAAAGGAGTGTGGGGCTGTTTTTGTGGTGTGGTGTGGACAGTGTCACCACAGGTCTAATGGCTGGGTTGGTAGAAGCTCACAGGCAGAGGGCAGGAGGGGAAGCCAGCTCCAACCCTCACCCTGGCCCAGAGAGGACAGGTGACCCCTGTGGCGTCCTATAGGAGGTTATCTCCCACTTCAGGGTCCTAAGGAAATGAGGCCCAGCAGCAGCCCTCTGCCCTCCCACTCCTCCATGCTGCTTTCTTTCCTTCAAACAATCCACCGAGCCTGCACCTGGCCACTTGTTCTCCATCCCGTTGCTTGTGATTCATCCCCCACTCCCACCCTCACTGTGGTGCAGCAGCTTGGCAACCTGTTCTGTGCATTTCCACTATGGCGGAACCCTCCTGTGGATCAGTTCCTCACTTCTGCCCAAAGATGGCCAAGGATTAGGACTCAGAAGAATGCTTGTCTTTGAAACAAAACCGCTTCTCTTAAGGTCTTTTCTCTTTGTTTGGTTGGATCCCCAACCTCAGTAATGGGGATGGTGCCTGGGGCTTGGTGCACGCTAGGCAAGCGCTCTACCACTGAGCCACCCCCAGCCCTGGTCATTATTAATACCGATGGGCCACCTGTGCTACCAGGAGTCACATGCTCTGGAATGGAGACCCATCTGATTGCTTGCTCCCCAGGTGCCTGGTACACAGGTGACAAACACAGTAAAGGGGCCGTGCTGGTCAAAAGCAAATGTGTGTGAGCGGGGGCCGGGCACAGGTGGGTGGGGCACATGAGGTAAGAGCAGGCAGGTCTCCACTGGGCGACCTTGGGCTGACTCTGGGGTCAGGATCCAGCCTCAGGAGGTTCTGAGGATGTGTCCTGCAGGCAACAGTGACTTCTCAGCCCTGTTTCCCACCCAGCAGGGACCACCTAGGTATGGCCTCTGCAGGAGCCTTCACAGGAAATGGGCTGCTGCCCAAATCTAGGGCAGTCTTGGATGAGTTCCCTCTCAGGGTCCAGCTCACATCTGTCCCGGGACTGGGTAGGAGGTGATGGTGTGGGTTTCACGCTGGCTGCCCTCCTGGGCACAGCAGTCACTTGGGCTCCACAGCTGCTCTGCCGACCCCAGCAGGTGCTGTGCCACACAGCTCGCTCAGCAGGGCTCAGGCCCTTGCTGTGTGTGCTCTGCACCTGGCTGCCAAGAGGCAGCGTGGACTTGCTCCTCTGCCGTCTGTCCTCAGGGTGGGACTCCAATTGGCCTCACTTTGGGATGGGCTCTGTCAAAGGCTTCATTTCATATCTGCTGCTGAGTCCATCAGCGGCTCTCAGCAAGGTGGGGCAGTATGCTAGTCCCCCGTGGAGATGGCGTCAGCCCCTCTGGGGTTGGCTGCCCTGTGACAGGGACGTGAATAGCACCACTCCTCACGTGGAGACTAAAGGTGCGTTCTTGTAACCCATTTGTGTATGTTCTGCCCCTGCCCAGGTGCTGTCCTCCTTCCATTGCTATTGGGCCTGTAGTCAACATGAGGCAGACTCATCACTCCCACATCTTCCTTTTGGCCTTTGACCTTTCTGTCCATTTGTGCCTGTTCCTAGCCTGTGGAGCTGCGGAGAGAAGGGACTTCTCAGTCTTACAGATCCCCCCTGGTACAGACAGGTGGCCATGTGAACATGGAGTTCCTGAAGACGTTGTGGGGGCCTTGGGAGGCTGAGGCCAAGAGACACATAAGAACCCACCAGCTGTGCCTTGCTCAGAACAGGTCCTCAGGCCCAGGTGCCCTCAGGAAGTGGTGGTTTGTGCCTGGTTGGCTTCAGTTCTCAATTCACTGCAGGAGCTGGGCTCACATTTCCCTGTGGGCAGCCCCAGCTCTGAGAGCGTCCTGACTTCCCACCCACAAAGGAAGCGAAACTGACCCATGAAACTCAGTGGAACGCCCCAGAACTGCTGGCAGAGGGTCTTTATTCCTAATCCTGGCCTAATCCCTAGGCCAGCCTCCCTGTGGGGTGGAGCACTCTGTGCAGGGCCAGCAGTGACAGGGGGCCAGTGTCCCTCCCACTTCTTTCCTGCCTCTCCCCTAAGTCCCAGGCGCCTCCTGGACCAGGAGTCCAGCCTCCCAGTGGGCGTGGACAAGGGGATGTGCAGTCAGGTGATCTGGAAGGCTGCCTTCTGTGGAGCAGGCCTGCTCCTGGGCCCAGCAAGCAAATCCGGGAGGGTGGGTACTTCTCAAGCCTCCCCATTTCTGCTCTTGGACCATTTCCTCCGAGGTTCCTGTGGTTCCTGTTGAGATCCTCGCTGTCTCTACCTGTGTCCTGGGCCACCAAATGCTCTGCTAGGCCTCCCCTCATATAGCACACTGGGCACTACAGGGACCATCACAGCATCCCTTGCTCACATCTTGCAACATTTGGAGCCAGGGAGACTGCTAGGTGTGGACTGGCAGGTACCCCTCAGTCTTGGGGTGATAGTCACCAGTGACAGCAGATGACACCTTCCACTCTTCTGCTGTGACTGTTAGCTGCCAGAAGGACACAAGCCTGTCTCTGCTGTCCGGGTGTGTGTGCACACATACATACTTGCACACCGGGATATGGTCACATACCATTAGACCAGGACATTAAATGTACACGGTCACTTGAGTGACATCAAGCCTCCTGACAGTGGAACCATGTGGGGGTGGGGTGAGTGAGCTGTGGAAACCACCAGAAGACTCCGGCCCCCTGTGCCAGAGCCTCACTTCAGGTGGGAACAGGCTGCCAGGCCATCCCACATAAACACTGATTACTGGAAGGAGCCCATGGCTGTCCCTCCTTTCGCCTCATGCTACCCACTCTGGAAAAGCTCTGATAAGTCCTGCAGTGAGAAACCCTTAGTAAGTAAACGGGGCAGTTTCCGTGTGCTGTCTGCCCCTGGGCCTCCTCTGCACTGGGGCCTGCTCCCCTCTAGGTATGCCCATAGAGCATGGATGCCCTCTGGGAGATGGGGCACCAGGCCCACTCGTTTCCTTCCTGGAGAGGCAGGGAGCCTCTGGTGGGAGGTTGAGGCACCACAGTAGCCCAGGAGCAGCCTCGCTGCCACCCATCAGCCCCCTACCCAGGAGGGCTTCCCAGCCCTGTCATAGGGTTGTCAATGTGTCATTCAGCCATAGTTGGCCCCTGCATGCACACCTGGTGGTACACAGTGTCTCTCAGCAGGTGTCTCTAGAAATGCCGCCAATTCTGTGTGTGTTGGCATCTCTGTGCCCACAGCCAGGCCTAGCACCAGACCTAAGGTTTCCTCCTGGGGCGGGGTGGGGCTCCTCGGGGTGCGGTGAGCCAGTGACACCTGGACTGCCAGGTCTCGCCCAGCCACCTCCCAGGCACAGGAGCCCTTGGTCAGGGGTCCTGCAGCCTGTCCTGCCCAGGTGGTGGGAGGTGGCCAACCTGTTCCATTTCTTAATCTTGCTCCAGCTGTATATAAGAGGGTCTGTGTTTGGCTTAGAGAACTGCACATTCCCTGACAGGTGCTTTGTCTTGTCCCCATCTCCCTCCTGGCTGAACAGACTGGGACTCAGGAAAGATACAGCGAGCCTGCCTTTGTGCTCCCTGTTCACAGTGCCCTGAAGGCACTGGACAAGGAACCTCGGCAGTGCAGGGACTCGGGGGTCTCTGCCCTGCTCCCTGGGGCCCTCAAAGTTTCCAGTAGACCAGCCACCTTGTCACACAGATGTAAACCTGCACCAAGCCCTCAGTGTGCCAGCATGATTGAGGCTCCCCTGGCTAATTCTTCCCAGTTTCAGGGCTACTTTTGCAGCCAGTGGATTTTTTCATATTCAGGCACTTGGTCAGAGGGTGCGGCTGGTGGATGGTGTTCTTGTTGTGCTTACCCTCGCATTCCTGTAACTGGTTTACATCCCTGACTGGCCACCCTTGTAGGTCCTTATTGTCACAGTACTGGTCAGTCCCGGAGGACCCAGGTGTGCACTCACCTTGTGAACTTCCCGGCAGCTCACAGTGTACGAGTGGGGCAGCCGCACCTGCTCTGCAGCTCGGGAGGGTATGCCTGGGTGTCAGCTGCAGGGGTCGAGCACATGCACGTGCACCAGACCCGCTCTGGCCACCTGCCCCTCTGCCCAAGACCATTTACCTGTTGGCTGGCTCTCAGCCAAATTATGAGCAGGGTTTTGGTGGATTTGTTTGTTTTTTCACTCGATTGAAAGACACTCAAGGAAGGTGTGGGGCAAATCCGCACGGCTCCATCTGCAGGGGGTTCACGTAGGCACTTCTGGAAGTGTGTCTCCAGGGCTGTTTTCCTACACAGTGGGATCCTGCACCCCTCACCTGTAGGTCTGCCTCTCCAAGGGGAGTGTTTGGTCCTGGGTGCACCCCTGACGTCCAGTGCCACCTGGACTGCCAGGTCTCGCCCAGCCACCTTGTCAGTCTTGCCGTTGTCACCATGTTTAGGTTCCCTGTAGGCCATGGTGGCTGCAGCAGATGCAACTGGGATACACCCAGGGGTGCCTCTTCCTCCTCCTCTGCACTTCACACGGTGTCCCTCCTTTTGTCTTCCAGTTGGTCAGCGAGAAGGTCGGAGGGGCAGAGGGGACCAAGCTGGACGATGACTTCAAAGAGATGGAGAAGGTAGGAAACTGCCCAGGCTCCTCACGCTGGTCAGTGCTACTGAAAGAGGGGCCCCAGAGTGCTGCCTCACCGTGGAGCCCCAGTGGACGTGCCCACCCTGGCAGGGCTGTGACTGACAGGCCCCTGTCAATCAGGTGGACTCATAGGTAGCAGCTTCAACCCAACCCCAGGCAAGCAGCGATGGGGACAGGATGCAGCTGAGCTGGTGGACAGGGTTGGGCAGGCCTGTTTTGGCCTTGGGTGCCAATGGCTGTGGAGCTCAAACACTGCCTCTCTCCACAGAAGGTGGATGTCACCAGCAAGGCAGTGGCAGAAGTGCTGGTCAGAACAATCGAGTATCTGCAGCCCAACCCAGGTAGGGCCAGCTTGCTGTCTGGGGTCTGCCCAGGCCTCCTATGTCAACAAGAATCTTAAATTAACAGAGCACAAAGAGGGATTACTGTGCCTGGGTGGGTGGGCTGCAGGCATGGCTGGATCCAGGGGTCCAAGCACCGTGTTTAGGATCATGTACTTGTTTTCTACTTGAGCTGACAGCTTGCCTTCCTCTACGCTGGCTTCACTGTAGGGCAACTTCTCCGCATAACAATCTTATCCTTCAGTAACCCCACCACCACCGCCGCCAGCCAACAGGCCCTGCAGAAAAGAACATCTTTCCCCTCCTGACACACTGGAGCAGTGTACGGGGGGGTACCAATCTCCTGACCTGGCCAGGGCTCCATCCTTGGAGCATGGGGCTGACTCCTGGGCCCAGAGCAGGCAGGACCTTTCCCCTGGCTCTGCAGTGGGAGGCAAGGAGCACAGATGAGCAGCAAATCCAGCGGCAGCCACTGGAGGCTAGTGCCAAGAACAGAAAGGGACAGAGGTCCACAGCTGTGTCCCCCACCCCTGAGGCTGCACGTGCAGCTCCCTCCTCCCTCCTGCAGCTTTTGTTTCAAGGAGGTGCTGGGAGGAGGGAGCACTCACTTGGGGACCCGCTCTTCCTGTGCACTGCCAATTCTTTTGTGGCTGCTGAGGTGTCCAGAGGGGAGTCACACTCCTGGTGGCCTGTCTTGTGGGCGATCTTGGGAAACAGGTCTTGCACAGGTGCACTTTAGGAAGGGACAGGTGCAGGAGGAATCCCCATGGCGCCCCCCTGGCTGGTCCTGTTGCAGCCTCTCGGGCCAAGCTGACAATGCTGAACACGGTGTCCAAGATCCGGGGCCAGGTGAAGAACCCCGGCTACCCGCAGTCGGAAGGCCTCCTGGGAGAGTGCATGATCCGCCACGGGAAGGAGCTGGGCGGAGAGTCCAACTTTGGTGAGCTGCACGTGCTGCCCCCTGCAGGGCAGCCCTGAGCATAGTCCCCAGGGGCACAGCTCTCAGGTCCTCTGTGCCAAGTGCCATCCTTGGGGCTGGGGATATGTGATGGCACAAAGAGCTTCCCCATGCAGGGGGCTGTCCAGACCAGTGGGAGTGGGTGGGCAGGGGTCGATTCACCCAAACCTGACCAAAGGGAGGGACACTAGGGAAGAGCCTTTGTTTGGTACCAAATTCCAATTGCCAGGATGTTGGCTGTTGAGGAGGGACCGTTCAAGAGCAGGGAGGATATCGATCCAGCAGGAAGGGCCCCTGCGACAGCTTCCCATGCCCCTCTTCTCTGCAGGTGATGCCCTGCTGGATGCAGGGGAGTCCATGAAGCGCCTGGCTGAGGTGAAGGACTCGCTGGACATAGAGGTCAAGCAGAACTTCATTGACCCGCTGCAGAACCTGTGCGACAAAGACCTGAAGGAGATCCAGGTGCTGCTGCAGCGTCCCACTGCCCAGTCCCGCCCTCAGCCCAGCCCCAGGGTCACCCTTCCACGACAACCAGCTCACATGTTGGACAATTCTCCCGTCTATCCTGGGAGCCACCAGGTGACACTTGTCCCCTGCAACCTACAGCACCACCTGAAGAAGCTGGAAGGTCGCCGCCTGGACTTTGACTACAAAAAGAAGCGGCAGGGCAAGATCCCTGACGAGGAGCTGCGCCAGGCCATGGAGAAGTTTGAGGAGTCCAAGGAAGTGGCAGAGACCAGCATGCACAACCTCCTGGAGACAGACGTGCGTGGCCGTATCCCGCTGTGCCCTCCTGTGTGACCAGCTGCCCTGGGTGTCGTGGGGGTGGGGTGGCATCACAGGAGCCAGGGTAACCCCTCCTGGACCTGGCACACCCAGGCTCAGCGAAAGCTTGAGGGAGGCCACATGGCTTCAGGGGAACAGAGGGCTGCAGGCAGCAGCCTGCCCACTGCCAAAAGCGAGGAGCACTCCCCAAACCTGGGGCCCTGCTCAGGCTGCAGCATGGGGGTCAGCAGGGAGACAGCCACCATAGTGGTGTCCCTCCAGCCCTGCTGGTCCCACAGATCGAGCAGGTGAGCCAGCTCTCGGCCCTGGTGGACGCGCAGCTGGACTACCACCGACAGGCCGTGCAGATCCTGGACGAGCTGGCCGACAAGCTCAGGCGCAGGTGGGCCGCCTCGCTGTGGCGGGCATCTTCTCTGCCGGAGTCCCTCTTGTTCTCTCCCTGTCCCCGATGGCTCCCCGCCAGAGTTCCCTGAAGCCTGAGTCCCCATGCTTCCTGCAGGCCCTGGGCCCTCGTGCCCCTCTGTTGGCCATGGGGACAGCAGCCCTATGTGTGAGGCCGCCCTGGTGTGAGCAGGTTCCACAGCATGGCCCTGAGTCTGCTTCCAGAGTCTCCCAGGCTGCCTGAGTTGGGAGGGGCCACATGAGGAAGCAGGACATTATTAGGCTCATCCTGGTCCCCCTGGGAGACAGGAGGAGTGACATGAGGGCCAAGAGGTTAGAGTGCTGAGCCACCCAGTTCACCCTGAGGTCCACGGTAGCCTGCTGACCCCTCCCCACCCATGCCCTGCCTGAGGCTCACCTCTGAGGCGTGTGGTCAACTAGAGCTGGGCCGGCTTCAGGGGGCGGGACAGGACGTGCAGGGCACCTGCTTCCTGGGCTGTTGGGGACCTCTCAGCGTAACCCATGCATTGAACTATCTAGAAGTAGTCTGCAGCTTCTGAAGGTGCCGGGCGGGGGTGGGGGACCAGCCCAGGGCCTCTGCTTCCAGGAGCCTCTAACCAACAGTGTCCCCTGTGATGGGGCCTAGGACATCAGCTTGGATCTGGAGTGCTGAGGCCCTCATGGCCAATGATTCCCCCCACAGGGTGCGAGACGCCTCCTCACGCCCCAAGCGGGAGTACAAGCCCAAGCCCCGGGAGCCTTTTGACCTCGGAGAGCCAGAGCAGTCCAACGGGGGCTTCCCCTGCACCACAGCCCCCAAGACCACAGGTAGCAGGGAATGGAATGCTGCTCTGGGTGGCAGAGGGCTGGCCCTGTCCCAGGCCTCTGAGAGCCAAGGCCCAGGAAAACCCAAGCCCACTGTCCACCTGGACTACAGGAGGGGGTCCCCAGGGACCAGGAAATGGCCCCCCACACACACTGTGATCAGCCTCCCTCTGTTCTGTTCACAAGCAGCTTCATCGTCCTTCCGATCTTCAGACAAGCCCATCCGGACCCCCAGTAGGAGTATGCGTGAGTGTCCCCTGCTAATGGCTTCCTTGCTGATGGCTGAACTTAGCTGGCAACACTGCCTTCTGTTGTATTCCGAAGGGGTCTTTCTCCTACACATCTCCTGGGCCAGGAAGTCCCGCCTGTCCCCTGTGGGCAGTGGGGCCCAGATGGGAGCTGGTTGGACCGCCCCCACTGCCGGTGGGTCTCCAGCCCCTAGCCTCATGTGCACACCAGGGGATCAAGTGCTGAGGGCCAAGGACGCCAGCCTGGCTCAAGGCTGTCTTGCCTGTACAGTGCACTCTCTTCCCCATGACCCTGTGGGCATCTCCAGTGCTTCCCAGCAACACTGTGGCTGACCATTGCCAGACCTGGCTCCGCGTCTTCCTCCAGCAGTGGGGGGGGGGGGGGCAGCTGAGTGGCAGGGCTACCAGGGCTTGGTGAGAGAGAGCTGGTGAGGGCACAGCGGCCCTCACATCTCTCCTGCCCCCAGCACCCCTGGACCAGCCCAGCTGCAAGGCACTGTACGACTTTGAGCCTGAGAACGACGGGGAGCTGGGCTTCCGCGAGGGCGACCTCATCACGCTCACCAACCAGATCGACGAGAACTGGTACGAGGGCATGCTGCACGGCCAGTCGGGCTTCTTCCCCCTCAGCTACGTGGAGGTGCTCGTGCCTCTGCCGCAGTGACATGCCAAGGCCCTCCCGCCCTCCGTCCACACCAGCCGGGTCTCCTGCATTCCATTTAGCAGCTGATTCGGGCCCACCAGGCGGCCTGTCACCAGGCTGCAGGGCCAACGGGGCAGGCAGCTCTCATCCGGGCCTGCCCGTCTGCACCGGTGAGCGTGGGCCCACACTGGAGGCAGCGGGCTCCCTTCCCCACCTTCTGGCAGTCCTCCTGGGGCTGGGCTGTGTCCTTCCTTCCCTTTCATGGCCTCCTTCCCCGGCCAGCAGGCCTGAGGTGGGACTAACACTAAGGTGCTCTTAGAAACACTAATGTTCCCTGGAGGAGCAGCAATTCCCTCCCATCCTGGGGCCATCCCTGTTGTGGCTGCAGGGCCCAGCTCCTCTCCCTGTCACCTGACCTGCTGCCTTAACAGGGTGGGGTGGGACTGAGGCAAGACCCCTGGCCACCTCCCCACATCCCAGGTTTTAAATCCCCTCCCCGCCCGTTGCTGGCGATGGGCCAGGCCCCCATCCAGGGCACCCCAGAGGCCTGAAGTCCCAGAGGTGCTGTCCCTGAGCCTTGCACACATGCTACTTCCTGGAGAGCTGGGGCCCTCAGAGGCCCCTAGGCCAGGGCGTCCCTCACCTCTTAGAACCTGCTGTCAGCTCTGCTTGTGATCAGGACAAGATAGGCCTGGGTTTTCAGAGGCTGCCTGCTCAAGGACAAGCCCTCTCCCAGGAGCCCTGGGCCCACCGCTGTCTCAGGAGCCTGTCACCCTCCCAGCCAAGTCTTCAGACACTGGCTGGCTTGTACCCACCCACCCATAGCCACCCTCATGAGGCCAATGGGTCCAGCCTCTTAAAGCCCCAGCACATGGAGGGCTGTGCCCACCCTGCACACAAACAGCTCGCTCGGGACCACGGCCCATCCTGCTCTGCCGGAGGTTGAGCTCGAATGCTCTGAAGACTGTCACCTCAGACCTGGCTTGCCAGCACCTGCCTTCCCTACACCAAGCCAGCAGCTGTGTCCCGAGACCCCTACCCAGACCAGCAGGATCCCAGCCCCAGCTTCCACTCCCTCTCACCTAATCCAAACTTGTCTAAATGGAGGGACCTCTGGGCTTGGCCACATTCACATTCCCTTCCCTAGGACTCCACAAAGCCCCTGGGACACCAGGCTCTGCCCTTCTCTTTTGCCCCTTTGTGGCTACCACATGGGGACACGCAGTCTCTGCCAAGATGGGCGGTGCGACCTGGCTTCCCATCCAGGGTGGACTGAAATGTACGCCTAATTTTTTAAAAAAAGAAGTATTAAATGTTTCTTTCTACAGCCCTTGGTCTCATGTTGGTGCAGGGGTAGACCTCAGCTCCTCTGTGCCGGCCAGTAAGGGGCACCCCTAGTACCAGCCCCCAGTCACTTGTGGGTGATTCTGCATCCCAAGGTGCTCTGCTGCCTAAACAGCAGCCCTCACCCATAGGTGCTGTGGAGCTGGCTGGGGAACCACTTGCATCTGTAGCTCAGTGCCCTGCCCTGCCCTGCCACCCAGAGGAGGAAGCCACACTTGGAGCTGCTCAGGGGACCCAGCTTGGGCATGCAGCTGGCTCTCGTCCACTCCATGAGACACATTGCAGGCTGCTGGCGGCTCAGTTCTTTATTATCCAAGCCTGTATACATCACATAGGACGGGACAGCAACAGACGGAGTCCTTGAGCCAGTCCCCATAGTCACCTCTGATCTCAGGACAGCACCCTCAGCTCCCCTGCTTGAGGAGACTGTAGACCTGCTCCAGCACATGGCACAGACCTTGGTCTTTGGGTGTCCTGCTGGCCAAGGAGATCTGAAACAAGCAGGGCTGGTGGCTCAGTGCCCTGCCACCACCCAAGTGAAACACCCTGGCAGAGCCAGATCCTCAACCAAGCACACAGTGGCGTTCCTAAGTCCCAACTCGCCAAGGGGAACAGTGCACTTGACCCAGAACCAGTGGGCTGCAGGCACGATGTCCAGGCTGGGGGGGTGGGGGGTCTGCCTGCCCGATCCCAGGCCACTGATGTCCAAGTGTGAGTGACAGGCCACAGGCGGGCAGGAAGGTGCTTCTACACAAAGTACACCAGACAGATTCAAGTAGGAAGTAAACAGGGCACCCTCAGAAGGCAGGGGCCAGCCACCAGAGAAGCCAGCTCACACACCAGCTGCCTCTGGCCTTGCTGGAGCTCAAGGCTCCAAATCAAATCAAAACCTGTGTGCCCTCTTCAAGTGGCCCTGCAGTGACACGGGGTCAGATGGAGAGGCTTCTCCAACTGGGACGTCCTGGGGGTTGCGAGGTTCAAGGGGCTTTGTGCAGGGGAGAACCAGGGCCTTGTGTGTGCTCAGCACAGCCCCTGCTGAGCTGATTACCCGGGCTGTTCCCAATTTTATTTTCACTGTGGTCACTTTCTTGGGGTGTCCTGAGTATAGTCCTGGGTGTTCCCTATGCACAGTCCTTGGGGCTGCAGCTCCTGGGGACAGATGTGGTCTCACCTTTAGCTTGTCCAGGTAGCTGTGCTCCTGGCTCCAGGGCTCCTGGAACCTCACCAGGTCCGGGGCGCCTTTATAGAACTCCACCAGCAGCATCTGCGGGAGGGCAGGACTGAGTGCCGGCTCTCTCCCCTCCCTAGACCAAGCCAAGCAGCTGTGTCCCAAGACACCTATCCAGACCAGCAGGATCCCAGCCCCAGCTTCCACTCCCTCTCACCTAATCCAAACTTGACTAAATGGAGGGACCTCTGGGCTTGGCCACATTCACATTCCCTTCCCCAGGACTCCACAAAGCCCCTGGGACACCAGAGAGCAGGCCTGCCCTGCTGCCTCTTCTAGCCTAGGGCCAAGGAATGGCACTCAGACCCAGCTGTGTGAAGAAGGTTGGCTTTTTTTTTTTTTTAGCACATGCTGAACATGTGGTTATCAAGCCTATGACCTGGGCTGGGGCGCATCCTGGTGAGCAGCTCTGGCCTAGTGTGTGCAAGCCCTGGGCACAACCCCAAACTGCAGTTTCTCTACTTGGAGAACCAGTGGCGGGTGCAGAGGCCCAAGGCGGGAGCTAGCCAGGAACAGGGAGAGGGGCTGTGGAGGGTCTGGGGCTTGTCCTAGGATTGGCAGTCAATCTGGATGTGCTGAGTGCCTCTAGCAGGGCATCTCCCCCGTCCCTCCCACGTGGAGCTCACCATCTCGTGCAGGATGTCGTTGGTGAGGAAGCCGTCCTGCACGTAGGCCATCTCCACCTCCATGGGGATGCCGTAGTCGCTGGGCCTTTGCTGAGGGCAGTACATGCCAGTCAGAAGACCTTGCAGCCCACCCATGGCAGTGGGGACAGCAGAGGGCCTGGGGCTGGGATCCGGGGCTACGGACCATATGGGGCCTTGGTAGAGCCAGATAATGGGGCCAGAGTGGCATCCTGCCCACAGATGCCAAGAAGAGACGGAGCCCAGAATTCCCTCCAGGGATGACCTCTGACCCCTAGCGGGGCCTGGGCAGTGAAGCCAGGCAGGGCTGGGGAAGGAAGCCACCACACTAAGAGCAGCGTGCTGCACCCAGGCCCACATCAGGCCTCAGAGAAGCTCAAATAGGGTGGCCAACAGCATCTGCCGGAGGGCAGGACTGGGTGCTGGCTCCCTCCCCTCCCTAGACCAAGTCAGTGGAAGAAACAGGCCCAGAACAGAAGTGCCCTACCGTGAGCCACCAGCACACCCTCCTCGCCCTGGCACATCTGCCCACACCGACTCACACCCCCTGGCCTCCCAAGAACCCCAGCAGCCCCACCTACCTCGGGAGGAGGCATCACCCAGAAGGGTGAGATCTTGGACTCGGGTCCCGGGTTGCCAGAGTAGTACGGGGCTGGGGAAGGAGGAGGAGAGGGCTCTGGCTGGAGGCTCAGCAGGCCCAGCAGGGCGCCACTCCTCGGCCCAGGACTCACAGCACAGCAGTGCCAGGCAGGGCTGGAAGCCGTTGCTGGAGCCCTGCAGCCGCAGCTGGTAGTCCATCTGCGCATCAATGTCCTGCAGCGAGGGCAGCGCCGGGCTGTGCGGGTGGCTGTGGTACCAGCCGACCAGGGACAGGCCTCGCAGGAACAGGCTCTGGTAGATCTGGGAAGAGGCAGCAGCAGGATGGGGGACAGGGTGGTTCTGTTCAGTGCCTCTCTGCTCCTGCAACTAGAGTGGGCCCTCTATCTGTGGGGGACACCGGGATCCCAGGGTGCTTAAGGCCCTGGCACAGCACAGCATCTGCACGGAACCTGTGCACACTCTCCCCTAGGCTGGGACTGTCCTGGTGGCCTGATACCTGACACAGTGTGTGTTGCTCAGAGAATGACAAGCACCAGGGTCCGCGCGCCCACGGTTCCCATCTGCCGCGGCAACTGCGGTGGGAGGCACAGAGCCCACCCCGCCCGAGAGGGACCTTCCCAGCCATGAACAAGGAGGGGCAGAGATGGACAGGGCGGCGACACATGTGCCTGATCGGCGCCTGCTCACTGTCCCCTGCGGGACACTGTGACAAAGCCTCGAAGAGTGGTTGCAGAGTGCTCCGCGCAGTGCCAGGGACACACTGAGCTCCATCATGACAAAAAGACTAGAGCAGCAGTAGGCATGGAGCACAGCCCGGGACCCAGGAGTCTCCCAGGTGGGTCACGAGTCCCAGGCCAGCCTGGGTCACCTAGCAAGACCCTGCCTCAAAAGAAATTGAAAAGGGCTGGGGATGTGGCCCGCGGAGGAGCACCTGCTTATCCTGCGGGAGCCCCAAGTTCCAGCCTCAGCACCACAGAAAAGGGAAAAGCACGCAGCAGCCCCATGCGAGCTAAGGGCCAGGTACCGAACTGCGTGAGACCACGACACCTCAGGTTTCACAGAAGAGAACACCGAGGGTCTGAGGGGAAGGGCTGGTAGGGTTGGCAGAGAGCCTAGGAGCCAGGGCTGGGTCCCATTTGCACATCTGCTGAGCGCTAACACTGCCAGCTGCCAGGACAAGGGCAGGACAGCTGCATTCCGCCCAGGCAGCCCCTCACCTCCTCTTCAGTGGCAGCTGCCGTGTCAGCGTCCCCAAGCCGGCTCCTGCAGGGGAAGGCTCTCAGCACCGTGAGCACTGCAGGGCGATGGGGAGAAGAGATGTTAGTCCTACTCCCAGCACCCCCTCCACCCGGCCCCAATACGCACTCTGGCTGGTGATGTCCCAGCGGCCTCCAAGGTACCCCACGACCTCGCTCCTTGTCAGGTGGCTGTGGAAGTCCTGGGGAAGGGAGTAGTGGGCACTGGCTAAGGCGCTGCTCCTGCCCCCTACAGGGCCAGCCCACCCTCCTCTTCCTCCACATATTTATTGAGCAACTACCATTTACCCATAGCAGACATGTATTGAGAATCTACTATTAACCAGAACAAACAAAGCTCCCTGCTCTTACACAGTTGCCATTTCAAAGACCCCTCCCTCCCTCTCTTCCTCATTCCTGGGTACCCCAGCCCCCTTTCCAGGCCAGGAAGCCCCTTGTCTGGACACAGGGCCAAGGAGGGAGATGAGTCACATACCAGCAGGAAGAGCACATTGCTAGAAATGGCCACATTGAACGGCTGGAACTTGTTAATAGCTGCAAAGGATGTCACTTCCACCAACGTGTGTGGGTTCCTGGAGGGGCCAAGAGTCCCACAGCCTCAGGCACCCCTAGGCTCCTCCCTCATCCCTGAAACCATCTCCCCACCCCACCCGGCCAGCCAGGGCTGCAGAGGCGCATCTGCATCTGACCTGGCAGAGTCACGACTGCCCAGCATGCAGTAGCGCACAGGCGCGCGGGGCTTGTTTTCCACCCGCTTTCCTGGGGGTGTGGCCTCTGAAAAGGGGGAGGAGAGAGAAAGAAAGCATCGGAAAGCCCTCCCCAGGGCAATCTGCATACCCAGGCAGTGCAAGAAACCAAAATAAATCCATCTAGAGGCAGCCTTAAAAATCAGGCAGAAAGAGCTGGGAAATAAATGTCAACAAATCAGACAGATAGCCTTTTAAAAAAAGAGCTCAGGGGGCTGGGATTGTGGCTGAGGTAGAGCGATCACCTAGCACATGTGAGGCCCTGGGTTCAATCTCAGCACCACATAAAAATAAGTAAAATAAAGGTAGCGTGTCCAACTACAATTAAAAAATAGATATTTAAAAGAAAAATGAGCTCAGAGCCAGGCACAGTGGTGCATGCCTATAATCCTAGAGGCTCAGGAGGCTGAGACAGGAGGATCGAGGGTTTGAAGCCAGCCTTGGCAACCGGGAGATGCTAAGCAACTCAATGAGATCCTGTCTCTAAATAAAATACAAAATAAGGCTGGGGATGGGGGATGTGGCTCAGTGGTTGAGTGCCCCCGAGTTTAATCCCGGTAATCAAAAAAAAAAAAAGCTCAGGAAAACAGGTAGTGGGCCAAAGAAATCAGGGCGCACATAAGGAAATGGGGCCGAGGTACTCAGAAACCCAGCATTAGTTTAAGAAAACAGGCAGCAAATGAAATTGGGCAGCGGGGCTACCAAGTCAGCCAGGCAGGATCTTGGGGGCTCCGGAGAAGAGCAAGACCCTAACTCTCCCCGCCCCCTTCCATGCTCCAGGGCCATCCCCTTCCCGCCCTGCCTCTCCTGATCCCCTCACCAGGGTGTGCAGGCTCCGAGGGACCCTTCCCAGGCAGTCTCCGATTCTTGTCCTCTGCTGAGACCCCCGCCAGGACCTCCTCCTCCTCTTCCTCCATCAGCAGCTCCTCCTCCTCCCCTTCGCTGGCCGGGCTCTGGCGGGGACAGCAGCCGGACACTCAGCTGGACTCTCAATCGGGCACCCCCGAACCCAGACTTCTAGCAGACCAGAGCCCCAGGTGCCATTGCCCAACACGACGGCTAGAGGGCGAGAGCGAGCAGAGGCAGTCTAATGCGCAAGCGCAACTCTGGCCTGGCTGGCGCCCCCAGGCTGCTTTCCCTCTGGTTCAAATTTGCTCTGCCTCTTACAAGGGGGTGTGACTCCAGTGGACAGCCCTAACCCCTCCACTCCCGTTCTTATCTGTCAAAAGATAAGTGGTCTCCAGCCCCATTGGGCTGAAGTGAGATCATATATGTAAAGCATCTGGCTTGCGCCCTCGAGTTCCGTTTCTAGAGCAAGTTACAGGGATCACTGTAATTCCCCTGACTGCCCCTCAAAAACCGCCTCCTGCCAAGGTGACCTCTTTGGGTTCAAATCTAAAGGTCACATTTCGGTCCCTGCACTCACCCTCTCAGCAGCGTCTGCCACTACAAGACCCCCTCCGTCTAGGAGCATCTCCCCTGATACCCAGACCCAGCATCCGGGGCCCCGTGCTACCTCTACGGGTCCTTCCCCAGGTGGACCCACACGTCGGCCTCAGGCCTCTTCCTCCACCCACACCCTCCGAGTGGCCTTGTCCATCTCAGACTAGGGGTCCAGCTGCCCACAGATGTCTCAACCTGGCAACACTGGGCCAGACTGGGCCAGACTAGGCCCCCTTACCTGCTCTTCCCTGTCTCTCATCTCTTGAGCTCAGCTCCACCCACCCACTCAGGATCCCCCTTATCTGATGCATTAAGTCCTGTCAGATGCACTTTCAAAAATATCCAGAGCCAATTTGGAAAGCAGTATGGAGATTTCTTGGAAAGCTGGGAATGGAGCCACCATTTGACCCAGCTATTCCCCTTCTCGGTCTATTCCCTAAAGACCTAAAAAGAGCATGCTACAGGGACACTGCTACATCGATGTTCATAGCAGCACAATTCACAATAGCAAGACTGTGGAACCAACCTAGATGCCCTTCAATAGACGAATGGATAAAAAAAAAATGTGGCATTTATACACAATGGAGTATTACTCTGCATTAAAAAATGACAAAATCATAGAATTTGCAGGGAAATGGATGGCATTAGAGCAGATTATGCTAAGTGAAGCTAGCCAATCCCTAAAAAACAAATGCCAAATGTCTTCTTTGATATAAGGAGAGTAACTAAGAACAGAGTAGGGATGAAGAGCATGAGAAGAAGATTAACATTAAACAGGGATGAGAGGTGGGAGGGAAAGAGAGAGAGAAGGGAAATTGCATGGAAATGGAAGGAGACCCTCAGGGTACATACAAGAGGAAGTGAGGGGAAAGGGAAAAATAATACAAGGGGAAGAAATGAATGACAGTAGAGGGGGTAGAGAGAGAAGAGGGGAGGGGAGGGGAGGGGAGGGGGGATAGTAGAGGATAGGAAAGGCAGCAGAACACAACAGACACTAGTATGGCAATATGTAAATCAATGGATGTGTAACTGATGTGATTCTGCAATCTGTATATGGGGTAAAAATGGGAGTTCATAACCCACTTGAATCAAAGTGTGAAATATGATATATCAAGAAATTTGTAATGTTTTGAACAACCAACAATAAAAAATTATAAAAAAAAATATATCCAGGACCTGGGGCTGGGGCAGAGCGCCCACCTAGCACTTGCAGGGCCCTGGGTTCGCTCCCCAGCACCACATAAAAATGAATGACTGGAAAAAAGATAGTGTCCAACTACAACTAAAAATTAAATATTTTTAAAAAATCACATCGATGGCCTCAATGGCTCCAGCTGCATCCTTAGCTCACCAGGACCAGCCCAGTCCCTCTGCCTGGTCCCAGCATTCCCACTCTCACCCCCCAAAGCCTGTCCTCCCTACAGCAGCCACCACAGGGCCCCTGTGAACACCGAGAGTCAGTCTCAGTCCCCTGTTCACAGCCCTCCATGGTTCGCACCTCCCTTGGGGAAAAGGTCAACTCCTTCTAGCAACCTGCAGGGCCCTGCAGGAACCACCCTGTCCCCTCTGTGCTTCACCTACTCCCTCTATCTCCCCCTCTGCTCCAGTCACACGGGCCTCCTTGATGTGCTTCCAACACACCAGACTCTGTCCTGCCACAGGTCCTTTGCATGGGCTGTTTCCCAGATATCTTCATGGCTTCCCCATCCCCCTTCAGTTCTCTGGTCAAGTCTTCTCTGGTCCAGCACTAGAAGTGCTGTATGCAACTGAGCACCCCTCATCCAACAGTAAGTCGTACAGCGTTTACTGCAGGAGCCAAAGGACATACCTCATCGGCAGGAGCTACAGGCACGTGCAGCTGGTGCCGTCGGAGCCAGGCAGCCTTGTACTTGTCCAGTTTTTGGCCCTTGTACTTGACAGAGGCCCAGCCACAGCCGGATTTCTTGGCGGGGTTCACCAGTTTCTTGCAGTGTGTGGCCCAGGCACTGGGAGAGTTGAAGACCTGCCCAGTTTCCTGCCACACAATTCTCCCATCTGGCTGCAGATCCCCAATGAACTTCTTTCCCTGCAGAGACAGTGGGCTGGCTGTGCCCAGGGCCTGGTACCCTCCAGGGGACTCCTCCGGACCCATGCTCCCTGAGGCAGAGCTGCACTTTCCAGTACAGTGACCCTTTCAAGCCCAGGATCCTTTCCTAGGCCAGTCCCCTCGTCCCTAGACTGTGAGCCCTGGAAGGGCAAGGACAGGGTCCACCTTGATTAGTACTGTACCCCAGTACCCAATATGCTGCTTGGCATACAGCAGGTGCTCAATGCAAAAATCAAGCAATAGCAACCACGACAGTACATGCTTTTAAAGCCCTTGCTGGACAGCAGAAATGTGTGGACTGCTTTATTCACTGAATCCACTGGAAAGGGACTGGGAGAGGAAAAACACCCATTTATACAGAGGGGGAAACCGCTACCACCCAGAGAGGCTGCGGAGTCACACAGCCAGGAGGGCCCATCTTAGCCTCAGACTCTCAACGGCAGAGTGGGGCTTTAGATGAACCAGGTCCTCCAGCCCAGAAGGGGCTCCATCCGGGGTCAGGCTGCTCCGTGGCTCAGTTCCCCTCCCCACATCGGGGTCTCGTCCTGCGGCAGGGCGCTCTGGGCCTTGGGTTCCCTTCTTGTCGCAGCTGGGATGAGGGTCAGAGGACGCTCACCAGGTAGTAGATGGACAGCACCCCGGCGCCAGGCTCCAGCAAGGCGTCTTTGAGCAGCACCCGCAGTGTGACCGCGCGCCTGGTGAGCGCACCCCCCAGCGCGCCGCAGAGCCCCGGCCCGGCCCCGCCAACGCCGCCGCGCCCGCAGCCCGCGCCGGCCGGCCGCTCGGGGTCCTCGGCCTCCGCCTCGTCCTCGTCCTCATCCGGCGCCTCCTCGCCCGCGCCGCCCGCGGGGGACAGTGGCTCCAGAGCTGCGGGGCAGCGACGAGCTTAGAGGGCCGCGCACGCACGGCGGGTGCAGCCCCCGCGCGCAAAGCCTCGCCCGCCGCCCGGGCCCGCCGTACCTGCCATAGCTGCGGCCGCCCGGCGCCCCGCCCCGCCCCGCCCCCCGCGTCACCCGGCCCCGCCCCGCGCCGTCCGGCCCCGCCCCTCCGGCGTCATTCGGCTCCGCCCCGCGCCCCCCGGCTCCGCCCGGCAGCCCGCGTCGCCTGGCTCCGCCCCGGAGTCCCGGGACTCCCGCCTCCCGGACCCTGACGGAAACCAGCGGGAGGGCGGCCTGGAGGAGGAAATCGAGGTCCCGGACCTCGTCTTTCACTGGGGTCGTGACTCCGCCCAAGGCCACCACCTACTAGTTGCATCTGGGCTCAGGAGTGGCGCAGCCTGCTGGGATGAGCGGGGAAACTGAGGCGGGAGCGCGGTGGGGACCAAGAGGAGGAGACTGAGGCCCGGGGCCTCCGTCTTCGGAGACTAGTGGCCCCACCCGAGGCCACCACGTGCTGAGTTGCAGCCTGTGGGTGCAGGAGTGCCACAGCCTGATGCCACCGAGGGGAACTTTAGAGCTGGAGCCTGTAGAAAGGAGAGAGAGTCGGGGAGCGCGAACGGGCCAACGAGGTGTGAACTGGGACTTGCGCTGTAGCCTTTGTCGCCGCGCTCCACCGCAGTACTTGATACTGGACCCAGAGGCGACCTCCACCGAGCTCCACCACTGGCCCTGTTTTTATTTTATTTTGAAGAAGATTAATTTGCTGAGGCCGGCCTTGATCCTTCTGCCTCAGCCTCCCGAGTTGCCAGGATGACACGCGGGCGCCCCGCATGGCGTGTGTGGGGGGGTGTCTTAGCGTTCTGCACCTCCTCTGCGGGCTCACATCTCCTTGGCATCTTAGGTTTCCACCTTGGGGCGTGATTTTTAGTATGCTAATAAAGTAAATGGAAGGTTGCTTTGCTGGTCAGCACCTGGAATCATCTCTTTATGGGGAGAGTCCCTAATATTATTTTCAAAGCAGGGCACACTGTTGTCCTGTCTCAGGTTTAGTGACCTTGTCTTTCTGGCTCTGACTTCTTGAGTTTATAACACAGAGTGGAGGCGATGGGTTCTTTGTCTCCTGAATTTGGAGGATGCGTTCCACAGACAGGAAAGCAAAGTAACAAGATTTATTAAAATGACACAAAGAAAGGAGAGCTCTGCAGTGGAGGGGTGCCAAGGCGGTGGCCAGGGGTGGCCAGGGGCGTGTGCTGTCCAGGTGTTTATATGATAAGGTTAGAGGGGAGAAGGTGCCTTGAAAACCACAGGCTAGAGATGTTCAAAGCAGTGGGTCTTGGAGTCCAGTAACACCAGGGCACCTGGGGTCCATGTGACTCCCACCAGTCAGGTACAGTGTTACCATTTGTCCTGGTTTGGAAAGGGCACTGGGTCACAGATGTTTCAGTTCACCTGGTTTTTGAGCTGGCCTGTCTGTGGTCATCCTGCTTTGTTACAGAGGCGTCTGACCCTCCTGGGGCCAACGTTTTCTGTCGGTCTGCCCAAGTTCCTACCTCAGCCAGTCTGCTGCCCAGTCAGGCTGGGCTGACTGCAACCTGCCAACTGAAGGCGGTCATCTTAAGTCCGTAGCCTTGAAGGATGGTCCACTCTAAGTTGCTAAAGCTGGCCTGGAACTTGTATTTGTCCTGCCTCCCCCTCTCAAGTAAATGAATTTACAGGTAGTTGTCACTGTGCCTGGCTCCGGACATTTATTTTTGTGTGTATTATTTGTTGTTTTGGGTACCTGGGATTGAAGCCAAGGACCCTTAACCACTGTGCCACATCCCAGCCCTTTTTATATTTTATTTAGAGACAGGGTCTCACTAAGTTGCTTAGGGCCTTGCTAAGTTGCAGAGCCTGGGTTTGAACTCATGATCCTCCTGCCTCAGACTCTGAGCCTCTGGGATTACAGGTATGCACCACTGTACCTGGCTTCTGGTGCATTTTTAAAATATATATATATATAAATTTTTTATTTGTTTTAATTAGTTGCACATGACAGTACGATGATCTTGACATATCATACATTTGAATCAGATGGGATATAATTTCTCATTTTTCTGAGGGTTCAGGTTGCAGAATCACATTGGTCATGCAGTCACGTATATACACACAGCAATAATAATGTCTATTTTATTCTGCTGTCCTTCCTTTCCCCTCCTTCCTAAAATGTATATTTTTAAAGTTGTAGATGGATACAATACCTTCATTTTATTTATTTTATGTGGGGCTGAGGATCCACCCCAGTGCCTCACACAGCAGAGGCAAGTGCTCTACCGCTGAGCCCCAGCCCCAGCCCTTCCGGTGCACTCTTAACTCCTAGTTTTCTGGTGTTCTTAGGTAGCAGTGAGATGTGAGCAGTGCGGGGCAGGGCTTTAAGAAAAGAATAAAATCAGTTAATTGACAGGCCTGCCTCCGTGGTGCCTCCGGCGTGACAGGATACTCACTTCAGGCCCTGCCTGGCCTCAGCCGGGCACACTGTTCCTTGTGCAACAGGAGGAAGATGGGAAACCAGGCTAAGAACCAAATGGCAAGGGTACGCACACTCAGAAGGTCCTGGTGGTGAAACATCTTAAGCAAGACCCTGCACAAAGCCGACCAACGGCCCTGCGGCCTGAGACAGACCCAGGACCAAGTCCCTGGGAAGACAGGACGACTCGGAGCCCACCCACCATGCCCTTTGCTCATCAGCACAGTGTTACAGTGTCATCATCAGAACCGCAGCTCTTCTCCCCACCCGTGGGTCATGGCAGGCGCAGTACAGGTTTAGGGATCCAAAGCAGCTGCAGGCACAGGGCACACACCCGCCCATCATCCCAGCAACTCGGAGACCGAGGCAGGAGGATCCCAAGTTCAAGGCCTGGGAGACTTAGCAAGACACTAAAGCAACTTAGCCTGACCCTGACTCAAAAATAAAAAGGGCTAGCAGGGCAGCCCAGTGGTTAAGCACCCCTGGGTTCATCCATGGTACCAGGTACACACACACACAGGCACACTCGCACACGTGCACGTGCACACGCACACACACACACACACACACACACACATAGTGTTTTATCAGAGTTGAGGGGTGATTCTTGGGTAAGACCCTCTAACACCTCCCCAAAGAAAATTCCAATAACCCTGAGAAAGAGGAGCGAGAGGAGACCCATGCCCATCCTTGCTTTTTCTCGTTTGTGCTAAGCTTTTACTACGTTTCCCATCTTGAAATCTCTGGGATCAGCACCCCTGCTCACCCCAGGAGATGGAGGGCAGCTTGCCTGTGTCTCCCCGACCCCCACCAAGATCTGGTTCCTTTAACTTTGGGGTGCTGTTTTCCATCAGCAGGGCTGTCTCAAGCCCATTGGAATTAGCAGGAAAATGGGGGCTTGGGCCTGCCCTGCATGGGAGCGGGAGTCCAGGGCAGGAGCATTCAGGAGAGAGGCCGGAGGCTGGTGGTGACCTAGTGGAGGAAGTCGAGCCCCAGGCCCTCCTCTTTAGGGGCCCAGTGGTTCCACCCAGGGCCACCACCTACTGGACTGCCACCAGGGCCCACGCACTTCCAGGCCTAGGGCTAATGAGGCAGGGGGACTTTGGCCTCTGCTGCTAGAAACAAAGGGACCCCAGTCAGGATGAACCCCCCGACAGACTTTATTGGGGCTTCTGTTTAAGTGTGTCAGGCTGGTCAGGTGGTGGCACATGCCTGTCATCACAGCCACCAGGAAGCAGAGGCAGGAGGATGGCAAGTCCCAGCCCAGCCTGGGCAACCCAGTGTGATAAAAATGGGCTGGGGGTATAGAGCACCCCTGAGTTCAATCCTCAGAACAACAAAACAACAGGCCCTGTCAGGTCGGCACGGTCTTGTTCACAGGGGAGCTAGAGGCGAGGATTTTCACTGGCTTTTGGCACAGTTCCAAATGTGGTCTCCTGGGCAGGCCCTTCAGTTTTGAGGGATGGAGGGTTCTGGAAGCAGAGCTCCCATTGAGCAACATCCCATTTAAGGATCATTGGGTTTGGGGCGAAGGCCTCTTCTTGTAACTTCTTCCTGTTACGGGGGGACAGCTCAGAAATCACTCTTAAATCCAAATTTGAAAACAAATTAGAGAGTTTTTATTACCTGGCCAGGGACTGTTTGTCACAGGGACCAAGAGACCCTGTGGGAGAACAGCCCCATCTGTCAGTGGCTAGCGTATTTAAGGAAGGAAATCACATCCTATGGAATCTGCGAGTTGCTAACAATCAGGGTACAAGGGCTGAGAAAGCAGTTAGCAGAGCAAAATCAGACAACCCCATCCTGGGTTCAGGCACATCTGCGGCTCCATCCTAGGTTTGAGTACATTTGTGGGAGTATAAAGTACAGAAAAACAATTATTTTTTTTAGCATCTTAGAAGAGCTTACATAACAGTTTCTCACAGGAATCATAAAAATGGAGTCACTATGTGGCTATATTTACTTATACCTGTCTAGAGCTAGACCTCGTACTCAACTACTGTCCCACTAACCTACACTCACCTGGGACTATTTGAACCTATGGGCTCTTACTTACCACCTTCCACTGTTCCACATCTTATTTCTAACAACTTAGATCTTATGTCTTACAGTTACGTGATTATCTTCTTCTAACTCAAACAGAGTAGCTTAACATTATTCATTCCATAACACTTATCACATAATGCCATTGTCCTACTTATTAATGCTTCATAACCTTTCATCTATATTGACTAAGCTTAGATCATAACATTTCTGCTGATATGGGGACGTTGATTCCGTGTATCCATGGAGGTTACAAAAATGTCTTGCGCCTAATCTACAGGGGACAGGGTGGACAGCACAGGCTCCTAGTGCGGGAGGGGCTTGTATTTCTGGCAACCATTGATTCTTTTTGAAACTCCTGGATTGTCCAATCCACAACCTTAACCACCGATCGAAACAGGAATAGGCCGAAAACAAGGAACGGCAAAAGGCTAACCAGGAGACGGAGGACGGCGGCACCCAAGCTTTCCCAGCGCCCAGCTGGCGCCTGGGTCTGGGTCCTGGTAGCCCCTGCGCAGCCGGGTGACCTGCTCCTACAGCTCCTGGGTGTGCGATTCCAGCTCCCCGACCGTTCACACAGGTGCAGCAGTTTGTGTTAATGAGGACACAAACACCCCCGTGTTCTGCCAGGAAATCCTCCAGGGAGAGTTGGTTGTCTGGATCACGTCTGCAGGGGGTCTGCTGAAGACTGCAACGCAAAGATGTTTCCCGCAAATGGGGCCAAGTCCTGCAGGGCAGTCGCAAGGTTCCGAGGGTGGCCTCATGGGAAGCATGTCGGGTCCCTGGCACTGCCGGTCGGGTGGCGGCTCTCCACCCTCCAGGATCAGCGCGCCCTTGTGTGCGGCTGGCCCCGCGCCTCTGAGCGCCACGTGCGCCAGGATGCATTTTCGGGAGGACTTGGAAGTGCAGCCCAGGCAGGCGTGTGCCAAGGTCGAGTCCCGGGTGTCCCAGAGGAGCACGACGGTCCGCGCCCCTTCCCAGCCACGCTCCAACTGAGGGCCCCAGGGCAGCGAGCGCTCGCAGTCCGACGGGCGGCCAGGTAGGGCAACAGGCGGCGCCAAGACCCCTGTTGGTCGTGGGTAGATGGCTGGAGGGGGCGTGTGTCCGGGAGGATCCGCTCAGGCGCATTCAGTGGCCTGTCTGCTCCCCTGTGCGGACTGTAGGGCCCAGGTTGAATTCTCAGCGGATGCCCACCTGGAGATGCCCGGGCCCTGCGGGGAGGGTGCCTAGCGACCCCGGGTAGGCTCCTTCCATTGAGGCCAAGGGGATCTTTTGGGAAATGCCCCTTTGGAAGGGCTTGGGGAGCCCTAAACCAGGAACAAATCTTCAGAGGCATTTCTGTACTCTTAGGAAGCTTCTCGCGCCCTGTGAAGTGTCTGGCTTTCAAGGGGAATTTGGGTAAAGGGCAATTGCCAACTTCCCCTGAACAGGTGCCAGGTGATGGACAGGCTTTAAAACTTGGGGACAGCTGGGGATTCTTAGAGTCATTTTGTATGCAAATCTGCCAGCTTTGATCAAGCTGTTCAACAGTCTTAGGAAGTCTCTTTCCGGCCCCCGGGTGTGTCCTTTCCTTAATGGGTGGCCTGGTGTGAATGTCTACGGTCTTCCTTGGTCAGCCTCAGGAGTCCCAACCTGTCGTCCATCTGTGGCCACAGATGGCCATCCTGCCTCACTAACACAGTAGCCTAATTTATTCCACGTTTTTTCCCTGCTGGTACTGAGAACTGAGCCCAGGGGTGCTCTAGCACTGAGCCACGACCACTGAGGCACAACCCCAGCCCTTTGGGATCTCGCTAAGTTGCGGAGGCTGGCCTTCAACTTGCCTCAGCCTCTCGAGTCTGGGATCACAGGCAGGCACCACCACACCTGGCCCCATGTGGACATGTTTAGAGCTTGACCAGAGCAGGGGGCCCAGGATCGGGATCTGCAGCATACCTTGTCACGTAGACTCCTCCAAGGACCTTGGGTTCTGGCCAAATCTGAGCAGTCTCGTGGCCATGCTGGCTACACGGCTTCCAGGGATCTGTCCCACGGGGCCCCTCGCACTGACTCACTGCCCCCTACCTGTTCAGGAAGCTGCATTGCCTTGGAAAGGTTCAGGTGAGGGCCTTATACTTTGGAACCCAGGGCCTGGTGCATGACAGGCAATCACCCTACCAACTGAGCTACAGCCCCAGCCCCAGGTCCTTAGACTTTATTGGGGAACTTTTAGCTGTTAACACCCCCTTCCCCCCGTAGCAATGTGGGCCTGAGATCCTGGAATCGGGGCTGCAATTTCCAAAGGGCTCCTGGCTTCACAGGTCATTGTCTTTTCCCAGGGCACCTGACAAATGCGGGTGGTGACCACACCTGTCATCCCAGCAACTCAGGAGGCTGAGGCAGGAGGGTTGCAGATTCCAGGCCAGTTTTAGCAAGACCCTGTCTCAAGATAAAAAATAAAAGGGAGGATGGGACTCAGAGGTGCTGCACCCCTGGGTTCAATTCACGGAACCAAAAAAGAAAAAAAAAAAAAAAAACCCAAGCAAAGTTTAATTTAGTCTGAACTGGGAAGGTGTGAAGGGCATGCCCTGGGGTCAGCCTCCCAAACTGGATCTTACAAATCAAGTCCTCCCCAGGGATTAGGAGGAGGGGCTTTCTCTCTATTTCAAGGGCCAGCAAATGAAGGCTCCACTCTCTGAATCTGGCTTCTGGGGGATGACAGGCCTGCTCCTGCTCAGGTCTGTAGGTCCCTCCGTTACAGAGGGACAGGACACTTTGGGACACAGAGAAAGGAACAGGAGATGGTTTGGGAACCGACTCAGAGCAAGAGGGAAACCCAGCGTGTCACCGCGGGCTCGCTGTCTGCTCCCTAGGGTGAGCTGGGGCAGCGCGGGGCCACCCCAGTGTGGACAAGGAGTTTGACCGAGCAGCCTCCTCCAGTGTGAGGCTGACCGGGATCCTGGGGCCGCATGGGGCTCAGCCCTGTGACTGCAAGATGGAGTCAGCTTCCAGTGGCGCCAGGAGGGCTCAGGCTGGGGATGCCACTTGGTCACCCTTGGGAGGGGACCATCAGGGCACTCCTGCAGCCACAGCCTTCTTGGTGGCTGAGAGCACACTGACTGGGCCCCAGGGGCTGCCAGCCAGAGATCTCGGAGCCCCTAGGAGGGCTCTTTGCTGGGTCACCTTAAAGGGGCTGGATGAGGACAACCAAAAGCTGGGGTTTTAGATAACTGTTGGCCCACCCCAGCTCCTCTGCCCCGTCTCTGATTTTATTTATTTGGTAGCAGGGACTGAACCCAGAGGTACCTAACCACTGAGCCACATCCCCAGTCCTTGTTATTATTTTGAGACAGGGTCTCACTAAGTTGCTTAGGGCCTCACTAAATTGCTGCGGCTGGCCTCAAACTTGTGACGCTCCTGCCTCAGCCACCTGAGCCACTGGGATGACAGACCCCCCCCTTGCCCAGTCTGTCTCGATTATTAATCTCCAAAGGCCTCATCAACCAGTGGCCGTCGGAGGCTGATGTCCCTGTTGTAGGTTCTGCAGTTCTCTCCTCATGCCCAGGCTCACTGCCCGTACTCTCGGGGGCTCCCGTGCGGAGCCAGGAGCTGCCCTGGTCTCCCGTCTGATAGCTCCTGCCATCCCCGTTAGGAATACGCTGGACGTGGCCCTTCCCGGGTCTCTGGGACTCTGTCATAATCTACAGGTTTAAGGGTGCCCCTCTCCTGCCTCGGGTACGCAGGTCTGTCCACTCCCCGTGGCCCCCACCGCTGTAATCCCGTTCAGGTCCTTCTCGGGAGTGTCACTCCCCGCCTGTGTCCACCACTATCTGGGCAGGTGATACGTGTCCACTGACCACCTCCCTTGCCTTAGAGGTCGCTAGTCTTTGGGTTTATTCTTTTTTTTTTCTCTTTCCTTTTCCACCGTTAGGGAGAACATAGGCAGGGCCATTTTGAAGTACGTCCTCCAACTTAGAACAAGAGTCACTGTGACCCAGAAGGGCGGTCAGCCTGACCGAAACCCCAGACGATGCCTGTCACTGCCCAAGGACCAGAATTGTTACAGGGAGCTGAACTCTTGAGAAGCATCCTGTCCAACATGGGACGGCCACCTCAAAGAACGGAGGTGACGACCCCCTAGCAAAGGCCACAAGGCAGAAACTCCCCTTCCCCTTGCTGCCCTGGGTATAACCGGGGGTCGGCTCCAGTCTCCACTGGCTCCGCCTCCAGAGGTTTGTCCCCAAATACTCCTGAGCTGCTGTTGACCAGCCGTGTTCTCCTCTTCATTTACCTTGACCTGTGTTTTACCTAAAACCACTGAGCGACACCCAAGCATTTTTACTTACTTATTTTTTATTTTAAGACAGGGTCTCACTAAGTCACTGAGGCTGGCCTCCAACTTGCGATCCTCCTGCCTCAGCCTCCAGGATTGCTGGGACGACAGGCGTGGCCACCACACCCAGCTCTAGTCTTTTTATCTGTGGCTCCAGGACCATCATTAACTTATCCTGGGATTTTCCAAAAATTTTCCAACCCTTTTTTTATTTTGCCTGGTTTGGAAACACAGACCCTCTGAAGTGCAAAGCTCTAAGCTGTTTAACTTCAGTGCGTCCTCCTACCCAGAGGGAGAGCTGCATGGGAGGACCTCTGCCCCCCACAGAAGGGATCTAACTGCAGAATGCTGTCAAGCCCAGGCAGCAGCGGCCATGCAGCCCTCAGGGGGAGGGGGAGGGGCTGGGGACAGCAGGACGCAGGGGGTGGGGAGGAAAGGGGCTTGGTCACCAGGCAGAGGGCTCGGGGCCCAGGCTACCTGTTGCAGTGACCCAGGAGGAACCAAGAGAGGCAGCTGGCATCTCTGGCAGGGGTCACACTGTCTGGGTGGAGCCACCAAACGATGAAACCAGAGGCAGGAAGGAAGTTTTCTGAGGGGGCAGGAAGGCGGGAGTGAGCCCAGGTGCCCAGACAGGCTGGACCGGGCTGGGGCCGCAGCTCTCCGGGACATCAGGCTGCTCCCACAACAAAGAAGGGGCTGGTTTTATTCACATGCAAGTGTGACAGGGGCCAGCCGAGCTGGGGTCTAGGTCTTTCATTGGCTCTCGGCACATTTAAAAAAATGTTTTTCCCCCTTCTGTTCTGAGGGGCGCGGGCAGTCACTGTATCTCCCGGTGGTGCCACATCCAGTATGACCGTCTTTGCCCGTGACAGGGGTGGGTGGCTGCGCCTGGAGCCCTCCAGAGACCAGGGAGGGGGTCGGAGGGAGTCCACTCCTGCAGGTCAGGCCCCGGGTAGCCACTGCAGCCCCAGCCGCCTCCCGGGTGTCCTTCTGCTGTCCCGCCCGGGTTCCCACAGACACATCCTGGCTCGAATGGGGCACCTGAGTCTTGAGGTCAGTGAGAAGATGTGAGAGAACAAGGGACAGGGAGCAGGCTGCTTGGGAAGCCAGACTTAAAGGCAGGCGGTCGGCGTAGCTGGGCGACTCGGGTCTGAGGTCGAGTCTGGGAGAGAAGGGAGGCCGATCAGAGTCGGGAAATCGGAACTACACCCGGGAGACTGAAGTGTGTGTCCCCCAGGCCCCGGCCCATCCTAGAGCAGCTCCCAGCAGAGAGGGAGGCGCTGGCCAAACCACCCTGGGCCCTTCCTGCCCTGTCACCCCCCCCCCCGGGGTCCACCCGTCGTCCACCTTTGGCCAAACCACCTGCGTCCCCCATCACAGGAGGAGACAGAGGAATCAGCAAGATGAAGGACGGGAATGGAGGAGGACAGGGGAAGACCTTAGATAGAAAAGGGGACCCCATTCCCTGCCTTTCGGGTCCCCTTTTTCCTGGGGGGGACTGTCCTGCTGTCCTTTAATAAAGCCTGTGACCTCCCTCTCTGTGGGGGCCTCGGGTGCTCCTCTGTTGTGCTTCACATTCGGGGAAGCAAGGCCTCGGCAGGTCCCCGGGATCACTGCCCGGGGACGGGGATGAGGGTGGTGGGACACAGGTTAAGGTTAATTCTATAAGCTGGCCCTGTGCTGACCCCCACAATGTTTTTTTGCCAAAAAATGATCTGCCTGCAGCCCCTCCTTGCCTGAGGGTGGCCAAAAGCTTAGTCCTTGTCCCCAGTGCCAATCCAGTCCCCAAGGACAGGGTTTTGAGAAAAAGGAAGAAGTCTTATTGCCCCCCCACCCCCCCACCCCCCACCCCCCACCCCCCCGCACAGGAGAAACCCAGGGGCCCCTGATGAAGCAGACCAGGTGCCCCGCCCAAAAGACCCTGCCTTCCGGAAGCTGCCCCCGCCAGGTCCGCGGGACGTCCCCCGAGGATCCTGTGGTTGGTCTTTTCCTTTTTCTTGCAAAAGCCAGGTTTGCACACAGAGGGGTGACCGTCTGCAAGCCTGTGGTACAAAAGGCCACTGTTAGGCCCCTGAACAGTAGAAACTCCATTTTAATTCTGGGACTCCGTCTTAACCCCAAACCAAAATCAATGAACTGCCAAGAAAAAGAGACTTAAGACACCCTGTCCCCGTACCCCGTCCAGGCCCCTGGATACAGAAATCTGCTATCACCAACCACCTGCGCCCAAGGTCGACTCAGGCCAACTCGGGCTGCTCTTGATCCTTGTGGAAAGACGGCAGAATCTCTTCTCCTGCAGCTCTGGCTGGAGCCCCTTGCAGAAGGCAGGCCGCAGACACTCTGTCCATGAACCTTTGCTTGACTCACGGCTGCGTCTCTCGTGGACATCTGTGCAGCTACCCTGACATAAAGACCCCTGTCTGCCTTTACAAAAGCACTTCCTGAGAACTCAAAGAATGGAAAAAAAAAATGTTTTTCTGTAAATCTCCAAGCCCGCACCCAACACTGGGTATAAAGTTCAAAGAATTTCCAAAATCTTTGTTCAGGGGAAGAATTCTTAGGCGAGAGCCACCTCTGAACCCTGCAGTCAATAAACCTGCTTCCTGAAAATTCCTCGGGTGTCCAGCCTCAGCTGTCCCCTTCCCCGTCCCAGAGGCTGTGACTCTGCCCATCAGCAGGAACAAGGGGCTTTTAAAGAGCTGACTCGAAGGCTCCGGTGGTGTGGGGTGCTCAAGACAGACACCGCTGCCCAGCGCGGGGGCAATCCCTGAGATCAGGGGGCGCAGGGAGAGAGGAAGAGGAAGAAACCCGGCCATTAAAAAAGTAAGCCGCGGGGGCCCAACAGCCTGGACTGTATTCCAAGCCCAAAGTGGACCAGTGTCCCAGATGGACAGGACACGTCCCATTCCTCAGCAAACTGGAGCGAGGGGCGAAGGTCAGGCCATCTACAACTGCAAAAATAAAAATGAAAACAACAACACAGAATCTCTAATCTAAAGGGAGGCAGGCCGGGCTGCGTCTTGACCTTTATAGACCCCAGGACTCCCTTGAATCATCCGCTCCTTTCTCCCAGTGTAGGTGCCCAAGGGCTGGAAGGAGCCGGAGCAGAGGTCAGCCGTGGCCACCCACCATCCTCATCCTCCCCTCAACCCCAGCAGTCACCGCCCACAATCACGCCTCTGACGGACCCACTTTCCTGGTGGAAAACGAGCCACTGGCCACAGGAGGAGCCGGTGCCTTTACAGGACACACTGAGAAGGTGTAACTGAGAAGGTGGCTTGATTGGACAGTGTAGTCTGAGCACTCAGGTTTGTGTTGTTGTTGTTGTTTGATTTTTTTTTTGTAGTTGTGGATGGACAAATGCCTTTATTTTTTATTTTATTTTTATTTATTTATATGCGGCGCTGAGCATTGAACCCAGTGCCTTGTGCGTGCCAGGCAGGCGCCCAGAGCTGCGGCCCAGCCCTGTTGCTGTTTTTATTGGGCAAGGTGGAGGGTCCGAGTGCGAGGCCAGCATCCAGAAAGGATTTATTTTGGGAGAGATCAAAGCTTAAGTCTCTTCCCAGAGACTCTCATTCTAGGTTTGATGGACACCTTCTCCCTGGGGCCTGTCTTGTCACTGGGAAGACATCAATGTCTTGTCCTCTACCTCCTCCTCTCTCCCCAGGCCACACTATGTTGGGGTTTCTCATTTTCCATATCCAATAATCACCTTTAGTGGTTGACCAACTAGAGCTCCTCTGCCCTCCCTCCTGTCAGGCCGCGACTGGCCCCTGAGCGGGCAGACAGGGAAGGAGGGAGCAGGAGGACTGGAAGCCACAGGGAGCCCTACCCGGCGGGCAAGCCCCTGGAAGAAGGCGGTTGGTATTGTCATGGGCCAGGCTGTATGGGCAGCGACCAAACAGACTCCATTTTGCCCTGAGACTGGACGTCATGTAGAATGCTTCTCCCACGGGAACACCCTGCCCCTGCGCCGGCCAAGAGTCGCCTAGCTCAGCATGTTCGGCAACACAAAGTGGCAATTCTCATACGACGCAAAATTGTTTTCTCTTTGGTTCCCACTTTTCTTGGACAATGTCCCTGTCAGAGACTGATTGTCTAGACGTCAGTGACCATCCTTCAACTTGTACTCAAGGAGGTCTTTTGACCCACTCCCCCTTCTGCTTAGGATTTGGGATCTCATGTCATTTGTTCATGGTTTTGAATCATAGCAACAGCCCCTTATGACCAATGTGGTTTTGGATTATAAATGTGTACTCAGACGCTGTTTGACGGGGTCAAAAGGAGGACCTGCAGCCTGCCCCTCGGGCCACAAGCTGGTGAAAAAAGATGTTTTCATCTCCTGCTTTAAATCAACTCGGTGATTGATTGCAGTCTGGCCATAACAGTGTGTTAAAACCTCCCCCAGCCTTAATTAAGAAAACCACCATTTCCAGACCATGTGATCTTCATCTCTAGTAGCCAAATTTCAAAACCATGTTGTGATGTAAATAAACTGTAAGAACGCTGTCCTGAGAATCAGTGCTGGCAAAGAGAGAGGTCCCCTCCGCTCTCCGTCAGCCTTTCTTCAGGAAACCCGATTAACACCCTAGACCCCTCCTTGTGGATCGTTCATAATGACCTCTAGGACTCTAACTCCTCCCTTTTGAAATGTAAGGCCCAAGGGTAAGGCACAAGAAAGGCCCGAGAGGTGCCAGTTCTGCTGTGACCCCACTCTCCTCTGTAAACATGCCCTCCCCTTAGGGTAGCCTGCCCCTCCCTCACTGGGTAGCTGGCCCAGGAGAGATGCAAAGGGTTATTGTCAGAGAATGTCTGCCAGGCTGCCCTTGTGCAAGGTGAGCAGCCTGGGGGGACGATGACAGCGACTGCTTAACTATATAGTCAAGTTCAATGGAGTCGCTAAGAAATAACCCGCTGGTCCTGTGATTGTTACCTGACATTTTTGGGTAGTCTGGGACTTTTTCAAGGTGGGCCTGGGAGAGCTGGTGCCGATTTTCAAGACGGAATCACTTTGGCTGAGGGACCTAGGGACCCCACACCCAGCCGGCACACCAAAACGGCTTTTCTGCTAGTGGCCCCCTTGGGCATGGAGGGAGTTCCGTCTCTTCCTGCTTAAACATATCCTGCTCCCTTACTCTTCCCTTCTGTGATGGTCCATATATTTTATTCTTCAAAATTTGTGAAGAACCCAGAAGAAATTGGTGAAGCGTGGAATCTAGTCTCCTCTCAAAACTCTGGTTTCATTGGGCTCCTGATAAAACCCAGGGGCAGGAGAGGAGCACCATCTCTCTGGCCTCTGAGTGTAAGGAAAGAGGCAAGTGGAGGAAATAGGAAGCAGAAGAAGTAGGACAGACAGAGGAGGCTGGCCCCGCAGAAGAGCAGGAAGCAGGTTTTTTGGCTGCAGCCAGGTTCAAAGGCGGAGGGGGGCGGGATCAAATCACCCCTCTGAGCCCCAAGTGCAGAAAGTCTAGGACTTTACACCAGTGTGTAAGGGGAGGGGCTCAGAGGCTCACAATCTATAGAAGTTCACACAAAAGCAGCCTTTTCACTGCTCTGGGCACCCAATTCAGGCCAAGGACATTTTCTGTGAAAACTGGTGTCTGGGAAAAAGACAGTCCCCCTCCCCTTTCTTCCCACCAGCTGACTATCCTCCTTTGAGATGCAAGCCCCTCTATGAAGGCCTTGGGTTAGTTTTTCTTATCACACTGTGTTTCTGCAGGCGCTTCCCCGGCCTGAAAATTCTTTTTTTTTTTTTTTTTTTTAATATTTATTTTTTTTTTTTTTTTAGTTTTTGGCGGACACAGCATCTTTGTATGTGGTGCTGAGGATCGAACCCGGGCCGCACGCATGCCAGGTGAGCGCGCTACCGCTTGAGCCACATCCCCAGCCCCTGAAAATTCTTTTGCAGAAGTTTTGCTGAGAGTCTGAGAACAAATTATGGTGGGGTCTCTGGAGAAGCTTAATTAAGATTTCTGTGGAGAAGGGGGTGCACTACAGAGAGGCAGCTCAACAGTAACACGGGTTTATTGAGGATATAAGATTTATGTTTTCTCTTCTGTCAAGGTTGGAAATTAACATGGTTACTGTAACTCAAGTTTCACAGTATATAGGAGCCATCTTAAGTTAGGGAACCAGGTGGTCAGAAGGAAGCCATCTTGAAAGGGTGGAGTCATGTGATTAAAATAGAGCCATCTTGAAATTAGGAAGTCATGTGACCAGAGTGGCACCATTTTTAAATTCCCTAACAAATGTCCAATCATAATTGTAGCTCTTCCCTTTTGCTCACCCCAATTTTAAATTAGCTAATCACATAGATTGTACCGCCAAGCTCTTCCCATCAGGAGCAAGGGGCGGTCCTTCCTTGGGGACAAATGTTGGTGGACTGCCTGCTCAGGTGTGCTCGCTCCCAGCTTCTCTTTGGGAGCGCACCCTTCTGCAGAACACATTTCCTTAGCTGACCCACTTCCAAGCACACACTTAATTTCTTATGGCATCTCGTCATTTCTAACAGGGACAAACCTGCAGAGGGAGGCCCAGAGGATACTGGGATTCAACTCAGTGGAGACTGAGCATGGGGTAGTTATAGAAGCATAAGGGAGTGGGGGGATTTTTGTGGTGAGGCCATTGCTAGGGGGTAAGGGTCCTTGTGGTGTCACCTCTATTCTTTGAGGTGGTCACTGTTCCATGTCAAACCAGTTTTCAGGATTCAAGTCTCAGATAAGAGTTCCTTTTCTTTGCATGATAATGGAATACTGACTAGGTTTATGTCAGACTGAGTCGGAGATCTTGTTCTAAGATGGGGTATATGTTTCAAAAGGCATTGCCTGTGTCAAGTATTCCTAACAGAGAAGACCCACTCTCCCTTGAGAGTCTTCCTTTAATCCCTTCCCCATCCCTTCTACTAAACTCATCCTATTACTCTGAGTGGCTTGTCTAAAATCTTTCTACCTTGATGGCAAGAATTGGGGTTTAAATGGGGCACAGTTGCACACGCCTGTAATGCCAGCAGCTCAGGAGGCTGAGGCAGGAGGATCGTGTGTTCAAAGCCAGCCTCAGCAACAACTAGGTGCTAAGCAACTCAGTGAGACCCTGTCTCTAAATAAAATACAAAATAGGATTGGGGATGTGGCTCAGTGGTCGCGTGCTCCGGAGTTCAATCCCCAGTACCCCCCCAAAAAGAATTGGGGGATTTGAAGGGGAAACCTTCGGGTGCCTCAGTTTCCTGAAAGATCCCAGCTCTGTAATATCCCCAGGTGGCCCTTGAATTTCTCAGTTCCATCGAAATGACCCTTTGGGAGCGCACCCTTCAGCAGTTGCAGCCTGGCGCTGAGGGCGCAGGAGTGGCTCCGACTGCTGGGCTGAGGTGGAAACTGAGGCCTCAGGCCTGACCACCAGCTGGGAGGCCAGAATCTCAGTCCTCTAGGACCATTTGGGAAACTGAGGCCGTACGCTGGTGGTGACCTGGAGGAGCAAACAGAGGCCCAGGACTAAGGTCATACCACCCTGAATGTACCCGATCTCCTCTGAGGCCCGGGACTAGGGGTTGCAGATTGGGGCTGCGGATTCAACCTTACTGTAATGAGCAAGGAATCTGAGGCCCGGGATCACCGCTCTGGAGGGGCTTGGAAGCCTTGGCCGTTGGGACCCGTGGGGACACTGAGGCCCGGGACCGAACAGACTGCCGGGGACGAAGCAGCATCGACAAAGGGTTAGTCTAAAGCGCCCAAATCAGGCTCCAGCCTTCAAAGGGTTAAGGCTCCCCTTCTCCCACCGATTCCCCGATTGGACCGACGCGAGCCTGCCCAGTAATTATATATCTCACCTTCGGCCAATCGGCAGCAGCCGGTGTGCCCCGCCCCCAGTCAATATTTCGCTGCCGAGTCTACCGGACTCAGCCAATGGGCAACGGTGCACATCGACCAATCACCAGGACGCCCCACCCCCGGTTTCACGCACCCAATCGGGTGCAGGGACTGGTTCTCAACCAACCAATCAGCTCGCGGATAAAACCTGGACCTCGGCTCTGGCGCGCGGGCGGAAAGGGGGCGGAGCGGGCTGGTTCCGCGCCGGACCCCGCAGTTTCGGCCTTTGTCCTCGGCTCAGTCCCCGGCCTCTGCCCCGGGACTTTCGCCCCCAGGCCCGGCGCTGGAACTCCCTCAAATCCCGAATGGGACTTCGCCGGGTTGAGAGGCGCCGTGGACTGGCCTCAAATGCGGTGGGTTTTCCCGCCGTCGGAAGAGAGGACAGAACGTTCTGGGCTCCGGGGAGGACGCTGGGGACTCTGCAGCGCTCTGAGGAGCAGGACGTGACACGGAACAAGAGCAGCAGAAGTGTGAATCATCAGCATGTATTATTTTTGTAGCCCAGGACTCCTGCTGACTGACCAGCCAGTAACTGGACCCTCCAGCTCCCCCCAGACTCAAAAGAGACCAAGGTGGCCTCAGCTTATTTCCCCACATCCTTGCTCACTTTCTCTTCCACCTCTTGCCTTCCAAAATTTTGAACCAGCCTTCCAGCTGCTAGAGCCCACCTGCATGGACCGCGGTCATTTCTTCCTTGGGCACCCCAGAGGGACCTTGCCAAAAAGCACGTGTTACCACCTCCCTCCCCTGAACTAAACCCTTCTATGGCTCCCTATTGCGTTTGACAAGTAAAACTGAAACCAACCACTGTGACCTAATGGGCAACTTATATGGCACGTCTGTGTACATCTTACATGGTTGATACTGTGTTCAGCTGCTTAGCAGAGGAAGAGATCTGTGGAATACAAAGGCTTTTTGCTATCTGTATAACGTCCAGGCAGCCTGTCTCTGTATTAAGAAAGTTGAATACGTGATTTTTAAAATATATATATATTTTTAGTTGTAGATGGACAAAGTACCTTTGTTTTATTTATTTGGTGCTGAGGATTGAATTCAGTGCCTCACACGTGCTAGGCAAGTGCTCTACCACTGAGCTACAACCTCAGCTCCCAATACGTGATTTTAAAACTCCAGGTTTTAGCGGTTTAACTGAAAAGTTCTGCCATGGCTGGGGATACAGATCAATAGTAGACCCCTTGCCTAATTTCTGTGAGGCCCTGGGTTCCAACCCTAGTACCACAAAAACCAACAAAACGCTCCTGACCTTCTGACCTTCTCCCTCATGACTAGACACAGAAATCCTTAACGAAGTACTAGCAAATAAAATTCAGCGATCTATCAAATGAGCCAAGCTCCATGGCACACACCTGTCACCCTGGCCATCTGGAAGCTGAGGCAGGATTGGGAGTTCAAGGCCAGCCTGATCAGTTTAGTGAGACCCTGACTCAAAAAATAAAAAGAGCTGGGGACTCAGTTCAGTGGTTCAACACCCCTGGGCTCAATCAATGTATATAATGAATTATACAAGTTACACGCTGTGACCTAGTGAGGCTTGTTCCAGGGACATAAGGCTGCTTCAGTATTCAAAAATCAATTCACGTCATCCGTCATTTTTTCAGGCTGTGGTTGGCAGAATACTATTCCCCTAACCTGTATCTCAGGGGCAGTAGGTTGAGGCAATTTCATGAGACCCTGTCTCAAAATAAATAAATAAAAACAAAAAAGGGCTGGGGTTGTAACTCTGTAGTAAAATGCCCCCTGGGTTCAATCCAGCCACTCAGTCCCCTAAAGATGTTCATATCCCAATCCTCAGAACCTGTGAATTCACCAGGGTATGTGGCAATGGGAACTGACGACCGTGGATGGGAGGCTGGGGTGCCTCAGTGGTAGAGCACTTGCCTGGATTGTGCGATCTATAAAATGGGTTCCATTCTGGGTTCCATTCTCAGCAGCAGCAGGAAAAAAAGATGTTTAAAGTTGCTGATCAACTGCCTTTTCAGATAAGAGCATCCTGAAGTATCCAGGATAAAGGTCCACAAAAGTGGAACAGAGAGAGCAGGAGTTCAGAGCACAGCCCCTGAGAACTCTTGATCCAGAGGGACCCGCGGTAGGCTTTGTGGGTACAGAATAGGGGACCACGCACGGGAGGCTCTGAAACTCTAGAGAAGGCAGAAATTAGATGCCTGCACAGGGCTGTGGGAAGGGATGGGATGGCGCGGCAGGAAGGCTGTCAGGTTCCATATTTGGCACGCACGGTTTGGGGTGGTTCCCCTGGAGACCCCAGAGGCGACCTTGTTCCAGCAGGCCAGGGGCCTGGACCAGGGTGCTGTGAGGTGGCTGTGCCACCCCTCAGCCCTCAGGCGCCACCTGCCTCCCTACTCAGTCTGGCTCAGGAAAGAGCCCAGAGAGACATTTCCCTGGGATCCTGGGCCTGCCCTGTCCCAGCCCCCGCCCAGCACTGGCAGGGGAGGGAGGTGACAGGGGAGGGAGGTGACAAGCTGACAATCGAAAGGAAATTCCCCTGGAACCTGTTTCTCAGCTTCCTGGCCCAGCTGGGGCGCCGGCTGGAAGGAAAGGCGGGCGGAGACCCGGGCCGTCATGGCCTCGGCCCCAAGCCCACCCCGGGTCCCCAAGCCCAAGGGCATCCAGCCTTCACACTATTACGAGAGCTTTCTAGAGAAAAAGGGACCCTGTGACCAGGTAAGGTGGGCAGGGAGCCAGCAGTGCTGGGTGGCCCTGGCAGGTGTGCCACCTCTCTGAGCCTGTCTCCCTGCTGGCACGGGGTGGGGGCGGTGGGGGCTGGACATCTGGGCCTGCTGGGGCTGGGGCTGGTTCTGGCCCCCGGCCTGGCTACCCCTGTGTCTCCGTTTCTCAGGCTCCGGCTCCAACCTGACCTCCTCTGTCCCTCCTGTCAATCTCTGCCTCCTCTCTGTACAGGTCTCAATCCCTCTTTCCATCCCTTGGGTACAAACAAATCCAGGGACTTCCTCCAGAAACCGGAGCCTTCTCACTCCCACGCCTCTTCCCGTGCCCAGCCCTCAGTTGGCCCTGTGAACTTTAGCTGCAGGGGTCAAGGCCCTGGACAGGTGGCCTGGGGGGCAGGGCGAGATGCTGGGGGCCACATTCAGCAAGGACAGGCACCGGCCACAGGACCAAGGCCGGGGGCGGTGTGTGCTCCTCCCGGTGAAGCCCAGCCCTCAGTTTCCCTTGGGCACTGTCCTTCCCTTCCCCTGCCCAGATTCATTTTCTGCTGTAGACCCCCAGCACCCCCTGCTCCCCCCTGCCTCGGCCACCAGGGTTCCCATCTAATTCCATTGCCTTCTGCCCTGGGCACCCAAACCTTCCCCAACCAACAGATCCCTGCAGCAGCAGGGGAGAGCCCTGGCTCCGCTCCCCTCAGTCCCGGCCTTTGGCCTCAGTCTCTGAGCCTTGGTTCCACCTGGCAGGATGTGGGTGGGTGAGCACCCGACTCGGGCAGGCACCTGGGCGCCACATCTGTCTACCCACCTGTTCTCACAAGACCCCAAGGCGGCAGCCGCTATCATTGCCACTTATACCCAGGGAAACTGAGGCCCTGAGAAAGATGATTTGTCCCACAGCGTCCGAGTTGAAGCAGGATGAAACGGGTTTAAAAGAGCCCAGTCCTAGTGAGGACAGGCCCCGAGGTGCCGCGGGACCAAAGCACAGAGGCAGGCAGACCCCATTTCCCACAGTGTAACTTCCTGGGGGACATTCTGACAGAACCCTGTGATTTGGCCAGAGAGAGGGGGGCGTATCACTGTGTCAGGACAGAAGCAGCTTCATCCTGACTGGACGGTACCTGGGTTATCCAGCTCGTCACACCCAGGCGCAGCACGGTACGGTTGTGAAGTCCCACACAGCACTGTGACTGTGCTATCTATTTATAATCCGCCGGGAAACTGCAGGAAACATGGACTCAGATTATGCTGGGGCGATCTTGGTGGTTATGACCCAAGATGGCTGAGGTCACGCTGGGCTGGATCCATAGCACCACCCCGAGGTTAGCCAAGTACTGTCCATTCCGGGCCTGATGGTGCCTGGTGCACGTGGTCCCTATGGTAGTTAACCTCGAGTACGTGTCTGTGGGCAGCTGGAGGGAGAATTGATGGGCAAGTGGGCTGCTGGCTGGATGGCTGGGTGGACGGGTGGATGGTAGATGGACAGATGGTAGGTGAGGGGTGAACGGCTGGCCGGCTGGGCAGATGAGTGGATGCAGGGACGGGTGATGGTGGGTAGATGGCCAGGTGGGTGGCCGCTGGGTGGCGGGCTGGCTGGTGGAAGGAGCACCACAAACACAGTTCACCTTACTCCTTGAGCCCCCACCTCCTAAACCAGACAGGTGCTCTTTAAGTTTCTTCTTCTTCTTCTCTTGTGACTCTGGAGATGGAGCCCGGGACCCCGCTCGCCCCAGGCCGGTGCTCTACCACTGAGCCACGCCCAGCCCACAATTCCTTTCTGTCTTTCTCAGAGGAGAGCAAAGCCCTAGGAGCTGGGCCCTGGGTGTGAAGGGCCTCCTGGAGAGGCAGCCTTTGAGCAGACAGACAGACAGCAGGCGCTGGAGGGAGCTTGGGCTCTGGGGACGGTGGCCGGGCCCCGAGAACAGCCAGTGCCAAGGCCCCGAGACACGGAGTGTATTGCAGACACCCAGCTTTGCCACCTCACCTCCTTCCCCCTCCACCTCTGGTCCGCAGGGTTACAAGAAGTTCTGGGCAGGTCTCCAGGGCCTCACCATCTCTTTCTACAATAGCAATCGGGACTTCCAGGTAAGCGCGAAAGTGGGGGTTCATGACTGGTCCATCCTCGATCCCGGGACCAGGAGACGGTATGCGTGGCAAGGCCACCACAGCAGCCACATCATCTAGAGGGCCTGAGGGGACACAACCTGTGCTCAGACCCCTCTTCTATGTCCCAGCCCCTGGAGAAGCTAGACTTGAGAGCCTTTGTGAAACTCACAGATGAAGCTCCCTGGGCAGGCTCACGTGACCCTGGCATCCACTTCAGCCTGGTCCTCCGGGATCAGGAGATCAAGTTCAAGGTAGGCCACTTGGAGGGGCTTGTCCCTCCTTATTTCCCTGCCCCATTAACACAAACAAACATGGAGTCAAGTGGACTCTTACGCTGGGCTGGTGACGCTGTGCAAGTCACTCAACCTCTCTGAGCCTCAGACATCTGTGAAAGAGCTCACGGGCAGAGGGTACAGCTTGTGCCAAGACCCCGAGGCAGGACAGAGCGTGACAGAGTCCGGTGCGTCGAAGGCCTGTGTCAGGAGAGGGAAACAGAGAGGAGGAAAGGCAGGAAGGGACAGGGTGGGGCTTGTGTGCTGCAGGACTTGGGAGCCATGGGGAGTTGAGCGTAGGGAGGTGTGTGTGATCTGATTCATGTGTCTTCCCTTCCTTCCATTTCTTTTCCTCTTTCTCCTTCTCTCCCTCTCTCTCTTTCCCTCTCTTTCTTTTTTTCTTTCCTTGTGCTGGGGATGGAACCCAGGGCCTCACACATGCTAGGCAAGTGCTACTGCTGAGCCACCCACACACATCCCTAGTCCTAGATTCATGGTTTTCTTTTTACTTACGTATTTGTTTTCGTACCAGGGATTGAACCCAGGGGTCCATCACTGAGCCACATCCCCAGCCCTTTTTACACTTTATTTTGAGACAGGGTCTCACTAAGTTGCTTAGGACCTTGCTAAGTCGCTGAGGCTGGCTTTGAACTCATGATCCTCCTGCCTCAGCCTCCCTCGCCGGCGCCCAGCTAGATTCCTGTTTTTCAATGGTTGGTATAATCACTAACAGGGATACACCCCACATTCGTGAGGACTTATATCCAGACATCATTGTACATTAGCCTGCCGAACTCATTTCATCTTCAAACAGCCCTTGGGAGCAGGGACTGTTATTCGCGGGCCGGTTCCACCGCCGAGCCCACGGGGTCCACTCAGCGCTGGGCTCGCTTTCCCTCCCTAGGTGGAGAGCCTGGAGTCTCGCGAGATGTGGAAAGGCTTCATCCTGACCGTGGTGGAGGTGAGTACGGCCCTGCCCTTGCTCCATTCTCCAGCAGACCGCCTTAGAGATCCTCTCCCTGTCCACCCCTCAGTCGGAAGGAGTCTCTGGAGTGTGGCACACTGGTCACCAACTGGCCACTTGCGGGCACAGGTAGCCCATAGACATCTGTTTGGCCAACATAATGCTAAAACTCAAAATTAGCTGCCATTGTTTCAAAACCAGAAATTTTAGCCCCCATTCCTGATTTTTCTCATTTACTTATTTGCTTCCTGCCTGGCCCTGGCAGGCCACTGAGTTTGGGACTTGCTGCCCCTGTAGATTGTGGAGTGTGAGACCCCAGAGTCCAGCACCAGCAGCATCCCCCTCTGCAGGGCCTCCTCTCATCCTCTGGAAGCCCTCTTTGCCCCTACGGTGTCCTGAGGCTCTGGAGCCCTCAGACCCGGGTTCTTATCCTGGCTCTGCGAACTGGCCTCAGTTTGTCTGTCGGGGATGTGGGCACACATGCTGGTTCACGGCTTGGGCCCTGATCACCCCTCAGCTCCGCATCCCATCCAAGCTAACCCTGCTGCCAGGACACCTGTATATGATGGCCGAGGTCCTTGCCAAAGAGGAGGCGCGCCGCTCCCGGGAGACGCCGTCGTGAGTGCCAGGGCCTAAGGGACTCCAGGATGGGGACGAAAAGGGGGAGTGGCTGATGGTGTCCCTGAGCTGGCTCAGGTGACCTGGTTGAGTACAGGCTGCATCAGGGTTGGAGCGGGGCAAAGAACTCATACTGGGTTCGGTGGGATGGGATCTTGGGTCTTGGTGCCTAGAGGGTCTCCAGGTGGCCTGCAGGGTGGCCAGGCCTTGTGGGCCGACGGGCGTGTCTGGACCCTGAGGGCGGGGCCTGAGGATGGGCCTGGCCTTCAAGCGCGGTCCTAGGTTCCTGGGGAGCCCTCCAGGGAAGGGTCTGGGTTTGCCGGGCGGGAAAGTTCTCCAGGTGAGTCCTGAAAGGTGTACCTGGCCTTCTGACTAGGGGATGGAGAGGACCTCCAGGGTGGATCACGTGCCCAAGCAGAACTGGGCCTTCAGGGGCGGGGTTACTGAGGAAGGCGGGGCTTAGCTTCTGGGGGCAGGCTCTCGGTCTGGGGGTGGGTCTGGGTGTCCGGGGCGGGGCCTGGGCTTAGGTCTGGGGGTGGGACCCCAGGGGCGGGGCCTGGACCTGGGAGGTGGGCTTGGTCCTCGGGGCCACCCGCTCCTGCGGGACCGGCGGTGCCAAGTAGGTGGCGCGGCCCGCCCCAGGTGCTTTCTGAAGGTGAGCCGGTTGGAGGCCCAGCTGCTCCTGGAGCGCTACCCCGAGTGCGGGAACCTGCTGCTGCGGCCCAGCGGGGACGGCAAGGACGGCGTGTCAGTCACCACGCGACAAACGCTCAACGGGTACGCGGGACGGCCCAGGGGCTTGCACTGGGCGGGTGGGTGTGGGGCGTGCTCGGAGGGGCGGCCGAGCCGGGACCTAGGGGACCAGCGTGACGCTGGATCTCCCTTGGGCTTCGTCGTCGGGGTGGGGTCGGGGCCACGTTGAAGACGGAGGGAGAATGTGGGCTCGCGGCCGCCGCAAGAGAGGGCTCCTTCTGGGGTGCGTCTGTCGGCCGGGTCCCTGCGGTGGGCGGTGCCAGCACTGGGGGCGGGTCCCCCTTTGGGGTGGAGTCAGTTGGTCTGGCCCACCCTGGGGTCAGATCCAGGACCAGGGCCCGCCGTGCCTGGGAGCCACCCACCCAGTCTGGGCTACCTTGCAGGGCGCCGGTGGTCCGGCACTACAAGGTGAAACGCGAGGGCGCTAAGTACGTGATCGACGTGGAGGATCCGGTGAGCACGCGGGTGCCGAGAAGCGCCCCTGCGCCGTCCGCACCCTCCGCCCTCGCCGTGACCACGACCCACTCTCCGCAGTTCTCCTGCTCCTCGCTGGACGCAGTGGTCAACTATTTCGTGTCGCACACCAAGAAGGCGTTGGTGCCATTCCTGCTGGACGAGGACTACGAGAAGGTGTTAGGTGCGTGCGGCTTTGCGGATCGGGGGCGGGGGTGGGTGTGGAGGGCCCTGTGCGTGCCTCTCCTGTCCTGGCCCTGTCCGGGCCACCCCCCGGCCAGCCTCCGGCTATGTGCCTGCTCCAGGCCACCCTCTCTGTTCCAGGCTACGTGGACGCGGATAAAGAGAACGGGGAGAACGTATGGACGGTGTCCTCTGCCCCTGACTCGGACCCAGGTGAAATTCCCTCCGCTGTTGCTGGGGCGGAGGAGGGAGGGACCTAGGACCCATGCCCCTCACCCCCTCAGCACATGGGCTCCCCGCCCGTAAGTGCCTGATTCATACCCAGAGTCCAGGGGCAGAAATTACCCAGGCCTTGTCCTGAGGAGGTTGCAGGTTGGGGGTGGGGATGGCCACAGCTGGACACAGGTAAGTCCCATCCCTGTGGGGTGGAACGTGGGGTGAAGGAGAGGGAGACGCCTGCAGGAAAGGCTCCCTGGAGGGATGCTGTTGGCTGCAGGTCCCAAGGGATGTCAGTGGGCAGAGAGGGCATTGGAGGGACAGAGGATGCCCAGGGATGGGTGAGTGACAGGGAAGGGGTGGCAGTCAGTTCTGTTTATGGGGCAGGAGGAGGCAGGACACCTGCAAAGCTCTGTGGGTCGGGCATTGCAGGGTCCCCACACATGTCCACAGGCAGTGCAGGCTCCGTGAGCTGTGTCCACCCGCACAACCAGAGGCCCCCGTGTGCGTATGTAGACACGACAGTCTACACATGCATGTGTCCCGTGTTCCAGCCACGTGTCCACACCACACAGCACACACCTCCTGGAAGCCGGCAGCACATGGACACACACGGGCAGAGCCCTCTCAGTCCTAGATCATGACAACAGCAAAAGGCATGGGCCAGTGCGGGCCTCCAGAGCTGCGTGGGGTCACGCGCACAGGTGCAGCAGGCGCCTGCGTACAAGCCTTAGGCGTATATTTAACTTATACAAATCCAGTGTGTCTGCTACCCAGGGACACAAATGCAGGTTCACAAAAACCACAGATGCCCAGGGACATATATACGTATTCAGACATGCACACAGACCCACCCTAAGGCATCCCTGTACCACATGTGCCTGACAGTGACTTTCTCTGCCAGGTCCTGCACCCCCTGCAGGTGGCCCCAAGTCACTGCCTCCTGTGGTATCCAGCCAGGACAAACTGCCCCCATTACCTCCCCTGCCCCCGCTACCGAGCCAGGATGACAACTACGTGACCCCCATTGCAGATGCCCCAGCTGTGGACTATGTGAATCAGGATGGTGCGAATCAGGATGGTGCATGGGGCAGGGTCCTGTTGGGTGGGGGCAGGCTAATGGCCCCTGTGACACTGCGCATTTGTCCACACAGTGTCTTCCTCTGGTTGTCCGGTTGTCCCAAAGCCCAAGAAGTTAGCAAAGGCTCCAGCAAAGCCTCCAAAGCCACCCACTTTGCCCAAGCCAGGTAGGGATCCCTCCCCACTTCCTCCCTCATCTGCCAGCGGGCAGCCGGGTCCCACGTCTGCCTTCTTTACAGTGCCCAAAGGCAACAACAGGCCGCCGGCCAGGAAGTTGGTGGGTGGCTCACCCCAGGCTGCCTTCCTTGCAACAAGTAAGTGGTCTGTGGGTGCCTGCAGGGTGGGCTTCCAAAGGGCGTGACCTGGAGGGTCACACAGGACCCCGAGGGCCCTGCAGGTCAGTGCTCTGGTCTTCCGATTCCTCATGCCTTGGGACACATTTAATCTTGCCTTGGGCCCTGGACGTCTGTAGATGGTCCTGATGGGTTGGGGTGGACACAGGCTGGGATCCGGGCCCAGCTGAAGCCTCAGGACCACCACCCTAGGGCTGGGGGACGTGACGGCCGAGCTGCAGGAAAGGCTGCAGAAGAGGCGGGCCCTGGAGCAGTGAGCCGCCGCCTGGGACAGGAGGGCTTTGGCCCCAGCTCAGCAGCCATCTGTTCTCCCAGGATTAAAACTTGAGTGACCAAGGCCCACGTGTTTGGCTTGGCTCTGGATGGGGTGGGACGTGTTCTCACGGCTGGCACCACTTACCCCCGACACCTCAACTCAGCCAAGCCTGCTGCTGGGTCACCTAGGAAAGCCCGCGAGGCCCCAAGGCCAAGCAGCAGGCAGGACCACCCAGCCCCAGGAAGCAGCCCGCGCCTGCGCAGTGTTGGACCTTTATTAGGAAGTGAGGTGGGAGGGGCCACCTGGGCCACGCCCTGGCGGTGCACCCCTCAGGAGTTAAGGCTCCAAGCAGCAACAGAGAGAAAGGCACCCAGCTGAAAGGGCCGGGCCAGGCGGCCCACAGACACCCTGCCGCTGGGTGGCCGGGGGCCTAGGTGAGGCTGGTGTTGGAGCTGCTGGTGGCACTGCCCCGCTTCTGCAGGCAGCGCACGGAACTGGGGACCTGGAGGCCTGTCGTCACGTGGAAGCTGCCACACCACACCTGGGGCAGATGGGGAGGAAGGAGGCTCAGCCGCGCCCCACACCCTCAGCCCCCCTCCTCCCCGGGCCGCCAGGGCCGCTCACTGTGAAGGCAGGCAGCAGCGGCTGTGTGAACTTGGCCTTGAAGGTGTGCAGCAGTTGCTTGGTGCGGGCATTGTAGAAGGACAGGAGGCCTGGGGCGGAGGGCAGAGCGACAGGGACCGTGTCAGGAGTGGGATGCGGACCTGGGCGCTGGCAGGGGCGGGGCACAGGCAGCTGGAGGTGGGGGTCACCTTGGTGAAAGTCACAGTGCACGCCCAGGCAGTCGGGCACGGGGGCGTCCAGCACCTTGACTTTGTTGGCGTGCTTGGCCGTGAAGCTGACCTGCAGCCAGTTGTTGACGTGCAGGCACCAGGACGCAGGGGTCTTGCCCAGCTGCTCAAAGCGGCCCAGGCTGCGGTAGGCCACTCCAAGGCCGAAGGCCTTGCTGTCCGGTTCGTAGCGCACTTCCCAGTACTGCTCCCCGCCATCGATCAGCGTGTCGCCTGTTGGCCAGAGTAGGCAGTGGGGATGGGGCAGAACCCAGGCCAGATACACTTCCAGGGAGGGATGGCCACCCAGGTACTCCCCACACCACAGCTTCTCCCTCCAGGTACTCCCTACACCACAGCTTCTCCCTCTGGGTACTCCTCCTCAGGCCCCAGTTGTCCCCCAGGTTTTATGGACCCTCTGGATACTCACTAAGCCTAGATACTCTCCAGGACTCAGTGCCCCTCCCCCCGCTTTTTTTTGTCACTGGGGATTGAATCCAGGGGCACTTAACCACGGCCACGTCCCCAGCCCTCCCTCCCCCAATCCTGCAGCCTCTCACTTCTCCTGCTGGCTCCTTCCCGTAACCTAAGCCCCTTCCCCTTCAGCTCCTCTGCAACCCCAGGTGCTCCATAGGCCACCATTCTACCCAGCTACTCCTGAAACCCAGACGTGCCCCCGACTCCCAGCAGCCCCCCCCACACCCCCGGACGTCTCCCCTAGGCTCCTGCCCGCTGCTCCTGCCCCCAGTTCCCAGACCAGAGCAACGGTTCCCCCTGGAGCCATTCCAGAGCGAGGTCTGGCCAACAGCTGCCCTGTCCATCGAGGGCGCTGTCCCTGCACCTATGCCCAGGGTCCCCCCAGTGCTCCTGTCCCCCTTCCTGCCCCTCCTTACCCAGCACCGTGTAGGATTCAGCCGTGAAGCGATCCCTCCCACCTCGCCCCGAGGACATCCTCTTGGGAGACGGAACACCTCTGTGGGCAGCAGAGAGGCAGCAGGGTTCAGGCCTGCTCCAGAGGAGGCCTCTGTGGTCAGTCCCTGACAGGATCTGGCTCTTTCTGTATGGTGGGCCCTTCCAAGTCCACGTCAGAACATGCCCGTGCCCCTCCTCGCCTGGAAGGCTCCTGCTCTCCATCTGCACCCTTCACAGCCTCCTGGAGCCCTGGCCTCCTCCCTCCTCCCAGTTCTGAGCTCTGGGCTGTCCCGCCCCTCAGCTTGAGCCTGCCAGGCCTGGGCACGCAGGTACCTGGCGGGCGAGTGCACAGGAGACGCCGTCCGGCCCTTGCCCTCCTTCTCGCGCGCCTTGATGTCCTGCACCTTCCCGCCCATGGCGTCCCACTCCACGGCCAGGTCCTCCACCCGCAGGTTCTGGTGGGATGTGGACGCATCCAGGCGGAACATGAAGGCTGGGCCGGCAGACGAGGGAGTCACAGAGATGGGAGCACCCAGAGAGACACAGAGACAGTGACAGGCAGGACAGCAGAGAGACAGGTACAGAGACAGGCAGGAAAACACCGACAGAGACAAGAGGGCGCAGGCGGGAAACCGAACACGGAGGCGGAAGAACCAGTCTAGAGGCAGCCCAAGGCATTGCTCTGCCCTGGGCCTCCACTGAGGACTCATCACAGGAAAGGGGAAGGACTACAGCATGGAGGACTTAGACTAGACAGCAGAGGGCCTTCCTGGTAGAGCGTGCACCGTGTCACTGTGGGAGGCTGCAGAATCTACTTTCACTATTGATATTCTGGGCCCAACTCTAACAGGACTGCTCTATTTGATGAGAGAGGGACAGCATATGTATGTATTAAACCATCCCTGTACAATGGGATCACTCTGAGAAAAAGCAGGGTGGTACATGACAGCCACTGTGGACTCAGCTTTGAGCTTCCTGGCAGCCAGGGCAACAAGGGCTGCAGAATCTGGTTAGTGGATTCTCATGACACACTGGAACCCAGGGCTCCAGAAGGGAGGGATATGGACAGGGAGGGGGTGGGAGCCAGTCACCTGGTGTCTCCAGGGTCACCGGCTCAGAAAATTCTCCTGCAACTGCCTTATTGCAGGCTTTCACACGGAAGTTCATGTATTTCATGTCAAACTTGAGGCCTGGGGTGCAACATTTGGAGGTCAGTTCTGTGCACTCCGAAGCCTTGGGCTGTGGGGGGATGCCATCCCACCCATGCCACCGCAATCCCATCGCCCCCAAGCTTGTCAGCAGCACCCTTACAAGCAAGTCTTCTTTCTGAAAAACTGTGCTGGTCTCACCCACCCATGGGCCCCCCCCATTATTGGACTCCGCCTCCAACCCAGAGCAGCCAATCAGAATGCTTTACAACAGAGTGGTTGGTTGAGATGGGCACATGACCCAAGCTGACCAATGAGAATTGGCCCTGGGACTTTGATCCTATATCAAGCAGCGTGGCCCCTCCCTCTGGAAAAACTGCCTTTAAGCAAATTTGCTGTCACATTTAAGAAACCTCTTGAGAGAGAAGTTCTGCCACCACGGATCAAAGGTGACTGTTATTGCTAGAAGCCTTGAACTTGGCTACCCATGACTTTTTTTGTGTGTGTGCTGGGGATTGAACCCGGGGTGCTGTACCCCTGAGCCACATCCCCAGCCCTCTTATTCTTATTTTTTTTTTAATTTTTTTATTTTTTAATATTTATTTTTTAGTTTTCAGCAGACACAACATCTTTGTTTGTATGTGGTGCTGAGGATCGAACCCAGGCCGCAGGCATGCCAGCCGAGCACGCTACCGCTTGAGCCACATCCCCAGCCCCTCTCTTATTCTTATTTTGAGACAGGATCTCGCTAAATTGCTGAGGCTGGCCTTGAACTTTCGATCCTCCTGCCTCAGCTCTAGGGTTACCGTGTGGCCACTGTAGCTGGCCGTGCTGGTTAATTCTCCCTCCCCCTAGGGTATAATCCAGCCCCAGCCCAGTTTCCTGGATTCACATGAACTACTGTTGTGAAACCAGGGCCACGGAGGAAGCTGGGGGAAGGGGACAAAGATCCTGAGAGCACTTTTTGAATTTTCACAACTTCCTATGTATCTGTAACCATTTCAAAATAAAAAGTTACAAAAAAACAAACAGAAAGCAGGAGGACCTAGGGGTGAGGATTGTGGAATCCCAGAAGAGAAAAAAAGGGTGTGCATGTGTGTTTGTTTTGATTCCCATGAAAGAAAAAAACCAATAGCTGCTCAGGCTGTCTGGGTGATTTTCCCCTCTGCAATTAGCAAGCTCATTATTAACCACATATGCTAATTACAGATAACTAGCAGGCTGATGACAGCCTGGGAAGGAGGAAGTGAATGGGGACACCCCTGACATCAGCACGGCTCTCCGCCCCCAGGACTCCCCTTTCTAAACTCATTAGGGAGCCCCCACTTTCCAGCCTTCAGACCCTCCCCCAGCAGCTGGGTGGACTCCTCAGGCTTTTGACTTCTTGTAACTGCCAAGGAAATCCTGAGTCCTGGGAGGCCAGTCCTAGGGTCCCCGCAGAGGTGAGGCTGCGCTTGCCACCAGGCCAGCCCAGATCAGCGAGTGGCTGGCTGGCTGCTGGACAGCAGAGACAGGGAGATACTTGCTGCGCTTCCTGTCCTTCCTGGGTCACGTGGTGACCGCAGCCACACCTGTGATGTGTGTGCTCAGTCATGGCACAGCGCTGCCGGCCATCTCTCCTCCATCCCGTTCCTTTCTGATGCTCCTGACCGGCCCACCCACAGGTTGCCCTAGACCCTGAGCTCTGGGGAGGTGGGCCAGGCCCAGGTGGACTCATGGCTCAAAGGCACCTGGAGGCAATGAGCTGGCTGGGTACCTGTCAAGGTGTACTCTGTGTGCCGGATGCCCTCAATCACCATCCAAGGCTGGTCCTCCTTGAGGCGCGGCGGGCCCTCGAAGTTGGTCCTTCGGTACTCCAGCACATAGTGGTCAATCTTGCTGTCCTCATCTGGCATGCGCCACACCAGGGTCACACAGTTATCTGCCACCAGGGACTCGGCCAAGTCGATCACAGGAGCGCTGGGCACTGCCCAGGACAGAAGGGAGGGGGGATCAGGACTCTGGGGTACAGGCAAGGGGCTTGTGGCAGTGCCCCTGCCCCAGGATGACCTGTCTTCTACACCTGGGACAGCCCCTCTGGGTTTGTGACGTGGGGGTCGGCCAGTGCCTTCCCAGGGTTCACCCAACACAGTCAGACCCTGTCAGATTCCACCAGTTACAGGGGCAAGGTGGCCACGCCTATAATCTCAGGGACTCAAAAGGCTGAGGCAGGAGGATGGCAAGTTCAAGGCAGCGTAAGCACGTAGCAAGACAGTGTCTCAAAATGAAAAATAAAAAGGGCTGGGAGTGTAGCCCAGTGGTTAAGGGCCCCTGGGTTCAATCTACAGAACAACAACAAAAAAAAAGTCCACCATTTAGAAGCCAGACTTTCCCAGAATTCACTACCAACTGGGGGTGGCTTTCTTTGGGGCTCCACTGCCAAAATGTCTCTCAGAGTGTCAATTCCCTGCAGGGGTGCCTCTCTAGGCCTTGTCCCCTGGGGACAGGGTTTTCCCGGGGCCTGGCTACTGTGCCTGTCTTGTGGCCCCACCCCCACGTGGGCGGGGCTCTATCAGGCTTTGCCGACATTGGGCAGAACATTCTGAGTCCCACCCACATGGGCAGGCTCAACTAGGGCTCCACCCCTGTGTGGGTGGGGCTAAAGCAGAGCTCCACCCATACAAAGGAGCTCATAGTTAATAGTTAAGGCTCCATCCCCCACATGGGCGGGGCTTAGCCAGGACTCCTCCTCACTTCCCGCATTACGGGGTGGGCTATTCTCGGGCCCCAGGGATAGGAAGGGGCCCTCCATCACAGGCTTCAGACACCTGTGGCAGCTTCCTTCCAGACACTTCCTTTCCTTCCTTTGCCTCCCTGGGCCATTTCCCTGAAATCCTCGTCCTCCAAGCAGGTCCCCCCTCTCACCAGGCAGGAACTTGAGGGCCTGTAGCATCTGCCGCTCCTGTGCAAAGTCCACCATGAGGTGACTCATGTTGTCGCTGACCTTGGCTTTCAGTGACAGCCGGAAGGCAGGGGCCATAGTCACACTGCAGGGAAGGAGGGAAAGCAGCCTGCTGGGGTGTGTGTGTGTGTGGGGGGGGTGACCCTAGGCCGGGTCATCTGAGATGTGGGGGGACCCCTCCCATGTGTTACTGTCCAGTGTCCTGGGCCCAGGTGCTCTTGCCAGGATGTCCCACCTTCATGGCAGGGTAGGGTGGGGGGGGTGTAGGAGCCAGATCCCAATATCTTACCCATCTTTGATTTGTTTGGCAGCCTAAAAGAGAGACAGAATAAAATTTAAAAATCTGTCATGACCAAGCCAGAGAGGCATTATACAGACAGGAAGACTGAGATGCAGAAGAGAAGCAATTTGGCAAAGTCCCCATACTAGGAGGCAGAAGTGGTGACATGCTCTTCTTCTAGCTGTGCCTTGAGGGGACAGGAAAACTAAGGCATGACCCCACCCTCACCCTGCTCAGTGCCCAGTACATACAGAGTGCCCAGCTTAATTGACATTCAGATGAACAGTGAATGTTTTTAGTAGATCCTGTGCAACCTTTGAGAGGTACTTATGCTAAATACTGCATAAGTGTCCATATTAAACACTCACTCACTCCTGAGCTGAAATGCAAATTAATCTGGATGCACTGTATTTTTTATCTGCCACCCTATGGTACCCACCTGAGGAAAGTCGTCACTGTCGGTGGCCTGCAGGGTCTGGTTGGCAGTCTCCAGAAGTTCCTCCGAGCTCTCCAGGGCCCGCATGCAGGCGGACAGCTGGTTCTGTGGGTAGCATGGCCCAGGTCAGCATGGTGCCAGGGACCAAGAGGAGATTACTCACCGGGAGCCTCACCACTCCCAGGCTTCCCACCACTGCAAGGGCCAGGGCCCTCTCAAGCTCTAGACAGGAGAGGAAGTCGGGACCTGAGTGCCCAGCCAGTTGGCCAAGACTCCAGGTGCCACCTCAGAACCTCCTGGGGAATCTCTTCCTTAGAGACTCATAGACCCAGGGCACACCTATATCCCCTGTCCTGAGGACATGAGTCTAGGGTGTACAGAGTTACCCGGGAGGGTTAGATGTGGGTTAAAGAACTCCGGCTTGGAGCGTGAGAGCCCGCGGGAGCCCGGGAGGGCGCCGTCAGATCTGGGGAGCCAGCAGGAAGGGCCGATCAACGGAAGCACATGGTGAAGACAGGAGGGGGATCGCGAGTCACAGGAGGAGTTGGGGGGAGCAGCACAGGGGACTGAGGGGCCGGGGCTGGGCAGCGGCAGGGAGAGCCCACTGGGAGCATCTGGTTTGGGAGGAAGAGGCCAGGGCCACCTGGGCTCTGCGGTGTCGGAGGTGGGGGCCCAGCCGCACACCTGCAGCTCGTAGGTCCGGCTGGCCCGGTCCTGCTTTATCTTCATGAGCATGCCCTCCTTGAGCTCCTCCAGGACAGAGAGGAGGGACTGGAACTCCGCCTCAAGGTCCTCCTGCACCTTGGCCGAGTTCGCCTGAGTCAGAAGGCCAGGATTAGCGGGAGCCCGTGATCAGACGGGGAAACTGAGGCCTGGCCTCCTACAGGACGGGAAGGAACAGGGCCATTGCTCTGGTGGGCACCCCCTCCCCTGCCCCCTCACCTCCACATTGAGCAGCATTTGCTTGAGGGAGTAGATGAAGCTCTGGATCTCCTCATTCTTCACAGCCAGAGTTGTGATGATCTTCCGCAGCGCTTCCTGCCCCACACATGCACACAGAGCAGGTAAGTTCCTCCACCTGGCCCGCTCCCTGTTCTGCCCTCCAGAGATCCAGGAGGAGAGATGCAGCCACCATGCTAATGAGCCCAGGAACCAGCCACAAGCAGGCCTGGGTGAGCCACTGGCCCTCTGCACCTCCCCTAGCAGGTGGGTTCCACAGAGCCTCCTCCTTTCAGAGACGCTGAAACAGGCCCCCGAGAGCCTCCAGGGATGGGACAGACCTGACCCAGGCTTCGACCCAGGCTTCGACCCAGGCTAGGCATAAGCTGAGGGGAGCAAAGAACTTCCAAGAGGCAAAATGGGCTAGCCTGGGAAAAGGGCTATCTGTGGAAAGAAAAAACTCTAGGAGAGATGGAAAGCCTGGGATGAAGACTAGCCTAAAAACAGGGGTGAGCCAGGCAGGGGCATTCCTACCTGGAGAGAAGGGTTAGCAAGAAGAAAGTCATTACCTGGACAAAGGTGGCACCTGGGCAAAGGAGATGCCAGAGAGCCAGGTAAGTGGGAAGGGGAAGGGAGGTCAGGAGAAAGGGGATGCGGGGAGGGAGGTCCTGCGGGCGGATCTGCTCCGGTATGTGGCTCCGACCCAGGCCTTGGATGGGACCCTTTTCTGGGGGCGCAGGTCGGTGGGATTAGCCCTGCGGAGGTGGCGGGGCCAGTACTGAAACACCTGGCCTCGACCGGGAGGGAAGGCGTGGGGGATGGGGTCGGGGCTGGATCCGGATACTGGGCGGGGTGGGGGGCAAGGAAGGGACATCCTTGGCCCCAGGCCAAAATGATGGGGGTCTGCGTTCGCAGATGGGGGAGCCCTGGATCCGGGCGGGGTTGCAGCGGGCGTGGAGCCGCCGCCGCAGAGCAGCTGGGGCGGAGGGGGAGGGCGCTGCGGCATCACCTGGTCCCCACCCGCGCCCACCCTGCAGCGGCCCCGCCCCGCCCCACCCGGTCCTACCCTCTGGTCTTCCATGGCTGCAACCCAGGTCACCTCGGCCCGGCCCGCGGGCCCCGCTCGCTCCTTGAGCCCCCAAGCTGCCTTTGCCGCTGCCGGGAGCCAATGGCCCGCGGAGCCCTCGCCGCCGCCGCGCCCCCGGTCAGCGCTCCATCACTGCACGCAGTGCGCAGGCGCGCCCCCCGCAGCAGCCTGGGAAATGTAGTTCGGCGCTGGGGGTCTGCGAGGGCCTGACCGCCAGAGACTGGGGCTCGTGGGGGAACCCTAGATTGATGCCAGCTGAAGACAGCCCTACTTAGACTCCTGTCCAGCGGCGTGACCTCGAGGTCATCCCAGTCCCCGCTGCCTCAGTCTCCCCACTTGTTCACCTGTACACCTTCATCGTGGTTGCTCCAGCCGGTAGCCAGCCTGCCCCGCTCCACCTGGCCCTTGGCCACCTACACAGCAATGCATTTTACTGAGGAGCCGGGTCTTTATCCACACAGGGTCTGGCCTCTAAACCTCTTCCCCTCCAGTTGGTGCAGCTCAACTTCTATGCCTCCCACAGAGCCCCAGACTCGACCTCCTCCAGAAACACTCCACGGGGCTGGGGGTATTGCAGGTATCGCAGGGCCCTCACTGGATCCGGGAGGGTTGGATCAGACACAGGCAACAGATGGAAAGGGAAGTGGTCCTACTGCAGGTCCCAGCTGGGGGCGGGGGGGGGCAGTCAGCCGGCTTGTCCCGGCCCACATCTCCCCCCCGCATGGAAAGAGCAAAGCCAGCTGGTAGCCAAGTGTAGATCTAGTTGACCTGAAAGAGGACAAAGTGGGAGAGAAGACAGGACACTCATGCAGATTTAGCGACCCTGCTCTTGATTTCAGAGGGGCCCCCCAATTCAGGCTGTTTCCATGTCTGTCTCTCCTACCAACATGAAAGGGTCTGAGGCTTAATCCATTGGGGTCCTAGTATCACCCCTCCTGGGAGAGGAGTGGGGAGGTTGGGAAGCTGAGCGAGGGTCTGCTGGGGCTGGGGACGGGGCCGGGGACGGGGCCACTGTCGGCCTCCCTGTGGTTGAGAGGATGGATTCTGTGGAAGTGGCAGGTCTCGCAGCTCTTTGTGAGAGAGGAGGTCACTTCACTTGTGATTGAGGTGAGACATTGAGGTCTCTGGGTCAGCTGCCTGCTTTGAGGACACTCGTGACTAAGGGGAGGGTCGCAGGGCCCTGGGCACAGTGAATTCCCACCTGTAAGGACCCAGTCATGAGCAGCTGGCCCTCCAGCAGGGCAGCCTGCCTGCTGCTAGTGGGAGATGTCGCCTGGCACGTGAAGCTGGGGTTCATTCCCAGCGCCCAGAAAAAAGAGAAGAAGAGAACAAGTAGGAGAAATCCATTCCTCTAGACCTCAAAAGGAAGACATTCTGGGCCACAGCAATTGAGACAGAAACCGCTCTGTAACTCGCCACTCTGGCCTCTGCCTTGCCCCTCCTCCATCTGTATCACTCTGACCGCCAGTGACCACACTGTGCCCCCCCCAGTGCCTCTCAGGTCTAGGCTCCAAACCCTCCCCCAGGCTCCCTGGGGTTGGACAGCAGGCGCCTGTGCACACTGCAGGCTGACAGAGCCCTGGCCTCTCTGCGACCCTGCAGGGAGCCACAGGCCTGAGCATGCAGGTCAGGCTGGGCAGTGAGGTGACCCTGCCTCACCTGGTGACCCAGGTCGGGGTCTGAGAATGGCTCTGAGTGGCATAGACCAAGGAGAAGGACATCTTGTGCCAGCTGTTCATTACCAGCAGCAGCCTCAGCTCGGGGACCTCACCCTGGGGCCAGCCCACGGGGGCTCCAAGGGCAGCAGGGACTATGTGTGCTGGGCGCCCATGGAGGCCCTGGGCTGGCCCAGAAGAAGGCACCTCCTGCAGCTCCTGGCAGTCACAGGTGTGAGAGCCGCGGAGGGAAAGATTCCGGACACTGGGACACTTGACGCTCAAACATCAACCCTGAATTCCTCACCTGGGACTCAGGTCGGACATCCTGCAAAGATGAGGACACCCCAGATAAATAAAGATCTATTTTAAAAAAAAATCTTTATTTAAAAAACACAGCTCAAAAAAAAAAAAAAAACACAGCTCATAGGCTGAACTTGGCCCACAGCTGGAAGTTTTCTGATTCCTGCTCAGAACTTCACAATCATAAGGCTCTTGGAAACATGTGATTCTGTAGTTTTGATCAAAATAATTCCAGAATCTTAAAGTGCTGTTAAAACATATTCCACCTGCAGAGAAAGGCACACGTCCAGAATATGCAGCTGACCCAGGTATCTACCACCACCCAGCTGGAAATCACAAATTCCAGAGCCCTTGGGGTCCCCCATCACCTCCTGAGAGCTGCTACCCCAATCCCTGGCACTGTCCTGACTGCTCAGAGCATGAATCTCTTCTGCCTGGGGTTTGTTTCACTTAAATGCATCCATGGAGTGTCCTCTTGTGTCTGGCTTTTTGCACTCAACATGACATCGGAGGAATTCACCTGTAGTGATACACCTGGTGGTGGCTCCTTTTTCCTTGCTGTAGGGCCACAGGTGACCACATTGTCATGGAACTCAATTTCTTCTGGTTTCTGGCTATTATGGGTAGCCAGAGCCACATCCCCAGCCCTATTTTGTATTTTATTTAGAGACAGGGTCTCCTTGACTCGCTTAGCGCCTCACTTTTGCGGAGGCTGGCTTTGAGCTTGAGATCCTCCTGTTTCAGCCTCCCCAGCTGCTGGGATTACAGGCGTGTGCCACCGTGCCTGGCTGGGCTGCTTGTCTTTTGGTGAAGATATGTAGACATTTCTGTACCTAGGACAATTCCAGAATCTCAAACCACAAAATAGAATCTTGCAGTTCTAGGATCATAGGGACAGAAAATTCTAGGCACTTTGATTTAAAGCATGTATTGTCTCTAAGGAGGTGGATGTTGGTCTTACTGACAAAACCAGATTTTCCTTTAAAAAAAAAGTTTTCATAGCTTGGTATGGTGGCATATACCTGTAATAACAGCGGCTCAGAAGGCTGAAGCAGGAGGATTGTGAGTTCAAAGCCAGCCTCAGCAAAAGTGAGGCTCTAAGCAACTCAGTGAGACCCTGTCTCTAAATAAAATAAAATATAAAACAGGGGGGCTGGGGATATAACTCAGTTGGTAGAGTGCTTGCCTTGCATGTACAAGGCCCTGGGTTCAATCCCCAGCACCACCAAAAATAAATAAAATACAAAATAGGGCTGGGGATGTGGCTCAGTGGTCAAGTGCCCCTGAATTCAATTCCTGGTACAAAAAAAAAAAAGAAAGAAATTTTTTTTTCTGGTGTTGCGGGTGAACTCCAGCCCTCTTGTATGCTAGGTAAGTGCTCTGCCACTGAGCTACATCCCCAGCCCTTTTTATTTTTTATTTTATTTAGAGACAAGGTTTCACTGAGCTGTTTAGCACCTCACTGTTGCTGAGGTAGCTCTGAACTTGTGATCCTCCTGCCTCAGCCTCCTAAGCCACTAGGATTACAGGCGTGACCATGTGCCTGGCTCCTTGTGTCCTCTTTTTACATGTAAAGCTTAGATGCACTTACAGAACACAAGTAGATTTATAAGATACCCAAAAGGAATAAAATTTCATAGGGGAACTAATTAAGAATTTTTAAAAAACATCTAAAGCATCTCCTTTCCTTATTAGTAATGAAAAGGAGAGTGAGAAAGCCCCAAGATAAAGAACTGGACGATTCTAGAATCTTAGACTCGCACGTAGTACCTTAAGCATCAGACTCAGTGTTGTACAGTCTTAGGGTGCAAAGGAGCAGAGAACCCAGAATCCGCAACGGAAAGCCATCAACGCTCAAAGCTGGCAGGAACTTTCCAGATCAGCAAAGCCAGCTGCTCCCTTTTACCGATGAGGACGCTGAGGCCCAGAGAGAGCCCAGAGGTGTCCCAGAGGTGTCCAGGGACCTCTGAAACAGGGAAGTGGACAGTTTCCTGGATCCCAGCTCACATGACTCCACCCCGCCATGACACTGTCTCTGGGGACAGACCCGTGCAGGGCCAGACCCAGCCCATGCCACCTGGCTTCTGCCCCCCTCGGTGGCTCCTGCCCTCTGTGGTCGCCCCCAGCCTCGGCACATGCTCAGCACCCAGCAGCTGAGTTAGAGCTTCTGGCTCGGCCCCAAGAGAAGCCTTTCCTCTCCAGCTGGTGAGGGTGGGTACCTGCCATGGGGTGATGTGTTGTGGCTGAGTGACGTGTCCCCACCCCTGCACTGTCAAGGGGGCCAATTAGCAATTAGCAGAAGTGAGTCAAAGGCTCCAGGTGGTGCCTTGGCAGCTGCAAGGGACCCCACCCAGCTGCACACAGCTGGCTTCTTCATCTGGGAACAAAGGCTTGGCAGCATCCAGGGGCCACCTGCCCACCTCGGCACCTGCGAGAGGAGCAGGCTGGGGTGCAGGACCTTAACAGTCCCGGCATCCAGAGCTTCTGGCTGGGTTTATGTCAGTTACACAGACCTCGATTCAGACTCTACTTTTTTCATTGACATGCTGCGTGACCTTGGACAAGTAACTTGATATCTCTGTCCCTGTTCAGCTGTCAAAATACAGCTGATCTTGGTTTCCTAGCTAGGTGGGTGAATTGAGAGTGGTTGCATCTATTAGTATGGGTCTGGGACATAGTAAGCCCTCAATAAACATAAGATAGTATCATGTCTATGATGCTTATTCAGCAAGACACAGGTTCAGATTGGTGAAAACATGTTTTACTCTGAAACAGGGAAGTGGGGACAGAGGTGAGGAAGGCCTTTGTTCAAAGCGGGTCCCTGTTGCTACCTGGGTGTGGGATCCCTGGCAATGACTTAGGTGCTCTGAGCCTCAGTTTCCCATCTGTAAATGGGTTTGGCCAGAGTAGCAACTCAAACAGCAGGAGCCAGGAGTGTGATGGTGTCATGGGAAAAGTGACCATGCTCGGTGAGAGTGATGGCCAAGGAGGGGGATGGAGTTCTGGGGAGCTGGAGCCTGTCGTGGGGGTGACAGGGCTCACAATGAGGACCCTGGAGCTCATGATAAGCCCCCAGTGTTCAGTTGTTCCAGTGACCCAACAAGACAGGCAAGAACACCTGCCTAAATTCAGTTCTGCATGGGGTGACAGGGATCTATAACCCCCCAGCGGGTCCCTCCCCGGCCAGCCCAGCTCCCCGCAATCCGCGCGCCCTCCCCCAGTCTCCTCTGGGAGCTGCTGGTGGCGGGGTGCCAAGCGCAGCTGTGCCTTGGCGCTGGGCGCTGGGATCCCGGGTCTCTGTTGCCGCCCCAGCAGCAGGTGGGACTCAGGGGAGAGAGCAGGGACCGGGCGGGGCGGGGCGGGGCGGCCGGGTGCCCGCTGGGGACGGCCGCTGCCTGGCCAGGGGGGGCGGCCGCGGAACTGGAGAAGGCTGGCCGCACACCCGCCTGCCTCAGAGACCCAGCTCCAGAGGGGGACTGCGGAGGGACGCCTCCCCTGAGGATGTCCACTCTATTGCAATGCCCCATGGGACACCAAGGAAGAAGGAGCCCGGCCTGGAGAGGGAAGGTGCTGGACCCTGCGGAGCTGTAGGCCTCCCCGCTGCCCAGCCCAGGCCCCCCCCATCCCACATCGGGGTCTCTCCTGGCCCAGGCCCCACTCGGAAGGCCGGCAAAGAGGGTCCTGGGAAGTCAGAAGAGGAATCTAGACCCCTGGAGACCCAAGGGGACCGGCCAAGGACCACATGGGCTACTACTGCTTCCACGGGAGGAGGGGACGCCGACAGCCCACTCCTCAGGAGACTCAGAGGAGCCCCCCGCGGCCCAGGGACATCCAATAGAGGATCCCGCAGAAAGCAAAGCTGCAGCTCATGGCGAATTGGGGGCGCTGAGAACACTCAGTGGTCATGGGGTGTTCCAGAGCCCCAGGGAGGGCTGCAGAGGCTATGCCCAGGCACTCTGTGACAATGGTGGGGACATGGCCAAGGAGCAGGGAAGCGTCGCCTGTCCTGCTAGCAGTGTCCAGCGCTGGAAGACCCCTCCCTGCCCATCTGGTCCCCCCCCTCCACGGGCTCCCTGGTGTTTACCAGCCAGCAGGTCTCTAGTCCCATTGTCACCTTGAAGTGACACCAGCTGCGCCTGCTCCCCTCCCCCACTTCTGCTGTTTCCATGGGGACAGATGTCCTTTCTGCTGATCTGGCCTAGCTGCCAAAGAATGAGGAGGAGCCGAGCCTCACCCCTCTCTCCATCTTCCTATCTGAGGGTCCTCCCCCCACCCCTGGGGTTTTCCTGCCTCCAGACCTCCCCCTGAGACTCGGGTTCCGACCCTGCCTTGGACCCCAAAAACAAAGAGCTGGGGAGGCTCTTGCCCCTCTAAGGCCTCTCTCCTAGTCCTCCAAGGGGCCAGTGCCTCTGCAGGGCGCCGGGACTCTCCCCGCAGCTCACTGGACACCCCTGGGGCCAATTCAGGCTGCAATGGCCGCCCAGGCTCTGTCTCTGCGATCCCCACCTCCCTGCGGCCCAGAAAGGACGCTGGACAAAGACAGCAGCTTCTTTATTGCCGGGCCAGGGGAGGGCTTTTAGACACCATCTGGGCCCTGGAACACAGCGGGGACCCGGAAGGCCACTCTGATGGAGACTTGGCACGGGCGGGCGGGGAGGGGGTCTGTGTGTCCATCCCTTCCCCAGTCCTCCTCCGGGACCAGAAAGACCTCCGCTGAGCGGCAGGACATCGGGCCCTCTCAGCCGACTCAAGGTCTCTGCGTGGCGACGGGGTACAGCAGAGCCAGGTGCTCGGCTCCCTGCACCGGCAGCGGGTGAGCGCTGTAGTGCAGGACCAGCTCGGGCACGCTGGCGAAGGGCCCGCTGTGCTGCCCCAGCACCACCTGGTTCTCTCGGGTCCACGTGAACTTCAGATGCAGGAAGCCCTGGATGCTCCTGGGGGTCAGGGGGCAAAGGTGGCCCTGAGCTCCCCAGACCCACCCACACTCTCCATTGCCCCCAAGCCCCCCTCACAGTTGGCAGGGTGGGTGCTGGCTCCCCAGGCGCCTCCAAAAAGCCAAGGTCTGGTGGCCAGTGGTCAGCCACCACCCACAGGCAGGACGGCCTTGGCAGGCTTGTCCTGTAGACCTGAGGTCCTCCTGGGCAGGCCCAGCGCTCACCTGTGTCTGAGAGGAGCAGGTGCCCTCTGTGGGACCTCACTTCCTTCCCTCCAGGCCCTGCCTGGGTGGACCCACCAGCAATGTGGCCCTGTGGCACGAGGTGCCCCAGGCACATTCACACCACACTCCGCTGTGGCCAGGGGAAGGGAGACTTTCCCTTCCAGGGAATCCTCCCACTCAGCTAGTGTCGCTTTTCAGACACCCTCAGCCCCCTGTGACTTCCCAGGGTCTCACATGGCTCTTAGCCCTTATCTCAGAGACTGTCTTGATCTCTGGCACAGCCAGAGTGTCAGCACCTAGACCAGGGCCAGGAACGTAGGAGATGCTCAATTAATGTTCATTCAATGAAGGGACCAACCCTAACGGTGGGGGCTCTAAGACCCCTCTTGGCTCACTCCTAGCACCCCTAGATTTGGTCCATTCTCTCTCCAAACTTCCAAACTGTCTTTTTTTTGGTGGGGGCCACAGGAACTGGGGATTGAACTCAGGGGAACTCGACCACTGAGCCACATCCCAGCCCTTTTTTATATTTTATTATTTTTTTGTAGTTGTACATGGACAGAATGCCTTTATTTTATTTGTTAATTTTTATGTGGTGCTGAGGATCGAACCCAGTGCCTCACTCATGCTAGGCAGATGCTTTGCCACTGAGCTACAGCCCCAACCCCTTTTTATATTTTATTTAGAGACAGGGTCTCACTAAGCTGCTTAGGGCCTCACTAAGTTGCTGAGGCTGACTTTGAACTCATGATCCTCCTGCCTCAGCCTCCAGAGCCGATGGAGTGACAGGTGTGACCACCGGCACCACAGCTCACAGTGTCCAGCTTGCTCCCACCTTATTAACCCCAAGTATGAGGCATGTGGTCCTGTGACACTCTGTCCCTGCAAGGCTGGGGTCTCACCTGAGGGACAGGGAGCAGTCCTGGGCGCTGGTCTCACTGAGCCGCACGAGGTAGCTGCCTTCCTTGCAGAGTGACAGGAGGTTCTCGGCATCCACGCGGCTCAGCGGTCCATGAAACCACCTGCAGGCAGGGGCAGGTGTCTCCTGAAGGCCACTGCCCTTTGACACCCTGGGGGAAGGTCAGGCCAGGCAGGTGCAGGATCTTGTGACATCCCCCAAACAAGCCAGGAAGTCTCCTTGGGAGGAGCTGGGGCTGGGGCCATTCAGCATGGGCACCTGACCCCCACCCCCTTTCTCCTTTGTTGTGCTGAGGGTGAGTTCAAGGGCATCACACTGTATCTGAGCTACAGCCCCAGCATCACCTGATCTTAGAGCCTGCCTGGCATCCCGGCCTCAGCAGCCCTCCCTAGTCCCCAACTTCAGTCTCTCTCATCTGCTTTGCCACATCCTGTACCCTGCCCCCACCCGTTCTGCACTTAATATTTTTCATTAATTGTGCTTAAAAAAAAAAAAAAGAACAACTGAGCATGAGCCAGAGAGAGGAGCACCCAGCTGCTGGTTTCTATCAAAGAAAACTTAAGAGGCTCCTCTCACTCTGGGCCTCATGGGAGGTAACAGGCCCCGCCCTCTGCAGAGGTTTGGGCCTGGGGGCGAGGGCAAGGCCTGGGCTCCGGGCCTGGAGAGCACCTGAGGAGCTCCCAGTGCTGGAGGGACACAGAAGACCCAGAGCCCCTCAGCTCAGGCCGCACACTTCTGCACAAAGTTCTGAGCGAACTGCTCCTCCCAGTTCCATTCCAAGATCTTCTGGGGGTGAGGATGATTCCTGTGTCCTTCGCAGGTTCAAAATCCCCTCCCAAGTACCCAAGTGAAGGGAGGAGATCCTACCCTGAGCCAGGCACCCAGGGGGTTTTGAACTTGGATGCTTAGAAGCGGAAGGTCCTGACTGGGGCCACACAGTAGGAGATGCAGAGCAGGGGTCTGAACCCAGAACCTGATTCCAAAGGGAAGGGGCCCTCATCTGCGGGGAACCTGGTTCGCAAGCAGTGTGTGTGTGTGTGGGGGGGGGGGGGGGGCAGTGATTAGCTGAAGAAATTAATGAAGTTAATAAATGAATGAATCCAAGTTCTTCCCAGTTCCAGGGTCCCAGGTGGGAAAACAAGAAAACTTCTGCCTGCCGGTGCAGTGGGGCACACCTGTAATGCCAGCAACTCGGGAGGCCAGGCAGGAAGGTCGCAAGTTCGAGTCCTGCCTTCACAATTCAGCAAGACCCTGTCTTAGCATTTAAAGGGTGGGGGTGCATTGCGGGAGGGGGATCTCAGTGATAGAGCGCCAGTGGTTCAATCCCCAGTACCAAAAATAATAATAAATCAAATTTAAAAGGAAAACGTCTGTCGGGTAAATCGGAGCCTGTTGATAGTTCCTTCAGCTCTCCCACTCACGGCTGTTTCTCCAGGGGCAGAGCAGGATCCACACGCTCTGCGGGCTGGGGGCTTCTGGGTGGGGGTCTCCGTAGCTCCTTGATTGAGCCTGGGGTCCTTTCCCACTCTGGACTGTCAAACTGCACTGGAAGGGGAGGGTTAGAGAAGAAAGAGTTAAGTCCAGTCCACCTCAAGGGGGCGGGGCAGAGTCAAGCCAATGAAATTTCATTGGGGAGGCGGTGCCAGTTTGGATCACCTATCAGAGCTCACAAAAGGAGGAGCTAGGCTAAAGAATGAAAGGATTGACACAGGAGCAGCCAATTGGCTTTCAGAAGAGAGGGGCGTGGCAAATCATAAATCTGGGGGCACGGAAGGGGCGGGGCAGCAGCAGGAGCATCAAATCAAAGAGCAGGTGGGATTACAGAGCACCTAGGGCTGAGTTCCCTTCGGGTTCTGTTCCAATTTGGACCAAGTCTTAAAACTGGAGACCACCCTCCATATAAATACAGTAGGTGGAAGCAATGAGTCCCAAACACCCTCCCAGTCATACAACTTTTGAGGCAAGGTCATGTGGGCAAAAACCTTCCTGGCCTGAGTTGTTTTATTTAGTAGTAGTAGTAGTACTGGGGATTGAACGTGGTCATCGTCGTTGTTATTACTATTATTATTCTGTTTTACTTGACACAGGATCTCCCCAATCTGCTGAGAATGGCCTCGAACTTGCGATTCTCCTGCCTCAGCCTCTTGAGTCCACACCCAGCCTGAGTTATTTATTTATTTTGGTGCCAGGGATTGAAACCCACGGACACTTAACCACTGAGCCACCTCGCCAGCCCTTTTTTGTTTTTTTTAAATTTATTTTTAGACACAGTCTAGCTAAGTTACTCAGGGCCTTGCTAGATTGCTGAGGCTGGCTTTGAGCTTGAGGTCTTCCTGCTTCAGACTCCCAAACTGCTGGGATTACAGGCATGTGTTACCATGCCCAGCCTGAGTTCTTTTATTTTTTTAAAGCTGATCTTATTGTTACTATTTTTATACAAGAGGAAACTGAGATTCAGAGACTCAGTCAAGTTCCCTCAATTCAGCTAGGGATTGACCCCAAGTCCTCCTGACTGACACAACTAGAGGATCCTGCCCTTCCCGTCTAACAGCTCTCCTGTCATTGGGCCCTGGCCAGCATTCAGTTTACAAGAACTCTGTTCAGTAGGTACTGTGATGACCTTTTATTTTGTGGGTAAGGAAACTAAGACTCAGTGACTTGTCCAAGGAAGTGACACAAACCCAGGTCTATTGTTGACCAAAGCCCTGTTCCTTTCCCTGCACTATGCTGAGCAGAATGAGTTAGGTTTTATTTCACAAGGCCTTTCAGTTGCCAAAGAATATGCAGGTTTTCCTGGGGGGAAGAATTTGTGACTATCAGCCATTCCCACTTTAGTGAGAATCAATGAATTATCTCATGGCAGGTAATTGGGCTCTACTTTATAAATAGATGCAGAGATGTGACTAGATGAAGAAATGGAGGATGGGCCATTCAGAGGTCAGGGTTTGGTTCAGAGAAGCACCTGCAAATGCTCTGGAGATGTGGTCTTTCTTCCACTCCCAGGGCTGGTCATACTCATCTGCTGGACGTTCATCCTCTTGGGGCAGCCGACTCTGCCGAGGCCTCTGATCAAAAGGGGGCCCGTCCCCCCGCTCTGGGTCCTGCTCTTCATAGGGAGTATCATACAGCTGTAGCCCCGCGCCGCAGGGCAGTTCTGGGAGGCCAAGGACACCGGTCAGCCCCCATCCCCTGGGGACTTGACACCTCCCCAGCCCTGCTCACTCACCACTTATGACCCGCTGGGCGTCATAGGGCTCCATGTAGCCATCATCTGGGGGTGGCGGGTGAGGCTGGGCATCGAAGGGGTCTGAATACTCAGTGTCAACTTCCAGCTGGGAACAGAGGAAGGGAGAGAGCTAGGGAGACCAGCTGAGCTCCAGAGAGCCCAGATGGGTGGTGTCACGGATTCCAGCTGGCCCAGCTTACGTCCCCCTGTACTAGATGCTCTGCATGTGTTTATCTGCAAGAGCAACACTCAGCAAGTACACAGGCCCCATCTTACAGGCGAGGAAACCAAAGCACAGAGAGGGCAAGTGACTTGGGCAGGTCACACATCTGGTGAGTGTGAGGCAGTTTGATCCCAGCCTTCTGATTTCCCTGTGTTCCCTCCTCCTTTTATCTCCCTGTGCTCTCAACCACCCACCAAGAGAGCTTTGGTGAGCCGTAGTCTGCTGAGGCTAAAAACCATGTTGACAAGAAGGGTGGGCACTGGAGGCAGCTCTGGGTTAGGTTCCAGAGTTAAGGTGCCAGGCTTTGACCTTGGGCTGGAAAGTCACTTCTCTCCTGCCAGCCTTAGCTTCCACTTTTGTAAAATGGAAATCAAGTAGGAGGGGCAGCATGGCTAGGGAACCTTTGCTGGCATCTGTCTTCTAAGCTGGGGCCAGTTGCCAAGGGCAAAGCTCAAAGGAGGGGATTCTGGGGGCGCTGGTGTCTCCCGCCCCCGCAGGACGGCCAGCTCCACGTATTTAAAAGAGGTATCAGACTCTGCTGAGCAGGTGGGGGCGGAAGTGTCCGGTGCCCTGCCCACCTCTGGGATCCTGCATAAACCACGCTCCCTGGATCGGGGACCAGAGCAGGACCCTCGCAGGCACCCAGTGTCCCGCACCGCTGTCTGCGGAGCTGCCCAGGCACGCACCTCTTCCCCGGGGTTGTCCAGCAAGGCTTTGGCTCTGGCCATGTCTGCGGCCTCCACTTTGATGAGCCGGTGCTTGGGAGAGTCGAACTTGGAGTCTCCGGGGCCCTTGGTGTCTCCGGGGTCCGCAGGGTCTGGCTCTGGGCGGCTCTCGGAGTCCTCATAGGGGTCCTCAAAGTCCAGATTCTTCTGCACCCTGTAGGCCCTCAGGATATCGCTCTCCGTGTAGTCCGGGGTGGGCGGCTGCGGAGGGGGTCTCCGACCGCCAAAGCTCAGGTAGTCCCGAAGCCACTTGGCCATTTGGGCTTGTGTCACCCCAAACCTGGCTGCTGTAAGAGAGGGACCCACATACCTGTTTTGGGTCCCTTCTCAGAGGGGAGGAGTGCAGGAGGGAAAGGAGGAGACGGAGGGGGAAGAGCTCAGGTGTGCCCTTCGGTTGGGCTCAACAGGGGCAAGGTGAAGAGGTGAGAGAGGGAGAGAGAGGAGGAGAAAGAGGAGGGAGGAGGAAGCCCACCTGAGCTCGGCTCTCCAAGAACCACAGGGTAAAGGGCGCCCGGCAAGTCCCTGAACGCGGCGCGCGCGGGGTCGAAGGGCCGGGGCGAGGGGCATCCGCGGAAGCGCGCAGACTTTGCGCGGGCAGCGCACTCCGGTGTGCGGCGCCGCCTCCGCCGCCTGGGAGGCTCCGGGATCCTCGCTGGGGCTCCGAGGTCCGGGGAGCGGCGCGCGAGGACGCCCCCAGCCCTGCTCAGCCGGGACGCCTGGCTTCTCAGCGCAGCTGGCCGGCTCCCCTGGGGCGCGAGCGCCGCGCGCGAAGTTGCGCGGCGGGGACGGTGGCAGGGTACATCCTTTGTTGCTCTCCGCTCCGCGCTGGGGGGAGCCCTAATCCCAAGGCCCCCGGCCGGCTGCCTCCATCCGGCCCCAGCCACCGCACAAAGGGAAATAAAAACCTCCTGCAATCCGCGTTCAAGCTTTCAGGGACTTTACGCGCGACCGCGGGCGCGCGTGGCCGCGAGGTGGGACTTTGGGGAGGGGGCGCGCCCGCGGTCGCCCCGTCCCTACCCGCCCCGGGCCGCGTCCTGGGAAGCAACGTCAAGGCTTCCCCGCCCTTCCCCTCCCCTGCGCTCCCCTCGGAGGTGACACAGACCTTCAGCTGGTTCGGGGCGGGAGGGAGGGAGGGGAGCCGCGGCCGCCGAGGGAAGGGGGCTGGGGGCGCAGGAGTCGCTGGGGCCGAGACCGCGGCAGCTGGACACTGACCCGGAGGCCCGAGATGCGCCGAGGCGAGAGAGGAGCGCGGCAGGTGGGCACAGCCTGGGGCGGACACAGCTCGCCGGCGGGCGCGAGAGGACCCGGGAGGCAGAGCCTCCCGGGAGCGGGGGCGGGGGGGGGGGCTGGACTTGACCGCCAGAAGGGACGAAATTGACCGGGAGATGGGATGAGAGTGACCGCTATTGAGGGCCGAAATTGAGCCGATGACCAGGCAGTGGAGGGGGTGGGACTGTCGGAGAGGTCACTGGCTAAAATTGACACGCCGCGGAGGGAAAGCGGGAGGTGGGAGCCCGAGGCCTGGCCTCCCCTCCCCCTGAGGTCTCGGCTCTCTCCCTCCCCAGGGGACCCATTGCAAGGCCGGGAGGGGTTGGGGCAGCTGGCCGGGTAAGGGAGATGGTATCTGTGCCTGTCTGGTGGCCTCGCATCTGTCCCTTTGTGGCTTCCAGGGCGGGAGGCTGGAAGCGGGGAAGAAGTGAGGGGGGTCTGCCTGTCCTGGTCGCTGCAGCTGCCTGGGGGGAGGGCACCCAAGGTGTGGGGGTCAGAGACAAGGGGGGGCGCCTTTTCTCTCCTCAGGCGGGCACTTGCTGGGCTCCCCTTAGTAACTGGAGTGAGGGGTGTCAGGAAGAACCGAGGCCCCCCAGGAGTACAGCTCTGAGGAGCGGGGGCCTGGAGGAAGTCACCTGCACTACCTGTGAGCTGTGCCCTCCTCAGGACACAGGCCAGGGCAGGGCCTTCCCTAGTGCCCAGGTCTCCTCCATAACAGGGGGATCCTAACGGGGAAACCCAAGAGCCCAGGAAGGATTGCCAGAGGGGGCAGTTACCACCCAGGACGCTCTTTTACCTGTGGGAAAGCTGAGGCACAGCGGGAGGTGGCCTGGCTCACAGCTACCCAGGGGCTCCTTTGTGCCTGGACACCATCCTGTGGCTGGCTTGGGTGGCACCAATATCTCCTGTGGAATTAGCCGTTCCCCCTGTTCTCCCTCCCCTCCACTATTAGCCCCATTTTTCAGATGGGGAAACGGGTCCAGAGCCCACGGGCCAAGACCCCAAAGCAGCGGGGGTCTGCACACTTCCATATCTGCCCTTGGAACCAGCTGTCCCCACAGCACCTGTTGAGCTCCACCCTCCCCCTGCAGCTCACTTCCACAGTCGTCGTCCCCCCCCCCCCCCCCCCCCCCCCCCCGATCAGCGACAGCAGCGTCCCCAGAGACCGCCTGGGAGCGTGGCGGGTAATTGTCCTGTTTTCTGTCAGCCGCAAGGCAATTCCCGGCTCAGGGATGAGCTGTTGACAGATCTCATCAAATCCGAGTCCCCTCTCCGTCCGATAAATAGGAGGCGTCTGAGGTATAAATATTTGAAAGGGACCTTCTAATTACAGTCCGCGTCAGGAATAGCAATCAGAGGGCCCCAGGCAGAATCAAGCGCCGTTTGACTTCCCTGCGCTTTTGAACTGGCTGCAGCCGGTGGCCCCCACCCCAGGAGAGGAGAGGGGGAGGGTGGGGGGAGGGAGGGGGCCAAGAGGAAGGAAGCCAGGCTGGGGGTGGGCCAGCTCGCTGATGGCTGGGCTGTGTGACCTTGATGGGGGCACACCTCTAGGGCTTTGGCCTTCTGATCTGGAGGGGCTCCAGGGGGAAGGCCGGAGGTGCACTGTGGGTAGAGGCCAGGAGGCGGCCGGGCTGGGGCTTGGGGCAGTGGGGACCTCCTTTCCTTTGGAGGTTGAGACGCAGGCTGTGGAGGCCTCTCGGGGTGAGTGGGGCTCAGGGTTCCCACCTGGTTCTCCAGAACCAGGTGCTGGAGGCTCAGCCCAGGACCTCACCTTGGGTAGGGCCCGGTCCGTGTCCTGGCCCCTGTGAACGCTGGTGGCCAGCTGTGTCTGGGATGCTGCTTGTGTTTTGGATATAATCCACACACCCTGCACTCACCCCCTCTCTCGGGGGCTGGGGGGCGCTTTCCTAGCAAGAGCCACACCCTGGGTTCCTTCCCCCGCACTCCATGAAGAACATTAAATTACAGGGTGCAACTCAGTGGGTTTCCGTATATTCTCAAAGCTTTGTGACTGTCACCACTGTCTAGTTCCAAAACATTTTTGTTATCTCAAAAAAACTTCTATAAACATGTGGCAGTTCCCTGCACCCTCCCCAGGCCCAGAACCCTAAATCCACTTCCTGTCTCTGGACCCCGGGCTTGTCCAACGTGTCTGCTTCTCTCACTGAGGCAGGTCCTCGAGGTCCATCCAGGCTGCGGGCTGCAGCTCTTGGCATGTAGTAGGTGCTTCATGTATACTTAGGCTTGCTGGGACTTCAGAGGCCACCAGAGGGGTTCCTGGCCAGGGTTGTGCCTTCCACCTGTCCCCGACTGTGCCTGCCCCTGTCCCCTTGGTCTTCTCATAGAGCAGCCTCATTAGTCTGGTGGCGGGTGGCATCCCAGGCACCAGGACAGGCAGGGAGAGTGTTGGTGGCTCACGGTGGGCTTAAAAGTTCCTAACCTGTTTGGGGAAATGTAGCCCTCCCTTTCCTCCCTCCCTCTCTCCCTCTCCCTCCCTCCCTCTCTCCCTTCCTTCCTCCTTTCCGTGCTGGGATGGAACCCAGGGCTTTGCAGGTGATGGGCAGGTGTCCACCCACTGAGCCTTTTTATTTTCTTTTGAGACAGGTCTCACTAAATTGCCTGGGCTGCCTTTGAACTCGCCACCCTTTCCCTCCTGAGTGGCTGGGATTACACGAGTGGCCACCACTGACTTCCTAACCCGTGGCCTTGCCCTGAGACTCCCCAGTCTGATGGAGGAGCCGCGACCCTCCCTCTGAAGCTCCCAGTCTGAAGGCAGAAACCGTGGCTGCTTTCCCGGCTGGCGGTCTGGCGGAGGAGGTGCAGGGGAGGGCGGGTCCCATCCGGGTGGTCCCAGGTCCGTCCCTCACTCTCAACCAGCCTTGGCCAAGGAGCCTGCGCCCGTCAAGGCAGTGACAGTGCAGGTGCCCCAGAGAAGAGAGCCTGGACTCGGGGCTGCCTCCAGAGGCGGGCTCAGGTGGCCAGAGCAGGCCCAGCCGGGCAGTCCCTCTGACAAGCTGCAGCAGCCAGGCAGCCCCAGGGGAGCTGATGGAGGAGGTCTCCAACGAGGCTTGACAGCGCCGAGCGGTGGGAAGGGGGAGGGGCAGGCGGGGCTGGGAGCAGGGCGGGAGAGGGGGCTGCACACACCAGCCCCCAGTGCAGTGCGTCCAGCGCCTGTCCCTCTCCTCGCTCAGCCCCAGAACCGCGTGAAGGGAACCTTGCCCAGGGTGGGCACCAGGACACCGGTGACAGACCAGAGTCCCTGGGGAACTCAGTGTGGAGGAATGGGAGGGGTGGACAGGCAGAGGCAGGGTCCCTTCCCCGGGTGACTCAGTCACAGAGGCTCATGGGCACCTGCCAGATGCCTGATGCTTCAGCTGGGGCAGGAGGCAATCACCCGGTCACCACCTCCTGACGCAGACCCTCGTGTGACCTCCACTGCGCTGCCCACTGTGCTCACGGTCCTCAGCTTGAGCTGGAGAGAGGCTGGCACTTGCTCCTAACCACAGGGCTGCGGTGGAGCTGGTGGGGACACTGTCCTCTCTGTGGGCCTTTGGAAGCAAGTGTGGGCAATGTCCTGTGGGCCACATGGAGGCCAGTCCTTCCCGGCCGAGCCTTCAGATGACACCGGCTGCAGCTTGTCTGTGTCTCTGGCTCATTTTGTGTGAGTGGAGCTGGCGATGGAAGCCGTCCGTGCGTGCTAGGGAGGTGCCCCCCAGCGAGCACGCCCAGTCTCACCCAGCGCTTTTGGTTTTGGCTGACAGACCTTGGACTCCTGGGTTCCAGTGATCCTCCCATAGACACAGGGCGGCCCCTAGTGTGTGTGTGTGTGTGTGTGTGTGTGTGTGTGTGTGTGCGCGCGCGCGCCCACTCTGTACTGAGGATTGAACCCAGGGGTGCTTAACCACCCACATCCTCAGCCTTTTTTATTTTTTTGTTTTGAGACAGGGCCTTGCTAAGTTGCTGAGGCTGGACTCAAACTTGCAATCCTCCTGCCTCAGCCTCCCACGTCTCTGGGATGGCGGGTGTGTGCCATGTGCCTGGCCCCAGTGTTTTCTACTTTCAGATTTCCTGCCGATATCCCCGGAAGCCACACTGGCGATTCTGTTGCTTTAAGCCAGGGAATTTGGGAGTAAGGTGTCATGCAGCACTGAAACATACACGGGCAGAACGCACCTCTGAAGGCCCCTGCACCTCAGCCCCTCGCTCTCACCATGGTTACCCCCTTGTCCAGGGAGCATTCATTTTACTTATTTTTTATTATTGTACCTAATACAATAAAAATACATTGTATAAAATACTTATTTATTAGATTTATACTATTAATTATGTTTCATTTTATTAATATTTATTGTTACCATCTTATTTATTTAATTTGCAGTGCTCTATCACTGGCTGCCTCCTCAGCCCTTTTATTTTGAGACAGGGTCTCACTAGGTTGCCTAGGCTGGCCCGGAAGGTGACATCTTCCTGCCCCGGCCTCCTGAGGGGCTGGGATCCCAGGTGCCCAGCTTTCTTTTGTTTATTGTATCTGGATGCTTGATCTCTTACACCCCCACATCCCAAGAAGAAAGTCACTCTCCAGGAGGGGGCTTTGCCTGTTTTCACTGCTGTGGCCCCAGTGCCTAAACCAGAACCAGGTGCACAGTAGGTGCTCAATAAACACATGTGAACTGGGCAGATGGACTTGACCTTGTAATGGGAACAGGAGTGAGGGGGTTCACAGGCAGCTCAGCCCAGGGTCCTCAATGGTGAGTCCTGCATCTCCGGTGCTGCTGGCCCTGCTCTCTTGAGTGACTTCTGCACTCCCTCTGGCCACAGAGTCATGGCAGAGGGGTGGAGCTTTGGGGCTTGTCCTCAGGTGGCCACGGCTGGGGAGCTGCAGGAAGAGTGGGCCTAGGGACAGGGCTGGAGTCTTGTCATGACCCCCGTCCTGGGAGGCCTGGGAACCAGAGCGGATCCGAGGAGCTGGATGACCCACGGTGACTACCTGCGGGTTCTCAGCTCTCATGGGGTCAGAGGGGCAGGAAGGAGGAGCACACAAGTAGGCAGGTCAGGCTGTCAATAAAACTTTATTTGTAAAGACAGACCCAGGGCCAGATTTGGCCTGTGGTTGCAGTTTGCATTTATTTGACTTATATTTTATTACTGTACCTAATGTAATAGAATACATCATACAAAATCCTTATTTTTATATTAACTCCACTATACTACATTTTCATATGTATTGTTTCTATTTTTTTTATTTTGCAGTTTAGAATGTGGTCAGATTAAAATTTAGTGCTGTGGGGCTGGGACTGTAGCTCAGTGGTAGAGTGCATGCCTTGCATGTGTGAGGTACTGGGTTCAATCCTCAGCACCACATAAAAAATAAATAAAGATTTTAAAATAAAATAAAATTTAGTGCTGTTAGATAAATAATAGTAATAGATGCTCCATGAACTTGGCAAAAGTTAAGTGTGAATAAATCAAAAAAACCCAGAGAAGCCAGGTGCAGTGGTGCACACCTACATTCTCTGTAACTCAGGAGGCTGAGGCAGGAGGTTCACAAACTTGAGGCCAGCCTCAGCAACATAGCAAGACTGTCTCAAAAAAAAAAAAAAAAAAAAAAGGGCTGGGAGTGGCTCAGTGGTGGGTTACCCCTGGGTTCAATCCCCAGTGCCTGAAAAACAAGAGAATTTAAGCAAAAGGGTGCTTTAGAGCAAGGGCCTGGGAAAGGCTGGCCAATGGGCGTGGGGGAGAGGCAGTGAGGTGGGGGAGAGGCGGTGGTGTGTCGGGAGATGCTGGCAGCTACCCTCTAGAGCTGGGATGCTCTCTGGTGCGCCAAGCCCTCCCCGCAGACATGTGAAGCTGCTAAACATTGCTGAATGCAGAAGACAGAAGACGTGCACATCCAATGACTGTCACCAGCTGCCACTGTCACCCCGGGGCCTTGTCAGGGAGCTCTGGCTGGTCCTGGAGCGCCTTCCCAGGAAGCCATCTGCAGAGCTGCTTTGCCACCCCCACTGTCCTCTAATCATTCAGGGACCGTCCCTCCCTCCTCCTTGAAGGGTGCTCACTTGCAGAATCTGCCTGAAAGGAGTCTGCGGGGACCCAGGATGTCAGGGCCCCTGTCCCAGCACAGGGACATCCTCCCATAAAAGTGCTTCAGCTCCTGACCCCAAGGGAGGGTCTCAGGTGGCCCTTCCTCCCCGGGCTTCCCCTCCGGGAGCCTGGCTGAGGCCACGAGGCTCCACATGGAGAAGTCACAGGAGGGAGACCCCACCTCCCGAAACGCGACCACCAAACGCCAGTCAGTGTGCACTCCAGTCAGTGTGCCCGTCTGGGTGAGGCCACCCAGGTGCTGGAGAAGTGGGGTGGGTCTCCCAGTAGCTGCTCCTGGAGCCAGAGAATCGGGGACATCTGGCCACCCCCGAGGAGGAGAGCTGTTCAGAGTTGGGGCCAGCCATCACGCTAGTGACCCACTGCGGCCAGGACACAGTCCCCCAACTGGGCACCAAACAACGCCCCACCTCCTGGCTCTGAAAGCCAGAGACCCTTGACGGGCCTGGCCGGGCGGCCCTGCTCAGGGTCTCCAGGGGCTGCCATCAAGAAGCTCCAAGTCCCATATACCAGTCTCCAAGGGACGTCCCTGCCCCCAAGGGCCCCAGCTGGTCCCCAAGGCAGCCTGCCTCAGGAGGGTGCAGCTCCTCCCTCTGACGAGGGGTACCCAGGGGACAAGGAACCTTGGCAAGTCACGTCAGTCTCCAACACGTGCCGTGCCAGGTCTCGGCCGCACAGCGCTGCCATCAGGCCCCAAGTACAGCCACCCACACAACCAGAGGAACGCGGGCTCAGGGCAGACACAGGCCACGGCGAGCTCTCAAGACCCCGTGGAGCCCTCCCCAGCCCACTGGGCTCCTCTGCTCCACTGGCTGGTCCTGCCCCAGGCCCTTTGCACTGCTGTGCTAAGCCCCCTCTCTAGGGCCCTGCCCCTCCGTCCCCGGTTAGTGCAACACAAACCATCCTTTGGAGGTCCTTCCTGACGGTCTCCATTTTCAAGAGTCCTCAGAAGAGAGGACAGAGGTGGAGATGGCATGTGAGGAACACGCACATGAGGGCCAGGCGTCGCAAACAAGGGAACGGCCAGGTGTCCCCCAGGGAGGCCTCCGCCCATCCGAGAGCGCCTCATGGGACCCATTTCTGCTACCCTCTGTGGAGGCCAGCAGGGTGGGCTCCCTTGGAACCTAGTGGGTCCTTCATGCCTCCCCCAGGCTCTGGGAGCCCAGTGCCCTTCAGGGCCCGCCCCCCACTGTCCTCCCGCCTGCTGTCCACGTTCCCTTTATTTTTGGTACGGGGTGGGGGGACCCGGGGTGCTCCACCACGGAGCCCCCAGCCTGGCTGCCAACTTGCCATCTTCCTCCTCCTCCTCGGCCTCCTGAGTAGCCGGGGTGGCAGGGGTGGCCACTGCGCCTGGCTCCAAATCCCCCTTTATAAGGTCACATTGGGACAGGGCCAGCCCCAGGCCTTGCCCAACCCGGAGATGTCCCTAAGCCACACCCGAGGCCTGGCCCACCTCTCCCCCTTTTCTACTTACTTGTTTATTTTTGTGGTGCTGGGATGAACCTGGGGCCTCCCGGGCCGCCAGCACCCCCCTCGGAGCCCCTCTACCCTGGGGCGTCCCAGCCACCAGCACGCACCTCCTTCCCGCCTGCAGTCCCACCTCCGGCCCACCCCAGCAGGCAGCCACTGAGCAGGGGACACCTGTCCCCGGGAGGGATGCTGCTGTGGTTGGGTGTGGCTCAGGTGTGGGGAGCGTCCCTGAGCAGGGAAGGTGGAGGTGGCTGGTCACAGGGCGGTCCTTGGAAGGAACTGCTGTCTCCCAGACCTGGGCCACCCCAGGGTGAGCCGGGCCTCCCCAGCTCTGCTCCCGGCTCACCGAGTGACCTGTCCCTCTGGCACCCACTGCTGCCACATGTGATGCCACCCACTAGGCAACGCGGTTACGGTGGCCCTTGCCAGAGCCAAGCCTCGGGGGCTGTGAGCCAAACCAACTTCTTTATAAAGGGCCCGACCTCGGGCGCGGCGCTGCAGCGACAGCAAACGAACAGACAAGGGATCCGGGCATCAACAGTGGTACGCGGGGCCCGCGGAGCCCGGGGCCACCCCAAACCCTGCTAGATCCTGGCAGAGAGAAGGTGCCTGGCCAGTGCGGCAAGGCCCTTTTATTGGTTCTAGACAGTTCTAGGGGGCGAGGGAGGGAGCCAAGTAGGGAAGGACGCCCCCATCCCAGAACACGGCTGCCCTCAGACCTGCCCGGGAAGAGGCCGGGAGGCCGCGGGCGCTGGGCTTGCAGGAGCTCAACCCTGGACCCTGCAGGTGGGAAGGAACCTGAGGTGCCGCAGGGCCGCTGCAGGCGGCAGAGAAACCGAGTCCCCCGCAGCCTGGCTGGCCCTCGGCCTGGGTGACGCTGCTGCTGCTGCCCGTGGCCCAGGTCGTGTGCAGCCTCCTGCCCAGACCATGAGCAGCTCCCGCCTCGGACGGCCGCACCGAGACCTGAGATGCCCTGGGCCTGGGTGGGGCTCTCAGTTGCTGCCGTCGCTGTCCCCACTGTCCCCATACGTGCCCAGCTGGCTCAGGGAGGAGGTGCCAGGCGTGCGGGGTGCAGGGTCTGCGGTCTTCTTGCTCTCCGGGGCACCTGTGGGGACAGGAGAGGCTCAGCCCCACAGTCCTGAGAGCCTGATGAGGCTCAGGGCACAGGTGGCGTGGCCCAGCCTGTGGAGGGCGCCTGGAGGGGACTCGGCCACCTGGCCTCCGGCCTGTGGCCCGCGGACACCTGCCCTGGCAGGTGAACGCACTGTTGAATGGAGACGGCTCCATGTCCAAGTTGAGCCGCTGTGACAGAGCGGGCAGGGACCGGGCCCACTGTCCACCCTGCTTCGCGGCTCCAGGTGAGGCCACCTGCGCATCTGGCTGAAGGGGCAACATGGGACTGGCCACAGTGGCTCATGGCGCCCGGACGTCCCACCAGGGAGTGCCCGCCAGCTTCCCGCCAGCCGTGCCACATTTCTGCTTGAATTTTAAAGGACAGGAAAGAGGCGGGTGGAGGGTCCCTTGGCGCAGGCCAGGTAAGCAGGCGGGAGGCCGGGGTGGGCAGCCAGGTGGCTCAGCCCGACCCGTCTCACCCACGATTCTCCACCTCAGGAGCTGATGTGGGCTGGGGGCCATGCAGCTGTGAACACCTGCCAGGGGTCCGCAGGGGACCGTGACATCTGAAGACAGGGGTGGCGGGCCACGGGGCTTATCTTATAAGCTGCTGTGTGACTTGGATCTTGTGTGTGAGGTGCAGGGAGGGAGGCCGGCCTCCCCGGGCCTGCCCAGCGCTGCAGCAGAGCCACATGCAGCCCGGGCCTTGGGCCCTGAGGGGCCACTTCCATCTGTAATTAAAGGAAAAATGAGCCCCAGCCCTTCTCCCCTGGTCCAGTAACTGGCCCCTGTGGCGGACAGGCTGTGCCCCACCCCACATGAAGCTTCTAGAACCGTAAGGGCACTGCTGCCAACCAGGGCAGCGGGAGGCACTGCGCCCAGCTCTGGGGACCTCACCTGGGCTGGGGCCCTGCCCCGTGCTCCCCGCTGCGGCCGTCTTCGTCTTCTTCACCACGACCAGGCCCGACAGCTGGGCCCTGCCCGCGCTCGCTGCCTTCCTCTTGCCCTTCGGGGCCTGTAGGGTGACCGGACTCGTGAGTGGCCTGCCCCAGTCCAGTCCCTCTCTGGGCTCCTGCCCTGCTGTCACCTGGCGAGCCGTGGCCCTAGGCTGGGTGTGGCGTCCTGCGCCTCCTCCCCTCACACCCCATTGGCACCTCGGCTTCTCGCCCACTCCTCCCTGACGCCCCTTCCCTCCTCCTGCCCTGGCGAGCTCCGACTCGTCCCCCAAGACCCGTCAAGTGTCTCTCGGAGGCCCGAGTGCCCACCGCCCTGGCTGCCTGTTAGCTGTCTGCCTGGCCCCATGGGCGGCTAGGTCCTGTCGCCACGCTTGTCCGCTGCCCCCACAGGGTTCCTGCCACTCCCTGGGCGCCAGCCACCATGTTTGAGGGTCCAGTGGAAACGGAGGCCCTGCCCAGGAGGGGGCAGGAAGGGGCTCAGCAGGACTCTTCACCCACCCCAGGGCCCTGTCCCCGTGTTTAAACAGAACTGGCAACCATGGGACTGAGGCCCTGCGGGCGGCAGCTCGGGCGGGACAGCGAGGGGTGCGGGACAGCGAGGGGTGCGGGACAGGCAGACGTCCAGCTCAGGTGTGCCCAGCACCGTCCCCAGAGGCGGGCAGCGGGCCAGCACTCCCAAAGGTGCTGGGGTCATCGGTGGTGCTGAGGGACCCTGAGGGACGAGGAGGGGCTAGCAGAGGGGAGGGGTTGCAGGAGCAGGACCCCAGGCCCTGGACGGTGGCGGTGGGTGGGCAACAGCAGGGGGCCAGCAGCGGGGGCCAGAGCTCTTTGACCTTCTGTGCTGGGCAGAACCCAGGGCCTCCTGAGTGTGAGGAGGGAGAAGCAAATGTCCGCGCAGTTGGAACCGCTGTCACCTGAGGTCTGCCCAGTGGCTAGAGCTGGACCTGGCTGCCCACAAGGCTCTGTTCTTCCCTCCTGTCCAGTTAGCGGTGCGGTCAGCCCGGTCAGCTAGCCAGCCTCCTCCCAGCCTCCCTCGCAGCTAGACTCAGCCTGGAGACCATGTTCTGGTCCAGGGGGATGTTGGGGGCCATGGTGGGCCACACCCGGGTCTGGGGGAGCCCCCATTCCCTGCTTCCCCTCAGCTGCAACGCGGTGCCACGGGCCACCTGGGTCACCTGGGCCACCTGGACAGGGACAGCCACTCCAAGAGACACTCTAGGAGCCACCGGGAGCCTGAGCCCCTGAATGGCTCAGTAGGGCCAGCAGAGCTGCCCAGAAGTCCTGACTGCCCAGGGGACTGGCTTGTGACCAGAAGCAAACCTCAGTGTCCACTCTGCCCAGCTTCCCAGGCTCAGCAGGGAGGGGACAGCAGACCCGCCACTCGTCACCCGGTTTCAGCAACAGTTGGCGCATGGCACAGGGCCTGAGGCGGCCGGAGCAGCTGCAGCGCCAGCTGCCCAGCCTTCCAGGGCCGCCCAGCTGCCCGGGCTCCCCGTCCCCGCAGCACTGCGGCAGGGGGCCCGGGGCTCACCTCGTGCAGGATGGCGGTGGGCTGGGGCCGCTGTGCGGGCCGGGGCGGGGCAGGCGCGGCCTCTTCCTCAGAGTCTGAGTCCTCCAGCAGCCGTCGCCTCCGCGCTTCCTCCAGCAAGGCCCTGTGGGAAGGCCAGGGCTGGGGGTGCTCCGCAGGGGACTCGGCCAGGACCCCCTGCCAGGGCCCTACCGTCCCTGCCGGACGGACGTTGAGGCTCACCCCCTCGCCCCGCTCCCTGAGGGGTGAGTGGCCAGGTGCCTGGACACTGAGGTCAGCGCGTCTGGGCTCCGGCCCTGGTTGGGGACTATTCGGGACTGCCTGGACACTGGCCTCAGCCCTGGACCCGCTGATGGCCACACCAACTGCCAAGGCAGGGCAGGGGGCAAATGCCAGGTAAGTAGCTGGCTGTGGCAGAGTGACCACTGCCTGCCCCTGGTGCCACCAAGCCCTGCTGTGCTCTGACCCCACCCAAGGCCCAGGGGGACAGAGACACAGCTACAGGACAGGACTGACCAGCAATGGAGCAAAGTTACAGAAGGCGCACGGTGGTCAGGGGTCAGGCACTGACCCAGGAGGCCTGCGGCTGTGACCCCAGAATTCGGCTGGGGGCTCCCCTCCCCACAGGGGTGCTGGGCCTCAACCCTGGGTGCAGTTCCTGCTCCGCGCTGCTCTCCCTGGAGCCTGGCTGCTGGGGAGCCTGAGGGGCCTGAGGGAGGACCTGGGGGGCCCAGGGCGGCCTGGGGGATGTGGGGGGCCTGGGGGGCCTTGGGGACCTGTGTGGCTCCCCAGGACAAGAAAGGGTCTCTGCCAGCCCGCAGTGACCTCTGCCCTGCCACCACAGCTCACTGTGGGGAAACCGAGCGGACTGAGTGACCCCTGGAAGACTCCCGGAGCCCTGCCTGGGCTCCCCATGCCGTCTGCAGCAGGTGGCTCTGCTCTGCGACCCGCCACCCAACACCACAGCCGAGGGTGTGGCTCGGTGGCCCAGCGCCTGCCCAGCGCCGGAGACCATCCCACAAGAAAACCAAACCCACGGCCCGGGGACAGCCGGTGCTGAGCCTGGGGACCCAGGGGACGGCGGAGCACAGTGGGCTCGAGGACCCCGAGGACAGATGCCATGAGAGACCACGAGGGACGGTGGCCCCAGGAAGGGGGGGGTGCCGGGGGCACGGGGGCGGGACACTCACGCGGTCTCCTGCTCGTCCTCCTCCTGCTGCCGCCGCCGGCGCTCCTCCTCCGACAGGCGGTGCTGCCGCAGCATGGCCTCGAAGTCCACGTGCGCCTGGCGCTGGTTGAGGTCCTTCAGCTCCTGCAGGTTCTCCAGCACCTCCATCTCCAGCTTGGAGTCCTTGGTGCGGTTCTCCAGCACCTGCGGCACCCGGCGTCAAGGCCACGCCCGCCCGGCCTGGCCACCACCCTGGGCGCCCCTCCACGCAGGAGGTCCCCTCAGGTCCATGGGAACCCCGAGGTTCGGGGAGTGACCGCCAAAGCCGGCCCCAGAGAAGCCGGGTCCAGCCTGGCACCTTCCTTGAGGGCCGTGGGTACAGGACAACCGGCACCTGCTCCAGGGTCCGGGCCGAGGTTCCCAACCTCTCCAAAGCAGCCAGGCTCAGGGACTGGGCCACCCAGGGGACTTGGCGGCCAGCACAACCGGCGGGGGACGCTGCCTGGGTGCTGCTGGCCGTGTGGCCCGCCAGGCCTGCCCTGTGGAACTGCACCCGGGTGGCCGTAAAGAACACCCACACGTTTCCCCTGGGTCCTCCCCGGAGCAGGGGCAGAACAGCCTTACGCACGAGGACCCAGAGGCCCAGAGCGCACACATGGCTTCCCAAGGTCCCAGAGCGGGAGTTCCGGTCGTTACAGCCCTGGCCTGAGTGGCCTGACGGGCTCCGGGAAGCACCTGTCCTCTGCGGACCAGCTCCTGCCCCCTCTTCTCTCCTGCTGCGTAACTTGGGGCTCCGGCAGCACTGCCTCCTGGCCTCCTGGCTGGGGGTCAGGAGTGCCCTGGTCATCTCGCGGGCCTCCCTGGCTGCCCACAGGCTGCAGGCCCAGCCCCACTGCAGGGACTCCTCCAGGATGAAGGCCCGGGGCCCCTTCCTCTTCTGGCTTTCCTGGCTCCCAGAGGCCACCTGCTTGCTTTCCCCCCTGGTGACCTCCGTGCTGCTCCGAGTTGTCTTGTCTAGACTCCATTAGAGGGGCGGGTGGCAGACCAAGTCCCCCTGGAGAGCCCCTGGGCGAGGACAGCTGTGCACAGTGACAGGCCCCAGGCCGAGGGAGGAGGCTCCTTCCCCACCACAGCCCAGGCCCCATGCGCAGGGCGTGGATCAGCAGGTGGCTCCGTCCACCACCCCGGCCCCGCCCCCGCGCAGCGCACCCACCTTCATGGGGTTGTTCAGCTCCTCGTCCTCCCTCTCCTTCTGCACCCGCTTCTCCTCCTCCTCCAGGAGTTTCTCCGCCTGGAAGTTCCGCGTGGCCCCGTGCTCCATGGTGTAGTCGGTGTTTTCAGGGTCTGTCTGGGAGGAGCAGGCAGGAGTCGGCGGCAGCCTGGGTGCCAGGGCACCAGGCGGGCAGACCAGGCTGCTCCCTGCTCACGGGCTTAACTCTTCCCCATCTGCTGCGCCCTCCCCTGACTCCGGCAAAGGCAAGGCCCTACTGAGGTGGATGGTACAAGGCGCCCATCCTCTGGAGGGGCGCAGCATGTTTCTGGGAACGGGCTGGTTTGTTTTTGTGTTCCCGTTGATAAGTATAGTTGCGACTTCTCATATGACCATTAAGGATGAAGGAAAAAATGTGACTTTCCCAATTAATGCAACTACTTCTAGAGAATAGATCTGTTTGCTCTAAACGCAGGGATTCAGCTGTGGAACGTAAACTATTAACTGTAAACTGGCTGGGCAGGTGGCGGCGGGCGACGGCGGGACTTTTCAGGAAGGCAGTGCTGTGTGGATTCTGTTCTTAGTCCACGTCCACATGGGCGTCAGTATAAAGGGTTAAGACAGGTGTCTTGTTATAAAGGGTTGAGGCCACAGTCTGTTGGTCTTTGAAAAACACATGCGTGTTTATATTCATGACCTTCAGAATTCAGGTTAAAACCCATTTTTCTCTTTTTTAGTACCAGGGATTGACCCAGGGGTGCTTGACCACTGAGCCACATCCCCAGCCCTTTTTATTTTTGATTTTGAGATAGGGTCTTGCTAAGTCGCTCAGGACAGTGGAAGAACAGGAGTCCTCCTGAGTTGCTAAGTGCACCACTGTGCCTGGCTTAAAATGTATAATTTTTAAAAAAATATTTATTTTTTAGTTGTAGTTGGACACAACACCTTTATTTCACTTATTTATTTTTATGTGGTGCTGAGGATCGAACCCAGGGTCTCGCACATGCGAGGTGAGTGCTCTACCGCTGAGCCACAACCCCAGCCCCAAAACGTATAATTTCTAAAAATGTACTTTTTGTTCATTTAAGTAAAAAAAAAAAAAATAATTGCAAAAAAACAAAGCTTACAGCAGAAACACAAACAAACAAGAACAACAAAAAGAAACCACTGCCAAACCCTCAGACACTGCAGAGTATGGAAAACAGTGTCCAAGAGTGCCCCTCGGGGCTGGGGACACAGCTCAGTGGTGGAGCGCTCGTCTCGCATGCCCAAGGCCCTGGGTTCAATCCCCAACACCACAAAAAGTTCTCCTCATCCTGTCCCCAAATCCTTAAGGTGATGACCAAAAGCAAAGTGTGTCTCTGCGGCCTGTGGAGGCCCCTCAGGTCCCCGATTCCACCTGGGCTGCCTCAGCTGCTCCGCGGTCCCCTCCCCAGGCCCTCCTGCTTCTGGGATGAACTGTAAAGGGGTTTCCCTGGGGGGGGGGAGCAGGTGCGGTGGCCGGCCCTACCTTGAAAGTGATCTCGGCCAGGCAGCGCGTGCACTTGATGTAGAACCTGAAGATGGGCAGGCCCAGGTAGACCTCGTTCTGCACCGTCTCCTTGCGAGCATTGAACTTCTTGCCCTTGTAGATGTACTCTCCGCACGTCTTACACCTGGGAGCATGGGGACTCGCACTGCGGCAGACTGCCAGCCCCCCCCTTGTGTGTGTGTGTGTGTGTGTGTGTGCAGCGAGCGCTTCAGAGGCGGGGCTCCCTCCCTCCGAGGCCCGGCCCCCCTGCCGCTCTCCTCGCCCCTGTAGCTGGACCTCTGACCTCCTTGGGGAGCACCCAGCCTGGGGAGGTCAGCCTGCCCGACCTTCCTGGAACAAGCCTGTGCTCAAAGACATCCAGGTCGCCAGGCAGAGGCTGACAGAGCTCCTGCCACCCTTCCACTACGGCCCTGGGTTCCCAGCCCCAGCACCCCCGCCTCCTTTTCTTCCTACAAGCACCTCCGTCTTGGTCCTACCTCAGGGCCTTTGCTTGCAGTTCCCACACCTGTGACACCTTCTTCCTCAGCCCTCAATTCCACTGGTGCTTCTTTTGACATTTCTCTGCTGACCCCAGTTAAGAGGCCCTCCCTCTCCTGCCTGATGAGCACGTCCACATGCGCCCTGTGCGCATCCACCCGATGACCTATCACCTCCACTTCCCGCAGACTGTGGGTCCCAGGGTTGTCCCCGGCACCTGTGTACACACTGGCGCTGACAAATGGGGCCTGATAAAGACTGCTGAAGGAGGGAGTGAGGGAACAGAGACAGAAAACGATCCAGTCCCTGACACGTGAAGACATTCTCCATCCCAGTGCCCCAAGGTGTCCTGACAGGTGTCCGGGATTCCAGGTACGCTGGAATGTGAACACTGTGCGACCCAGAGTTAACTAAATTTAGTAATTTGAAAGGGGGAGAAAGGGCAAGATCCGGGTGCTGTGGGAGGGTGATGGCTGAGCTGGTGGGTCACGGTGGGGTGAGGCCAGCCCACGACAGCTTCAGACAGACTGTGGCTCCTGCAAAGGCCCTGAGGCAGCAAAGGCCTGACTGATGGGGCCGCTGAGCTGAAGGTGCAGCCCTCTGTGTCTTCACACCTGCACTAAGGGTGGACATGGCGGATTCCGCTGGGGCTCTAAGCGGTCAGGGAGTTGAACCTCGAAAGGGCAGGGCAGGGAGGCGCTGAGAGGCTGCGGGCTCACTGGGTTGATGTCTAAGCCTGGGCTGGGGACCTGGGCTGCACCCGGGGACGGGCCAGCTCTGTGGAGGTGGTCACCCTATCCATCTTCTGTGAATGGGGTGGCCCCGCAGGACACTCACCTCATGTTGAACGGGGCCATCAACCGCACTACGTACTGCCGGTCCTTGGGGAGCTTGAGTTTGGGGATCTTTGACGGGTCGAAGTCTGGAGGGTAGTATTTCTGTGGAGAGGAAGGAAGTGTCTTTCAGACATGGAGGCAGGCCATGGGCAGAGGTAAGGGGCCTGGGAACCTCGTCAGGGCAAGAGCATCCCAGGGCTGGGGACTGGAGGGCGTCCTCCCCGGAGGGCATCCCTCACTGCCGAGGTTTATCACACCAAAGGATTCCAAGAACCATCAGCCCACGTCCTGGAGGGGAGGTCAGGTGGGTGGTGCAGACAAGTTTCCAGAACCTTCTTCAAGCAGTCACAAGATGCATGGAATACCACGATGAGTTGGGACAATATGCACAAAATGAGTCTACCAGGGAATCTCCCAGACCCACGGCTGCCCCTTCTGCCCAGCGTGTGCCAAGATTCCAGGCTCCCACAAAAGCACCGGGGTTCAGCATCAACCACATTGTTGGCACAAACAGCACAGGTACCGAGAGCCACTGTCATCAGGGAACCATCCCGAAATTCAAGCTCCCAGACACCAGCCAAGAAAAAACTGGCAAGCAGCCTCTTCTTTCTTTTTGCCTCTTCTTTCTTTTCTGGTTTCCCCCCTTTCTGCAGTGTGGGGAACGGCTCCCAGGGCCTCACACATGCTAGGCAAGACCTCTACCACTGAGGTGCACACTCCCTCCCCTCGACTTTTTATTTTGACAAGATCTTACTGAGTTGCCCAGGCTGCCCTCTAACTTGCCTTCCTCCTGCCTCAGCCTCCCAAGTTGCTGGGATCATAGGCGTGCACCACTGAACATAGCTGAAAGCAAACTTTAAAGACAGCAGCCTCATGCCTGCCCTTGTAACTGCTTTCTGCACAGGAATGGAGCTGAGAAATAGGATAGCCAGTTTGGGTTACAAAAATAACTCCACTGCACTATCAGAAAATAAGGCGCTTCCTGTGAGCACCTAGTGAACCTCAAGAACCACAGAGTGCCCTGTCTCCCTCACCTCGAGGAACCCTAGCAAAGATTCTACCAGAGAGCAAAATGTGCCTATTTTACAGAGGAGGAAACTGAACCTTCCTTGCTTCATCTACTCAGAAATCAGATATTGTTGACATAACTCTGGAGAAAACTGGTGTCTTGAAGTGTAGGTACATGGACTAACAGACTTCTAATGTCCCCTCAACAGATAGGGGGGAACTGAGGACCTGGGGATAGTCCCCCACTTGCAGAGCCAATGTGGCAAAGCCTAACCCTTCCAAGGAACAGGATTGGCTAGAGCCACCAAGAGGGGCAGGGCTCTCGCCGAACGTGGTGGTGCAGAACAGTCTCCTCCCGCGGAAATCCCAGTCTAGCGAGGGGATTGGATGATGATTGCAAGCTCCGCCCCCAGAAGGCGAGGCTTCGCGAACGCCCACCACCCAAGGACGGCGATTGGGAGGGGTTTCGGAAGCCCCTCCCCGCGGAAGGCCGTTGAAGGGGGCGAAAAAGTTCCAAAAGGAAATTACAGGAAGTCCACCTCCCCCGGAGTCCCCCGGTGTCCCGCGCCAGATGGAAAGCCCTGGTTGCCGAATACTTACGTTTAAAACTTTGCGCTCCGACATCTTTGCCGCCTTCTCGTCTCGCTAGTTCCAGACAAGGGGTTAGATTCGTTATTTATGGAGCTTCTCTGATTATGCTTGCACTTCCGCTTACGTCACTTCCTTCGGCTTCTATTACTGACGGCAACCTACACAGCTTGCCTTTCTCATTGGCTCTGACTGCAGCCTATCAAGCTTCGAGTCCTCCTATCTTCCCTCCGGAGTTCCAACTTCGGTGGCGCGAAATAAAGGTTCTGGGGTTGGTGTAGGTCTGAGAAGTTGGAGGAGGTGCTGCGCCCTCCGGACGTCGGCAGCTGCTCTGCGGTTCTGTCCCGGCGCGGCGTGGCGGGCCGGGGACGCCGCCGTTCACTCTTTGACTCGGCAAAGTGTGTAGCGTGTGTTCGGCGCCCCCGGCCGGGCGCCGGGCTCCGGCCGCGGCGCTCGTGCGGGGCCCGGTGGCTCCGCGTTCTGTGCGCTCCACGCCCGCGGCCCCCGCCCTGCGGACCCGGGTTCGGTCCCGGGGGAGTCGAGACGCGCAGGAGCAGGGTCGGCGCGGTTCTGGCCGCGGCGGGTCCATGCGAGGGCCCTCTGCGGCGGCCCCGGGTTTGGCCTCCGGGCCCTGTTCGCCGTGAGTCGCCGCCCGCCGCGGCGTGGACCGAGACCCCGCCACCGACCGCTGCCTGGCGCGGGGGAGCGACCCAGGGCGACGTTGAAGCGTGGGAGGAGCGGCCTGCGTGGCCTTGGCGAGTGACCACTTGCTGCTGGTGGTGGAGCCGCGCAGGCGACCTCTTGGTCGACGGGCCGGCGTGGAGGGGCAGGGCTGGTGCCCTCGGAGAGGCCGTGTGCCCGAATGCCCCCCCCCCCCACCCCGTTCCCGCTGCCACCGTGGCCTCTGCCTTAGAAGGGCCTTTGTGCAGCCACGTAATTCAGGGTAACTCCCCTTAATCTTCATTAATTTTTAAAAGATGTTTTTAGTTGTCAATGGACCTTAATTTTATTTACTTATATGTGGTGCTGAGAATCGGATCCAGGACCTCTCACCTGCCAGGCAAGCGCTCTGCCACCGAGCCACCGCCCAGCCCCTAAATGTCATCGACTTAATGAAAGATCTTTCATCTTAACCACACTTTTGAGTCCACGGCTGGTGTCAACCCAGAAGAACCAAAAGCACTTTCAAGTCCAAGGCTTTCTTGGTTGTGGCAGGGACCGTGTTCACAGGTCCAGAGATGAGGGCTAGGTGTCTGGAGCTCTACTCTGCCTGCCCGGGACTCGGCCTCCCCCGGTGGCACCAGGAGACCAAGACCCCGCCGCTTGGTGGCCAGGGTGTGAGGGGGAGGCTTTTAAGTTGAGATCCCGCGGAGGTCCATTGAAAATCCCATGCCCTTTCTCTGACCTTCAGGGCCTGGCTCCCTGTAGGCTCCTCAGGTTTACCCTTCCCTGGTGACTCCTGCTTCTGGGCAGCCTTAGGAGGGGAGTGGAACAAGCCCTGAACCACACGGATTCTGCCGAAGCATTCCAGGCACAAGTCTGCCCCCCACCCCTTGATGTCCCCAGGCCCTGGTCTGTGTCCAGAGCTGGCCCCCTGGGCAGGGAGACTTGCTGTGTCTGTGCCCTTCTGCATTTTTCTCATCTCGGGTTCATCTCAAGGGCAGGGCCTGGGGCTGAGTCCTCTCTGGTTCTTACCTGAGTGAACGGAGGTGCTGAGATCTGGTGTGTGAGATGGATGGAGGCCTCCCCTCAGCAGTGGGTTGGGCATCCAGGGAGGGGGCTGAGCAGGGCAGAGTGTAGCCCTCAGCTCTCACCTCAAGCTCCCCTGCCTTTGCACCTCCGCCCTGGTATGACACAGAGGTGGCCCTCGCTGGGGGCCAGAGCCAGCCATGCCTACAGGCTTCCGGGCAGCCTCTATTCATTCTGCATAGGCGCCCAGCTCTGCCCCCGCCTGGGGGGTTCTGTTCTCTGAACACAGAATGGACGGAGACGGGCTTCTGCCAACAATTCTTCTAATTAAATTATCTAATAAAAATATGTGAGGTTCACAGTTCACAGAGCCCCCCGCACTGTGGTGGGGAGAGGGCATGTCCCTGTTTCTCTGTGGGAAATGGAGGCTCAGGCAGGCAGTTACTCATCAAGGTCACCCTCTTCGGGCTGCAGTGGAGCCAGAGGTGTGCTCAGGCCAGGGGGATCCCATCCACCCTCTGGACAGTGGCAGGGAGGAGGTGTCCAAGGACCCAGTCCCTGTGGAGCCCCAGGAGGCTGCTACATGCCCAGGGTCATGGGGGGGGGCAGCAGGGAGACTCCAGTCGCTCAGCTCCCCGTAGTCCGTGACGTCCTGGGCTGCCACCTGGATGCAGTACCTGGCCTGGGGCCGCACAGCTCTGAGGGTGAAGCTAGTGGCTTCGATGGGCCCCACCTGTGAGCAGAGAGGGTCGGTGGGAGGTGGGTGGGGCCTGTGCACAGAGCCCTCCTGCAGCTGCCAGCCCTGCCCCAGGACGCTGGTCCCCATGGCCTGTCCCTCACCACGCCCTGTGTGGCCCTGGTATGTTTGGGGCCTGGTTTGTGTGTGAAGTCTGTCCCCACTGTGGGGGTCTGATGCTAAGAGGTGAGGCTTTGGAAAGGGATCAGGATTGGAGGAGGTCCTCAGGGGAGCCCCGTGGTGTATCCCTGTGGTGCTGGTGCGTCCCTGGTGACTAAGAAGAGCCAGAGGCCAGAGGAGACAAGGGCTCCCTGGCTCTGGCCACATGATGCCCTGCTGGAGCATACGCCACCCCCAGGGCAGGCCTTCCTCCTTGGGCCGCCACAGGCCTCCCTTCTCTCCCTGCAGCCTCGGGTGCTTGTCAGTGCAACAGTCCAGCTTGTTCTGTTCTCACCGGCCCCTCCGTCCTCTCTGGGACCTAGAGCTGGGCCGCAGCAGTCCCCTGTGGACCCCGCGGGCCCTGTGCATGATGCAGCCATGAGTGCCCCCGTGCTGGGACCCCATCCCAACAGTCATCCTCCCTGGGCGCTGCCAGGGCTCCAGGTGCAGATGCCCACACTGGGTGCCCCTCATCTGCACGTGGACATGGGCTGTCCCGCCTTTGGCTGTGCGTGTCACTGCTGTGACCTTGGGCACCTTCCCACTTGTTGAGTCCCTGCTTTTGGTTCTGAGTTGACACCAGCCGTGGACTTGCTGGACAGCTCCACTTACAGCCTAGTGGCCCCAAGCTGAGTGCCAGGGCCCAGGTGCCCCCAGCCTCCCGTGCCCCCCTGGTCCTCACCTGGCGGAAGCGGGAGGCTCCCTGACGCCTGTATCGGATCCAGTACTTAAGAGAGAAGACCTCGGGGAAGGGCCAGGACCGAGGGGGCTCCCAGCGCACCTGCAGCTGCCGCCCAGGGAGGGGGCTCAGGCGCACGGCCTCCGGGGGGTCCGGTTTGACTGTGGAGCAGCAGGAGGGAGGGTCAGGACGCGGCTCCATTCAGTCATTCACCCACCCAACAATGTTCCCTGAGCGCCCACCATCGTGCCAGACAGAGGACGCAGTGGAGACCCACACTGGCCGCTGCTGGGCCCTGGAGCTCACGACGTCTGGAGGAGGGGAAACAGGTGCAGGTTGCGTGGGGCAGGACGGGAGTCGCTGTGTTTCTGTGTGAGTCACAGATCCTGCACTCTCCACTGAGGAGGAGGACTCTGGCGTCCTGGCTGTCACCAAGTTATGCAGCCCCCCAGCCCTGCACCACGGGGCCGTGTCCTGTCCCTGGACTCCCCTGTCCTGCACCTTCCCTTCCTCTGGAGCCATACTGGCCTGTGTGACTGTCACTGAGCACGAGGTCCTCAGGTCCATCCACACGGCAGGGCCCTTCTCCTTCCTCTGCCCTGGCCAAGGACACTCTGGTGTGGATGGACCACTGTGCATCTGTCACCTGCAGGTGGCAGCTGGGCTGTTCCGCCTTGTCTCTGTGCCGTGGGCATTGATGGGGACCTTCCTGTGGCTGTGTTTCCACTTGCCCTGACACCCAAGAGTGGACTTGTGGGGTCTTGGGGTGGCTCCTGGTTGGACTCTGCCAGACTGTTTTACTAAACTCCACCAATTTCTAATATTAAGGGTTGAAAACATTTTTGCTTGATACGGGGACCTGCTGTGTTGCTGGACTGGCCTGAAAGTTGTGATCTGCCTGCCTCATCCTCCCCAATCACTGGAATGATGGCATGTGCCGCCTACAGTTTGTACATTTTTACCAACATACTTGAGAGGCTTCACTTGGGGTGACATCTGAGCAGAGACCTGAGGGAAGTGAAAGGAGTGGGGACAGAGAACATCTGGGGGAAGGTGCTCCAGGCACAGAAAGGCCCTGAGGCAGGTCAAGACTGGGGGGTGAGGAGCCTGGGTACCTGGAGCAGAGGGGAGGGAAGAGGGGAGGAGGGAGGCAGGGAGTGGACGGGCCCTGAGGGTCGCAGGGAGGACTTCGGCTTTGACCCGAGGGAGGTGGGAGCCCCGCAGGGCTCTGGGTGAGGAACCAGAGGCCGACGCAGGTGTTCAGGGCGCCCCCTGGTGGCTGCTGCGGGGATGACGGGCCATGGGGGCGAGGGTAGATCCAGGGGCCTGTTGGCGGGGGGGGAGGCAGGAGGGCGCCCCCGGCCCCGCCCGCACTTACTGACGTGCTCCGCCACGAAGGGCGCGAAGCCGCTGCTGGCGCCCCCGGGGTGCACGGCCGTGACGTTGAGCACGTAGGGCGACAGGGAGAACAGCTGGACGTCGGGGATGGTGCAGCCGGTGGCCTCGGGGGTCGGCTGGAGGCAGGGCCGGCTCTGCCCCTGGGCGGCCACACCGAGCCTGGACGCGGGCGGCAGCAGGTCTCAGCGTTTTCCCGGCCTCCCACCCCAGGACCCCAACGAGGGGGAGCAGGGCAGCCCTGGTCGGGTCCCGCCCTCGCTGGCTGTGTGACCCGGTGTCACAGCGCAGGGGGACCCAGAGTGTCTAACACAGCCCCGGGAGGCACCAGGGTGCTGGGTTCTAAAGAGTCCAGCGTGTGAATCCCGACATCGGGCAGGTCAGCGGGCTCCCAGCCCAGGGACCCGGAGGTTCGCAGAGCCTTCAGATTCGGGGACCCAGGATGTGGCTGCTGGAACCTTGAGCTGGCTCCGCGCCGGGGCTCCTGCAGCATCGGGCCAGGGAGGGAGCTGAACCCGCCGCCTCACTCGGGCTGGGCAAGCACCAGCCTCGGAGCCACACCCACCCCTTTTTATTTTGAGACAGGGTCGCCCTGAGTTGCCTAGGCTGGCTTTGAACTTGTGAACCTCCCCCTCAGCCTCCCGGATAACTGGGATGACGGGCGTGTGCCACTCTGCCTGGCTGTTTATATTGGTTTTACGCAGCGTCTAGAAGGTTCCAAGTGCACGGTGGCCTGTGGTGTGCGCTGTGGGCCCTCCTATGGTTTCTACTGGATGGGGCTGCGCTGGAATTCCAAAGGCTGGGATGTGAGGGTCTCCAAGGGCTCTCACAGCCAAAGGCTGGCCCCTCCCCAAGTCCTCTGTCCCCTAGAGGTCCCTTCTAGTCCCTCTGACCTGTATGTGGCAATGAAGGTTGTGGCTGTGGTGTAGTTGGGAGCTGGTGGCAGGGTCCAGGAGCAGTCCACGGCCACCGGGTACCTAGAGGCACGGCACTGCACCCGAGGCTGGCTTGAAGACACTGGGGCCACCAGAGGAAGAGAGGAGGGTGAGCTTCCTGTACACCAGAGTGGTCACAGCCCTGGGCTCACGCACCATATCCCCAGCCACACCGGGCACACAGTAGGTGCCCCATGAAGGAATGTGGAGAATGGGTACAGGGGTGACGGGTACCTGCCCCATCAGCCGCCCCACACACCGACGCAAGGCGGGCCCACCAGCCTGTTTGCAGATGGGGAGGCTGAGGGTGAAGGACGGGAGGCTCCCTGTCCACATGTGGGCGCGCTGCTCGGAGTGGACGCAGGCAGTTCCACTTCTACCTATGGTGGCCCCTTAGTGTGTGCACAGGATGGTACCGGGGCCCAAGATGCCCCTGGTAGGAAGTATCCGACCTGCCCTGTCCTGCAGACCTCAAGCCATCTCCAGGTGACTCAGGAGACCCACCCTGTCACCGTCACATGGCGGTGGCTGTGCTCTTTAGGGGAAGGTGGGCGTGCCCAGGACAGCCACAACTCTCTTCCTCATGTTTTTGATCTGCGGTGGTTGTAACCCGTGGGTGTGGGACGCGAGGACAGGGACACGGACTATCGAAGCTGCAGGCTGTGGCCGCCCCTTCCTGGCTGGCACCTGGGGATGGGTTTGACCCCTGGCTTTCTGTTTCGCTGTCCGTTCACTGTGAGGGTGACCCTGCCCCACAGCAGGCGTGTGGCCAGCCTGCGAGTGCCCAGCCTGCTCCGAGAGCCAAGGCTGAGGCGCAGCCCCTGCCCGCCCGACCCCCGGGGCCCTGCGTACCTGCCCTTCCCCCGCAGGACGAGCCCCCTGCCCAGAGGGCCAGGGCCAGGGCCAGCAGGAGGCTCAGGGTCATGGCTGCGATGACTGCGCTCTCAGGGTCTGGCGAGGGGACTGCTGAGCTTGGCTAAAGGCAGGGCACTGGGGACCCGTGGGGAAAGCCCCACCCGCCACCGAGCCTCCCTCCCGGGCTGACTCACTGGCCGGTTTGGGGGCCAGTGGAGAGATGAGCAAGGGCTGCGGAGTCCCCAGCCCCCCCACTGGCCACCGAGGGTGCAGGCTGCAGAGAGCCTGGGGGTGGGGGCAGGGAAGGGGGACCGCAAAAGGGAGAAGTGACCCGGTGGCCTTTCCCAGCACAGCGGGCTGGGCTCCGGCCCTCCTTCCCTTCCTTCCGGCTGCAGCAGGAAGCAGGGTGGGGGGGTCCCCGGGGAGGAGGACGAAGACACCCAGAAAGCAGACAGACAGACAGTTGTGGAGAGTGAGAGGTGGACAGGAAGAGGCTGAGCGGAGCGGAGATGGAGAGAGACCCGAGAGAAGGACTCAGGATGGAGACTGAGGGACAGACGGGGAGATGGAGAAGTGACAGAGAGGGCCAGGGGGAGGAGAGGTGCAGGGGGATGAGACAGAGCTGCAGGGCACATGTGCTCCCCTCAGAGCCGGTGGCCCACTCCCCGGGCCAGGGATGGCCCCCCAGCCACAGCAACCCAGGAGGCCAGGCACTGGAGAACAGCACCCCCACATTCTCCATGCTGCTGGGGTGTCCAGGGTCAGCTGAGATCATCCTGTACTGGTGCCTGCCCAGGTCACCCAAGGAAACCCCCAGGACAGGCTGGACAGCACCAGGAAATTCCCAGTCACACCCCTGCCTCCTCCCCCTTAGCTAAAAAGTGCCAAGAGCCCTCGGGGATTTCAGGGGATTTGCCAGAGGGACAGGGACAGGCTGGGGTCAGCTCCCCACCCACCCCTGAAAGTGAGATTTGTGAAGAAATGTGGCCAGGTGCGGTGACGCACACCTGTCATCCCAGCAGCTCAGGAGCCTGCAGCCGGAAGATGGCCACTTGAGGCCAGGCTGGGCAATGCAGTGAGACCCTGTCTCCAAATGAAAAGGGCAGGGGTGGCGCTCAGTGGTAGAGCTCTTGTGTAGCATGGGCCAGGCCCTGGGCTCAGTCCCAGTACAGGAAAAATAGAAGAAACTCCGAGTCTGGAGGTGTGCTCAGGGGACAAGAAAGAAAGAAAAGTGCAGTCCTTCACATTTAGGTCTTTGTTCATTGTTGGGTTTTATTCCTTTTTTGGGGGGCGGGGGGAGTGGAGGAGGTACCAGGGGCCCTCGACCCCTGGGCTAAATCCCCAGCCCTATTTTGCATTTTATTTAGAGACAGGGTCTCAGTGAGTTGCTTAGAGCCTTGCTAAGTTGCTGAGGCTGCCTTTGAACTCGCGATCCTCCTGCCTCAGCCTCCCAAGCCACTGGGGTTACAGGTGTGCACCTCCCTGCCCGGTTTCTTCAATTTTTTATTTTTTGTACTGGGGATTGAACCCAGAGGTGTGTTATCTCTGAGCCACATCCCTGGCCCTATTTTTTTAAATATTTATTTATTTTTCAGGTGTAGATGGACACAACACAATGCCTTTATTTTTATGTGGTGCTGAGGATCGAACCCGGTTCCCGCCTGTGCTTGGCGAGCGTCTACTGCTGAGCCACGATCCCAGCCCCCCCCAGCCCTATTTTTTATTCAGAGACAGGGTCTCACTGAGTAGCTGAGGCTGGCCAGGACCTGCGATCCTCCTGCCTCAGCCTCCCGAGCCGCTGGATTTTCAGGTGTGGCTTTCCAGGGCTGAGTGGAACCCGGGGCCTTGCCTGCTGGACAAGTCCCGGCCAGCGAGCTGCACCGCAGCCGACTTTTCTGCACCCATTCTCATTTTAAAACATATTGCTGTGGTGGTTTTACCCCCATGGCTGAGTTTGGGCGGGGCTCCTGTCCTGGGCCGCCCCTCCCTGCCCTGCCGCAGGCGCCCAGCAGGACCAGTCAGTCAGTCAGTCAGGCCACGTGTGCATTTGTCTGTGCAGAGATCTTTTATTCCTGGATTGGTGTCGTCGGGTCGGGACCTGGGCAGGACATACGCAGCTGCCCCGTGGGGAGGGCAGGCACACCTGACCAACCACAGTGTGCGGGGACAGCTGCAGAGATGGGGCCACTTAGGGGACCCAGGCTGGTGTCCACGTGTCCAATCCCAGCCGCCTGTGGGGCAGCGGCTGGCCGGGGGCCTGGGGTTCTGAGCCGGGCTGCGCAGCCCCCTGCTGGCCTCAGCGGCCCTGGGCCTGGAGCCTTTGCATCTGCAAGATCTGACTGAGAATCCGCTGCACGTCCTCGTCCATCTGGCCCTGGAAGCCGTGGGGGGCAGAGAGAGACCCTGGGGCCACCTGCCCAGCCTCTGTGTTCCCACACACCCCCAGAAGGAAAGTGGAGGCCAGAGGGCAGCAGAGGCCCGACCAGAGCCGGGGTGTGGGGGGGGGGTGGCGGAGATGCAGCTGGAGCGGTGACTCACCTGGATGGCGTACAGGAGGTGGCTCCTATACAGCGCCACCACAGCACAGTGGTCACGGGCAGCCTCCTGTGGGCACGGGGCAAGTGCTCACAGGGGCAGCCCCCAGGCACCTCCCGCCTGCTTCACCGAGTCTGTTGCTCGCCCCAGGGTGGCCCCGACGGCTGGACCCTGGGAATTCCTGCCCAGGCACCTGCCCTCCTGCCCCGGGGCCGCCCAGGACTGTGCAGTGCACCTGCGCAGCCCGCCCCTGGCCAGCGCCATCCTCACCTCCATCTGCCGCTGCAGGGCCTTCACCTGGCCTCGGAGGGCCTCCACCTCCACCTCCACCCGGGGCGCGGCTGGGGCGGCCGGCTGCTCCTTCAGGGCCTCCTTAAGGCTGAAGACTTCCTTGGACAGCTCTGTGATCTGGGGGTGGGGTGTCGTCAGCCGGCTTCCCCAGGCCCGCACCCCACAGAACAGACCACACTTTACACGTGGGGGGGAAGGCCCAAATGACGTGTTTTGTGACATGAAGATTCCATCAGATTCACATTTGAGATTTGTGAACGGCTTCATCTGCACACGACCGAGCCCACCAGTCGGGCTGTGTCCCCTGGACTGCACCTGAGGGCAGAGGGCGTGGCCACTGCCGGCTCGGCCCTAGGGGTCAGAGGACATTTGTACTTTCTGGCCCTTTATAGGAAAAGGTCCCCTCCCGGCTCTCTGGGGTCTCCGCTGGTGTCTCTGCAAGGGGCGGGTTGGCATACAGCAGAGTTCAAGGCCACCTGGCCCCGTCGGGCTGGAGTCCAGAGCCCTGGGCCGTGTCCCTGATGGTGCAGGGTGTTTTTTTGGACTGAGCACCTCTGAGCCACATCGCCAGCTGTTTTTATTTTTTATTTAAGACAGGGCCTAAGTTGCTTAGGGCCTCGCTAAGTTGCGAGGCTGGCCTTGAACTCGCCATCCTCCTGCCGCTGCCTGCTGAGTGGCAGAGATGACAGGCGTCATCAAGAAGGGTAGGCTCCGCTGGCGTTGTGGCTCAGCGGTAGAGCGCTGGCCTCGCAGGAGTGAGACCCTGGGTTCAATCCTCAGCACCACATAAAAATAAATAAACAAAACAAAGGTATTGTAACCATGTATAACTAAAAAAACTATTCAAAAAAAAGAAGGGCAGGCTCTACTCTTCCTGAGGGGGAAGGTGACCACCCCAACCCTGTTTCTTCACCTGTGAGATGGGAGAACCGCGCTCTTAAGCGACTGTGCTTCTGCACTAAGGTTAAGATGAAACCGTGCCTGGCCCGCGGTGCACGCGCTAGACGCCAGGCCTTAGGATCACCCCAGACCAGACATTTTCCACCAGGGCCATCCTGCCCGAGGGAACATGGGCCATATCTGGGAACATGTGTGATTGTCACAGCTGCAGAGCTGCTGGCCTGGAGTGGGCGGAGGCCAGGGACGCTGCTGAGCACCCTGCAGGGCCTGGACGACGGAATGACAGCCCCAGTATCCCCTGGAGCAGACCCCACTGTACATAGACCACAATGCCAACTGCAATTTTATGGTCCTGGGCATTGACCTGGGGGGCTCTACCACTGAGTGACACCCCCAGGTCTTTTTTGTTTTTTAATACAGGGTCTTGCTAAGCTGTCCAGGCTGCTTTGAGCTGGCGGTCCTCCTGCCTCAGCCTCCAGAGTAGACGGAATTATAGATGTGACCTCCACTCCTGGCCCAATTGCAATTTCCTCATTTTACAGACAAAGCGACTTCTGCTCAGAGAGGTAAAGTGACTTGTCCAGGGTTACACAGTGATTCAGGGACAGGTATATGGTAAGCACCCCAGGATATGGGGGTCTCATGTATGACACATGTCATACATGGCACATGTATGACTGAGCCCCACTTCAGTTTTTGGAGGCTCAGTTTGTTCACCAGGAAAATGGAGTTAAAAGTGGTCTCTGGCTTTCAGGGTTAGAGGTAGAGGAAAAATGGTACTGTGAGGAAGAGGGCCAGTCCAACACCCGGCAGGCACTGTTGTCAGTATTACTGGGGTTGTTTTAAGAACAAAACTTAAAAACTTGGGTTCACACCCTGGCTGAACCATTGCCTGGCTTTGTGACTTTGAGCAAGTGGCTTCACTTCTCTGTGCCTAAGTTTCCTCAATGGGGAGATTTACCTTGCAGATCTTTTTTTTTTATATATTTATTTTTTAGTTATCGGCGGATACAACATCTTTGTTTTTTTGTATGTGGTGCTGAGGATCGAACCCGGGCTGCCCGCATGCCAGGCGAGCGCGCTACCACTTGAGCCACATCCCCAGCCCTACCTTGCAGATCTTATGAGCACTTGGCAGGAGGACAAACTGCAGGGCCTAGGGCCTGGCCGGCCTCAGCCCTCGGTAAACACTCTGCAGCCTGGTGGCCGTGGCTGAGCCCCCTCCTCTGCCTGATCCCCATCTGCATGATGGGCTGGTTCCCCCGCTCCGCTGGGGACCATCCTCTGCTGAGTGGGGTCCATGGAGCACGGGACGGATCACCCACCTTCTTGTCCTTCTCCTTGGCCTTGTCCAGGGCCTCCTGGGCGCGGCTCTGGGCCTCGCGAGCCCTCTCGGCTTCGGTCCGTAGGCTCCGTAGCTGCTGCTCCGCGGTGGCCAGCTGGGCCTCGGCCGCGTGCCGCTCGCTCTTCATGAACAGCGCCTCCCGCTGCACCTGCGGCCCAAGCCCCTCATGACTCTCGGGCACTGGGACCCCAGGCTTCTTGGCCTGAGGACGCTCAAGTCCATGTTGACCCCAGCGGTGTGACCCACGTAAGTTCTGAATTCCTCTTGGCCCTGTGCATATTCAGATCCACCCCGCACCTCTGCTGTACTCGCTAGCTGTGTGTCCTGGGACAAGTGATTTCGCCTCTCTGTGCCATCTCCTCAGATACGAAACGAAGGGAATCATGCTAGCTGCCACCTCGCGGAGCTGTGGCGTTTGCCTAGGGGAGTGCCTGGCTCACCATGCTGAGTGGGAGTCAGAGTTGTCATTTTTTCATATTATCATGTTCTCTGTCGGTGGTGCAAGTTCGTAGACTTCTTACAAAAGGTAAGTGAAAGAGAATCGGAGGAAAAGCCGAAGACATGGAAAAGTGGATGCGTGCATTCACAGAAATAAAGATGGGGCAGCGTTCCCTTTGCAAAGTTCCTTCTTGGAAGGGCGGATTGGCTTTAGAAATTAGTTTCCCGGAGCCAGGTGTGGTGGCATGGGAGGCTGAGGCAGGAGGATGGCAAGCTGGAGGCCAGCCTCAGCAACTCAGCAAGATCCTGTCTCAAAATAAAATAAAAAGGACTGGGATGTGGCTCAGTGGTAGAGCACCCCTGGCTTCCATTCCCAGAACCAAAACATAAAAAATAAAGTAAAATAAAATAAAAACAAAGCTCCAGGGGAAATGGATTCTAACTGCATACTCCCATCAACACAGACTGGCTATATGTCAACAATGTTTAAAAACCAGACCTGCGGAAGTCACTCTAAAAATGAGTCACCGTGCAAAAGGTAAAATCTAGAAAATAAGCATGAAGGTGGGCATAAATCAGACTGTGGACTCCAGGAAGTCGACTGAGGATTTAAGGGGTTTGAAAGTGTGTGTCCTTGAAAACAGATATTCTGCTGTGGATCTTTGACACTTGTACCAGTTACAGTTCTTGCTAGAGTGGAGAATAAACCCACGTAGGGGCCGAGGCTGGGGCTCGGGGGCAGAGCACTTGCCTAGCATGTGGGAGTCCCTGGATTTGATTCTCAGCACTGTATATAAATAAGTGAATAAATAAAAGGTACATCAAAACTAAAAGAAATTTAAAAAAATAAGCCCATGTAATCCACACACAGTGACTAGGAACTACTACTACTGTTTCCATCACACAGATGAGCAAACAGAGGCACAGACAGGAAAATTCTTTCGTGATAACAGTCAAAGAATGCGGTTTCTTATTCAATATTTGTCAACACAGCTGCTTTTGTTGTTTAAGTAAAGAGATCAAGTCAAAGATCCACCCTCAGGACAAAAACCAAACCAAAACCCTGGATTAAAGCAAAACAAAACAAAATAAAAACCTCAGCTGGGTGCAGTGGTGCATGCCTATAATTGCAGCTGAGGCAGGAAGCTGCGGCAGGAGGCTCACAAGTTCAAGGCCAGCCTTAGCAACTTTGAGAGACCCTGCCTCAAAATAAAAACTGGGCTGGGGTTAAGGCTCAGGGGAAGAATGCTTGCCTGGCATATGTGAGGCCCTGGGTTCAATGCCCAGTCCTGGAAAAACAGATAGACAAAAAACAAGTCCATTGAGATCAAAAAGTCCTGCTCATAATATCTTCTTTCTAGAGTTTGGTCAAAGGGGTGAAAATTGTAAGAGCATTTTTAGGATACGGTAAAGCAGCCAGCTGGAAGAAACCACAGGGTCAACATGACCTCCAGAGACAATGGGCATTGGGAGAAAACATGGAGAAATCCGCTGCTTGCAAAAATCGTGGTCGTGGATCCCGACCTCACACCACGCACACGGGTTAAAAACCAAAGAGATGTCATCATCGTGAACTAAAAAGAGGTGCAAAGGAAATACAGAAGATGGCACAACCTCGGGACAGACGGGTTCTATAACCAGATCCCAAGACGTAGCTGCCATTTTTAAAAATGAGGTCAAAATGAGTTAAAAAGAGAGGAACCAGGTGAAACATCAGGGGCTCCGGGTGGCTGGGTCCCACGAGCCCCAGAAACCTCGACGGGGTCAATGGCTGTCAACAAGCTGTCGGGTGCAGGCCCCAGGCTGCAGGCCCCCAGGCCACGGGCGGTGCCGGGCGGGGCGCTGGCTCACCTGGAAGACCTCGGCGCTGGTCCTCTCGTGCCTGCGCTCCAGCTCCTCCAGCTGCCCCTGCAGCCGGGCCACCTCGGCCTGCAGCGCGCCCACCGTGCGTTCGTGCTCCGCGCGGGCCACGCCGCCCCCGCGCTCCCGCTCCAGCTCCGCCCGCAGCCGCGCGGCCTCCTTGCCGGCGGCCACCACCTCCTGCTCCAGGCCGGCGGCGCGGCCGCGCAGCTCCAGGGCCTCCTCCTGCAGCCGGCGGTGCTCGCAGGCGGGCACGGACGCCCGGCGGAGGGCCTCGGAGGCCTCGCGCAGCTCCGCCAGGCCCCGCCGGGCCTCCTCGCAGGCCGCGGCCAGCTCCGCGGCCCGGGCCTCGGCCGCGTCCCGCGCGTGGCCCAGCTCGGCGGCCGCTGCCCGCTGCTGCTCCCCGGCGGCCCTGGCCGCGGCCAGCTGCTCCCGCAGCACCTCCAGCTCCCGGCTCTGCTCCAGCCGCGCCTCCTCCCGTCGGGCCAGCTCCGCCCGCAGGCCCCGGGCCTCCTCCTCGGCCAGCAGCCGGCCGGCCCGCGCCTCGTCCAGCCAGGCCGAGGCCGCCTCCAGCTCCCGCAGGCGGCAGTCGCGGTCGCGAAGGTCCTCCCGGGCCTGCTCCAGGGCCGCCCGCAGCTGGCCGGTGTCGCCACCGCTGCCCGCACCGGCCCCGGCGCCCTCGGCCTCGCGCACCCGCGCCCGCAGCCGACCGGCCTCGGCCTCTGCGGCCTCGCACTTGCCCAGGGCCGCTTCCAGCTCGGCAGCCGCCTCCCGCTCTCGCAGCCGCAGCGCCTCCTCCAAGCCGCGAATCCGGGTCTCCAGCTCCGCCTGCAGCTTCTCGGAGGCCTCAGCGGCCCCGGGGTGCAGGCCGGGGCCCGCGGGGACCCCGGCGCCCCGGGCGGCCTCCGTATCCGCGGCCTCCGTGTGTGCGGCCCGGGGCTCTGTGAGCCGGGCTTCGGCACCGCCCTCGCCGCGGGCCTCCTCTGGGTTGTCTGCTTTCCTTTCTGTGGCCTCTGGGCCAGTGGCCTCAGCCCCCGGGGTGGCAGCTCCAGCCTTCCCCCCGGGCGCGGCCTTCACTGCGGTCACCTGCGCTGCGGAGGCCTCCGCTGCCTCGGCCTGGGCTCCCGCCCCCTCTGTTTCCTGGGCCTCAGCATCGGCGGCTGCCTCGGCCTCGGGCACTGCGGTGGCCGCTTCCAAAGTCCTGGCTTCCGCGGCTTCGGCTCCCGCAGTCTCCTCACCCGTGTTCTCTGCCCCGGTAACTCGGGCTTCCAGAGCCGCGGTGCCGTTCAGCTCGGCACCTGTGGGTCCCTCTGGGGCCGCGTTGGCTCCCGAATCGGAGCCCTGGGGGGGGCGGTGGGCAGCTGCCTCTGCCGCTGGGGCCTGCCCTGCCTCCTGCTGCTCCAGCGCCCACACGGCCTCTGCATGCTGCTTTCGAAGCTGGTCAAACTCGGCCCGGAGAGAGTCATAGAGGACCAGGGGGACCACCTCAGCAGAACCATTCACCTCCATCTGCATCTCGTCCTTCTCGAAGTCCTCCAGGATCTGGGGGTCGGGGGCAGACAAGGGCTGAAGCGGGCGCAGGGCACCGCGCAGACTGGCGGCCTTCCCTGCACACCCTGACTCCAGGGAACCCAGGCCTCACATGTCCTCGGCCTCAGTGTCCCCACCTGCACTTTCTCCATTAGCTCCTGGTTCTGTCTCGTGAGTGCAGCCACCTGCTCCTGCAGTGCAGCCACCTGCTCCTGGGCCGTCGGGCTTAGCTGCCGGGACAGCAGGGCCTCGGCCCCTGGCAGGGGGCACAGAGTCAGGCCCGGGGTCCCAGGACACAGGGGACAGGAGTGGGGGTCTGCAGTGGAACATCAGGGCCCCGGAGCAGGCTGAGCAGGCTGAATGACTCGCAGGTCCCTCCTGCCCTCCCTCCCACGTCACACTCTCTCCACCGGGTGGGAGGTCTCTCCTGGGTTCCAGGACCAGATGGACAGATTCATGGAGGCAGGGCAGGGCCCCGGGCTCACCTGGAAAATCGGGCAGCTCCCCTTCCTCATCCTGCAGGGTGGCCACGTCATAGCTGGTGTTCTCCCGCTCGCTCTGGGGTGGGGACAGAGTGGCTTGGGGTCCTGCTCGCCCACCCCCTGTCCCCCCAAAGCCCAGGGTGGCCTGAGCTGGTCACACTCGGACTCCCATGAGCACTGCAGGGCTTTCTATCTGCTGGGTACCGACCATGTCCTCTCTCGGTTCTTCGATGGTGCCAGCTAAGCGCTCTACCCTGAGCTGCCCGCCCACCCCGTGTGCCCATTTTTAAACTGGGCTTTTTTAAAGCTATTGAGTTGTACGGATTTCTTACATATTTTGGATGTTAACTATCAGATAACCCCCATTTCATGGTATGTGTGCAGCGGACACTGCCCTCCTGGGTGAGGGGACCCCAGGATGGGGTGGGTGTGTTTGGAGAGGGTGGGGCCATGCTGTCCGCTCTGCACGCCAGCATGGCTGTGGGCGGGTGTGGGTTGGGGTGTCCGCACTGTGACTGCTCCCCCTGTACACACGTGTGCCTGTGCCTGTTCCTGCTGCTGTTGGCCGTGCAGCCGTCCTGGATGGCTGGGTGTATGCAAAGGAACCAGTGCGTTTGTCTGTCTGTATGAACATTTTGAGATATCTCTGGTGCATATGTACTTCTGGCACGTTGTGCATGTGGCGGGCCTGTGGGCTGCGTGTTCACAAGTATGACCTGTGTGTGACGACATGCTCGGGTGAGCTTGTCTAGGAAACTGCGTTTATAGGCGTGCTTGTTCTAAAAGACGTACATGAGTCCTCGAGTGTAGGTGTTGGGAGAAGTGTCCACCACGGGGATGTGTGTAGTGGAGGGTGTCTGTCATCATGGGTTTATGAGGATGTGTGAAAGGGCTAAGCTTTTTCTTCTTCTTCTTTTTATTTTTTCTTACTTTGGGTACTGGAGATTGAACCCAGGGGCACACCAACCACTGAATCAGTCCCCAGGCCATTTTATTTTGAGTTGCTTAGGGCCTTGCTAAATAGCCGAGGCTGGCTTTGAACTTGTGATCCTCCTGCCTCAGCCTCTCAAGTCACTGGGATTACAGGCGTGCGCCACCCTGCCTGACCAGGACTGGCATTAATACTGAAGAGCCCCTCTGGTGGGTTTGCACCTATGAGGCCGCAGGGCTCTGCTATGGCTGCCAGGCCACGCCCCCTGGCTGCTGCAGGCCCCGCCTACCTGGCCCGTCCCAGCCCCACCCTGGTTCTGGCTCGCCCCGCCCCTGCCTGGCCCTACCTGGCCTTGCTCCTGGCTCCTGCCCAGCCCCTGCCCTGCCCCTGCCCGCTGCCCACCTCCAGCAGGGACAGCCGGCTCTGCAAACTTTCCACCTCTCGGCCCAGGCTCTCCTTCTCCTCCTGCTTCTCCGCCAGCAGCTGCCGCAGCTCTTGCACCTGGGGCAGGAGGCATGGGCTGAGGTGCCTCTAGGAGGAAACAGGGGCAGGGCGCCCGCTCTGCCCCCGCCCCCGCTGCATACCTGTCTCTGCAGGCTGTGGAGCGAGCCGGCCTCGGCCTCCTGCGGCTGCCGGAGGAGAGGCAAGGGTCGTAGATATGCGGGGCCTTACCTCCCGCCCCCCTTGGCTAGCGCAGTAGCACCCCACTCTGTCTGATCATCCCCTGCACAAGTTCTTGTGGGGCCCCTATTTGGGGGCAGACTTTGTTTGGGGGCCACTAACTGATTCATTCACCCGAATATTCATCCATTCAGTAACTATTTATTGGGCACCTACTGTGAGCCAGGCACTGGCAACCATGGCCGCCTGTGGGCTTGTGCGGGTCGGTGGACATGAATGAAATCTACAGCAAGCCACAGCAGTAAGAGCCAAGAATGGAAAGAGCAAGCTGAAGAGTGAGTGACAGGGGCTGTAGTTTAAAATAAGCTGGGAAGGGGAGGCGAGTTTGGCCTCAAGAGGCGAGGAGGGAGCCGGGGGGCATGTGAGGGAACGGCATTGTGGGTAGTGGGAACAGCCCGTGCAAGGGCCCTGAGGCAGGACCCAGCTTGGCATGTTGGAGGCCCAGCGAGGAGCCCATGTGGCTGGGGCAGTGAGGAGAGGAACACAGGGGTGGAGAAGGTGAAAAAGGCAAGGCCATGTTTCCCCAGAAATGCACCTCCCAGGCCTGCTGCCTCCTGACCTCTGGCTGCCTCCGGTCCCTGTGCTGCTCCAGGCCTCGGATCTTCTGCAGGAGGTGGCCTCTCTCCTGCCGCAGCCGCACGATCTCCTCATAGGCTTCGCGATCATCCTGTTGCCCTCCCCGCCCGGTGCCCACCGCCTTTAGATGAGGCCCACGTAGGAGCCAGAGCCCTGCGTGGCTCCCCCATCCTCCCCGCCCGCGTCCTTACCGGCATGGGAATGCTGGCTGGCGGCTGGGGTGCCTTCCGCTTTTTGGCAGCCCCTCGCTGGTCGTGGCTGGACACGGAGTTCTGGTGGGCAGAGGGAGAAGGAGCACGTGGGGGCCACCTCGCTAGCCCGCCCACCCCGTCAACCTCCCAGCCGGCCAGCCTGGCTTCCCCAAGTCCTCCCTTGTCCCCCCACGTGGGGTGAGATGGCCTTCCCTGAAGTCCTCAACCTCACCCTGTGCCCTGCCCGGGCTTTGGCTCTTCCTGGTCCAACAGACCACTAGTTTCTTTCCCCCGTGAAGCCAAGGTACTGACAATGGGGGTGGAGGGGAGGCAGAAGCCAAGCCCCTTTCCCTGACCAGAGCAGCCCTCGCCAACCTCAGTCCCCGGTCACCCACCCAGTGCCATGAACTGGCCCCATCTCTGGATGGTCCCTGGGTTTGGGGAATTATGCATGCAGTCACCACTTGGTGGCAGCATACGCCAAACAGGTCCGCCCGGGTATAACCGGGCAGGGGTCCATCTCTTCCTCCCTTTCTACAGAGCTTGGGGCCAAGGAGAATGAGTGTGTGCACGGGGAGGGTCTGGCTCCTTGGGGATCCATACCTGAGATGATGCCTCGCCTGAGTCGTCCCCTAGGGGCAGGGGAGAGAGGGAAGCAGGGTCAGGCGCTCAGTTCCAGGGGCTCCCTTCTCCCTCAAAGAAGGGCAATAGGGGGCCCAGGGGCCTGGGGGGTCCAATTGCCCAAGGATCAGGGATTTCAAGGCAGGAAACCTTGATGATAGGAGGGACCTTGAAAGCCAGAGAAAGGACAATGGCACTTCCAGGATGGAGTGGGTGGGCTGCCACTTCTTAGGAGGAGAGGGAGGTGCTCTCTGTTCAGTTGTTGATGGGCATTTATTTTACTTATTTATATTTAGTGCTGAGAATCAAACCCAGGGCCTCACGCATGCTAGGCAAGCGCTCTACCACTGAGCCCCAGCCCCCGCCCAGAGAGGTGGAGCTGTAAGAATAAGGATGACCCGGGAAATCAGAGTGGACCCCTGACTACTCTAAATGTTCTTGGGCTCCTTGAAACAACCTCAAGTAGGGGAACCATGAAACCTCCTATAATGCAGCAGGTATGGGGTATGTTGAAACTACCCACAGTAGGGGGAAAGGGGTGATAAGAAACTGCCTAGGGGCTGGGGCTGTAGCTCAATGGGAGAGCACTTGCCTCGCATGCGTGAGGCCCTGGGTTCCATCCTCAGCACCACATAAAAATAAATAAACAGAAATAAAGATATAAAAAAAGAAAAGAAACTTCGGGGGGGTGCCTGAAATCACAGGGAGACCGCGCTCACGTACCACTGGGCGGGGAGGGACGCTGAGCTGCCTCTTGCAGAAGGTGCAGGATGAGCTTGTCCCCCGCTAGGGCACCATAGTGAGCGGCGTCCTGGCCCAGGGCGTCCGCGAGGCCTGGCCGGGCCCCGCCCTGCAGCAGCACCTCCACGGTCTCGGGGCTGGCCCCCTCGCAGGCCAGCATCAGGGCTGTCCTACCAGGGAAGGGGGCTGCTGAGGGGCGGGCACATCGCCAACCTCCCTCCCCGCCAGCCCCAGGCTGGGAGGAGGAGGAGGCCCCTAGGTCCCAGAGCTCACCTGCCCTGCAGGTCCTGGTCATTGGCAGCAGCCCCCTGCTGCAGGAGCAGCCAGCACAGGTCCGCGTGGCACATCTGAGCAGCTATGATGAGAGGCGTTGCGCCCGACTGGCAGGGAGGAGGAGGAGCCGTGAGGAGCTGGCCCTGGGAGGCAGGGAGGCCAGACGGCGGCCCCAGCTTCGCCCCCGACGCGCACTTTGCAAAGGGGGCCTGGGGCGGCCACTTGGAGGCACACGCCTCAAGTGGAATCTCTAAAACACTCAGGCTCACCCGGTCCCGAGGGTTCAGATGTGCCTTGAAGGAGCAGAGTATCTCTGAGCAGGACAGACAGCCTCCAGCCGCTTGAGTAGAGGAAAGAGGGGAAGGGGAGAGGGCAGACATTTGGGGGGAGCCACCTACCCGGATGCCATTTTTACAACGAAGGCAATATTTCCTCCTACAGATGAGGAAACCATGCCCACAGCGAGGCCCACGGCCCCCCACGGGCTCAGAGGCAGAGAGAGCCAGTCTAGGACCCGCTGCTGCCTCCCTCTCCCATGCCACGCACGGTCCACTGTGGCTCCCCGGGAAGGCGGAAGCCGCGCCCATCCTCACATACTTCCTCCTGTTTGATTGGCGCAGCGTGTTGAACCCATTTTTCAGCCAGCAAACTCTATGTACAGCCTGCTGTGCGCCTGAGGGAGCGTGGGTTTCCTTTGCTGCCCTTAGAGGGACGCCTGCCACACGTTAGGTACCCATCCAACAAATGTCTGCAGGGTGCGGAAAACCAAGGGCCTTCCACAGCAAGGCCCACACCACTGGAGACTGGAGGCGCCACACCACGGGGGGCGGCAAACCCAACTGCAGGAAGTCTGGGACAGGCCCCAAGACCCTGAACCAAGCCCAGTCCTACTGTATCCCTAAGAACAAATGTTTCCCCGGCGGTGGGCTCGGCTCAGTGGGTGGGTCCTTCCCCCTCCTCGGGAAGGAGTCTGCAGTGGATGGGAAGCCACTGGCTGCCTGGGCCTTGAGCTCTCCAGAGATGCTCCAGTTCCTCAGGGGACTTAAACCCCGGGCAGCCCTGCCATCGTCCTCATAAAGACCTGGTGATCCCCAGGCTACGCCACCAGCCGCTTGAATACAGGAAAGAGGGGACGTAGGGTCTCCCCCCAGGACTGAACCTCAGCACTCCTCGTCCATTCAACAGGGTGACAGCCTGTGCTTCTGAGGGCACTGAGGATGGTGCGGAGCCCCATGCCCAGCACACAGCAGGTGCTTGGTAAGGAAAAGGAGGAGGCTTCAGGAAGTCCACCACGGAGAGACCCTGGCCAGAATGACCCCAGCCCAGCACCCCCTCCACCATGGTGGGCGGGGCGCACCCACCTGCGTGATGTAGGGCTGTCCACCCACTGCCATCCTCGATGTCCACCACGCACGATGCCTGGGAAGGGGCACAGGCCACTTGCAACACAGCCAGCCTCTCCCTCCTGATTTCCCTAGGACCACCTCCCCGCGAGGGCTCGCTGAATGTCAGGCTCCTGGGGCCCTGTCCCAGCTCCCTGGCGTGCTGAGCCACCTGTCAGGCCCTGGGGTTGGTGAGAAAGTGCTGGGTGCTCTGAGGGTGACCCTCTGAGGGTGACCTTGGCTGAAAAAGCAGGTCGTGCTGAGGGAAAGGGGCTCAGGAAGCGTCTGTGGTGCCGAGAGGGCGTCCTGACGTGGGGCGTACGAGGTTGTCCAGGAAGTAGCTAGAGCTTGAAAGTGAAAGGGCCAAAGCATATTGGGGTTCAGGGAGAACCTGGAGTCCAGGGAGTATCTGAGAAAAGAAGGCCAATGACCTGCAGCAGCTGCTTCAAACACTGCGGGTGCCCGTACTTGGCGGCCAGGTGGAGGGCGTTGTAACCTGCAAGGAGAGGTTCACTAGAGCTCTGGCTAGTGCAGGGGTTCCCAGCTGCCCCCAAACCCGAGTCTGCTGTGTGGAGTTGCCCCGTGGCTAAGTCCCCAAGCCCCAGCTACTTCTCACAACTGCGCTGCTCCCTGTGGTCAGAGTCTCCCAGCCCCAGCCAGTTGGTGTCCCGGACACCTCATAATCTAAGCTGCACTCTGCACCCACAAACTCACGACCTACAGTCACAGCTACTCCCCACGTCGCAGCTGTTCTGGGGGCTCCCTGCAGTGAGTTCCAGCTCGGCCGTCACAGCCACCAGGATGCGGTATGTTCCTGCTCGTCCAGATCCTCCTGCTGTCCCAGGTGCCACCCTGTCCCATCGGCCAACCCCCAGCTACTCCCTGATCCCTGCCTGCTATGCCTGGACCCCAGAGCTTTGGACGTGGCTCTGCCCATGCCCAATCACCCCGAGTCTCCAGGACTCCCTTTGGCCGTGATTTCCCAGTTATTCCCTCGGGTCTCCAGTTGACTCGTGTGCCCAGATTCTCCCACTGCTGCAGCTACTCCCGAGCTCGGCTGCTCCTAGGCCCAGCCACGCCCTGCAGCCCAGGTCCTCCCAGCCCCACTTGTTCTTCTTAGGCTCAGCTATTCCCGTGAGCCCAGCTTCTCCCCAGCTCCAGGCCCTGCCCTCCCCACTCACTTCCCTGGTCTCCCCCTGAACACCCTAGGTGCACCTCAGGTCCAAGGCCCCCCCGTGGTCTGACTACCTCAGGAGGAACCCCAGGTTCCTCCTCTGCCTTAGTCATTTTCTCAGAAGCTCCCCAAGCCCCAGAGGCTCCCCTGTTCCAGCTGCTTCCTCTGATCCACCCTCCACCGGACCCTAGTCACTCCCTGTTCACAGTTGCCATCTCCTTGCTCAACACCAGCCAAAGTCTCTGTCCGTGGGCTCGCTGGCTGGCATGGCCCTGTCCCGGGGGCTGTGGGGGCCCCCTCTTCCCACGGGGATGGGCAGGACTCGAAGCAGGGCCTGCTGGGCTGGGGCTGGGGCCTGGCCTCTGCTCCACTTCCCACCTGGGGTCCGGACTGCGTACCTGCTCCGTCCGTGCTCATGACATCGGCGCCGTGGGCCAGCATCACCTCCAGACAGCTGGCTGCACCCCGCATGGCTGCCAGGTGGAACCTGGGGAGCAGAGGTCAGAGGTCAGCCACCGCCTGCCCCCCAGCCTTCCCACCCCTGGGGCGCGGGCACTCACGCGGACTTGCCCTCAGGGTCCAGTTTTGTGGGCACCAGCCCCTTGCGGGCAATGAGCGCGGCCACGCGGGCTGCGTCCTCGTTCTCCACGGCCTGCAGCAGCCTCTCGTCGCTCTTGCCCCAGTCCTGGCCCTGTGGGGGCACCAGGCGTGTGGGGCTGGGCTGGCGGCTGCCCCTCCCCGCTCCCCCTGGCAGGGGCTCTGGGCTCTGGCCGCCCGCCCCTGGGCACTTGCCTGGCGCCTGCCTCTGGCTGCCGGCTTCGGGATGGGGCAGGGGCCGCAGGGCGGGCAGGAGCCGAGGTCGCTGGGGCTGAGCCGCAGCTGCAGGGGAGGTGGTCCTGGGCGGGGGGCCTGAGACAGTGTCTCCCAAGCTCGCGCCCCCAGCATCTTCCCCAGGCCCATCGCCCCAGCCATGCACCCAGCCTCCTGCTAACACCCTGACAGCCCGCTTCTCCCAAAACACGGCCCCACTGTCCAAGGCCCCCATGTCCCTTAGTGTGACTCCCCCTCTGCAACCTCACTTCCAGCAAATGGATCCACAGTCTTTCCCGAACTACCCCCAGAGTCTCCCCATTAGGCCCCCAAGAGGTCCCTTTCCCGTCTCCAAAGCACTCTGCCCCACCTATGCTTCCATGACTGCACCTGGCACCACCGTCCCCCCAATGTCCCAAGGCCTGTCCACTCAAAATCACAGCCTGACTGCATTCCAAAATGCCTCCCCCGAATGCCTGAAGTATTCTCTAAAATCAAGTGTCCCAAATCATTATCCCAAAATGTCCTCAGAAATAATAATAATAAATAACAACAAAAACCAACCACCAGCCAAACCCGTTCCCCTCAGTGGTCTCTGAAACAGTTCCCAAATGCCATCTCCTCCCAGCTGCCTCCCCGAACAGCCTCCACACTGTCCCTGCAAATGGTCCAGCGTTTCCAAATCGGGTTCCCAACTGTCCCCCCAAATGCCCTCTATATTCTCCTGCTCCCATCTAGCCTCAGAACCGTCCCTCCAAATGCCCTCTACACTCTAACTCCCCATCTAGCGTGCCCTTGTGTGTCACCAAACGCCCTCCCCAAGCGTGCCCTTGTGTGTCACCAAACGGCCCGTTTGTCCCCCAAAGCTGCCGTCACCCCGGACCCCTCCCTCGCGCATCTTTCCAGGTCTGGGGTGGGGGCGGGGGGCGGGCGGCCAGGACGGGAGGGAGAGGAGGGACCCGCGCCCTCGGCCCTACCGCGAAGGAGGTGGCCGCGCACAGACACAGCTGCTTCATGGCGTCCGGGCGACGGGTGGCGGGTTCCGGGGCCGCGGGACCGAGGGGCTGGGGCCGGGCGGGGCGGGGCCTGAGCCGGAGTCCCGCCCACGGGCCCCGCCCCGTCCACCGGCCCCGCCCCGCGGGATGCCTGTCCCTCTGCGGGCCCCGCCCGCCGGCCTCACCCCGCGGCCTCGCCCCTCGCCTTCGTCCCTCGGTCCCTCGCGCGCACAGTGGCTCCTGGCCACCTGGCTGGCTGGGCTGAGCTACTTACCGGCTGTCCCCTTCCCTTTCCTCAACTGCGGAACGGGCTTCTGGATAAGCAGTCACCACGGCAAATGGTCACCAGGAGCACTCGCCAGACACTGTATGCGAAGCACCGCACCACGCAGTGCCTGGCATTCAGTGAGCACAAGGAAAAACCTCGGTTCACTCATCCAATACAGATGTAGCTCTACGGCTAGCTCCTGGGGACACTGGAGGGCGCGACACAGTAGATGCTCAGCTAAATCCACTGAAAGACACAGGACATGCCCTTGGCTCTGGCCCCAAGGTGCGGGGAGGTCTGTCTCCTCTGCCTGCCCTCAGCCGGGCAGATCCAGTGGTGACTGAGACAGTCCCTGCTGTCACGGGGTCCCTGGAGAGACAGGCATGTACCCATAGACTCATGAACCATGTGCTTGTGGCCATGACCGGAACCGAGTGGGGAGCTTGTGAGGCTGCCCTATGTGGCTGGAGTCAGGGAGGGCTTCCTGCAAGGGAACTTGAAGGAATGGTGGTGGCCACCTGCACAGTGCAGTCGCTCTGCTGCACCCTCCCCACCCTCCGTCTCCTCCTAGAAGCTCCAGAAAGTAGCTCTGAGCACCAGAGCCAGGCCCTTCTCCTCTGCCCACAGCCCTCCATGGCTCCCATCTCCCTCAGAGTTAAGTCCTCTCTATGGCCCAGAGGGCCCTGTGCCATCTGCCCTGTGCCCTCCCTGCCTCCTTCCTCTCCCCCTCTTCCCTCTGCTCCAGCCACAAGACTCCTCTCGGAGCCTCCAGCACAACAGGCTGGGCTGCCCCAGGGCCTTTGCAGGGCTGCACCCTCAGCACCCTCCCCAGACACCCTCCTCCTGATGTTTTAGCCTCAAACAAGCACCTCCCAAGCACCCCTCACATCGCCTGCTGTCTCTGCATGGCTACACCTCTCCAGACACCTGTCTGTTTCCCAACCCTCTCACCCTGCCTCACCCTGTTAGCTCCACAAGGGGGGAAGCACTTTGGGTGTGTCTTGGTCACTTGGTTAGTGTTGTGTCCCTGTGCCTGGAACAGCATCTAGCACACAGCTCAACAAACATGCACCAGAGTACCCTTTAGGGAAGAGGGTCCTTCAGCCAGAAGCATTTATTGAGTGTCTGCTGGATGCCAGATGCACTAGTCAGGCCTGGACACTCCACAGACAGTGTGCGCAATTCCTGCCTGTGGCTCCGCACTCGAGGCTGAACATTTCAGAAGCCCCAGGTGAAGGATGGGTGGGGAGGGGGCAACCCGGGTCACATGGAAGAAAGTGGGAGACTGGACAGAAATCAGTCGCTGTGGGGCCAGAGAAGCAGAGGTTGGGGTGGGTGATCTGGTCTTTGGGGGACATGTTCATCACCAAGTTGTGTCCTGGAAAAGGACCATCTTCCACGCGGGAAGTTCAAACCCATCCAGTGTCAAAGGGCCCGGTGGGCGTCCAGGGAACATGCCCAGTGGCGCCTGACATGTGGCTTGGGGAAGAGGCCGGGGCTGGTGAGAAGATGACCCCAGGGCAAGAGTGGCCAGAACTGAGCAGGGAGCCCCAGTGCTTGGGAGAGGAGGTGCTGGCAAAGCAGAGGCATCTGGGGCGGAGGAGGAGGAGTGTGGGGTGCTGCGGCTTCTGACCCGGTGATGCAACTGCAAATTCACAAAAAGAAGGCATCGGGAGAGGCTGGGCCCACAGGGGACAGAGGAAGAGTCCAGGCGAGGCCTTCCAGAGCCTGTGGAGCAGGGGTCCCGTAGAGGCGGCGGGCGGGTGGGGGTCGGCTTGTTATACCAGCTGTGTGATCTTGGGCCAGTCACTTCCCCTCTCTGAGCCTCAAGTTCTCAATTGCTAAATGGAGTAGATAACGGAGCAGACACCATACAGCCAGGTGTCTCCCTCGGCACTGGACTCTGGGGCCAGATGGTTCTCTGGGGTGGGCATCCTGAGGGCTGCGAGTGCCACTACCTGCTCCATGCCAGGGGCTTCTCCAGTCAGGACAGCCACGGACATTGCTGCCAGTCCCTGATGGGGGAGAGGCAGAACTGTCCCCTTCCCCCATTGAGACTCCAGGCTTAGGTGGGTGGCCTGAGGATTCCTTAGCTGCCTTTGCACAGACGGAGGCAAGGGTGGGCTGTCGGGTGCAGCAGCTGGTGAGAAGCAGCTGGGAGGAGCTGAGGCTCCCCCTCCTCTCACCCTGGGAGGTGGGGGTGACACCAGGCACGTCCAGGAGGAGACTGAAATGGATCTCCCAGCCCAAGCTCGCGTTTCCTCCACCCTCTCCACCTGTCTTCCTAGGTACGGGTAAGCTCAGACCAGACTGCCTCTCAGAGCCCACTGCAGTGTGCCGGGCACAGCCCTGTCCCCAGGGCTCAAGCCAGTCCCAGCATCACCTTGGTCATCACCCATATCCAAGCCACCAGCCACCCCCACCGGCTGCACTACATGGAGTGGCCCTTTGGTGGCCACCGCCCTGTCAACCCCAAACTGCAGGCACCGCACGTCCTCCTGGTCTGCACACCCGCCCTTGACCCTTTTCCTCCCTCGCCACCCGCTGCAGCCAGCAGCCACTTCCTGACCCGCCTAGCTCCTCTTTCCCCTGTGCAAAGCCTCTGGGGACCCCACTCAGCACGAAGTGCGGGCAGCAGCCCTCCCCTGCCTGCCCCGTTTATATACAGCCCCCAACAGCGTGGCTGAGAATGGTTTTACACTTGCAAGTGGCTGCGAGGGAAATCAGAATAATAATAATACATCGTTAGCGGCGAACGTGATGAATTCACAGCTCAGCAATAAAGCTTTCTGGGGACGAGCCAGCCCCATCCATTTACCACAGGCACAGGCTGCTTTCAAGATGCAACCGCACAGTGGCGGCCGCTGGCCCGGAAGCCAAAAACACTGCCTGCCCGCCGTAGGGAGGGTTTGCACCCCTGAGCTCCTAGCATCCTCTGCCCCTGCCTCCCTGAGCGCATGCCCGGACCAAGCCAGCCCGCCCCGGCCGTCTCCTTTCTGGTCCTCAAACCGCTGGCGCCCCCTCCTGCCTTTGCCTGGTAGTTCCCCTTGAGGGAGCACCTGCCCCGCAGATCCATCCACTCCCGTCTGCGCACGGAGACTCCTGCCCAGCGGCTTTCTACACCCGCGTGGCTCCTATCACCACCGAAAATACAAAGTATCATTTGAAAACTATTGTCTACTCTTGCTGTCTCCCTCAAATGTCATCTCGCCTGTTACAAAGATGTTTGTCCATCTTGACCCCTGTTGTATCCCTAGAGGGACCAGCTGTAAGTGGTTTTGCGGTGCTGCGGGCGCACCCAGGACCTTGCACGTGCCAGGCAAGTTCTCTACCACTGAATCACACCCCAGCCCCCTGACTAGATTTTTTGGGGCCCAGTGCAAAATGAAAATGTAGGGCTCCTTGGTCACAGGTATTAAGAATTTTAAGGTTTTGACAGCAGGGCATTAAACAAAGGGTCTGGTACACAGTAGGTGCTCAATAAGTATGTTGAGTGAATTTATAAAATAGTGACTCTTCCAGCGACTTGGGAGCTGCAGGCAGACCCTGTCTCACAACAAAAAAGCTAGAGATGTGGCTCAGTTTAAAGTGCCCCAGGTTCAATCCCCAGTACCCCCACACACACACACACACACAAAGGTGAGCAAGGTGACATGCCACCCCGAGGAGGCCGTCTGGAGGACTGTTTAAGCCTAGGAGTTCGGGGCCAGCCTGGGCAACAGAGACCCTGTCGCACAAAGGGGGCCCTGGACGATAAAAACGAGAGTAGGGCTTTCCAGCAAGCGCGGAGGTGTTGGAGTCTCCGGATCTCTACGAGCCCCAATCTTCCCAATGGTGGGATTTTCACGAAACCTGAAATAGGGCAGCAGGGCGGCTGGGATTCAGAGCAGGCGGGCGACTCCCATCTTAGATGGGGAAATGGGCCCGGGAGGGCGGAGCAAGGAGCGCCCCCTGTCGGGCCTTGGGAGAAAGGGCGGGCGCAGGAGCAGCCCTGGAGCTCGGCGCGTGCGCGCGAGGGCGGGCCCGGGCGCAGGTGCGGCGGCTGGACCCGAGAAGCTCGGTCCGGGGAGATCGCCAGGCCATCCGCAGTCGCCAGGGTTGGTTTTCTTCCCTGGGGGCTACTGAACAAAAGAGGAACTTGACTCCGGCTGCCTGCTGCGACACCGGAGAAGGGCAGGAGGAGGAAGGGAGGGCGGGCGGATGGCCAGATGCTCGGCCAGGGGAACGGGGGACAGGCCTCCCATCTGCCGCAGCGTCTCGCGCCCGGCCAGTCCTCCAGCTCCCGCGCACCGTCCCCTCCCACCCCGACCCCCTCGCCACCTCGCGCCAGTTGCGAGGTCTTGCCACATGCCCCACCGCGCTCCACCTGGACTTTGCGCCTTCAAGGCGCCGTCGCAAACCTTCCCAAACACACCCACGTCCCAAATTAGGTGTCTCTTTGTTAGCTGTAGAAACTTTTTGCAAGACGTGATTTAAACACAGTCCTGCTTTTGCAATTAGGCGTGGTGTGGTTGGTTACCACTGGCGAAGACTTCTTGGCAATGCTTAGGGAGAAGTGCGAACCGGTCATTCCTCCCGATGGGAGGGAGACTCCAGGATCTTTCCTCCGAGAATGAAGCTGACCTGGTGTCGCGTTTTTAGGCAATTAATGGGCCATTGATCCCCTCTCTCCCTGTTTCGCAGTCTCAATCTCTCCAGTCAACGCACGTCCCCATCTGCACCTGCCAAAGGCCCCCATCCTGTCCAGGTTTGTGCCAATGCAGCCCCAGGGAGGGCAGGTGTCCCCGCTGTGTGACCCTGAGCAGCTTCCTTGCTCCTTTCTTTCTTTTTTGAGGTGCTGGGGGTGGAACCCAGGGTCTGAAGCAAGGCCTGCTCAAAGCTCCTGCCTCAAGCACACTGCAGCTCTTCGGAGTATTTGAATTTAAATAAATAAAAGTGAATAAAGCCTCTGGGCTGCGGTTCCCTGGCTAGCACCTGGCTAGCACGTGCCAGGCCCTGGGTTCCATCCCAAGCACCACCCCCCAGTAAGTAAAACAATAAACTCAATGGCGTAAACTTAATTAAAAAAAATAAAGCTTAAATAATAAAAAAGTTGGGTGCAATGACACACGCCCGTCATCCCAGCAGCTCTGGAGATGGAGGCAGGAGGATTGCAAGTTTGAGGCCAGGCCTAAGCAAGGCCCTAAGCAACTTAGTATGACTCTGTCTCAAAATAAAAAATAAAAAAGGTTGGGGATGTAGCTCAGTGGTAAAGCCCCTCTGGGAAGGAGAAGGAGAAGAACCACCCTGAAACATCAACAATAAAAATAAATAAAATAGTAAAATAGACCGGCACCAAGGGAAGCCACAGGAGGGTGTTGACAAAGCACAGTCACCTGCCAAATCAGGAAGAGTAGAAGCCAGAGCCCGGGAGTAAAGCCCAGTCTGGTTCCTGGCCTCTTCCCTCCTGCCCAGCCACCCACTCCCATGCTGTCCCCACACCACTCAGCTCAGCTCCCAAAGGCGGACCCTGCTGGAGACCCCGATGGTGGGGAGGCCACATCAGGCAGTAGGAAGACCAAGGCCCTGGACTCTGCCACGCGGTGTGCATCTCCCCTTAGCCACTTTGCTTGGTGACCAGGAAGGTGAGTCAGCCTCTCCAGGCCTGGCTTCCTCCTCAGTCACAAGCCAAGCCCGACCAGGCCGGGCACCTGAGGCCTGGGGAAGGCTGGCTGCCAACCCAGTGAGATGCCTCACGGGGCTTCTTTCTGCCGGTGCCTGGGGGCAGCCCACATGCTGGTCGCAACTCGGGGGCACCAGGAGGGGCCGGGGTAATGGGGCAAAGAGCATCCCTCTCTGGGGTTCAGAGTCCCCCAAGGCCGCAAGGGCGTCCCGCCCACCCACCACATTCTCTCCCACCCCCTCCTACTCCGCTCTTTGCTCTGGGGTCACCTTCCCCCCGGGCACCCCTGGCTACTCCCCGGACTCCTGAGCTTGGAATCCCTTCCTCGCTCTATTTGTTTCTGTGCCGCAAAATCTGCCTCTTCTCGGGCTTATCTCGCCGGCTGCACCAGGCAGGGTCTCCCGGGTCTCCCCGCCCTCCCGAGGCCCTCCCCTGTGCGCCTGGATCGCCATCTCAGACACATTTGCTGGAGGCGAGCGCTCAGGACTCCGAGAAACGGGGTCCTCAGAGGAGCGCGTGGTCGTCGAGGCTGGTGGAGCAAAGATCCGCCGAGGGGCGCTACTGGAGGCAAATTGTGAGGGTGGCCGTGGGGACAGGGCAGCCCAGGTGGAGGGAGTGCACAGGGAAGCGCTGCAGGCAGAGGCCAGAGGCCAAGAACCTGACGGGGTGGGGTGGGGGTGGGGAGGAGCCCTCAAGAGCCTTGAGCAGGTTGGGCCCTGGCCTTATCAAGGCTGGGTAAAGATCAATCTGATGAGGGGCAGGCGACAGGGTCCAGAGTCTCACTGCGTCTTTGGCCAAGCCCTGGGAGGCAGGAGCCTTTGTTTGGGGGTGGCTAGGCATCTCGGGGTCTCACTCACCTCTGTCTTCTTAAATCGAGCCCGAAGGGTCTTCATTGCCAGTGTCTGGTGTTCCTCCTTCCCCCAAGCCACCTGGGGAGGGCAGTGGTGGAATAGGGTGAAGGACACCAGTCCTGGTGGATGGCAGGTCAGCTGCCTCCCCTCTGAAAGAGGACCACTTCCTCTTCCTTGGGCAGTTCTGGTCCCTGAAGCAAGAAAGGGACCTGCTCCATCTCTTACCTGCTGTGGGTCCTTTGGCAGGTTATTTGCCCTCTCTGAGTTTCACCTCCCTCATCTATAAAATGAGGGAGATAATTCCTTTTTTGTTGTTGTTGTTGTACTAGGGATTGAACCCAGGGACAGTCTACCACTGAGTCACACCCCCCAGCCCTTTTATTTTTTTTTATTTTTTTTTTTTGGACAGGGCCTCATAGAGTTGCTGAGGCTGGCCTGGAACTTGTGATCCTCCTGCCTCGGCCTCCTGAGCATCTGGGATGACAGGTGTGACTACTGTGCCTGGCAATATTTTCTACGTGACCAACTAGTGGTCGATTTCCAGTGATGTCCTTAGCACAGTATGGCAAATCATAGGGGCTCAGTGAATACACTCTACCAGTACTACGTCTTCGGGTGCAGATGGAGCTGGTCTCCAGGCTGTGTGGTCACTCTTATCAAGATTGACTTCCTTTCATTTCACCCAGTTCCAAAATCCCATGCTTTGATCAACTTGGCCTCTCACTTCTAGGCAGAGCTCTAACTCTGGAAAGTAGCCGCGCTCCCTCCAGGTGGCGCCTTCGTCCCCTCTGCCTTGGCTCTGCTGCGAGGGAGGTTCAGGGCTGGTTCTGCCTTCCCCTTCGTGGGCACTGGCCCCGGCGGAGGGTCCTCTGCAGAGAACCTCCTCCCAGTCCCCTCATGTCGGTCTGTTCTCTGGGTGAACAGCAGCAACTTGCCACATCAGGGGTCTGTGGCAATGGCTGTGTGCACGCATGTGCACACCTGGTCCATCCTGTGCACACATGGCTAAAGCGGCAGGGCAGGAATGGCTCGGGGGTTGCCAGTGCCAGGGGCTCCCCCTGTCCTAGCAGGATCTCCAGGGAGGCGCAGGGAGTGGGGTGGGACGGGCCCTCACCTGCCCACAGCTCCTCCAAGTCCTCCTACTGCTGGGCGCCCACCTGCACGTCCACCCACCAGTCCTGCTCACTCATCTGGTCACGGTTCTTCATCACCCTCAGTCACGCTTCACCCACCCCCATCCACCATCACCCACCCATAATACCTCCACCTGCCACCCACCTGCCCACCCCATCTCTTCCCTCTCCACCTCCCCACCCACCTATCCACTCCCCTAGACACCCTGCACCAACCGATGTGCCTATTCACTCACCACCACCCATCACCCATTTTCCTGCATTCCACCCCAAAGTGGGTGCAATGAGACACTCAGGAGAGAAGCCCACAGTTTGCCTGGGAAGGAGGGGATCTGCAGGCTGGGAGAGGGGGCAGTGCCCTCTAATTTTAGGGAGCGGCTTCCTGAAAGAGATGATGGTCAGCAGGGAGAACCTGGTGACAAGGGAGCTGGGTGCTAAGCGGTGGTGGCAGGCGAGGTGGCGCCTCTCCAGCCAGGTAAAGGCCAGCGGCCAGCGGGAAGGCCGCGCATTGTGAGGGTGCGTGCGTGTGCGGGTGCTGCGGGGTGCGGCAGCCTCTCCCTCCTCCAACGGAGCTGCGGGCCCTACGGGAGCCTCTAGCCCAGGCCTCCTCTCCTACCTCCTGCAGCTCCAGTGCCCTGCGCCAGGCCTCTGAGCCCACTGCGGCTCCGGTTACCCACCTCCAGCTGGGCCACGAGCTTGCACCAGCAGCTTCCAGCAGTTACTCAGCTCTGACACCCGATCAGCTCTGAGCGCGCCGCCGCCCCAAGGGGCTGGGATGTACTGAGGGAGGAGACAGGCTGGCGGACGGGGCTCTTCTCCATCATCCCTGGACTGATCGGTTTCTGGAAGGAGCTGCTCTGCCCTTCCTCCCACCTGTCACCTGCAGCCTCTGCTGCCAGGAAGCCCTTTCCACCCTCGCGTCACCCTCCTTCTATCGGACAGCGCTGGGTCTCCAGACCTTTGCTGCAACAGCCCTCCTCCAGGCTGCCCTTCAGGTGTCCCAGGCTGGACACCCTCGTGGCCCTGTGCCCTCTGCGCACCCATTACATCTAATCGCAGGTGTCACCATTGCCTGGCCACGTTGTGCCCATAGCCAGCCCGCGGGTAAGGTGGGCGACGTCCTCCTTCTCTGGCACTCCCTAGCTCCAGCAGGGACGGCAGGGGCCTCAAGCCACCGCCCCGAAGCCATGGGCAGTTTCTCTAGGCGCAGCGACGGCCTGCCCTGCTGGAGCAGCTCATCCGCCTGGATGGCCTTCAGACCACTCAGTGGCTTCGAGACCCTCCCTTGCACTGGGGTCCTGGGTCCCCTTTCCATGGCACTGTCCTCATGAAGTTCCCTAGTGTGCTCCCTCACTTTGGGGGTGACTGGAGAACTCATGTGGGGGGCTCCCCGCCGGGGCCACCGCGCATTCCCACCCCCGGGGCCCGCGCAAGCCAACCAGCGGCTCTTTTCCAGCACTAAATCTGGCGCCTGCTGCGTCACTGGCGGCGCCTGCGTCTGCGGGGCGCGGCCAGCCGCGCGGCTCCTCCCTCCTCCCGGCTCCATTTCCGGCGGAAGCAACCTCAACAAGGGAAACTTTATTGTTCCGTCCGGGCGGCGACGATGTCGGTGAATTACGCGGCCGGGCTATCGCCGTATGCGGATAAGGGCAAGTGCGGCCTCCCCGAGGTGAGCGCCGCGGGGTTCCCGAAGGCCGTCGCCGCGGGCGTGGCGGGGTCGGGCGGTTGCGGGGCATTGTGGGAATCTCAGGAGGCACGCCGGCTAGACAATGGGAGGGACTTCCCAGGGAGGAGGGGGCGGGGCCGAGAGAGGGACCGGGTCGGGGAAGGTCCGCCCGGTTGATGGGAGAGGAGCGGGGTGTGATTCCAGCGAAAGCAACGGCAGGGCCCCGGTGGGAGGCGGGCGTAACCCACCAAGCCGGACCGGGACTCCGTGCCAGGCTGGGGCGTGGCCCCTGATCCCGGGGACTGGGAAGGGTTCTGAGCGGGAGGGGTCGAGATGGCCGGTGGCCGAGACCCCTGCGCCCCCGGAGGGCAAGTGCGGGGAAGCTGCCCTGCGCACGGGCCTGGGCTCCGAGCTGGGCCCCCGGTCCCTCTCCTGCACCCGGGCGCCGGCCGCGGCCGTCCAGCTCGCCCGCGGCTGCAGCAGGAGCCCCGCGGGGACTCCAGGGAGCCCGCCCTTGGGCCCGCTGCCCCCAGGTGGCTCACGGGCAGCACCACGGGCAGCACCGCGCGCCCTGTGACCAGGTGTTACCTGGGGCCGGGGAGCAGGGAGCAGGACGGAGCTGAGGACCAGCCACCTCTCACCGCCCCTCCCCCGGGCGGGCGGGCGGGCGGGACAGGCCTGACCCTGCCACTCGGGGACTCCGGGGACTCACTTGACTGCCTGTCGCTGCGCAGATCTTCGACCCCCCGGAGGAGCTGGAGCGCAAGGTGCGGCAGCTGGCGCTGCTGGTGTCGCGGGCCTCCCACGTGGTGTTCCACACGGGCGCGGGCATCAGCACGGGCGCCGGCATCCCTGACTTCAGGTGTGTGTCCCCCGGCCGAGGGACCCGGGGTCAGGGGGTCCCTGGAACCACAGCCCGCTGTGCTGTCCCCCCCCCCCCCCCCGGGTCAGAACCTGGCCCTGAACTCGCCTGGCTGCAAGGGGTGCTGGGAAGTGTGGCCGCCGTCCACGGCACCTGCGGGGCAGCCAGCTGGTCACACGGGGTCCTGTGGCCACAGGGACGTCAGGTCTGCTCTCACTGCCAGGAGCGCGGGGCCAGGCAGGCTTTGCCCTTGGGAGCCTCCATCTCCTGGTCCTCTGGGCAGGTGGGCCAGGTGCTGTCCAGACTGCCCGAGTCCAGCAGCTGCCCCAGTCGGGGGTCTTGTTGCTGGAAGGGGGCGGGTTCAACCTTGGCCAGACCGTGGCCATTCCCAAGAGCCTCCTGGGCCCCAGGCCCAGACCCTCCCAGAGGGACCCGCGTCCCAGGGCTGCTGAGGTCCTGAGGCCTGAGCCCTGCCCGCCCGGCTCCCCTATCACAGTCACCGGTCACAGGTCACGGTCACAGGGTGCCCTCCTGGGCTCAGGCCCAGCCCTGAGCCACTGCCCTGCTCCCCTGCTGTGGCCCCCAGACCCCCGCCTTCCTCCCTCGGGCAGCTGCCAGCCTGTGTTTCCCCTCTGTCTGAGTGGAGAGGCCGCCTTCCTCCCCCACAGTCCCCAGTGAGGCCAGCTCTGGGTCCCTCCCTGTGACCTGCAGGGCTGGAGGGCCAGAGTCCAGCTGTGTCTCCCCCATAACTCCTTGAGGGCAGGGCAGGGGTCTGCTATGACCCCAGCATCACCAGTGTAGCCAGGGTCAGCTTGACCGGCCTGCGCTCCGTGCTCTGGACCTGTCTTCCTGTCCCTGCCTGCTCTGTCTGTCCCTGTCCTTCCCTCTGGCTCTCTCCCGTCTGCTCTGCTCTGCCTTCCTCTGATTCTTTGTCTCATTGGCTCCAATTCTGTCTCCTTTGCTGCCTTCGCCTGTTTCCTCCAAACCCTCCCCCCTGCACCTCCAGGGGCCCCCGCGGCGTCTGGACCATGGAGGAGCGCGGCCTGACCCCCCAGTTCGACACCACCTTTGAGAGCGCGCGGCCCACGAAGACGCACATGGCGCTGGTGCAGCTGGAGCGGGTGGGCCTCCTCCGCTTCCTGGTCAGTCAGAACGTGGACGGGCTGCACGTGCGCTCCGGCTTCCCCAGGTGACTGGCTCTGCCTGCCCCCGGCCTGGGGCACCACACCCTGGGTCCCCCGCTCCTGGGGCTCATCACAGCTCTGCTCGCCCCCCGACCCGGGGCTTCCAGGTCTTTCTCCACCCCCTGGGAGAAGCTGCCCCTCAGATCAGCCAGGCTGGTGGAGGTGGAGCGTCCCCAGGGTGGCTCCCCTCAGGCGAGACTCCCCTCAGGTGTGACTCCCTCAGGTGTGACTCCCCTCAGGTGTGACCCCCCTCAGGTGTGACCCCCCCTCAGGTATTGCTCCCTCAGGTGTGACTCCCCTCAGGGGTGACCCCCCTCAGGTGTGACCCCCCCTCAGGTATTGCTCCCCTCAGGTGTGACTCCCCTCAGGGGTGACCCCCCTCAGGTGTGACTCCCCTAAGGTGTGACTCCCTCAGGCATGATCCCCCTCATGTGTGACTCCCCTCAGGTGTGACTCCCTCAGGTGTGACCCCCCTCAGGCGTGATCCCCCTCAGGTGTGATCCCCCTCAGGTGTGACTCCTTCAGGTGTGCTCCCCCTCAGGCATTGCTCCCCTCAGGTGTGACCCTCCTCAGGTGTGACTCCCTCAGGTATGACACCCCTCAGGAATTGCTCACCTCAGTCGTGACTCCCCTCAGGTGAGACTCCCCTCAGGTGTGAACCCCCTCAGGCATTGCTCCCATCAGTCCTGACTCCCCTTGGGTGAGACTCCTCTCAGGTGCGAACCCCCCAGGTGTGATCCCCCTCAGGTGTAACTCCCCTCAGGTGTGACCCCCCCTCAGGCATTGCTCCCCTCAGTCGTGACTCCCCTCAGGCAAAACTCCCCTCAGGTGTGACTCCCTCAGGTGTGACTCCCCTCAGGTGTGACCCCCCTCAGGCATTGCTCCCCTCAATCGTGACTCTTAGGTGAGACTCCTCTCAGGTGTGAACCCCATCAAGTGTGACTCCCTCAGGTGTGACTCCCCTCAGGTGTGACCCCCCTCAGGCATTGCTCCCCTCAATCGTGACTCTTAGGTGAGACTCCTCTCAGGTGTGAACCCCATCAAGTGTGACTCCCTCAGGTGTGACTCCCCTCAGGTGTGACCCCCCCCAGGCATTGCTCCCCTCAGTCGTGACTCTCCTCAGGTGAGACTCCTCTCAGGTGTGAACCCCCTCAGGTGTTGCTCCCCTAGGTGTGACTCCCTCAGGTGTTGCTCCCCTCAGGTGTGACTCCTTCAGGTGTAACCCACTCAGGAGTGACTCCCCTCAGGTGTGACTCCCCTCAGGTGTGACCTCCTCAGGTGTGACTCCCATCAGGTGTGACCCCCCTCAGGCATTGCTCCCCTCAGTCGTGACTCCCCTCAGGTGAGACTCCTCTCAGGTGTGAACCCCCTCAGGTGTTGCTCCCCTCAGGTGTGACTCCCTCAGGTATTGCTCCCCTCAGGTGTGACTCCTTCAGGTGTAACACCTCAGGAGTGATTCTCCTCAGGTGTGACCTCCTCAGGTGTGACTCCCCTCAGGTGTGACTCCCCTCAGGTGTGACCCCCTCAGGTGTGACTCCCCTCAGGTGTGACTCCCCTCAGGTATGACTCCCCTCGGGTGTGCCGGGTGTCAGGGCGGGTCCTGAGCTTGCCGCTTGCTGGGTTTCAAGATGCCCTCCTTTCTGGTGCTGGTGGAGCCCAGGTCCTGGTGCTGCCCCTGAGCCCTGCTGCAGCCCAGACTTGGTCCACACCCGAGTGCCCTCCTTGCCCCAGGACCCCGTGGTTGTGGGTGGACGGAGCCCGAGCTGCTGCAGGTCAGGCCTGGTTGCCACACCTGAGCACGCGGGATGGGCCTTTGACAGGGTACAGAGACAGCCAGGTGGCCTCTTGGGCACACAGTTGCACCCAGGCTCCCAGCGCCAGCCCTCACACGCAGGAACAAGCTGGCCCCAGCTCGGGTGTTTACTTATTGAGCTCCTACTGCGTGCCACGCTCTTCTAGTGCGGGACATGGAATGGACCAGACAGATGGCAGTTGTTCCCTGTGTCCAGGGTCTGTGCTTCGGTGGGGCAGAAGTGGGGTCCCTGGACCTGTGTCAGGAGGTCCCCATCCTGGAGTACACACAGTGGGCGCTGGGAAGCTGTGGCTGTGAAGGGGCCGTCAGCAGGGCTCCCCTGTGGAGGTGGCACTGCAGCGGGGACGCCGGGAGGTGGCAGGGGAGCCACAGGGAAGCACCTGCCACGCCTCTTGTTGGGAACCCTTGACATCCAAAGACTTGGATGTCACTGTCTCATTCCACAGAGAGGGACTGAGGCACAGAGAGGGTAAGAGGCTGGCCCAGGGTTGCTCAGCAGATTTGTTCTCACTCCCTGCCCCAAAGCCTGTGCTCCGGGGCCACGCATGCCACATTTCTTTCATCGCCAGCTGGAATTCCAACCCTGTCCTTCCAACCAGGTGGCCCAGCAGCCTCCTACACTTTGGAAGGGGGCAGGCATGTTACGTCGAGAATGGCTGCCCATCTGCAGAGGTGGGGTCAGCCGTGAGGAGAGTGAGAGAGGCACAGAGAGGTTGGGCCACTGTGCAGGGATGCACAGCGCATGGGTGGGGGGCCGGAAGGTGGGGGGAGTGGCTTGGTCTTGTGGATGCGGGGCCTAGGCACCCAGGGAGCCCCCCAGCAGGCCTCTTCCTTCCTCTCGCACAGGGACAAGCTGGCTGAGCTGCACGGGAACATGTTTGTAGAAGAGTGTGTCAAGTGCAGGACGTGAGTGGCAGGGCTGGGGGGGGACAGGCTGGCTGTGGGTGTCATCGGTGGGGGGGACAGGCTGGCTGTGCGTGTCAGCAGGTGGGGGGGGACAGGCTGGCTGTGCCTGTCACAGGGGGACAGGGTGGCTGTGTGTGTCATTGGTGGGGGGGACAGGCTGGCTGTGTGTGTCATTGGGGGGGACAGGCTGGCTGTGCGTGTCATTGGGGGGGACAGGCTGGCTGTGCGTGTCATTGGGGGGGACAGGCTGGCTGTGCGTGTCATTGGGGGGGACAGGCTGGCTGTGTGTGTCATTGGGGGGACAGGCTGGCTGTGCGTGTCTTTGGTGGGGGGACAGGCTGGCTGTGCCTGTCACAGGGGGACAGGGTGGCTGTGTGTGTCATTGGTGGGGGGGACAGGCTGGCTGTGCCTGTCATGGGGGGACAGGCTGGCTGTGCCTGTCATGGGGGGACAGGCTGGCTGTGGGTGTCATTGGTGGGGGGACAGGCTGGCTGTGGGTGTCAGGGGGGGACAGGCTGGCTGTGGGTGTCATTGGTGGGGGGACAGGCTGGCTGTGCGTGTCATTGGGGGGGACAGGCTGGCTGTGGGTGTCGGGGGGGACAGGCTGGCTGTGTGTGTCATTGGGGGGGACAGGCTGGCTGTGCATGACAGCAGGTGGGGGAAGGCTGCTCTGGCTGGTGGGAGGGCTGGTGACAGTGACCCAGCTGCCGGGGCCCTGGGAGTCCAGTCTGATGCTCCCGGAGACCCAGGGGCGTGGGAGGCCTGGGCGCGGCCCTCCGGGGAGGCCTGGTGGCCTACTTCCTGGGGCTGCTGTCACTGGAGGCTGCTGGGCCACTTTCCCTGCTCCGGGGCTCCTCCCGTGGCCCCGCCGCAGCCTGCGTGGTCAAGGTCACATGGCTGTCTCCTGTGTGTCTTCTCCCTTCTTGGAGGACCAGCCGTCCCCTCCTCTGGTAGGACCTTGTCTCAACTGACCACACCCACAGTGACCCCGCTTTCAGACAGGGTCACCCTCTGGGTCACTGGGCTTAAGCTTCAGCGTGTCCTTTTGGGTGACACAGTCCAGCCCACCACAGGGAGTGACCCCCACTCTGGCCGCTGACCTTCCAGGTTGCTGGCTGCAGACCTCCATCCAGTGCCCTGACTCGGGGTGCCCGGGCCCCAGGCCGCAGCGTCCCTTCCCGAGTTGCAGAGCCTTGGTCTCTGGCGTGGCTCTGCGCGGGGAAGGACCCAGGGCCTGGCTTCTCGTGCCAGGCGAGCGCTGGCCACTGGGCCTCTCCTGGTCCCCTCCCGCCTGCGGATGCCTCCTGCTCGGGTCCTGGTTCAGGGACCCCCTTCCCCGAGAGCTTCTCGGAGAAAGCCCAGCGCTGCCGGGGGCTTCAGGGCGGCCCGCGAGACCCCTGTCCTGCCTCCTTCCTCCTGGCGCAGGCAGTATGTCCGGGACACCGTGGTGGGCACCATGGGCCTCAAGGCCACCGGCCGGCTCTGCAGCATGGCCAAGGCAAGAGGGCTGCGGGCCTGCAGGTGAGTGGCCCTCCCCACCCCCCAGCCCCGGGGCCACGGGGCCCGCTGACCCTCCACTGCCCACAGGGGGGAGCTGAGAGACACCATCCTGGACTGGGAAGATGCCCTGCCCGACCGGGACCTGGCTCGAGCCGACGAGGCCAGCAGGTGGGACCGCTGTGCCCGGGGTGAGGGTGGGGACGGGGCGGGCAGGGACTCGGGCAGCTGGACTCCTGGGCGGCAGGGGGCTGGGCGGGGCTGGACTGAGCCTGTGCTCCTGACCCCAGGACCGCCGACCTGTCCATCACCCTGGGCACCTCCCTGCAAATCCGGCCCAGTGGGAACCTGCCACTGGCCACCAAGCGCCGGGGAGGCCGGCTGGTCATCGTGAACCTCCAGCCCACCAAGCACGTAGGTGCCGAGCCCACCCCTGCCCAGGGCCCCTGGGCCTCTGCCCCGCCTGACCCTGCTCGCCCTGCAGGACCGCCATGCTGACCTGCGCATCCACGGCTACGTGGACCAGGTCATGACCCGGCTCATGAAGCTCCTGGGGCTGGAGATCCCCGCCTGGGACGGGCCCCGCGTGCTGGACCGGGCCCTGCCACCCCTGCCGCGCCCTCCGGCTCCCAAGCTGGAGCCCAAGGAGGAGCCCCCCAGCGACCCCGGGCAGGAGCCCAGCGTGGAGCCCCGGGCCCAGCACAATGGCTGCAAGCCCCCCAGCCCCAAGAGGGAGCCGCCAGACAGCCCTGCCCCCCGCCGGCCTCCCAAGAGGGTGAAGGCCGAGGCGGCACCCAGCTGACCAGGCGCTGGGCCGGGCTCTCACGGAAACCATGGACTCCTCTTTCTTACGGTCTCACTGTTACTTGTCCCTGTCCCCGGGGACCTCAGGGAGCTGAGAGCAGGACTCCAGGCCCAGGGCGGTGGGCCTCCACTGTCTGGTTGGCTCTTGGGCCTCTGGGGAGCCCAGGAAGAGCCCGGCCCGCAGTGCCACCCAGGCCTGCTGCCCGCCACGGCCAGCCTCCGACTCAGGACTTCCGGGAGCGGGTGGCAGACGCCCTCCTCCCCAGTTTCCAGCCTAAGGGGGAGCGCCCTGGGCCCTGGGCTCCTCTGGGGACTCCGCACACTCCCTCCCCGTCAGCTCTTGATCTGCCTCCCAAGGCCACCTTCAGGGACCCCCACGGGGAGCCGGACCCCCCCCTCCCCCCGCTGAGGGCAGGGCTGCGGGGAGAGGGTCCCGGGCCTCCCCAAGTCTTCAACGCAATAAAGACAGACTCCTCGCAGCTGGGCGCCTTGCAGTCCCTTGGTCAGCACCCTGGGGACAGGGGAGGGCTTCACCCCCTCCCCACCCGCCATCCTGGGGCTGGGGGGCGCTCTGCAGCCCCGGGCCCTGGTTACGCCCTTTATTGGATTGATTGCCCCCTGCCCCCAGTGGGGTGTCCCTGGAGGAGAGAGGCCCCGCCTGGTGGGTCCTGGCCCCTGCGCAGCCCGCGGGGGTGGGGTGGGTGGGGTTGTCCCCGCTCCCCGCCTGTGACCTCGACCTGGTTTTCTCATCTTAAAATGAGCCCCGTGTGGTGCGTAGCGCAGCCCCTCGGCAGAGAGGTCCCGGTCCCCAGGTCCCACTTCTGGGCTCCAGGGACCCCGCCCGGCCCTTGCCCTTCTCCAAGGTGCTGAAGCTGCCGGGCGGGGGGCCGCACTCCACCCCCCAGGTCCCCTGAGCGCCCCCAGCCGAGTTCTGTCAAAATACTTTATTAACGGTCACGCAGTCTTAGAAAAGGGTGGTGGCGGGTTGCGGCCACTCAGAAGTCCAGGGTCCCTGAGGCTGGACAGCTTCCTCCGCCCAGTGAGCAGGGAGGCCGAGGGGCACCCAGGCGCAGGTCGCAGCCAGCGGCCAGCCCTGGGCCTGGGGCGCTGCGGCCACACCCAGGCCAGCTCCCGTCTGTCCCTGCAGTGAGCTCTGGGTCTGAGCGTGTCCACCAGGGCCTGCCGTCCACTTGGGCACCCCCAGGTGGCCTGGGCAGGGACTCGGGGGCACACTGGGGATCTCACAGCTCCTCCCCCGCCGCCTCCAGCCCCGCGCGTCCTGTGCTGAGCACCGGCTCAGGTGCCACCCAGTCCAGCAGGGTGGCCGGGCCCAGCTCCTCGGTCGAGTTGCCCAGAACCAGGGTCGAGTTGTCCAGCTCCTTTGCTGACCCGCCCAGAGCCAGCATGTCCAGGAAGCCCCAGTCCGTCCAAAGGCCGCCCGGGGGCCCTTTGTGGGGCACAGCAGCGTCCGGCCAGGGGCCTGGGGCCTTGGAGGCCAGATCGTCGTCCGGGGCCACCCGGGACGAGGCATCGTTGTTCAGCGTCCTGGAGAAGACTGAGCAGAGTTCGGGGACTCAGGAGGGACGCCGCAGGGGGCAGAGTCCTGTGGCCCTCTCCCCGGCCTCGGGACGCTGGGGCACAGGTCTCCCAGGGTCCAGGTGCACCAGGAAGAGGTGGGGGGCAGGCACTCACCTCGCACGGGAGCGAAGTCCCCTGGGCTTTCGGCCTTGTTGGCGAAAGGGCTGATGGAGGGGAGGACGATGAGGGCGAAGGACAGCAGCAGGACCTGCCGGAGAGGGGGCGGTCACCTGCGTCCCCTCCACAGGGAGGGAGGCCAGGCCGGGACCCCCGCGCTGTGCTGGCCATCACTTCCTGCAGACCCCTCCCCGGGGACCTGCCTGCCCCGCCCGCGGGCAGGGGAGAGGACTCACCGCGGTGCAGGTGCCCGTGTGCACAGACTTGGTGGTGGATTGGACCACCATGGCCTGCAGCCTCTTGAGCTGCTCCAGCAGGGACCTCGGAGGGACAGGGGCCGCTGAGCCTGCGGGGCCTGGCCCTGCTCCTGCCCATTCCCCAGGCCCCAGCCTCACCCAAGTCTGGGTTCCACCCTCCCTCAGGGTCCCACTGCTCCCGCCCGCCTCCATCATGGCTCACGAGAAGGCCACCCCGCCCTGCTGTGGCCCCCGCGGCTCTCCTGCCCCTGTCCTGCGTTCAGGCTCAGACCCGGCCAGGGGGTGCTTGGCCACTACGAAGCCAAAGCCCAAGTCCTCTCTGTGGCCCAGGGGGCCCTTCCCAGCCTGCCTCGCCTCCTTCCCCCACCTCCTCTGCCCCAGGGCCTTTGCACAGATGGCCCCCACCGAGCTGGGGCTCATTCCCTGCCCCGTGGCACCCTCCCCACTTCCTGCGCCCCCACAACCCCAGACGTGGACTCACAGGTTCTGCTTCTCCAGCTGCAGGACTTTCCTCTGCAGCTCCTGGTTCTGGGCAGTGCAGGCCGACATCCTGAAGGAACAGTGAATGACCTGGTGACTTGCAGAATTTGCCTGTCGCCAACTGTCCCCACTGATGTTTCCCTGGGAGGCCCCAAGCCAGAGAGCAAAGGCCTCCTGCCTCAGTCCCCTGGTAGCTGGGGACCACAGCACACGCCTGGGCACCTGTGCAGGGCCAGGACGGGAGCCCAGGTCTGTCGGTTTCCGGGTCCCCGTGGGGTGGGCTTCCACCACGGCCGAGCCCCAGGGCTGGGTGCCAGACTCAGTCAGAGTTGGAGACCCCAGCTGAAGCCCTGGCCCTCCGCGACCTGCAGCCCCTCCAGGCTGGGCGGCAGGCAGGTGCTGAGCACGAGGGCCCACCTTCCACCCCAGCACCACGGGGGGAAGCAGGGAAGAGGGCAGAGGCAAGCCCCCATCTTGGCCTGGGTGCGGCTGGCACCCATGTTCCCCGTTAGCATCAGTGGCCTTAAGTCAGAACACTCGGGTGCAGACTTGAAGTGTCCCACTGGGCTGAGAATGAGCATGAGGTGGGCCGCGGCCGTCTCCACCCCAGGGCAGGGGTCCACCCAGCACTGGGAATGGGGAGCGGGAACACGGGCTCCTAAGGGAAAGTCCTCCTCTTGAGGCCAGAGACTCTTGGACCATCGGCTTGTTTTCCCCACAGGTAGCAGATGGGTCGTGTGCTGTTCTGCAGGGTAGTGCATAAGGATCCACAGTCCCTTTGCAGAAAGTAGGCCCAACATAGCAACTGGAAAGGAATGAATTCCCCCAGTGAAAAGTGCTCCTTTAAACCAGGCCTGGTGATGCGCACCTGTCGTCCTGGCCACTCAGGAGGCTGGGCAAGAGGTTCCCAAGTTTGAGGCCAGCCTGGGCAACTCAGTGTGACCCTGTCTCAAAGTTTTAAAGAGCTGGGGGTGCACGTCAGGGGAGGAATGCTTGCCCAGCATGTGTGAGACCCTTGGTCCACACACCCCCTCAAAGTGGGATGCAGCTAATGCAGTGCTGAGAGGGAAATGCATAGCCCTGATCCAACCCCAGAGCTGAGCAGGCACATTTAAACAATAGTCAGAGAACAACAGAATAAGTCCCTCAAAAACTAGAGGCTATGGCCAGGCACGGTGGTGCATGCCTGTAGTCCCAGTGACTCAGAGTCTGAGGGAGGAGGATTGCAAATTCAAGGCGAGCATCAGCAATTTAGGCTCTAAGCAACTTAGTGAGACCCTGTCTCAAAACAAAAAAAACCAAAAGGGCTGGGGAGGGCCTGGGGTTGTGGCTCAGCGGTAGCACGAGGCCCTGGGTTTGATCCTCAGCACCGTATAAAAACAACTAAGTGAAATAAAGGTGTTGTGTCCAACTGTAACTAAAAAATAAAATATTTTTTAAAAAGCTCTGGGGATGTGACTCAGTGGTAAATCACCTGCCCCTGGGTTACTCCCCAGTGCCAAATTTCATATATATATATGTATAATTAGTTGGGAAGAAAAGACAGAAATTTATTATTTGATGGGAACCATGGTTAGGAATTATTTCCATAACACTCATTTGATAAGAAGAATAAAACAGACAAAATTCTGGGAAGATTGATCAAAAAGTAAAAGAAGGCACAAGTAGACAACATGAAGAATTCAGAGGACATGATGACAGACCCGGACGTCAGAGCCTGAAACAGCAGAGAGTAGGGACAGTTCCGTGTGCCACGAGGACTTCCCAGGACCCAGGACGTGGAAACCGACTCGAGGAAACGGAAAACCCAAACAGACCCGCAGCATCCAACAAGGCCACTGTGGGCCTGGAAAGGGGGCCGCCTTTGCTGTTTGTATCAAAGGACGAAGAGCTTGGCCCCTGCGGACCCTCAGCGCCTTCCGAGGGGCGAGGGGCCAGCCCGGGCCTCCCTGGGGACAGCGCGGTCCCCCTCTGCCTCCCGCGGCCAGTGCTCTCAGAAGCAGCACCATTCTCCAGCGCCGGCGGAGAGGAGCTTCATGTCCTCAGGGCACAGGGACCCCAGGACCCTGGCCCAAGCCATCTCCGGGGATCCTTGAGTCCTCGTAGGGAACACTCTTTCTCGAGGGGAAACGACGCTGATTTTGTCAGGGCCTAGCACTTGTGACCCTCGGCACCTGGTGTCCCTCTCTCTGAGCCTCAGTTTCCCCGAGTGCGAGGTCCAACCCCGCCCCGCGTTACCGAGTTTCAAGACCATCGATGTACTCCTTCTTCTTCTTCCTGCTTTCTTGAGCTGATTGTTTGTTGCGGATTTTCCGGCGGATTTTCTTCAAGACTCTCTCCTCGTACTGCAGAGGGAAAGGGGAGAGGCTGAGCCGTCTGGGCGGTCTCCTCTGCTCTCCGGACTCTTTCAGACCCCCGGGGCGGGCTCTGGTGGGTGGAGGCCAGCCTGCCGCCCTCATTCTTGCAGTGGGCCGGGAGGCTCCGTCCTCCGCAGGACGCCCCAACCCCAAGAATCCAGCAAGTGACGCCCCGACCGCGCAGCCTGGTGTCCCCCGGGGAAACCGCACCTGTCTCGGAGCCCGCCCCAGTTAAGGGAAATGGGGACTCGGAGTGGGACCATCCGCAGGGCCTGACCAGGCAGGCGCTCAGCCTTCGTGGCTGCCCGCGGGATCTGGGAACAGGGCCGCGGAGTGACGCTCTTTGGGGAAATGTCCCCGTCAGAAAGCGCCAGCTCCCGGGGAGAGGCTGGTGAAATCAGGGGGTTCCACCAAAGCCTGTGTGCAGGGCGGCTGGCCTGCAGGGCACCCGGGTGTAAGCTCTGACCTCGGAGAGGCCATGACAAGCCACGATGGGACGGGGGACAAAGGAGGGCTTTTAGCCCCCAGCCAGCCTGCTGGTCACCACTGGGGACAGCATCACCTGCCGTGAGTGGGTTTTCAGGGTGGAATTCGGCTGGCGACCCACCGTCCTGACCCTCTAGTGCTGTGGTCTACTGTGGGACTCGGAAAGAGGGGAGCGGGTGTCCCTCCCACCTTGGTGAGGGGCAGCTGGGTGGGCAGGGTGATGCCCTCCTTGGCCAGCAGCTTCTTCTCCTCCTCCGTCAGCACCAGCTCCTGACAGTGCCCGTTGCCAGGTCGCAGAGAGGCTGCCAGGTGCTGCTGCTGCTGCGGGAAAAAAAACAGGAATTGCACTGGAGGTGGGAGGCGGGCGGCCTCTGGAGCAGCCAGGGGACACCTGCAGAGGAAGAGGACGGGGTCCTCCAGCCCCACACCAGTGACCATGTGACGGGTGCCCAGGAACAACATGAAGGGCAGACGGCACCGCGTGTGGCATGTGCTTAAACCTGGAGGAGGGGCAGGGGAGGGGAGGGGGGGAGCCTGCGGGGAGCGGAGCGCGGCACCCAGGGGAGGGGTGGCCACCTCCCTTCACGCCACACCGTCCGTCCTGAGAGCCCAGGCTGTGTGGGTGCACTTGCCTACCCTGTTCCCCAAAAATGACTCAGTTTAGCCAGGCGCAGTGGCGCACGCCTGTCATCCCAGCGGCTCAGGAGGCTGAGGCAGGAGGCTGGCCTCAACCCGCCCCGTGTGGAATGGGAGACTCAGGATGGAGGACGGAGGACCTCAGTCCTGGAAGGTACTCCGCCCGCCCGGCCCTGCCCACAGCATCTTGGCTGAGAGGCCTGGGTTTCGGGGCCTCCTGGGAGGTGAGCTGGCAGCTCTTCCCCCTCCGAGGGGCCGCGGAAGAGTCCCTCCCAGCAGTCTGGACTTTGTCCCTTCTGCCTGACACTTGGCTGGGGACACTGCCTGCTGTCCCCCTTCCCCTTCCTGCTGCTTCCTCCCCATGAATCACTGCTCCCGGGACAGTCCTGGTCCAGGCTGGGTCCAAACTCCACGGCTAGCACCCTGGCCACCGTGAGCCCGGCCAGGCTCCCAGCCTGCGTCTACTTTCATCTGAAAAAACAGGAACAAGGTCCCCAGGACCCCAAGACTGTGGACACAGAAAAAGTACATGAAAAATGACGCATTTATAAAAGCCAGTCACCAAGTGAGGTGACAGATTCCTGTTGTCCTAGCTACTCAGGAGGCTGAGGCAGGAGGATTCCAAGTTGGAGGCCGGCCCGAATAACTTAACAAGACCCTGTCTCAAAATAAGACAGACCGGGCTGGGGAGCGCTCGGGGTGGAGCGCCTGCCTAGCATGCCCCAGCCCCAGGGTCCACTGCCAGCACGAGGGCGGGGACGATCCTTCCCAAACCAGTCCTTCTCCCTGCTGACCCTTCGGGGACTGCTGCAACACCACCACCTCCAGGAGGACCCCCTGGGCCTGCAGGGACACCCCGTGAGCTCCCTGCAGTGCGTCGCCTCACCCTGACCAGGAGACCTGGACTCAAGCACACAGGTGGCCAGTGCTCACTGAGTGTCTCCAGTCGCCGGAGGCACCCTGGCCCTCCCGGGAGACAGTCAGGATGACCTTTGGCAGCAGACAAAAGGGATTTCAAACCTGACTCTGCCACTTGGTTTCTGTGTGACTTTAGGTTCACAGCTTAACCTCTCTGAGCCTTGACCTTCTCATCTGTAAAATGGGGGGGTCTGTCTTACAGGGGTGAGAAGCCCTGGGCAGGACAGATGGCCCCCACCAGTGTGCAGTGAGCACAACGGGACCAAGGCCAGCGCCAGGACAGCCTGTGGCGCTGGGTGGCTTGGAGTGAGCTAGGGACTTCTGTGCCCATTTCCTTAAATGGGGGATTTGGATAATAAAAGCCCGTCTTCGGGGCCCCTGCGGATTGAAGGACGATGATTCATGGCGTTTGGAAGGTGCCTGGCCCCGGGCGGGCGCGTGGCAGCAGACTCCAGCCTCTTGCTCTCCCCGTTCTGCATGTGCACACAGTGGCCCAGCCCTGCCATCCTGGGCTGGACGCCCGGGGCTGGGTGTGGGGTCCCCTCCCGCCTTCCCCACTGTCCCAGGCATGGGATGGAAGCTCACCAGGTCCCCGCTGCCCGACAGGAGGAGGTCTTTCACGGTGAGGTTGAAGCGGGAGGGCGTGTCCGCCTGCTCCTCGGCATAGAGGCCCCCTGTGCTCCACACGTCTGATGGGGCAGGAGGGGACAGGGACAGGGAGGGCCTCAGAGGGACACCTCAGCAGCGCCCAGCCCTACCGGCCTCCCCGGTCTCCGTGAGCAGCCTCAACAGGCTCGGGCACTTGGCAGAGCTTGGGACCCCGGGCCTGGCTGGGGGACAGCGGTCTCCCCTCTGTGGGACGGACCCCCCCCCAGCACACCTGGGTGTACCAAGGCACAAAGAAGACACAGGACATTGTCGGGGACCCGCTGCCACTCAGGGCACAGTGGCTCTCACTGTCCAGGATGGGTCCAGGGGCAGCCGGCAGAACCTTGTCTCCCCGCAGGACAGGGGTGAGGCTGGCCCCTGCACGCCACCGTCCCTCCTGGTGCCGCGTACAGTAGGCAGCTGCCCCAACCAGCCCCTGGCTCTGATCCCAGGGTGGAGCTGGTGGCCTCGGGTGACTTCACCTCTCAGACCCATAAGAGCAAGACCAAGGACAGAGGGAAGCCCAGCGGACACCTGTCTCCAGGGGGTCCTCTGCCTGGCCCCCAGGGCATCAGTGTCCCTGGAGTGAACCATTGTTGATCTGCTGGGGACCATCTGATAAGGCCTTCTGCAGCCAGGATGTCCCCAGCTCCCTGAGGCAGGCCCAGGACCTGGACTGCCCGGAGCCATCTTCACGTGTGGCCCCAGCAGCACCCCTCTGGGGCCCAGGAGCAGGGAAGGCAGCGGGCGGGCCCCTGCCACTCACCCAGGTCTATGGCCACGGAGGCCTCCAGCACTTGGGGGCCCGAGGGCCTGGCGGGGCAGGGGGGCCCAGGGAGGTAGGAGGGGCAGGGCCCCGAGCCGGGCTCATTGGGGTGGCAGCTGGCCGGGGTGGTGGCCAGTCCGCTGCGTGGAGGGGTGTCCTGAGGGTCAGAGGGGAGGTCTTCCGAGATGCCGCTGTCACTGTCCGCGGGGGACCAGATCGGGGAGCTGGGATCCGAGTCTCCAGGGCCCAGGATGGCGCTCAGGAAGTCATCGGAGTCGGAGCCCGGCAGCACCTGCCCGAGGAAGAGGGAGGGGCGGGAGTTGGGGTCCGCGCTGAGCCAGGGGGTGGGGGGGGACGCTCCTGAACCGGGGTGACCGGAAACACCCAGGGAGGGAGGCCCAGGCCCTAGGCGTGAGTGTGGCCTTAGTTCCAAATTGCTGAGCGACCCTGGATGGGTTCCTGCCCTCTCTGAGCCTCGCCCCGCACCTGTGCGCAGGCGGCTGCTGTGTCACGGGCTTGGTGGGAGCGGAGCTGGGGGCTGGGCGGGGGCTGCGGGGCGCTGCTGACCTGGCCCGCGAGGCCCCAGCGCTCGGCCAGCTCCACGTGTCTCAGGACGCCGTCCTGCCGGTCAAACAGGAGGTCCAGGAGCTCCAGGCTGTCCATGGGGCCCACGGCACAGGCGGGGGAAGCCATCTGGGGCGGAGGGACGGCGTGAGGTTGCCAGCCCCTGGGGCACCCCCCCAGCTCAGCCCCGGGCTGGGCCCCTGAACCTGACGGCGGCCGCGGGGACCCCAGGTGACAGCCACTGGCGGGGCCCGGGCGCCTGTCGGAAGGACCCGCCCCGCGAGGCCCTGAGGCCGCAGGGACCCGGGAAAGGCGGGTCCAGCAGCGGGCGGCGCGGCCTGGGTCTCCCCATCCGCCCTGCAGCCCGGGCAGCGGCGGGCCGCGGTACTGGACGGCCGGGAAGCGTCTGCAGAGTGGCCGCCGCAGCGGTGGGGCCCGCAGCCACCACTCACCTTGCCAGCCCGAGGCCCACCCACCCGGTGGCTCCTGGCTGTGCCCTGTCACCACCCCCAAGAGATGCTGAAATAGGTCCCGCGGCGCTCGCCCAGCCCCCGGCGTTGATTGGCGGCCAGGACAGACGGACAGGGTCCAGGGCCAGTGGGGCGCGGGCTGCGGGCGGGACGCGGACCGTTATCTCGTTGTGTGCTTTCCAGCCCGCAGTGGGCAAAGGCCGAAGTCCTGGGTGTCTGGGCCGCGCCGTGACCTTTTTCCTACTTTGAGGGACTCTTTTCTTCAGTCACCGGACGTTGGGACCGGATAGCTCACGGTCCCTGGGAGAGTCCTGTCCCCAGGTCGGAACAAAGCCGGTTCCTTTCCTGGGAGCGCCCTTCCCTCATCTGAGCTGCCAACCTCCTGCCCAGCCTCGAAGTCCAGCTGGGACGGCCGGCTCCTTGCCCCCCACTGTCAAATCCCTGCGGTGAAGTCCTTCTAGAATCATCTGTGGTTCATTAGTCAACATTGATCGAGCTAAACTTCCTGCCTCAGGGCCTTTGCTCGGCCCGCTGCCTGAACTCCCCTCCTGTGCCCTCCTCCCTGTTCTGTGGTCATCTGTCGGCATAGCTGCCCGTGTTCATTGTTTATGAATCAGCTCAGTCCACTGACAGTCATCTTTGCCCCCAGTAGAGAGGAGTCCTGTCCCCGCCTCTTTATCGTGTTGGCACTTTTACTAGACTCCAACTAGTTTAAATTGTATTTGTTTTTTTGTCTTCCCTTGTCCCTCTTCCCTAGGATGTTGGCTCCTTAGGGACCAGGGTAGAATTTCTTGCTCAGTGCTGAGTCCCCAGTGTCTCAGAAAGGACCTAGCACATAGTAGGTGCTCAGTCGGTTGTTACTTGTTAAGCACCTACTGTGTGCCAGCCACTGCTTTAGGCTCTAGCAGTAAAGAAGAAGCTAGATGTGGACGCAGACGAGTACCAGGTGAAGGAGGGCAGACATGCGGCCAGGGCCACTGCAGGGCCGGAAAACCCCCCAGAGGAGAGCCCTGGAGCCTGAGGCAGAGCCAGGCTGAAGGAACAGCTCGAGCAAAGGCCCTGGGGCGGGATGAGGCTGGTGCTTGGAGTGAGGAGGAGGGAGTCAGGGAGGGGACAGGCAGGTCTTGCAGGGGCCACGGCTGCGGGAAGGAGTTTGGTTTGGAGCGAACACAGCAGGGAGCTGTTGGAAACAGGTGAATGGATGACAAAATCCGGCTTCTGGGCGCAGGGCACGAGGCTGGGTGCCAGGTGGACAGCAGTGTCCTTGCTCACGAGACCTCACACCTGCTTTGCTCCCTGATGGGCCAGTGGTCATTCCCTCCTGGGAGGAGGGTGAGGTGCTTCTCCCCGACAATAACTTGTATTATACAAGTCGCCCCCAGGGAACCCTGGTGCTGCCTGGGGACACCGTGGTGTGGCTCCTGGGGTGTCCAGGCCCGGGTGGAGGCCAGGAGTGCTGCTCAGCGCCCTGCAGTGCCAAGGACGCCCACCAGAGAAGGACCCGCAGGGTGCGCGGTGCCGGGGCCTGTGACAGCCCGCCCCCCGGCTGCCTGCGGTGGCCTCGACCTGGCCTCAGGTCTCCTGTCTCTCCCCTCCGCGGCGGCTCTTGAGGGGTGGTTGGTTTGCCCTGGGGAGTTCCCGTGGCCATGTTCGCCCAGCGCTTGGGTGAGGGCACCTGCAGTGGGGGAGAAGCAGGTGACAGGTGGCTTCTGGACTCCGCCGCCTCTGTCACCCGTTTATGACTCCAGGGAACACAGTGCCCTTGGGTGAGTCGCTTCCTCCTCCCTCCGGTGGGAACCCACGGGGAGGAAGGCCAGGCCTTGGCCACCCGACCTTCATGGGGACAGACGTCACCTCTCCCTCCCCGAGGACAACCGTCGTTCACGATTTTAAAAACAGCTGTTGACTCTCTGCTGGCCTCAGGGAAGGGACTCACCAGCACCCGAGCTGGCGGCAGTGGCCACACGGTCATTCCGGCGACTCTGGAGGCTGAGGCAGGAGGATGGGAATTCAGCGCCGGCCTCAGCGACTCAGTGAGACCCTGTCTTAGGATACCCAGGGCTGGGGAGTGGCTCAGGGTGCGGCAGCCCCGTCCAGCAGCCCCACGGGGGCAGAGCGCCGCACCAGGAGGCTCCCGGAGCGCGCGGTCAGTGGGCCTCGGGCAGCAGGGGCTGGGGAGGAAGTGTGCGTCCCCTGCATCCAAAAGACACCCTCCGTGCTTTGAAGCGAGGCCAGTGGACAGAAGGTCCCCAACCAGAAGCTCCCTGGAGAGCTCGCTGGCCGGCAGGGCACAGGGGCCAGGGCCCAGGAGCCAGCCGGCCGGCAGGCTGTGCAGCGGGCTGTGTGGGGCGGCCCAGGCCCAGGCCCTCCCCCATGTCTTTGGGGGAGGTTGGGGGAGGTTGGGTCTCTGTCTCTCAGCTTCTGTTTCGGGCGGGCTTCCCTCCTGCCCTGGCCGCCTGGGCCCCGCCGTCCTCCCGCCCCTGCCTCCCGGGGCCACAGGTGCCACCGCAGACCTCTGCTGCAGGGGACTTCGCCTTCATCTTGCCGTCGAATCAACCAAAATGCTCCACGAGTGACAGCCGAGGTGTGGTCAGTGCGCAGGAGGCGGCATCAGCCAGAAAAATGAGTGACATCCCGTCAGTCAAGCAACACAGGGGACCTGGAGGACATTACGTTAAGTGACAGAATCCAGGGACAGAAAGACCAACAGGACACGTTCCTGCTCGTTTGTGTCGCTGAAAAGTGGTGACCAAGAACAGAGAAGAGCAGGGGTCACCAGGGGGAGGACAGGGGTGGCAGGGAGCAGACGCCTCAGCAGGACTCTGTCTCAGAAAACAGAAAGGACGAGGCGCAGCTCAGCGCTGGACGCGGGTTCAATGCCCAGCCCCGGAGACAGACTGCGCCCGCACGGCCACCGGCTCCGGGGAGTGTCTTTATTCGGTGGCAGGCAGCCACCCAAGGGACCGCTGCAGTGTCTGCCCTGCTCCAGGCACAGGGACCTGGGTGAGGGTCACGGACACTCGTTGAAATTTCATTCAGCTCCACGTCTGTGCTCTTTCCGCGCCTCAGCCCCCCCTCCCTATCGGACCCTGCCCTCATTTGCGTTTATAAATAAAGCTTTATTGGCACCCGGCCCCGCCCTCGCTGTGCACGTCTGTAGCTGCTTTCCAGCTGTATCTGCCACGTGGTTTGCAAAACCCAAGAATTAACTCTGGGCTGGGGCGGGGCTCCGTGGTGGCCTTGCGCAGCAGGCTCCGGGCCCTGGTCCAGCCCTGAGCTGCAAAAACCAGAAGAGCAGCACACCGGGTTCTCAGCCTTCCTGGGCAGGTCTTGCTGGCGTCGGCCTTAAGACAGTGGACCCACACTTTCTGGCTTTTTTTTTCCTTTGGGGGGTACCAGGGATGGGACTCAGGGGCACTTGGCCACTGAGCCCCATCCCCAGCCCTATTCTATATTTATTTAGAGACAGGGCCTCACTGAGTTGCTTAGGGCCTCGATTTTGCTGAGGCTGGCTTTAAAATCATGAGCCTCCTGCCTCAGCCTCCCAGGCCCCTGGGATAACTGGCTTGTGCCACGTGCCCAGCCCTTTTACATATTTTATTAGAGACAGGGTCTCGCTGAGTTGCTTAGGGCCTCACTAAGTTGCTGAGGCTGGCTTTGAACTCGTGATCCCCCTGCCTCAGCCTCCTGAGTGGCGGGGATTACTTGCCCCGGTGCCTTGCTTGGAGCCACCCTTTCAGAACAGGATCACAGGCCACAGGTGACTCTTGAATAGCTGGAGGAGGGACATGGAACTGTGAACTGGATTTTCAATGTTATTTCATTTTGATTAATTCAAACTAAAAGTTGAGCCAGGTGCCGTGGCCACGCCTCTGTCCCAGCGGCTGCAGAGGCTGAGGCAGGAGGCTCGGGAGTTCAAAGCCAGCCTCAGCAATTTGGCGAGGCCTTGAGTTCACGGCTGCCACTATTGTGACTACGTCTGCGGGACGGTCTCGTGACGCCCGGTCAATGCCACCTGTCATTTTTCCGTTTCCTCAGCCCTTTGGCCCTGGTGCAAATCTGGTCATGCAATGACGGTGCACCCGTGCGCATGGGGACAGAGGGGCCGGGAAGGGTGTGACTCTCGGTGGCCACTGCCTGCCTCAAGCCAGGAGGGGAGGCCACACCCAGGGGCCCCCTCCAGATGACCCATGCCCCTCCTCTCTCCTGCGTGTTCTCCCCCCAAGGGGCTCACACGCTTCCCTTTTGTGACGTTCTGGGGGACAAAGGAGGGAGTCCACGCAGCAGAGGCTCCTGCCTTCTCCCTCCTCCTCTCAGGGACCGCTGCCGGCGATGAGCAACTCCCTCGTGACGTGGGTGTGGCGGGGCGGGCAGGGAGGCCACAGGGACTCTGATCCCCTCTTGGGCAATGCTGGCTGGGCCTCTTCCCCAGGCCGCCCGCTCCTCCTACACCAGGGCTGTTCCAGGAAGTCTGGCCTCTGTTCTGGGGGTGGCCTCCAGATGACACGAGGGAGGATGAGGGAGGACCCGCCCTGCCCTCCCTAAGAAAGGAGGACACTCATCCATTCACTCCCACAGCCACTGGGTTTATTGAGCACCTGCTGCATGCCAGGCGTTGGGGACACAACAGACATCACAATTGGCAAAGCATTCCCCGCCCCACCCCCTGGAACCCATGCTCCAGGTGGGGAAGGTGCTGACAGTGGCATCACCCAGGAGGGGGCAGGTCCACCCCGGGGCCATGCGAGGGACAGCCAAGCAGCTGGGCGCACTGGAACCCTGTCATCCCAGCAGCTGGGGTGGCCGAGGCAAGAGGACCGCAAGTTGGAGGCCAGCATGCTTCCTGGGAGTCAGCCACCGCTGTCAGCCAGCCCCACTTCCCGGGCCTGTCCCCCCCTCCGTGTCTAGCCACCGCCTCATCCAGGAGATTGCTTTATGGCTGGTGGGTCCAAGGGGCACAGCGAGCCCCCTCACCAGGGAAAGGAGGTCTGGGCAGCCCCTCCTCTGGTCCCCTGGGGGTGGGGCAGCTGCATCCCCAGGTCCCCAGGCAGGAGGTGCCCGGCTCCAGGGCAGGAGCCCCACCGCGGGAGCCGCCCCAGCAGCGGAAAAGCATCTCCCACAGTTCAGCAGGCGGAAGTTCAAGTCCAGGTGTCCAGGGGACTGAGGCCTCTGGCCTTGGCTTGTCCAGAGCTTTCCCTGCGTGTCCTGCAGGCCGGCATTTCCTTCTCCTGTAAGGACACCGTCTGATGCACAGGGCCCGCGGAAGGGGCCTCACTTGAACTTGGTCAGCTCGGATAAGGTCACCTTCCGAGGTCCTGGATGAACTTCAGGGGAATGCAGTCAGCAGGGTGCGGCTCAGGCCCAGAAAGGAGGAGGGAGGGAGGGAGGAGCGCCAGGCCGGGGGTCTCCAAGGCCACCCCCAGCGCAGCTTGCCTGTCCACCCCAGCAGGTGGCCCAAGAGGGCTGCAAGGTGGGTGGGCAGTGGAGGGACCCCGAGCAAATCCCCGGAGGCGGAGGAAAGAGGGAGAGTCACACAGTCGCTTTGAAACAATCATCCCTGGCCTCAGGGGTCAGTCAAGAGGGTGCTTCTGTCCCCAGCGGCTGGGCCGATGTCCTTGCAGAAGTGATTCTGTTCCAGGCTGCAGTGACCTCTGTGCAAAGTTCTGGTTCTTGTGGGGACTTTGGTGACAGTTCTCATCAAGCGATGGTGATGAAGGCCTCCCGGCTTTCTCTGTTCAGTTAATCTGCTTCACGCCAGGCCTGGTGGAGGCCGGCACTGTCTTCCCGCAGCTCTCACAGTCTGTGCTGAGCCTTTGCCCCGAGAAGCCGGGTTCTGTGCCCGCAGTCCCAGGAACGTCCGTACCGACCCCGTGGCTTCGTACTTGTCTATTTCTTCGATCTTTTTGCAGCTGGGCTGGAACCCAGCCCTCACCATGCTAGGCGAGGCTCACCTCGGAGCCAGTCGCAGCACACACACCCTTGTTTGGTTGTTTGTTTGTATTTTGAGCCAGGGTCTCGCTGAGCTGCCCGACAGGCCTGCTGCTTGGGACTCTCCCGCTTCTGCCTCCCTAGTAGCTGGGATGACAGGCGCGGCCGCTGGGTCCAACAGTGCTGATGAGTTTGGGGAGGACGAACGGCACCGCTCAAAGGGCCCAAGACAGACTCCAAGGGCCACTCCGAGCCAGGCTGGGGACCTGCCCAGGCAGCGCCGGCTCTCCCAGGTCCTGGCCCAGCTCACCCTGCGCGGCTCTGATGCCGCTTCTCTCCTCGGGGCAGTTCCTCGTCTGTACCCTGAGGACGGATCCCGTGGCTATGTCAAGCTCCTGCCAGCTCCAACGTCAGGGTTGATGTTCCATCCCCCTGAAATCTGCCTGAGAATGGGGGGGCCTTGAGAGCCCCAGGGAGACGTGGGCGTGCAGGAGAAGCCCAGTGTGTGAGGACAGGTCCACTGGGTGCAGGCTCACCCGGGGGAGGGCGGCCGTGCACTGGCCTCACCTGCCATCCCAGTCACTCGGGAGGCTGAGGCAAGAGGATCTCCTTTTTGAGGCCAGCCTCAGCAACTTAGCAAGACCTTGTCCCAAAACAATAAGAAAAAAAAGGACTCGGGGTGGCTCCGTGGCAGAGCACTTGCCCAGCACGTGTGAGCCTCTGGGTTCCGTCCCCAGCACCAAAGAGAAAAGAAAGGAAAAAAGAGGATCAGGAAGGGAGGACCGCTTTACACCTGATTAAAAAACCCAGGGCATTTACCCTGAGCCACACCCCCGCCCTCTGCACTTTTTATTTCATGGCAGGATCTTGCTAAGTTGTGGGCCCTCACTAAGTAGCTAAGGCTGGCCTGTAGCTTTCGGTCCTCCTTTCTCAGCCTCCTGAGTTGCTGGGATTGTGATTGAGTTCAACTTTCACAAGAAATTCATGCACGGACACCCGCTGAGAGCTTACTTTGTACCTCGAATCCTTTCAGACGCACCGCACACCCTCTTGATCTTTCCTTCTCTGAGAAAAAGAGCCCCATTGTTCACAGGCAAAGTTCTGAGGCTAAGTGCCCAACCCAATTAAAACCACACTGATCATTTATTGAGCCCCCACTATATACTAGGCACTGTGCCGAGGACCCATTGGATCCCCCAGAAACGTGGTGGGTGGGGGACTGTTTGCAACCCTATTTAACAGCTGGGGATGCCAGGTCCTGGGGAGGGGCCTCCAGGCCATGGCTGTGACGCTGACCCAGAGCTGCCCGGACAGCCACACTCTAGCTGAAGTCAGGCAAGGTAATCTGGGCGGGGCCGTGATGTCCAGCACAGAGTGCCCGCTGTGTGACTTGAGGCAAGATATTTGACCTCTCTGTGCCTCATCTTCCTCCTTCCCTCAATGGGTGTTCTATGTACAAGCAATTCTGAGCCACATCAAGTGACCCAGTGCTCATGCTCTATAAAGTTTATTATTGATCTAAATCAGGGGTCAGCAAACTTTGTAAGAGAGCCAGTTAGTAAACATTTGCAGGTTTGTTTTTCTTTTTTTTTTTGGTTGTTGTTGTTTTATTTTCCAGTGATGAGTTGGAAACAGGACTCTTGTGCGCTAGGAGGGTGCTAACCACGGAGCTCACCGGCCCAACATTTGCCGCTTTGCAGACCCCAAGGCAAGTGCTCGGCCCAGCGTGTGTGCAGCAGCGGATGCAGATAACAGACGAGTGACTGCGCCTTAGTGCCCTGTGCCAATAAAACTTCATGTATGGGCACTGGGATTTGAATCCTATATACCTTGCGCATGTCATGAAATATTACTCTCCTTTTGACTATTTCCCCCCCACACCAGTTAATAACGCCATTCTTAGCTCCCACGCAGTGGCCACGCCTGTCAGCCCTGCGGCTCTGGAGGCCGAGGCAGGAGGATCCCAAGTTCCAGAGCAGCCTGGGAACTTAGAGACCCTGTCTTCTCAGAGTGAGGAATACAAGGGGCCAGGGGCACAGCTCTGGGGTGCATCACCCCTGGGTGAAACCCCAGCACCCCACAAAAACCCATCAACAGAGTGATGACCTTGACTTTAATTGTGCTGACTGATCATACCTGCTGTCTGTGTGACCCTGTGACCGTCACCTTCATGATCGTGCACTGCTGGGACAGAGGGGATGTGCATGTGCCTGACTAGAGGACATTCTCACTCTATATTTTCTTACCATTCTGTGCCTCTCTTCCCCCGTTTCATTCTCGCCGTGCTGGGGACGGACGCAGGGCCTTGCCTGAGCCAGGCGAGCGCTGACCTGTGCGCCACCTCAGTCACTGCCAGTCACTGCAAGGCATAACTCTTACGGAAACTCCTGGTCACAGAGGGAGGGAGGTCACAGCAGGTTCCCTGCAGGTGCTAAGTCGGCTACCTGAGCCCCTGCGTCTGAACATTCGTGTCTGGCATCTAGGGAGCATCACCCGAGGTCCCCTGCCACCCTGTTGAGCTGAGTCTCTTGAGACCCCAAGGGTGCCCATTGACACCTGTGCCCTGGGCTGCCTGCTCTTGGTCGTCCTGCAGGCTGAGAAGAGCTTTTCCACTTTGTTTATTTCCTTCCTTGCTGGGTCTCAGGCGTGCTAGGCGAGCACCACCCCTGTCTTGGTGTGTGTGTGTGTGTGTGTGTGTGTGTGTGTGAGTGAGTGGTCCTGGGGATTGAGCCCAGGGCCTTGTGCATGTGAGGCAAGCACTCTGCCAACTGAGCTATGTCCCCAGCCCCACCGTCTTGGCTTTTAAGAGTCTAAAAGTAGAGAAAAATTATTTCATAATTTTGTCACAGGAAAAGCCTATAAAATTCACATTTTGTTTATTTGTCTACTTTCTATTTTCTGGTGCTAAGGATGGTGCCCAGGGCCTCACGTGGTGCTGCACCCCTGAGCCACACTCCAGCCCCAGAGACAGACTTCCGTGGGCGCAGGGCCACCACCACTTTCTCAGGGGCTGTTTGAAGGAGGAGGGCAGAGCCAGGTGGTCTGGACAGACAGTAGTCACAGCAGGCACCCAGCGACCCTGAAGAAAGTCCTCCAGGCCGCGCGCCGTGCTGCCCGCCTGTCGTCCCAGACACCTGGGAGGCTGGAGCAGAAGGATCCCAAGGTGGAGACCAGTCTGGGCCACCTAGAGACCCTGTCCCAGAACAGAAAAATAAGCACAATGTGGGCATGTGGCTCAGTGCTACAGCCCCAGGTTCAATCCCCACACCAAAAAGAAAGAGAGAGTGTGCCCTGTCCACCTTTGTCCTCCCCTCCTCCAAGCCTGCAGGGTCCCCACTTCCCACCCAGGCAGGACGGACCGACGGACGGCGGCGCGGCCGTCCAGCGCTGGCGCCCTCTAGAGGACGCCGCGAGCAAGCGCGCCTGCGCCCCGGCCCCGCCCAGCCCCGCCCCGCCGCCGGCCCGGCCCGCACCCCGGGCTCTCCAGCCGCCGCCCCGCAACCAGCTAGAGCCAGGGTCCCGCCGCCTTCCCAGGGCCTCCCCGCAGACGCCCCCCGGCCGCGCTCCGCAGCGGAGCGCCTGCCCAGCTCGCCGCGCCCGGCCAGCGCCACCGCGCAAGACGCGACACCGACCCCCCCGACGGCCGCGGCACCTCGGCCCCGCGCCCCCCCAGGAAGGAGGCCTCGCGCCAGGGTCGGGTGGGCCAAGGCGCCCGCAGCGCCCAGAATGGGTCTTACCCTCTGTAAATGGTGGGAAAGGGCTCTAAAGGACATGGTGACACGGAGACCCCTAGGAACTTCCGCGGGGCACAGCCGCGAGCCTTGGCTTCTGTCCGAGCTTCTTTATGGGTGGAGAGGCCGGGTGGCCCCCAAGCCCCGGAGCCCAAATCCAGGGGCTCGCGGGGCCCCTGGGTTCTGCATCCTCACGTTCACCCCGCCAGGGTCACAAGAATTTAAGTCGTGTCTGCAGGGAACACCCTGTTTTTCTTGCCATTGCTCCATAGGAACAGGATGTCAGGGACGGCTCACGACCTTCCATCGGGTCAAGTGTCCCAAGTCGTAGAGAGGATGAAGGTCCACGGGAAGAGGCCCAGGGTTCTGTGCCAACACGATGCCATTTCATACTAGGAACATGAGCACCCTCAGGTTTGGGTCTCCAAGGGGGACCAGGGACCAAAGCCCAGAGGGCTGAAATGAGTTTTTCAAGACCCCATGTTGCTGGACATGGTGGTGCACACCTGTCATCCCAGCAACCTGTGAGGCTGAGGCAGGAGGATCATAACTTCAAGGCCAGCTTCAGCAACTTAGTGAGATCCTGTCTCATAATAAAAAATAAAAAGGGGCTGGGCTGGGGGGGGGCATGCCTGTAATCTCAATGACTCGGGAGACTGAGGCAGGAGGATTGCAAGTTCAAAGCCAGCCTCAGCAACTTATCGAGGCCCTAAGCAATTCACCGAGACCCTGTCTCTAATAAAATATTAAAAAGGATTGGTGATGTTGCCCAATGGTTAGCGCCCCTGGGCTGATCATCAGCGTCAAATGAGAACAACAAAACCCGCTTTTAGCAAATGCCCTGCAGGACATATGGCAATCCCGTGTACAAGTGAGAACATCCATAAAGTGAGGGTCACCAGGGGACACCGACCTTCAGAATGAGACCTGCACACACCCAGCTGATCTTGCTTAGACTGGGAAATTGTTAATTACCCCTCTTAAAAAAAAAAAAAAAAAGCCATTGCTCTGTCTTGAAACCTTGAGTTTGGAACTTTGATCAGAGTAATTTCAACATCTCATCCAAACCCTTTTTTTTTTTTTTTTTTTTCATCTGATCTGGAGACAGCCCCCAGGCATCCACCTGCAGGAAGCGGAAAGCAGAGGGCGTGGAGGCAGGCGGGCGGCAGGGAACCCGGGCTGCCTGCTCCGGAGGACGCTGCTCTCTGGGTGCTGAATGTTCTGGAATTAGGTGGTGGTGAGAGTTGCCCAACCCAGACACTCAGAGGGTGGATTTGAAGTCAGGTGTGCTCCAGCTCAGGACAAATAAATCAAGGGACAATGCCATCTGTTTAAGTCCTCGCTAAATAATAGTCCCTTTAAGTAATTAAAGGAGGGCAAGACAGTGGTGAGTGCATCTGCTTCCCGCCCTCCCTCCCTCAGGTCCTTTCCATTTTCCCGCCCCTCAGTCCTCGGACCTTTCAGATAGCATCCTCCCCGCCCACCCCCGGGTGCCCGTCACACAGTCCTGGAGGACCCTCAGGACCTGGTGCCTCAGCTCAGGCTGTTCCCTGTGTGCCCGCCCCGCCCCAGCACCTGCACCCCGGGACGCTCAGAGGCAGACAGGGCGCTTTGGTTGAGTGAAATAAGTGGCAAATGTCCCTACCCCCAGGACGGGGTCGGCCTGGTGCTGAGCCAACCCTCCGAGGGCGTGAAGGCCAGCAGGTGGGGGGACAGCCAGGTTGGCCCACTGCTGGGGGCGGGGAAGCTGCGTCTTGTGCGCTTGATGCCACTCAGGGGGATGCGCAGCGCGATGGATGGGACCCTTATCGTAGGTTCCCTTATCGTAGATTCTGGTTTGACGTCCGCGAAGCCTTCGTGTCCACAGGCAAACGGGAAATTCGAAAGCTGGCGAGTTCTCGTCTGTGTGAATAGTGAGGTGAGAGTCGTTGGCATTTCCCAGGGTCACTGACAGCTGGTGAATCCCACGGTGTGTTGTAACACTGGGACTGTTCCTCTTCCTGCGTGTTCTAACCCTGTGGACAGGACATCTCTAAAGCTGGATCTGGAGTCTAGACCAGGGACTGGCACGCTATGGCCCACCACCTGTTTATGTAAATAAAGTTTTATTGTCACCAGGCCATGTACATTTGGCTAGTGTTTTCTTTCCTTTTTTTTGGGGGGGGGGGTGTTACCGGGTACTGAACTCAGGGGCACTTGACCACTGAGCCATACCCCAGCCCTATTTTGTAGTTTATTTAGAGACAGAGTCTCACTGAGTTGCTTAGCACCTCGCCATAGCTGAGGCTGGCTTTGAACTCACAATCCTCCTGCCTCAGCCTCCAGAGCTGCTGGGATGACAGGCGTGCACCCTGGTGAGTGTTTTCTATGGTGGCTTTCCCGGTATGACCATGGAGTTGAGCAGTTGCAAAGGAGACTACAGGGCCAGGGAGTGGACGTATTTACAGTCTGAAACTTAGAGAAATCTGCTGACCCTTGATCTAGAAAACACAACAAGAACCCAGCCACACACAAGACCACCACCACCACCACCACCACCACGGAATCAGCCCTGTTTATAGTACTGCCCACTCCCAGGGCGAAAGGGCTCCTGCCTCGGCCCACTTCACGCTGTGAACTTGATGTCACTGCACCCAAAGGTGAGAAGATACACAGCAGCTCACCGTCACCCACCCAAGTTGCCATGAGGGGGCTCCAGGCTCCCTTCCAGGCCCCTGCGGGAAAGAGAACCTTGCAAGAACAAGGCACATGACTATTAATTTCCTATTGCAAATAAAGGCTATGCTTACACTATTTAAAAAAAAATATATAGATTATCAATATATATTTATTTATTTATGGTGCTGAGAATCGAACCCAGTGCCTCCCACATGCCAGGCAAGTGTGCTACTGCTGAGCTACAGCCCCATCCCACTATTTTTGTTAACATTTATTTTTTAGTTGTAGGAGCACACAATACCTTTTATTTTATTTTTATGTGGTGCTGAGTGATAGGGTCTGTAAACAGACAATGCCAAGTCGGGATGGCGCCTGGCATTTTGCCAGGGGGAGTGGTTTGTGAAGTAACACCAGCGAGCCATTAAGTGTGGAGATTCCTTATTGGTTGATTGCTGTATCTAGTTTATGTTAATTAAGATAAGCTGTGTGGAATGTATATATACCCCTCCGGTCCTACAATAAATGGCTCCCACTCCTGCTGTATCAATCTACACAAGTTGCTCGTCACCCCCCGGTTACTTTGCTGCAGCCGGACTGCGGCAGAGGCAGCTGAGGATCCAACCTAGCATGTGTGAGGCACTGGGTTGGATCCTCAGCACCACATAAAATAAATCAAGATCAGCCACTGAGCCCCAACCCCATCCCTATGCTTACACTACTGTAGCTTGTTACACATACGCTGGCATAATTTTTAAAAAATATATGTACTCAGCCCAAGCGTGGAGGTAAAAACCTATCATTCCAGTACCCTGGAGGCTAAGGCAGGAGGATCACAAGTTTGAGGCCAATCTCAGCAACTTAGTGAGGCCCTGTTTCAAAATACATAAAAAGTGTCGGGGTGCGGTCCAGTGGTAGAGCTCCCCTGGTTTCACTCCCAAGCGCAACAAAAACTGAGGCGAGACTCACAAAACAAAATTCACCGCTTTACAGTGCACCACACGGCCTCCCTTAGTCCATGGACAGCGTTTTGACTGCCAGATCTATTCCGTTTCAAAATACGGCATCTCCCCCAACAGGAGACCCGGCACCCAGGAAGGAGTCACCCAGTCCTCCTCCCCGCTCCTGCAGCCAGAATCTAGCCTGTCTCCTGGGACCTGCTCTGTAGGTGCCACAGGAACAGTCGTGACCAAGGCCGTCTGGGACGGGCTCCTCGTGCTAACCAGACCTTGGGAGGCCACCTGTGCTGCAGCAGGTGCCAGGGTTTCGTCTCTGTCTCCAGCTGAATAACGTCCACCGTACAGGGGGCCGCCTGTCCACCCGCTCCTCCGTCCCTGGAGTCTGGGACGGTGCTGGGGACGCGGAGCCTCGGGCTTCCTGGGGACCTGGTACCCTACCACTGGGTGGCACCCAGACTGCTTCCACAGGGCTGCGGGGGACAGAGCAGCTGCGCGTGTCCAGCCAGATGGGCCTCCCTGTCCCCAGTTCTCTCCCGGCAGCTTGGGGTGGAGCTGCTGGGCCGTAGGTGACTTGGCAGCCAGCTTCTGGGGAGCCCCTGAACTGCTCCCCTCAGCAGCTGCACGGCCTAGGTCCACCAGCAGGTGTGGGCCTTACCTTTGTTAGGACCTGTTTCCTCTCTGGTCCTCTGAGCTAGAGCGGGAGATCAGCAGCGCCCGGCGGGCCGCTGAGGCTGCGCTGCAGGCTGCGGGAGAAGCTGGGCAGCTCCGCTGGGGACGGACGGGGTCTTTAATCCGGGCTGGATTTAGGATGAGAACCCCCGGCACCTGCAGGGTGCGGCTCTGAGCCCAGGTGTGTCTGCCCCACGCCTTCGCACTGCACAGGGCCCGACGCAGCCTCCTTTGCTGGCTCAGAGACCTCAGGGACCTGCTCACAGTGCACACGGCGGTCAGAACCAGAGACGCCAAGATGGGCGAGTGCTGGCCCTGCAAGGCACTGGCCGGCCGCAGCTCCGGGGGCAACAGTGGAGGCAGAACTATGAGGAGCTCAGGCCGAAGAAAACAGGTCACCGAATCTCCACCCCTGACCTTCAAAATGCTTAGTTTTCCTTTTAAAAAATCGTTTAAGCCCGTGGCGCACACCTGTGATCCCAGCAGCTCGGGAGGCTGAGGCAGGAGGATCTCAAGTTCCAAGCCAGCCTCAGCAAAAGCCAGGCGCTGAACAACTCAGTGAGACGTCTCTAAATACAATACAAAATAGGGCTGGGGATGTGGCTCAGTGGTCAAGTGCCACAATACCTTTATTTTATTTCCTAATTTTTTTAGTGTGGTGCTGAGAATTGAACCCAGTGCATGACATGTGCTAGGCAAGCGCTCTACCACTGAGCCCAGCCCTAGCCCTAACCCTAAGCTTCTACACACAGTTTTTTTTTCCTGATTGTTTTTGATGTCCATGGAGCTCTATGAGATTTGGTGACATATGTAGATTCGCATGACCACCACAACCAGGACACATCGTGCCCAGCTCCATGGGGGAATCAGCTTACTGCACACCTCACCCAGCCCTGACCCTGGACCCCGACGACCGCTTCTCCATCCACGTAATGTTGTTATTAACAGAATGTCCCATAAATGGCCTGGTACCACATGTGGCATTTGGGGACTGCCTTCAGCCCATGACAGCCTTCACAAGTCATCAGTGTCTCGTGCCTATCAATAATGTGTCCCTTTTTACCACTAAGTAATATTCCACTTTTTATCCACTCGATTTCTTAAAAACCCACTCAATCCACAATTTATCCATTCACTGGTTGAGGTTCGTTCAAGGCTGTTTCCAGTTCTGGTCCTAGTACAAATAAAGCTTTCAGGAACGTTGGTGTTTGGGGTCTGTGAGCCTGACTTCAGTGCTCTTGGCCCTCCGGTAGGTGTTTCCACGCTGCCCAGCACCTCGCGTCCCCCAGCATTGTGTGAGTCCACTTGCTCACATTCCCAGTTGGCCTGGCACTGTCTCTATTTCAGCTGTTCTAGCTTTTTATTATGGGGTGGTTCCCACCCCCGCCCCCACCCTTTTTGGTGGTTTCGTTTCCGAGCGGGGCCTCCCTGGGTCCCGAAGGCCGGCTTCAAATCCCAGCCCCGGGAGATCCCGCCTCTACCAAGGGCCCTTGGCCACAGGTGCACTGCACCTGCCCTGGCGCTGGCGATGGTTCAGATTTGCATCTCCCTCGTGACAAATAAGGCCAAGCCATCTTCATCTTATAAAAATGGTGTCCAAGCAAGATCTCTGTAACGCGAGCTTTGAAGTCTCTTTTACGTGGTTTTCCTTGTGAGCCTGGGGATGGAGCCCAGCTCACGGGGCTGCACTGGAACCCAGCGGTTTCCTGTGTGGGCACTGAGGACATTTCCACGGGCATCTCCTGTTTGCACACAGCTGGACGTGAACTTCCTGGTCCCACCATATTCAAGCTGAGACCCACTCGTCCTCGGGCAGGGTCCTCTGTTCTTTCAGTTAGATCCATTGCCCAGGTGACAGATAACGTGAGGTGTGTCTCCAGATAGGAGCAAGGGGACATTAATTCTACTTGGTGCCTAAACAAGATAACTGTCACCTTGGGTTCAATCTACCAGGAAAGCTATCGGAAATTTATTTCCTGGGAGGAGCCATTCAGGAGCTGCCCAAGTCCCTGGAACAGGGAAAAGATGTAACTCAGAAGAAAGTTATTGGAACGGGTGACACGTAGAAAGTCCTGCGACTCCAGAAGGCCACAGCAAACCGTGCAGAGTGCTGAGCGGTAACGCTGGGCAAGGGTGTGGTGCCCTGTGCCCTGTGACCCAGCATCATTGCTCCTGGCTGATAGTAAGTGCCAGGGATCAGGTGATGAGGACAAAGACACTGTCCACTCCTCCGAGGCACCTGCAGACCCAGCACCTGCAGGAGCCGTCGAGGAAGAGGAGACGGATGCAAGGTCTTCCTTGTCCTCCGAGGGTCAGTACCAGTGGACAAGACAGGTGCAGGGCCACGAGTCAGAATTCAACAGTAGCCATGTGCCAACCCGAAGCTGGGTGTGTCCCGAGCTCCAGGGGGCAGGGACTGGCGACCCCTGGGGGCCGAGTGACTGTGAGCAAAGGTGGCCTGTAGCAAGGCCTCGGTGAGGCACCGGCAGGCTGGAGCCGCGCCATTAGGGAAGACCCCTGTCTTTGTTCTCCTGGAGAACTCACGTGCTGACCTGCAGCAAGGGCGAGTCCCCAAATGCATGCCGCACACTCTCCCGTAGGAGGAGAACAGGTGACGGCTGCCACCGCCCCCAGAGGACCCCAGAACCACCAGGCTGAGCCAAGGAAGCCAAGGCAGCGGCCGCCCCTGTGATCCCAGCGACTCCCGAGGCTTGGGCAGGAGGGTTGAAAGGTGGAGCAACTCAGTGAGAACCGTCTCAAAACAAAACACAATGAAACGTGCTGGGCCTGTGGCTAGATCCCAAAACCAGATCAACAATAATAAAAAGTCTATGAATTGTCGAGACGCCCTCCAACAGGGAAGGACTCACTGTCCAGGTGGAAGGGACATTCAACAGCCTTGAATGAACCTCAACCAGTGAATGGATAAATTGTGGATTGAATGGATTTTTAAGAAATCGAGTGGATAAAAAATGGAATATTACTTAGTGGTAAAAAGGGACACATTATTGATAGGCACGAGACACTGATGACTTGTGAAGCTGTCATAGGCTGAAGGACACTGGGAAGATTCACACCATAGAAAAGAGCAGATGCTGAAAAGTCAGCCGCCTCCCCTCTGTCTCTCTTATTTTATTTTTGCCTCGATGGGGACAGACCCCAGGGTCTCCTGTGCACTGAGCAAGTGCTCTACCCCTGAGCCACACGCCAGCCCCAGATGGAGGCGGAGGGGAGAATTAGCAGCAAGATGGTTTCCTGGGTGGACACAGCTGTAAAGGCTCGGTGGGGGGGACATTCAGGATGGTGCGCTTACTGGATGTAAGTTACAGCTCAATAAAAAAGATCACACAGAGCCAGAGGTAGAATAAACAAAGAGGGTGGAACGGGAGGCAGACAGGAAGAGAGCTGGGAAGGCCCGGCTTCAGTGGAGGCTGGAGGAGCTCTCACCTGGGGGGCGGAGGACCAAGGGTGTTTATTTGTGGGTGTCTGATGTATCTTTTTTTCTTCTTTGCTTTTTCTTTTTCTGGCCATGCTAGGAATGGAACCCAGGGCCTGGCACATGCTAGAAAAGCAGGCAAGTGCCCCACTACTGAGCTAATCCTCAACCCATATTAGTTTTTGGTGGTTGTTGTTTTCTTTTGTACTAGAGATTGAGCCAGGGGTGTTTGTACAAAAAGGGCTACTTTCTCTACGTTTTTGTTTCTCATTTCGAGACAGTGTCTCACTAAGTTGCTTAGGGCATCACTAGGTTGCTAAGGCTGGCCTCAAACTTGAGATCCTCCTGCTTCAGCCTCCAGAGTCTCCTGCTGTGCACTTTTTTTTTTTTTTTAACACTGTGTCTCTGCTGTCCAGCACAGTACTGGGCCCATAAAGGGCACCACAAACTGATAAAAGAATAACTACAGGGCTGCTGGATTGAAAATGGGCAGGGCTGAGTCGGGGAGCCACAAGAAACTGAGCTAGACCATGGAGGAAGGCATTCACCAAATCCTTCTTTCTTCATGTCTTCTCCCGCGATCCCCAGAGTGCACCTTCTGTGACCTGCGCATGGATGCTCAGAGGTGCGACAAAAGGTATTTTAAGTGACTGGCCTTTATTGTGTGCCATGTGCTCTTTCCTTTTTCTCTTTTGGTGCTCACTTCGTCTTACAAAGTTACAAATTCATGTAAACAGTAAGATGGTCCTTAGAAAGTCAACAGGGCTGAGGATGGGCTCAGCATGTGCAAGGCTCCGGGTTCCATCCTCAGCCCTGCAAAAAAAAAAAAAAAAAAAAAATCATACAGAGCCACCCTCCAATCCCGCAGTCCCATTTCTAAGTCTGTACCCAAAGAAGTGCAAGCAGGGGCTCAGAGAGATTTGTGCAAGTTCACAGCAGTTGTGACTTAAACAGCCAAAGACATGGAGACAACTCGAGTGTCCACCCAAGATAAATGTACCATCCACACAAAGGAAGAGTAGCATCCCCCAGAAGGAAGGCAGCCCTGCTACGACGTGGCTGGCCCTTGAGGCCATCATGCTACTAAGCCAGACACCAAAGGACACGTGCTGCAGGACCCACTCACAAGTGTCCTGAGAGTCCTCAGCTCCAGAGACAGGACGCATTCGGTGGGTGCCAGAGGATGGGAGGGGAGGGGAGTCGGTGTTTAACGGGGACAGAGCTTCAGTTTGACAAGATGAGAAAAGCTCTGGCGACAGATGGGGGACCACTGCACAAAACTGAAAATGCACCCAACGCCCCTGAACTGCGTGAACATCTTTTAAGAAGGTTAAAACAGAACTCCATGTTGCACGTATTTTGCAATTTAAATGTCTCAACATGCACACGGTAATTCCCCACGGTTTTGTCGGTTAAAAACATGACTTTTTAGATATTCTAAAGTCACCTTCATCTCATGAAAGAATGTTGTGGTGTGTGTACACACTTGGTGACAAAAGTCCACCGAAGCTGGACAGGTCGCCCACTAGACTCAGGATTGCTGTCTCACTCGGCCCCAGACCCGGACGCCCTCCAGCTGCCGGCGCTCAGCAGCGTCCGCTCAGCACACCCGACGCCGGGTCCCTTCCGCCCCCCGCCCCAGGAGCACGCGCGCCAGCGCCGTAGGAGTGCGCACGCTCCGGAAAACCGCCTCGAGTCGGTCTCCGCCCCTTTCCCCTGCGAGGCGGGCTCGGGCTGCTGCGCACGCGCCGCGGCCGGGGGCGGGGCCCGCGGCGCTCGCTCTCGCGAGAGGCCGGCGCGCGAGCTCGTGGCCTTCCCCTCCCCTCCCTCGGCCTCCCGGCTCCCGCTGCAGCGTCAGCCTCGCCGGGACCTCGGTGGCGGCGGGCCCCTCGCCTCAGCCGCATCACCCTAGTCGCCCCTTGCCCGGGTCCACCGCGCCCCCTGCCCTACCGCCCGGCGCCGGCCTAGGCCGCGGCCGCAGCCCCCGACTCGCGTCGGCGCCGCCCGCTCGCGGCCCGCCCCCTATGGGCCCCGGCTGAGGCGCCGCCGCCGGCCCGCGGAGCCCCGATGCTGGCCCGGAGGAAGCCGGTGCTGCCGGCCCTCACTATCAACCCCGCCATCGCCGAGGGCCCGTCCCCAACCAGCGAGGGCGCCTCCGAGTGAGTGGCGGGGTTCGGCCGGCGACGCGGGGACAGGCGGGGGTGGGGTCCCCGGGAGGAGAGCGCGGGGCGGGGGTCCCCGGGAGCAGAGGTCAGGGAGAGGGAGTCCCCTGCTGCAGAGGTCAGGGAGGGGGTTCCCGGGAAGAGGGGTGATGGTGGGGTTTGCAGGGAGGGGGTCCCCTGCTGGACAGGCCAGAGAGGGGGTCTGCTGGAGGAGAGGCAGGGAGGGGGTCTCAGGGAGGAGAGATGGGGGGGTCCTCTGCTGGAGAGGCCAGGGAGGGGGTCCCAGAGGAGAGTGCTGTGTGGGATTCCTGTGAAGAGAGCAGGAGTTGGGGTTCCTGGGAGGAGGGGATGGGGTGGGGGTCCCTGATGAATTCCTGAGCTATGGCAAGGGGTGGCCCTTAGGGGAAGAGACAAGGTGAGAGACCCCTGAGTACCAAAAAAAGAGGACCACCTATTATCTATGTGGTCCCTGGATAATAAAATGAGGATGAAAGCATTCCCTGAGAACAGAAGGGGGTAGCAGTGAACTGGGCTGAGAGGTTTCTCGAGGACCATCAGGGTGATGGGGTTGCCTGAGTGACAGGACCAGGTAAGGGGTCCTGAGGTCCCTGTGGGGAAAGGTAGTGGGACGACCCAAGGGGTGAAGTCATAGTAAAAGATGGTCCCTCAGAAGTCTGGATGTGGGGGGTCTCAGGGAGTGGGGAAGGGCTCCTGAGACCAAGAACATAATGAAAAGGTCCTGCTAGTTGGGGTGGGGGAGGCCCCTGAAGCTGGGGAGAGTGCTTAGGATGCCCCCAGGAAGGAAAGAGGCTGGAGAGCCAAGAATGGGGGGCATTCAGAGGCAGGGATGAGACCCTAGAAAGCAGGTTCTAAAGCAAACAGATTAGGACAGTCTCTGGAGGCCGGGTGGGGAGGTAAGAAGGCCTTAGGCCCTGGAGGGTGACAGGTTTTCAGGGCTGCAGAGAAGCCAGAGAAGGGGATGGCAGGGATGCCTTCAGGGGTGATGGGGGTACTTCATCTACTCTACAGCAAAATCGTGTCCTGTGAGGAGGAGACGGGCTTGGTATGTTGGGGACACACACTTGGAAGGTCGTGCCACAGTGACCTCTTCATTCCTGTTCTCTACGATGGGCAGGGTGTCCCCATGAGGACAGAGGGGATGAGTGTATGTTGTGTTTCCTGGTCTTGCCACTCAGCCTGGACAAGGGTGGGGATTCCATGCACATGTGTGTTAGCTAACACCGTCACAGCCAGGCATGAGGACATTTAAAAATCCACCCCTTATCCTTCTCTTCCTGCGTATTTTCTTTCACGTTTTCTGGAGTTCATCCTTTGAAGGATTGATTCCCCAGTGGAGGACGCCGGCCTCGGGTTCCAGTCACGTCTTGCACTTACATATACACATACCCCAATTGAGTTCCCATTACATTTAAGGTAGACTACTGAGTGGCTTCAGGGTGCATCATAGATGTCCCAGGCCTTCAGAAGTCTGGCCCAGAGCTGCCTCTTCAGCCACAGCCAGTAAGCATGCTCATTGGTTGGTGTTCTCTCCTTGCTCTCTCTCTGCAATGAGTCAGTATCTTGCCGTTTCGTCTTCAGGTCATTGTTCAACAGGTGCCCAATAAGTTTGTGCTTAGGCTCCTGCTTCAGGCTTTGGGGCTTCTTGCATGATGTTGTGACCTTATGTATTTACCCACTGGAGTCTGTTCCTCTGGCCTGGCACTCCATGAGCCCTTCCTCCTGATTCTTCTTTTTTTGGGTGGGGGGGCAGCTACTGCGAATTGGACTCAGGGGCACTCAACCACTAAGCCACATCCCTAGCCCTATTTTGTATTTTATTTTGAGACAGGATCACACTGAGTTGCTTTGCACCTTGCCATTGCTGAGGCTGACTTTGAACTAGCAGTCCTCCTGCCTCAGCCTCTTAAGCTGCTGGGGTTACAGGCGTGCTCCACTGCATCTGGCTCCTGATTCTTTTGTTTTTAGTGGTACTGGGGATTGAACCAACCAAGTGGTGGTTTATCTATATCCCCAGCCTTTTTACTTTTTAATTTTGAGACAGGGTCTTGCTAAGTTGCCTAGGCTGGCCTCAAGATTGTCATCCTCCTGCCTCAGCCTCCCAAGTCATTGGGATTATAGGTGTGTGCCACCGCACCTAGCCCACCTACCTGGTTTTGATGAGAATAAAGTGAAGTATCTATGGCCCTAGGAAGAGTGCCTGCCCTGCCTTCCTGTAGGCCTTTGCAGTACCAGCTCAGGCATCATCACCAAGCCAGCAGGTCACCTGTATTCTGATCTGTGTGTCCTTGGCTCATGCTTCTTAGAGACAGAAACCGGGCACGGTGGCCCATGCCTATAATTCTAGTGCCTTAGGAGGCTGAGGCAGGAGGATTGTAAGTTTGAGGCCAGCCACAGCATTTTATCAAGATCTTATATGAAATAAAATCGAAAAATGGCTGAGTAGAGCGCTCTTGGTGCAATATCTACTACTACAAAAGTATTTTTTAAAAAGTTATAGGTAGGGGCTGGGGCTATAGCTCAGTGGCAGAGCACTTGCCTAGCATATGTGAGGCACTGGGTTCGATCCTCAGCGCCACATAAAAATAAATAAAATAAAGGCATACTTTCCATCTATAACCACAAAAAAAATTTAAAAAAATAAATAAAAAGTTATAGGTAAATAATTTGGGACTTCAGGATAGAAGGTTCCTGGTAGAGCATCCAGTCTCCCCTTGTCTGCTGCTTAAACCCCCTCAATGGCTGTGGACCTTGACTTAACACATTCTTGAGTGGGTGGCTGTGCACTGCTGGATATGGCCAGTCTCCTGTAGAGACCTTCACTTAGAGCTGCCCCGTCTGATCCAGTTCCCCCTGGCTGCAGCCAGCCCTGGCAGTTACACATCCAAGTTGTCCAGGAGAGCTGTAAGTGTGATGTGCACCTTCTAGATTTCAAACTTAATGCAAAAGAAGTAAATACTCAGTAATGTTCATATGTTGATTACACATTGAAAATGATGCTTTTGGTGGGTTAAATATCGTACTAAAAGCAGTTTCACCTGTTTCCCATTTAAAACACATATCCTAAACATTTTTATTTTCTTTTTTTTGCAGTGCTGGGGATGGAACCCAGAGCTGTGCACATACTAGGCCAGCACTCTACCACTGAGCCATATTCTCTTTCCTAGGAAATTTTTAAATTGCGTACGAGACTTCCTCCTGCTCTGTTGGACAGTGTTGGGGTCTTATTATCATTGAACTAAAGTATCTACCTGTTACAGGAAGCTGTGTTTTACTCCAGGATCAGGTTGAAAGTCAAGGTGTTCCTAAAAATAGCTCGTCAAAATTTCCTTTGAAAATTGCTTGTGCCCAGTAAAGTACAGTTTACAGTTGGTGCAGTAGCACTGAGTTTAGGGCCACAAGTGTCCATGTGACACATGAGGTCTGCAGTAACAGAGGGGGTGCTGGTTGCACAGCATGCCCTGGGCTTGTCTGCACCCCTCCCCCTTCTCCTCAAGTGCTGGTCTTTAATTCTTGAAAATTAAAATAATACAGGGGCCGAGTACAGTGATTCATACCTGTCATCCCATCAGGAGACTGGGAGGTGATCAGTTCAAGGTCGGCCTGGGCACCTTAGTGAGGCTGTCTCAAAATAAAGATGCAGCCTCTACCTTCCACCCCTTGGTGCTAGTCCTTTGTTCCTGGCAAAGACCGGTGTCCTGACCCCCAGTTCCTTCATTTTCTGTTGTGGTCTAGAGACCTCCTGAGTCCCTTGAGCTGCAGCTTGTCCCCAAGTTTTCCTGAAATTTGCAAGTAGGGGTCTGGCCTTCAGTTCCAATCATGCACTTGTGGTGGGGGTGCACACATGTCTCATTGCTGCTAGATGGTGATCCCTGAGATCTGGCATTAGGCCCTTGTCCCTTTGATTTCCTCTGGCCTGGCACATGGCTGCTTGTGATCATGGCTAGGTGGAGTCATCTTGCCACCTTTCAACATGCCCCCTGCTGATCTGTGCCCTTGGACTGCACAGGGCAAACCTGGTGGACCTGCAGAAGAAGCTGGAGGAGCTGGAGCTGGACGAGCAGCAAAAGAAGCGGTTAGAGGCCTTCCTGACGCAGAAGGCCAAGGTTGGGGAGCTCAAGGACGACGACTTTGAAAGGATCTCAGAGCTGGGAGCTGGCAATGGCGGGGTGGTCACCAAGGTCCAGCACAGGCCATCGGGCCTCATCATGGCCAGAAAGGTGAGCAGGTAGCAGAGTGGGAATAGAACCCCAGGAAATGAGAGAGGTTGGAGAGGCAGTGGGACCTTTGCTGTCCAGCTGCCCCCTCCAGGGACCCTGAGTGCAAGGAAGCCCACTTGTAGTTGGAATTCAGCAATGTTCCTGCTGCCTGCGACCCTCCCAGGTTGGCTGACCTTTGCCTTCAGGGAGGTTTAAGTTCAGGTCCTGGGGTTAGGGGAGTGGCTCAGTGGTAGAGCATTTGTCTAGCATGTGCCAGAGCCTGGGTTCCAGCCCCAGTGCCAAAAAATAAGAGAAAGAAGTCAGTTTCCTGGAAGCTTTCTGGTTTGTGCACGGCTGGGTCCAGAAGTGTGGCAAGCAGAGTTTTCGGGAATATTAGTGTATTGGTCAGAGGTTTCAAAGAAACAGAATTAATAGTGTGTGCATGCACATGTGTATATGTAGAAATTTACTTTATTTTTGAGATGCAAGGGAGGGGACCCAGGGCCTTGCACATGCTAGATAAGCGCTCCACTCCACTGCTGGGCCACACCCTAGCCTGAGAGGGGTTTTGTTTTAAGGACTTGTTTTTCATGGTTGTGGGCATTTTAGTCTGAGATGTGCAAAGCAGACCAGCACCCTGGAGGCCAGGGGAGAGCAGAGGTTCCAGCGGGAGTGTGAAGGCTGGCTGAGGCCGACTTCCCTCTTACCAGGGCACCTCAGTGTTCCCTCCTGAGACCTTCAGCTGATTGAATGTGGCCCACCATCTCAGAGGGTCACCTGGTTTACCTAAGAACCTACAAGTTTATCTGCTCCCCACATCTGAAAAAGACCTTCCCAGTCATGTCAAGACTGGTGTTTGACCAAAATCTGGGTTCCCAGGCCAGGGGACACATAAAGTTGAGCATTGCCCCCTCTTGTGGGATTCTGTCCACCCTGGTGTGACAGTACCTGCCCACCTGCTCATCCTGGCTCTGGTGCTTCAACACAGCCTCTCTGGAGTCCCCGGGAGGTGAAAGGAGTTGAGACCAAGGCATGACCACTTGGAGATAGGAGCTCCTAACTAGGGACTCTGTGTGGACAGACTTCTGCTTCTCCAGCGTGTGTGTTCCCATGGGGAGAGCCTGCTCTTCTGGAAGCCTGTCATCCTACAGTCACTGCCCCTTCCTGAGTGTGGGCCTCCGCATCCCTGTGCCTTTCCTGGTCTCTGTGGGAATTTAGCTCTGAGGCTCGTTCTTTCTTCACATATATAGTTTTTAATTGGTTATTTATTAATTGAATTGGGAATTGAACCCAGGGGCACACTTTACCACTGAGCCACATCTCACAGCCCTTTTACTTTTTATGTTGAGACAGGTCTTACTAAGTTGCTCAGGGCCTCACTAAGTTGCTGGGGCTGACCTTGAACTTACAATTCTTCTGCCTCAGCCTCCTAAATTGCTGGAATTATAGGTGTGTGCCACCACACCCGGCTCTTTCTTCTTGCTTCTAAAGCACCTCCCTGCACCCCTGAAATCCACAGCTGAGGATTTGCTATTTCTGTTTCCTTTCTGCTGGCAGACTTTTCAATATCAGAGCAGGGCCTGGGGTTATGGCTCAGCAGTAGAGCGCTCACCTAGTATGTGTGAGGCTCTGGGTTTGATCCTCAGCATCACATAAAAATAAATAAAAAGATAGATAGATAGATAGAAAGAATAAAGGTGTTGTGTCCAACTACAACAAAGAAATAAATATTAAAAAAAAAATCAGAGCAGCCTTGGCAATCTGAGGCCTACCTTCCCCACAGCACTAATGTGAGGACAGTGTGCTTGTCCGAGTACAAGTACAAGGGAGCAAGGGCTCTCAGGCCAGTCAAGGACTCTTCTGTGTGTCCCTCTCGTGCCAGGTAGTAAATGGGAGCCCAGGACCTTCCCATCTACGTGCGGCACTGCAGCTGAAGGGCACAGATTGAACGGGAGCCAGCGCCCCAACAGGTCTCCCAGTGCAGACCCCCAAAGGTGCAGGGCAGCCTTGGGGCTGGCGAGCCCACTCTGCAGCCAGTGTCCCCTGGTCTGTTTGATTCTCAGCCAGTGCAATATGCCAGACAAGCAGCCAGGCCCAATCTGGAAGGCCCAGTAAAGCCACCCTCTGGGTTTTTACAATCATGCTTGTTTGTCACCCTCATAAGTGTGAGCAGACACTGGTCATCTGCTCACTCCGCATCCTTCCAGAGTAACGAGCGTCCTTGAATTCTGGGGTAATCCAGTGGCCTCCTGTGAAGGGCAGGGTGAAAATGCTGCATCCCGGAGACCCAAAGCCACAGCTGCTCTCTGCAGGCCAGGTCACGCGGAAAAGAAGCAGCAGAGGGGCAGCGTGGGCATTAGCTTTGGGGAAAGACCTGGGTCATAGCTCTGGTCCTCAAGGTCACAGGGAGCATGCCCTATACACTCCCTGGGTTGGGGACACTGTCAGCCTCTCTCTGCCCCTGGACCCAGCACCTTGTGCTTCTTCCTGCCTGGGTCACTCCCACAGGCAGCTGTTCCCCAGCTCTTCCTTTTGGTGGCTCCTAAACTCAATTTCCTTTGGGCCCCAGCCCAGTGTCACCTTGCTGCCATTCCCTGAGCGTATTGACCGCGCGCCAGGCCTCCTGACTGCATTTCCAGCCTGGCATCTCGTGCTCCCCCGAGCATGGGCCTCTTGGTCTTTCTTCTGATTGCTGGCGTCCACAGTGACTCCACGAGTGTGTGCTGAGCTGATAGCGGCTGTTCTCAGACGTGCACACCTGGTCTCGCCTTAGCAGATGAGAGGACTCATCTCCGACTCGTCTGAAGTTCTGAGGTCTAAGGTTCTGAGTGGCCAGGACGCTGACTCTGATTGCAGCTCCTGCCTGGGCTGTGGGTGACAGCTCCCTGGGGGTAGGTAGTTGGGGTGCTCCTGGCATCTTACGTTGTTTTCTGCATCTCTTGCAATCTTCCTGCCTTTGGAAATATTGTCGATAGTTTCCACTTCAGCGGAGGGAATGGTAGACTCCCCAGGCCTCGGTGTCATGTCCCAGCCTGAAAGAAGAAAGGACTCAAAATGTGCTCACCCCTGTCTGAGGGGACAAGTGCAGTGACCAACCCCTCTTGGACTTGTTGCTGAGTCGGAGTCCCAGGGGCCCAGGGTGGTTGAGGGGGGCTTCTTTTAACATCTCCTACTTTCCCCAAGTGGAAAGTGTTTGGTCTGTCAAGTCCTTTTTTTTAACAGCTTGATGGAGGGGTAATTCACAGACTGTATAGTGGCACCTTTTTAAAAAAATATATATATATAATTTAATGACCTCTTTTTTAATACATTCAGCATTGCACATTTATGACTACAGTCAATTTGAGAATGTCTTTATTGCTTTAAAAAGGTACCTGTTCCCATGAGCAATCACGCCTCCCCTCCCAGCCCCGTACCCATATAAACCCTCCTCCCCAGGATTAACCGTCTCTCCAGGAAATCCATAGTTGTTTTTCTGCATGTTCATTGTAAAAACAGCTTGGTTGTGAAGTAATTCAGGCACCATACAACTCACCCATTTAAAGCATACAGTTGGCTGGAACACAGCATACTCACAGAGTTGTTTAGCTCTCACTGCATTTAATTCAAGAACATTCTCACAACCCCACAAAGAAATCCTGTACGGTTAAGCCAACAGGCCCTGGCCCTGCCCCCATGAGTTCACATCCTGTTTCTAGACTTGCCTATCCTAGACCTGTCCTGTCACTGGGTCACCCACTCTGGCCCTGTGTGTCTGGTTCTTAGTGAGCATGAGTCCTAGAGGTCCATCTGTACTGCAGCTGTGTCATCTCACTCCTGCTCATGGCCAAGTGACACTCCAGAGCGTGGAGGAAGCGTGGACACGGGGGCAGTTCCCCCTCTGGCTGCTGTGAAGACTGCGGTGCACATTCTGGTCACAGCTGTGTGTGGGCAATCGCTTCTCCTCTTGGGAAGTCTCCTCAGAGTGGGGTTGCAGGGTCCTTGGTTGGTTCTGAATGCTGTGGTGCATTCCAGGGCCAAGGGACCAGTCCCCCGCCCCCCGCATTTCTGGACACCCCTAGGTAACCCGCTGTCAACTCTTTGCAGCTGATCCACCTGGAGATCAAGCCAGCCATCCGGAACCAGATCATCCGCGAGCTTCAGGTCTTGCACGAGTGCAACTCCCCGTACATCGTGGGCTTCTACGGCGCCTTCTACAGCGACGGGGAGATCAGTATCTGCATGGAGCACATGGTGAGCACCCGGCCAGGAACCACAGGGAGGAAGGTGTCTCCCTGCCGGGGCCTCAGAGCCCCTGTCCTCAGAGGCAGCAGCTCAGCAGCTTCAGAGGGTTCCTTGGGTGTCACTGGGGCCTCTTCTCAGCTCTGTTTCCATGGAGGGTGGGGAAGTCCTCCCTGGTCAGCCTAGAGAGAATCCCCTGTCTCTGCCTGGGGCACCGTGTTTCCAGTGTGCTGGACCTGGGTGGTCCTTGTCTGGTCCTGTGGGGGACACACAAGTTGCTCCTGTGAGCTGCCCCATCTAGAGTAGAGCTGTGTGTGGCGTGCCAGTGAGCACCACGGGGCGAGATCCACAGTGCAGTTGCTGGGCTCAGGGGAGCATGGAGAACCGAGCTGCTGCTGGAAAGGGTGCTCCTGCCCACAACCCAGCCAGAGCCGGGGTCCCAGTCCTGCGGGGCCCAGGCACCTGAACCACCACGGTTGGGCTCAGTGTGGCCCCTTGTTGGAATACTGTGGTTTGGAAACTCAGAAATGGGTGGGATCAAGGGTGACAAAAGCAGAAGTGGTGAGAGCTGCAGAGCCTGGGGAGTGGCCCCCATCCTGGCTGCAGGTGCCAGACTGCCTGCCGCAGGGCTCCCCGTGCAGAACTAGGGTGCACTGGTTGTCTGATGTCCCTTGGCTGAGCCTTGCAAGCACACCATCCCCTGCAACAGTTTTGTAACTGAGGCAGGAAATGAATTTGAGCAAGAGTCCCACTCAGCTGTGGGGTCCAAGCAAATCTACTCATGTGGGAGCCCCTTCCCCACCTGGGAGGAGCGAGTCTGTCTTGCAAAGCCCAGGTGCAGGAAGGCCAGAGGGCAGAGGGAGGAGAAAGCGCCCCCTGGGCGGGACCTGCCTCCTCCCCTTCTTCCCTAGCTGGGGTGTGGTTCCAGAGGCTCCCTGCTTACCCTCTGGGAAGGAAGGTGCTTCATCTCCTATCCCCCACTCTGATGGGTGCTTAGCACGTGGTCTCAGTGCGGCCAGCACTGTAGCCAGGCACCAGGCAGCCCCTGCTCAGGAGGGAGCCACGAGCCCTCCTCTGCTTTGAGGACCTGCCCTTTGCTTCCATGGCAGGCAGACTCACTGGAGTAGGAGATGGAGTGTTCAGCACATGCGCGGCAGCCTGGGGTGGCCGACACACCCACACCTCAGACGAAAGGCAGGGCACAGTGCACACGCCTGTAATCCAGAGACTTGGAGGCTGAGGATTTCAAGTTCAAGGCCACTCTTGGCAATTTTACAAGACCCTTAGCAATTTCTGGAGACCCCTACCTTAAAAAGAAAATTTAAAGGGCTGGGACTATATCTCAGTGGTAGAGCACCCCTGGGTTCAATCCCTGGCACCAGAAAGAGGCAGGGCAAAGGATGTGGATTTTGGTACCAGGGATTGAATCCAGGGACCCTTAACCACTGAGGCACATCCCTGGCCCTTTTTTGTATTTTATTTAAAGTCAGGGTCTCAGTTCCTTAGGGCCTTGCTTAGTTGATGAGGCTGGCTTTGAACTCACGATCCTCTTGCCTCAGCTTCCCGAGTCACTAGAGTATAGATCTTTTTTTATACTTTTATTTTATTCATTTTTATATGGTGCCGAGGATGGAACCCTTGTACATACTAGGCGAGCGCTCTACCACTGAGCCACGACCACAGCCTAGAGTGTAGATTTGAAGTGGGAGTGAGCCTCTGGGGGGGTCCTGGGGCTGCCGTGGCTGAGCACACTGGTCTGGGACATGCACTCTACTCTCACGCAAAACTTTGGACAAGACTGGCAGCTCTCTGTGGGCAGTCAGGGGTGAGCATTAACAAGCTCTCCCTGGACAGCACCCAATGCTGCGTGAGCACTGAGCAGACGGCAGCACCCTCCTTCATCCTCTTCATTTCTTAGTCTATGCAGTTGCATGACGGTCTGCCTGGTTAGTACCTGCCTTAGTGTGTTTTCAGTTGCTGTAACAAAATGCCGTGGCGGGTGGTTTATACAGGAAAGAGGTTTATTGGGTCATAGTTCTAAAGGTGGGGAAGTCTGAGAGCACAGCCAGCGTCTGCACATGCACAGTCATAACTGGGGGAGGTGAAGCCGAGCAGGTGTGCTAGGAGGCACAAAGGGCTGCTTGCTTTCTAATAGCCGCTGTCCTAGAAGCCACCCACCCCCAGGGGAGTCTACCCCCGCCACATACCCAGAGAAGCATCCATCTCTCCTCATGAAGGTGGAGCCTGTGACCTCTGAAAGGGCTCAGATAGTGCTGGTACGGGGCGGGGGGGCTGAGTTTCCACACAGGGCTTGGAGGGCCACACCACACCCAGGCCACAGTAGCGTCCCTGGGTTGTTGGAGTGTCCCTGATCTAAAGGGAGGTCTCAGCCTCTCTCCCAACAAACTGATGTGCAGATGGCTTGTTTGCAGTCTGGTAGAGTCTGGCTTTCAAGAAAAGACTCCTAGTTGTGTGGGTCATGTCATTGTGACCATGATGTGTTTTATCTAACTAATGATTAATGTGCTGATATACACATTAGTAACTGTAAGGATGACCACTGTCGCCATATGAGCTTTCTGTTGTGGAACTCGGGCTGGAGAGAAGAGGCTTATTCTGGCTTGCTATTGCTTTGGGCCTGTGGTGATAGCAGGCCATGGTGGGAGTGCCTGGCAGGGAAGACCACTGGCCGAGAAGCAAGAGACGGAAAGAGGAGGGACTGAGTCCCAGTGGCCTAACCTCCCAACAGATCCACCTTGTAAAGCTCCAGCACCTCCCAACAGTGCCAAGCTGGGGATGCAGCCCTAACCCTGGGCCTTCAGGAGACACCCCAGCTCCACACCGTGGCGAGCTGTGAGCCGCACAGCTTTGGTGCACATGGCCCAGCTCACCCGCTGCTCCTGTTGGTCCTGGGACTCGGGATCAGCGGGGCTGGCTGCTTCTCTGCAGCCTGAACCTATTGAAAAGCTCAGGACAGAACCCAGCGAGCAGTGGGGCCAGGGGCCAGAGCGGGCGGCTGTAGTGTGCTGACCACACAGAGGTACCTCAGCATTCTTGGGGTCTGGTCAACTCTGTGACCAGGCGTCCCAGGCGCAGCAGTGAGGAGCCTACAGCCCTGGAACCCGAGGCACCGAGCGGCTCCGTGGTGGGGAATGAAGCCGCACGAGTGCAGTCCATGTGTGTGTGGGGCTGTAAGGACACGCCAGAGGGAGCCTGTTTGTTTCAACTCCATTTCCCATTACGTGTTGGTATGTGCGTGAATGCTTGGAAAGATCCAGAAGAGGGCTGGGGCTGGGCTCAGCGTAGAGTGCTTGCCTAGCATGTTCGAGGTCCTGGGTTCGATTCTCCGCACCACATAAAAGTAAATAAAACAAAACTATTATGTCCAACTAAAAAATAAATTAAAAAAGAAAAGAAAGATCCAGAAGAGTATGTCACACTTTGGGGCCAGAAGGTGGAACTGCTGGGGCTCAGAGGGTGATCACTGCCTGCCTTTTTTTGTTGTTGTTGTTGTTGTACTTGGGACTAACCCGGGGTGCTCCACCACTAAGTTTCATTCTAGCCCTTTTTTAAAAAGTCTTATTTTGAGATAGAGTCTCACTAAGTTGCCAAGGCTGGCCTTGAGCCTGTTACCTTGGCCTCTCAAATCCGAGATTACAGACATGCAGCACCACACCTAGCATTACATCTGAATTTTCTAATAAGAAAATGTATTCATGTATTACTTGCTCAATAGCAACACATTTTCAGGAACATTTAAAACACACATGCAAAAAAAGTGTCTAGTCATGCAGAGTGAGATCAGTGTCACAGAGACCTGGGCGCCGTGTTTTCCCCACCACATCCTGTCCCGTGTCTCAGGCAGGCCACTTATGCTGGCAGGCTGTGCACTCCCCAGCTGCAGGCTGGGGCTCCCTGGCGCTGATCCTGCCTTTTCCCCTGCACCCCCCAGCCCCTGGCTGTGGACCATGTCTAGGGACGTTTTGGTTGTGACCGGGATTCTCCTGGCATGGAGTGCTGCTTAGCACCTGCAGTGCCCAGGACACCCACTACAATTTGATTGGCCCCAAAGTCCTCAGTGGGAAATGTGCAGGCAGCCACCACCCCTCTCCGCCCTGCAGATGGAGGGGTTTTGTGTGCACTGGGGAGATTCCTGGCCTGGTGTTGGACCCCACTGGGCCCCCGGCTCCTCCCAGCAAACGCTCTCCGTTTCTTCGTCCTGCACATATTTATTGCAGCTCTGAGGAGTTGGAATGAAAAGAGGTGGCACTGGCCACACCTGTCATCCCAGCTGCTCAGGAGCTGAGGCAGGAGAATGGCAGGTTCACAGCCAGGCTCAGCACCTTGTGAGACCCTGTTTCAAAATTTTTAAAATGAAAAGAGCTGTTACTAGGGTTTTTTTTTTTTTTTTTTTAAGTTGTAGATGGACGCAATACCTTTATTTTATTTTTTCATTTTCATGTGGTGCTGGGATCCAGCCCAGTGCATCATGCGTGCTAGGGAAGCACTCTGCCACCGAGCCACAGGCCCAGCTTTATTATCTGTTTTTGCTTTTCTAGTTTTCTTAAAGTCAGTTGATACAAACAAGAGCAAGGCACAGTGGTCATGTCCATGGCCCCAGCTGCTCCCAGAGGCTGAGGCAAGAGGGTCACAAGTTTGAGGCCAGCTTTAGCAAGTTAAATGAGACCTTGTCTCAAAATAAGATTTTAAAAAAGGGCTGGGGATGCACCTCAGTGGTGGCTCTAAATCCTCAGGACCAAAGGCGGGAGGCGGGAATGGGGCAAGAAGAACATGTGTACTCCCTCCTGCACCACTTGCCTGGTCGTCCTGCTCACTGGCGCACCTGGTCCTAGCTCTCAAGGCGGGGGCCACACCTGTCCTTCTACCCACATGACCGGCACCTTTGCCCAGAGCTCCTCGATAGTCACCTATGGGTCCTGGAAGCTTCAGAGCACATAGGGTTTTGTAGTGTTCTACAGCACAGTGGGGCAGAGGGGGGCCCCAGCACCCCTGAGGCTGCTGCTTCTCCTCTTGCCCTCAAATGAAGGGAAGCATGTCCTGGCGACCAAGCCATCTTTGGGGTCCTGCAAAACAGGTTGGCAAGAACTCTGCCCCCAGACTTCCTGTTTCAGTTTCCTCTGTGTCCCAACCCAGAGTAGACTCCTGGCAGGGTTCTGGCCCGCAGTAAGCATTGGCAGTGTCACCACCTGGTGCCCAGGGCTGGCCCAGACTCCTCTCCCTCCCCAGGCACCTGGGGCAGCCCCTGGGTCTCCGGTTTTGTTCCTGGGCACCTTGTGAAGGACACATAATCTCTGTTTCCTCGTCTGTCCGTTGGACTTGGGGCCAGACCCAGACACAGTGGGAAACTAACCAAAATGTTGGTATCTGCAGGTCTTTTGCAGGGTGCCTGGCACAATGACCAATGGGTGACGGGAGAATAGAGGAAGAGTTCAGATGTCCCTGTCCCCTAGCTGGCCTTCCGAGTACCTCTCCTGCGGGCCAGGGCCCACAGGCATTAGCTGCCCTTCCTCACCTTGCCCTAGAGGGAGGCCAGGGAGCAGCCTGAACAGGTGCTGGCAACGGAAGCACTTGGGTTTCTATAGGAATGCCAGGGTGGGGCTGTGGACCCCCAGCCAGCCTGCCCTTCCTCCTTTTTCCTGCCCGTGACACCACACCTGGCGTGCTGGCTAGGACAGGGGCCCGAGAAGCTGGTTTGTGGCTTGCATGTGCCAATGTGGTAGCTGCTCAAGTTCCACTCCCAACGACCGCCCAGGCTGCACAGACAGCCTTGTGAGCTCCTAGGGTCTGTCTCTGTCCCCAGTCAGGGTTTTGGTGGAAACTAGAGTAGAGCGCCTACCATGGTGACCTCAGGAAAGTGGCATCTCATTAACAGGCCCTATGGGACACTGGAAAGCGGCGTGGGGCACACACCAGTGCCCTGGGATATTCCTCCTCACTTCCTACTGTAGATGTGGCCCTGCAGCCTCTAAGCCACAGCTGAAGGAGTCCCTTCCCTTCACTGGACGGCTGTGCTTGGCCTTGGCCTGGTGCCTTCCTGCAGTAGAAGGAGCCCTCACTGCCCGGCTGGCTCTTGAGAGCTGTTTCTCACGCAGGACGGGGGCTCCCTGGACCAGGTGTTGAAGGAGGCCAAGAGGATCCCCGAGGAGATCTTGGGGAAGGTCAGCATTGCGGTGAGTCTCACCACGGACCCCGGCGCATCCCTCCCAGCTGAGGCGCTCTTTCCTGTGCCAGCCCCTTCCTCATGGCCAGGGTCCAGGAGCTGCTCAAAGCCGTGGGGGTGCTTGTGGGGCCCTGCAGAGAGTTGCCAATTCTGTCTCCACTGGCTGTGGGACTTCTGAGCAAGTTTCTGAGGGTCCTTGGATCCCCATCTGCTGGGTGAAGGTGGCAGGTCCTTTCTAGCTTTTAAGATTTTCTGTCATTGTCCTTGTCCCTACCCCTACATCTCAGGCCTAGCCGAGGTCTCAGTTGAACAACTATGAGCAGAATGGCCACCATCCTCCCTCCATCTTATGGCAGGCAGACACCACTGGCTGGGGTCTCAGGTCGCGTTGGTCAGGGTGGTTGAAGGGGGAGCCTGGGGCAGACATAAACCTCTGACCCCATTCTCCCCTCACTGTCCAAAAATGCTCTGGGCAGCTGAGGGACGGGGCAGGCGTCCCGGCCCCAGCCCCGGCCCCGCAGTTGGCAGAACCTGGGGATTTAGATCCTGCCGCTCTGTGACTCCACAGAACGTGGCTCCTGGAGCCTGCGTCTGAGCCCTCGAAATGACCGGAGGTGCACCTGCCCACTCGGGTGGAGGGCTGATGGGATGCTGGGGCCTGGCGCTCAGTGTTCTAGAAACAGCCGTTGTCGGCACCATCGTCGACCACTTCCCCCTGAGGAATCTGCCATCCAGGCGCCCCTTGGCAAAACAGCCCAGTGCTCCCCTAACCCGTTCAGTTCTGCTGGAACCTTAACCTGTTCCTTAGCACGCCCCCGAGCCTGAGCACCCGGGAGATGCCATGGGGCTGGTGGGGCTGAGCCTGGTGCTAGGACCCAGGCTGCCTCTGCCTCTGTGCGCCAGCCCCTCCTCTTTCAAGTGGAGGGGGGACCAACGCGCCCCTCACAGGCTGTGTGGGAACCAGACAGTTGGCACACGCCCCCTACCACTGGAGGCCAGCCTCCCTGTTGGCCTCTATTGGCTCTAAACCTGAGAAGGTCAACACCACCTAGACAGGGTCCCCCTGGCCTATTCCAGACACTGGCTACTTAGATGTGGCTGGGGCCAGGGCAGCCCCTGCTGCCCCTGTCCTGCTCACCCAGTCCATGGCCCTTGCAGGTTCTCCGGGGCCTGGCATACCTTCGAGAAAAGCATCAGATCATGCACCGAGGTAAGGAGGCTCGTGCCGTCCCCAGAGCCTGGCGGGCCACCGCAGTGCCCAATGGCCCCTCACTCCTGGCTGGCCCTGTCCTCAGATGTGAAGCCCTCCAACATCCTGGTCAACTCCAGAGGGGAGATCAAGCTGTGCGACTTCGGGGTGAGCGGGCAGCTCATCGATTCCATGGCCAACTCCTTCGTGGGAACGCGGTCCTACATGTCTGTAAGTCCCTCCAGGCCTCCCCTGTCCCACCCAGACCCACAGGGAGCCCACGGGTCCCCCTAGTCTGTTTTCCACGTCTGGCTTTCCTCTGTGGCCAAGTCCTGTCGCCCTCCCTTTCCCAAGCAGCTCTTCCTCCTGGAGACCTGCCTGTGTCCTGCCTGTGTCGGCACCATCCAGCCCAGGGCACTTGCTACTTTCTGAACTGAGATCAGACTTTCTTGGTGCCTTCAGAGATACCTGGGTGCCCCAGAACCTGCAGGGGGCCTGGGATCTGAGAAGCCAGTCTCGCCCTGCACAGAGGGGGGGATCAGCCTCTGCCAGAAGCTCCCAGTGCTGTGGGCTTCTGGGGCCTCAGTCCCCAGGCCTCGTGCACACATGGTGGGCGTGGAGGGATGTGGCTCTGCATCCTCCCACTGCTCTGGTCCCTAGCTGGGGAAGCGGGCTGGGTCCGCAGTGGTCCCTGGACTGCAGGTGCTGGCCCGCCGCACACTCCTCCCTCCCGTCTCTCTGGCAGCCAGAGCGATTGCAAGGCACACACTATTCGGTGCAGTCGGACATCTGGAGCATGGGCCTGTCCTTGGTGGAGCTGTCCATCGGGAGGTACCCCATTCCCCCACCCGATGCCAAGGAGCTGGAGGCCATCTTCGGCAGGCCCGTGGGCAACGGTGCAGAAGGAGAGCCCCACAGCACCTCACCCCGGCCGAGACCCCCTGGGCGCCCCATCAGCGGTATGGCCTGAGTCTGAGACTCCTGGCGGGTAGTGTGACCCATGCAGGCACTGCTGTGCCCGGGACGGCAGCTGCCGCTCTCTGGCTCCCTCAGCACCACCTGTCCCCCTGGATCGTCCAGCTAGTCAGCAGTCCTCTCATGGTGCTGGGGTTTCTGGGGACGAGCTGGAAACAGCAAGCGCCCCAGACCTGGTGTGCCCGCGGTGTCGCAGCTGTTGCTAGCAGCTGGCCAGGTCGCTGGATGGGTTCTCCAGCATTTTATCAGGGAAACGTCAACTGTGCACTTGAGTGGCAGGAATTGCCCCTGGGCACCTACTACTTAGGGCGGGGCCATCCCGGAGCTCTAAACCCAAGACCTTGACTCGGAACATCCTTAGGACTATTGGATTTGACCACCAGGGCCCTGGAGGATGCGGGAAACCCTTCATGAGGACACTTCGCTCACTCTGGGGGAGAGTGTAGGGGAGGGTCCCGGACAGGCAGCAGAGCCCCAGAGCAGTTTCTGGACCCCTGGGGTTCTGTCTTTCCCAAGTCAGGGTGAGCCCTGAGGGCCTGCGGTAGCACAGCCGCTCTGCTGAAGCAGGACCTCCACACCCTGCCACACCTCCATCACCTGAACAGGAAGCCCTGTCCCCAGGAGCAACCCCCATCCCGTCCCCAGCCCCTGCACCCATAGATCCATGTCCTGTCACTGGGTCACACACTGTGTCTTCTGTGTCTGGTTCTCAATGAGCACGAGGTCCTCAGGTACCTCCATGCTCATTTTGAGGGCTCAATAATATTCCATTCTGAGGGTGGGCTGCTCTGGGTTTAGCCACCCCATGGCTGGGCATGTGGGGAGGTGACAGCATCACCCACAAGCCCCGTTCCTACTCCGTGTGCTGCTGCAGACAGACCACATGGGTGTCTTGGTCTCATTCCAGGGGAGAGTTCCCAGGTCTTTGTCCTCAGGCCTGGCCCTGCCCCTCCCAGCCCCACTAGATGGCAGCCACCTGCCTGCCAGCACCTCCCCCAGCCCATGCCCTGGCCTCCGTGCCCATTTCAGAACAGGCAGGAGGCGAAAGTCCAGCTGCTGAGCCCAGACCTGGCCAGCTGGGTCTCGGACAGGGGTCAGCCACCCCCTGCCAGCTTCCTGTTCCAAGTGGCATCTGGGGCCTGCCTCTGTCACCACCAGTGGCTCTGTGCAAGGTCATGCTGCTGTCCTTACTGTGGGCCCCCTCCCCCACCCAGCCTGCAGCTCAGGAGCAGGGCTGTGGCTGTGGCACCTCCCAAGGCACTGCCAAGCATGGCTCTTCCAAAGCACTCGTGTTTGTTGTGGCTTTTTTGTTTGAGTTCATGGGGGGCTCAGGAGAGCAGTCTCTTCCCAAGGAGCAAGCTCAGGAGCCAGAGGCCAGGCCCTGGCCACTGCCACCTCCCCAGAGTTTTGCTGCTGCCATAAGCTAGTGGCTATGATGGCGCCCAGTGTGCCCAGCGCCCCCAGACCTTCACCTGCACAGGGGCAGAGTCATCTGCCAGTCTCACCCACTTCTGTCCCCCACTGTGTAGGTCACGGGATGGACAGCCGGCCAGCTATGGCCATCTTCGAGCTGCTGGACTACATTGTGAATGAGGTGCGTGAGGAGGCCTCCGGTGCTGGTTCCTCCTAGGGACTCTGCCCATGTGCTGCCCAAGAAAGGGGGCCGCCCTGGGGTGCTCCTTTTTGTGGACGGTTGTCTGGTGTGCAAGCCACTGCCACCTCTCCCCTCGGACCGCACAGGTTATCCGCTTCCCCAGGGGGTCTTGTTTCCTTAATGAAGACGAACCCAGAATCCCCATTGCAACCCCCTCCCTGTATCCAGAGATGCCCCAGTCTGCCCGTGCTGGGCCCAGAGCCAGGCTGCGCCTCAGGCCCTGTCCCCCAGCATGTCCTAGTCCTAGTTTGAGCATCGTGGAGTCAAGCGCTTTAATCCCCTTCCCTGCCACCCTGGTCTGGGGAGGCGCTCCGCTCCAGAGGGATGGGCTGACTCTGCAGCAGGGCTCTGGGGAATGGGCCATTTTTTTCCCTTCCTGCTCTTTCTGGGTCTTTGATGGCTCCTCCCAGATGCCCCAAAAGCAGATAGTGTGGCTGTGTCCTGCGCGGACGAGCCGGTGACCTCAGGGCTGGTAATCAGGAGGGACACAGCCTGGACCCTGGAACTACCCTGTTCACCAGGTCCTCGGGTCCAGTAGAGCCAGGGAAACGACAGAGTGGCCAGTCTGCTGCAGGATTAGGCTTGTCCCTTGGTTAGGTGGTGAAATGACAGGATGGGGTGGCCCTGGTGACGTGGCTTTCCCTGCCATTGGCAGGGATCCCCAGGTGCTGTGAGCACGTCAAACACCCTGAGCATCAAGGTGCCCCCCTATCTGGGGTCATTCTCAGGGCTAGACCTCAAGACTCCCCACAGTGCCTGCGCACAAACCTGGGCAGCAGCTGGCCTGTGCAGTGCTGACCAGGGAGGCAGCAGCCCAGGCTTGGATCCTGGAGGGATGGCATGGTCCACGGGATGATAAGCCTGCCCTCCTCTGCCCCGTCGTGCCCAGTCAGTGCGTTGTGCAGTGGGAAGAGGGGAGGGTGTTCTCTGCTTGCAGCAAGGGCCAGGAGAGGTCAGGTGGGGGGCCCAAGGCCACATGTGCTGACCTGCCCTCTATCTCCCCACAGCCACCTCCCAAGCTACCCAGTGGCGTGTTCAGCCCACACTTCCAGGAGTTCGTGCATAAATGGTGAGGACTGGCATGGCCGCGCACAGCGGGGCAGGAGGGCCCTGACCCACGTTAGCTCACTCGAGCTCTGCCTGCTCTCGGTCCCACTGATGCCCAGCCTGTCCCTCGAGAATCCTGAGTAGTTGGTGGCAGGATTTGGCAGGCACTTAAAACCCCCAGGACAGCCAGAGGCCCTTTCCGGGATGTGGCTCCCACCTGCCCTCCCCGCTTGCCCCCAAAATTGTGTATGAACCTGGATTAGGCCCTTGGTCTATCCGCAGCTGCCACCTGCTGTCCACTGGCAGGAGGGAGGAGTGCCTGCCCAGCAGGTCTCTCCTGGGGTCTCCTACTTGGATTCTCCTGCCCATCAAGGAACCAGCAGTGTCCGTGCTGGGGCCTCATGAAGCATCCTGGTGCCCTGGAGGCAGCCTCCTGTGGATGTCACCCATCAGATGTGCCCTGGTGGCCCTTTGTGTCTGAGAACCACCCTGCAGCCCCGAGCTGCTTTGAGCTGCTGTCCTCAGGCTGCTCTGTTTTTTTAAAGGAAAAACTTCCATTTTGACCCTGGGCCTCCGAGCTTGGCGTTTTTATTAGAGATCTACCTGTAGGGGCTGAGGAGGTTGAGGGAAGAGGGTGACCAGTTCAAGGCCAAGCTCGGTCTCCAGTAATAACCAGAGCTGGGGATGTGGTAGAAAGGTACACATCTATGGCTGCTACTAGGCTGTGCCCAGGCAGGAGGGGCTCCCGCCCCTTTCCCCTTGCCTCCCCCTCAGGCCCTTGTCCTACTGTCTCCTGGGGGTGTCTTGCTCTGGAGACCGGAGGCAGTGATGGAGCCCCGTGTCTGCCTGGGCAGGAGCCAGGTGGCTGGGCAGCACTGAACCAGAGTCCCAGGCTCCTACACAGGTCTCCTCATGGGCTGGGGTGACACAGGCAGCCTCACCACAGTCCAAAACACTGGGCCCCCGAGCCACCAACTGACTGCCCTGTCTTGTGCCTGTCCCCAGCCTCATTAAGAACCCAGCAGAACGAGCAGATCTGAAGATGCTCATGGTGAGTGGTGCCCTCGGACCCGGGGCTGGGTGTGGAGAGGGTGCACGTGGGGCCCTGCTGTGAGCGAGCAGGAGGAGTCCAAGCTGGCTGGGCTGCAGGGCTGGGAGAGCAGAAGGATGGCGCCAGGGTTCCTGGGCAGTGCCCGCTTCAGGCCCTGGGTGGCTATGGGCCGGCCCCTTAGTCCTGAGCAGCTCCCAGCTCCTGTGGCCTGGCGAGGTGACTGCCTTTGTCATACACCCTGAGTGAGTCCCACTCAGCGCCTGGGTGCTCTGTCGCTCTGGGCGGTGTCCCCCTGAGGCTCGGGATGTGCTCTTGGTGTGCTCAGATGCTCTGCCCTGGCCAGACTCCCCCAAGCAGGCCAGGGTTTCTGCACCCTGGAGGTGACTGCAGGTGTCCTTGAAGCTCACACTTCTTGCTACACCCGGCTATTGGCCAGAGCTCGCCTCCCCAGCAGGTGGGAAGAGGGAGACAGCCACCTCGGGCCCAGCCAGCATGTTCTCCTGGGCAGGCAGGCCGGCCCGACACGAGCCCTCCCAGCCACATCCGCCGCCCATGGTCAGCATGTCCCCCGCACAAGTCAGCAGGCCTCATCGGGTCTGAGCTGCTGTCCATCCTAGATAGCCGCTGCTTCATGTGCCCCAAGAAAGAGCTTTGTGTTAAGAGACACAGACGTTGATTCTCAGCCTCCCAAGTCCACGGTGGAGATGTCCATACAGGGCATTTTGAAAATGCAAGCCGTGCCCTTTGCCTGTGGCGCCAGTAGGCCCCATGGGTCAGTCTGCACAGCCTGCCGCTTCCTCGCTGTGCCCTCCTGGGCCCTGCAGTGCTTCACCTCAGGACTCTTGGATGCCCTTGTGCCAACTGGCTGCCCCCTGCCCAGGAGGCCCACTTCAGTGCCTCCTCCAGGATGGCCCCCATCAGTTGGTTGTGGGGACAGCTGAGTTTTGAGACCCTTGGCTGTGGTAGGAACACAAGGCCTGGGTGGGAAGGGGTCATCTCTGGCTGCTTCTCTAGAGGGCCCTGCACCCACCCAGATCTTAAGTGCAGGACAGAAGCAACACCTGTGCAGGGCGGTGGAGCAGGGCACCAGGTGTCTGAACACCTTCTTGAAAGTCACCCAGGGCTCTGGGGCAAGGCTTGGTGGTTAGCACTTGCTGCACACGGGAGGCCCTGGCTCAGCCCGGGCACCAGTAGGAGCCTGCTCACCACTCCTGTGCCAGCCAACTGGACGTGCCAGTCCAATTGTGCTCTTGACTCAATCAGGGGCATGTATCCCAAATGACACCCTCTGGTGACCCTGAAGCCCCTCCTGCCACAGCTCCTCAGCAGTGCACCCTCGTCCCTGAGCCACATTTCGGGGCTCCAGAGCTTTGTGGCCAGTGATTGTCTTATTGGACATCTTTGAGTTGGGAACCCTGCAGAGAGCTCCCTTGGCAGATGGGGCTATTCCTGATCAGATGTCCTTGGCTGGGGTGGTCCTGTCTCGGGGGTTGCCCAGTAGAGGCCAGGGACACCCACCCCAGAGAAGAGCCCCTCCCGCTGTGTCCAGCATGCTGAAGGGAGCGCAGGCTGTGGGGCTGGTGTTCCCGCCCTGCCCCAGCTGCAGGTGTCACTTCTGTGTCATTTCCACATTACTTCCGCTCTCTGCACTTGGGTCCCCTCTGAAGCCAAGTATGTGGTCCTGGGTGGCCTTTGGCACTCCCTGGGTCGGCGACCACGGTGGCCACCGTGCCCAGCCCTCAGCTCCTCTCCCTTGCAGGGCCACGCCTTCATCAAGCGCTCAGAGGCTGAAGAGGTGGACTTCGCCGGCTGGCTGTGCAGGACCCTGCGGCTGAACCAGCCCAGCACGCCCACGCGCACCGCTGTGTGACGGCCACCCGGCTCCCGTGTCTGGCCTCCTGCCTGCCTGCCCCATCTGTGCCCGCCCTCTGGCCCCTCCTGCCCCGGGAACATTTGTGTCCTCATGTCCCCTGGGTTGCTGCCTGGCCTGGGAGGGACACTGCTCCTGTCACCGTCTAGGAACCTGCTTACTTAGTTTAAAAACAAAACAGGGAGAGGAAAAGCAAACGCTGCCCACTGCGCCTCCTTGCTGCGCGGGTCTTCTCCATGTTGGTCTCTCCCCTGGAGGCTGGCGAGGATCAGGGGCACCGCTGCCCTCCAGGGCTGAAGCCCCAGTGCCCAGGCCCCGCCTCAGCGTCTCACCTGGAAAGCGAGGGGCCAGGGGCCTGCAGCGGACCACTTCCTTGCCTCCCCCTCTGGCTGCTCTGCCCCTCGTCATGCAGCCTGGACAGGAGGCAGCCCTGCCTGCTGCCCGGCGCACCATGGAGGCCTCTCCAGGCTCCAGGGAGCACACTCCCTCCCCGGGGCTGAGCTGAAACAGCTCTGCAGAGAGGAAGTGCTGGTCTCCACGCTCTGTGTGGTTGAAACCCCAGCAGATGCAGCAGATAAGGCCTGTGTCCCTGCACTTGCAACAGGCCCCACAGATGTGGTGGCTGTCACCGGTGCCTGCCCCGCGAATCACAAGCCAGTGCCCAGGCACGTCACTCTCCCGAGGGCCGCCAGCTGCTCAGCCCCAGTTGGTTACCAGCAAAGCGGATGAGGTCCTGTCCCAGTTCCCGTGTCGTCCTTCATTCCTGTTGGGCCCTCCTCTGTGGTCCCCGCACGGCCCAAGGCCCAGCCGTCCTGCCTTCAAGGCTGCGTAACCTCAGCCCACTCACAGGGAAGCCGCATCTGGGCTGCTTGCAAGGCCTCCCTCTGGCCTCTGAAGTAGCTGCGGCCCAGAGCAGCCCCTCCATGCTCCTGAGCGCAGAGCACAGGCCGCACTTCTCTGTGGGCTCTCGAGGAGATGGGCTGCAGGCCCTTGGCTGCTGCAGAGGGCAGGAGCTCGTGGTCCTCGGGGAACCAACCAGAGCACCGTCCTTTTCTTGAGACTTTTTAGTCTGTATTGGGTTTTTTTTGTCTGCAGACACCAAAGAGGACAAGAGCTGGTGCCTCATTCAAACAGCGTTGCTGGTTTCTGCCCAAACCCTACCCTCTTACAATTTAGGTTCTTGGGAGGCAGAAGCAGAAGGACTGCAAGTCCAAGGCCATCTTTGACAAATTAAGGAGACCCTGTCTCAAAAAATAAAAGGGGCTGGGGACGTGGCTCAGTGGAGAGCAGCCCTGGGTTTGCTCCGGGTATTGCCAAGAACACAAACCCTGGCCTCCCCATTTCCCTCCACTGCCTCCCCCACTCTGCCTGCAGACATCCCCACCCTTGGCCACCCTCTAATCCAGGCCGGCCCTTCTCTACAGCTGGAGGCCCAGACGCCTGGCCCTTGCTCCCATTGCTGGCCACCGTTTCTCTGGGCAGCAGGCGGGCTCTGTGAATCGTGCCCTGTGGTTGGTTTGGGGCGTGAGTTGCAAGGTGGCACTGCAGCAGGCCGCGGGCGCTCCCAGCTTGTTCCCCGAGCTCCCTGTGGTTGGGAGACTTTTCATAAAGTGTTGGGTGCCTCGTTTTGACCAAGGAAAAAGGCCACTTGGGGTGTGGCCCAGAGGATAGTTCCTTTGAGACCCAGGTTCCATGTCCAGCATCACAAAATGAGTAGATAGAAAAGACGGTGTGCTGGCACCACTGCCCCATGTGCGGGTGGCAGAAACGCCCAGATCAAGGAGAGCAGGGAGACCTGTGGTTGGGGGAAGATGGTTTGGAGCGTTTGCCAAGTTCTCCCTAGCTCTGCCTGGCAGCAGCACCCCAGAGGGCAGTGTGCCTGCCTGGCAGCAGGCCAGACCCCGTTCCCATGCCTGCATGCTCCTTCACTGTGACGCTCCCCAGCCGCACGTGGCACCAGCCAGGTCACTACTGGCTTCCCCCCACCAGGCCGTTGGCCACAGAGGACCCGCCTGAGTCCCCACTCAGTGAGGCGCAATGCTGTTTTCTAATGCGGTACTGGGGATGGGACGTGGAACCTGGCACATGCTAGGCAGGCGCTCTGCCACCCCGCTGCACCCCAGCCCTGAGGGTTTTAGTTATTAATTCGGGGTCCTGGGCAACCGCCTGCCAGCTCATCCTGTGGAATTCTCCCCATGGGACCTGCCCTGGCCCTGGGACGGCTGCATTTCCTTCTCTGACCCTAACAGCGCTGAGTGCTGGGGGCTCCGGGCGGGGCAGGTAACGACAAAACAGGTTTGTACAGCTGGCCGCGCCTCAGGCTCCAGGCTGCACCCTGCCCGGGAACCAGAGGGAGACGGGTGGCATTCACCTGGAGTGTTTCTGTGACCGGGTGGAGCAGAGTGTCAGCACTTGACCTGTGGTTGAAGGGAAGTTGCTAGTGTGCTTTTCACATTTTATTTTGCTGCGGAGGTGGAACGTGTTTTGCTCTCAGTGCCCATGGGTGCTCCGTGGGGCCACTGCTCCGAGACACTCCAGCTGTTATTTGCCCAGGGGTAGGTCTTGGGCTAATTCTGACCACCACCACCCCTGCCCCAACATTTGGCCACATCCGGGAACATTGGTGGCTCTCGGGACTGGGAGAGCTCCTAACCTGGTGTGGGTGGAGGCCACAGTCCAGCACCCGGCAGTGCCCAGGACACCTCCCCAGAGGACAGCCTGGCCCTGAGTCCACAGTTGCAAAGGGGCTAGGCCATGATCAGAGACAGCCCTTACCGGGGCCAGCAAGCTTCTGAGTCCAGAGCCTGGGCCTCAGTGTGAAGGGGATGCTGGCAGGGGCACCCCAGAACCTTCTGGAAGGTGGACGGGTGGGCCCTGGGGCTGAGTCTCCTGGGGCGGAGGTGTGTCTCCGGCAGGAAGCCTGGTGCCGGAACTCACTGAGGACTCCGGCCGGGTTAAGAGGGTTCAGAGGAAGCCGCTACAGGGTTTCCCAGAAAGCCAGCCGCAGCGCAGGGTGAGGAAGGAGGAGGCCTAGCTCAAAACGAAACTGGCCGGCCTCCCTGCCCCCGCGCGCCACCAGGTGTGCCTGCTCACACACCTGGAGCAACAGGCCCAGTGGGTCCCTGTGCCGGTGCTACCTGTTCTGTGGTCCCTATGGCAACGTGGCCTGGCTTGGGCTGTGGGGAGGCTGGGCATGCAGCCGCGGGGGCCTGAGGGCCAAGCTCAGGGTTCTACCCAGCTTCCCAGGGGACAGAGGCTGAAGCCCACAGAGCCGCACCTGGGGACAGGCCTTGCAGCTGAGGGCGGGCTGGCCAGGGGAGGACCCACCCACAGCCACCACCTGGGCCTCAGGCTCCAGGCACTCAGCCCTCCGGGCAGGGGGCCTCCTTGTAGTCCCCGACCTGTGACCTAAGGGAAAGTCCTGTCCCTCTGCCAGCCTTGGTTACCCTGTGTGCAGAGGCTAAAGGAGACAGTTCCTAGGAAGGAGCCCATCCTTGGCCCTGAGGCCTGTGATATCAAAGCCGCCCTTTCCCGTGTGCCCTCATGAAGTGGGCCAAACCTTCTCCTGTCCCTATGTCATCTCTGTGTCCCTGAGCCCCAGCAAGGTGAGGTGACTTGTGGTTCCATGATCCTGCTGTCCACCCAACTCCAGTACACAAACATGGGGCTCCCCCACAGCGCCTGTGGGGGCCCCAGAAGACCAGAGACTAGCCCTCTGCTAAAGCCCAGTTGGGCTGAGGTGCCAAGGTCCAGAAGTAAGGAGAGAGCCCACCGCAGCCCTCGGGGACGAGGCGGAGCCCAGACAGCCAGGCCCCAGGGGTGGGGGCAGTGTCCCAGGCCAAGCAGCTGCTGAGCAAGGCTGGCAGTGGGTCCCCGGGAGCCTGGCGTGGCCAGTCCCTAGGCCTGGGGCAGAGGCCTCTGCCAGCGGGGTGGGAAGCCCCCCGCCCAGCCCAGCGTCCACCCTTTAGTTTCCAGGGGTGGGGTAGGGAAGGGTGGGCAGGGGCACTCCTTGGCAGTTGCCAGGGGAACCCGTCAGCCGGTCAACCCTCTGTGGCCTTTGGGGGAGCAATAGGTAGTGGCCCAGGGGGAAGCCTGACCACTCAGATACCTCATGAAGAACTTTGAATGTTGGCCCTGCTTGGTGGCCTTGCCTGTCATCCCAGTGACTCAGGAGTCTGAGGCAGGAGAATCGCAAGTTCAAGGCCAGCCTCAGCAACTTCGTGAGACTGGCTCAAAATAAAATCTGAACAAGGGGCTGAGGACGTGGCTCGGTGGCAGAGCTCCACAAAAAGTAAAGAGGACACTGTGGACAGCGTTGAACTGTCCTTCCTGTGGAGAGCCTCAGAGGGACAGAGGGTTTCCCCAGCCTCCCTCTAGGTGGGAAGAGGGGGGCAAGTGTGGACACCCCTCCTGGCTGTGGGGTCGCTGGACAGTGGCCAGGAAGGCTGGAGGTGTCTGGGACTATAACTGTCACCCCATGGGTATTCTCCCCACACTGGCCTGTCCCTGCCCCTGCTAGTGGAGATAAAGAGCCCCTGAGACCCCCCTTCCTCTCACATTGAGCCCTCAGCCTTCCTCAGGCCTCACTGGACCCCTGCTGACTGGCTTCAGCCACCCTGTCCCCCCATCTGTGCCCCTACCCCAGGACGCAGGAAGCCAACGTCCATTCCCGGTGCTGGCCTCTGAGCCTCTTCACCTGGTCCCTCAGGACCTAGCCACCACCTCCTCCCTGCACTGCCCCATAACCTCCCTAGGTGCCCGACTTCAGGGGGTCTCTGCCTCTGATGCCCAACACCCCCAGAGAGCAGCGAGGGGGAAATGCCCTTGACTCAGGGTCAGCGTCCTGTGGGTGCAGAACCAGGCTGGGTGAGGAGGGAGTCCTCCCTCTCATGGGCTTGGAGGAACCGGTAACCCCCAGTGAAGGTGCTGCTGCCGCTCACCCCACGGAGAGCACGATATTGGGGAGGAGCCCCGGAGCAGGGCAGTGCACCCACCTCCCCTCGCTGCTCCTCCTCCTGGCCCCCTTCTTCCCCTGTCCCTGCTCCTCTGTGGCTCTCAGCAGCCCTGCCCCCCACAAGCTCTGAGGTCAGCCCCCAGGTCCCAGGAGCCTGGCTGGGGACTGCACAGGGCCTAGGGGTGGTTGGGGGCAGGTGGAGCCACCCCGGGCCGAGCCCACCGCATCACCTCCAGGAGCCCTGTCTCCTGTCTCCGCATCGTAGGGCACGTTATTTGTTACATATAACAAATAACATGGCTTTCTATTTTTTATTGGGGGACAGGGTCCCTCTAAGTTACTCAGAGCCTTGAACTTGCGACCTTCTTGCCTCAGCTCTCAATCCCTGGGATTACAGGCCTGTGCCATTGCACCCCAGTTTTGGTGTTGTTGTTGTTTTGGTACCAGGGATTGAACTTGGGGTTCTCGACCACTGAGCCACACCCCAGCCCTATTTTGTATTTTACTTAGAGACAGGGCCACACTGAGCTGCTCAGCGCCTTGCTTTTGGTGAGGCTGGCTTTGAAGTCACCATCCTCTTGCCTCAGCCTCCCGAGTCTCTGAGATTATAGGCATGCACCACTGCGCCCAGCTGCACCCCGGTTTTTTAATTGGAAAAAAATTAACTTTATTTATTTATTTTTGCAGTGCTGGGGTGGAGCCCAGAGCCACCTCGTGCTAGGCAGTGCCCTGCTGTCCGGCCGCAGCCCACCATTTTTATTTTTATGTGCCTATTTTCATAGTGGGCTTTTCACCCTCAGAAGAGGCCAGGCCCTGGTGTACCTGGCTGGGGGGGGGGGGGGATGACAGTCATGCTGGGCAGTGCCGTCTGCCTTCTACGCTGGTTCACAGCAGCTGGACTCAGGACACCACACAGGGGTCACCCCATGTCCTGATGAGTGAGGGGATGCACAGCCTGGCCCATTCACACCTGGAGTGTCCCAGGCTACAAGGAGGAGCGAGGTGACAGCTGCAGTATAGATGGACCTGGGGACCTCATGTTCAGTGAGAGCCAGACACACAAGGCCATAGTGTGTGACCCAGTGATAGGAGATGTCCAGAGACGTGAGGATCCAGGGGTGCAGGGCTGTGGGGGCTGCTCATGCGCATGGGGCTTCCTTAGGGAGACCGAGTGTTCTAGAATTAGTGGTAAGAGGGGCACAACTCGGTGAACACGTGGTGTAACCAGGGAACTCCTGGGTGGCGGCACCACAGGTGACTTATCTCATGCCATTTTTAAAGGCCCCGCCCTCCCACGGTCTGACACACACCAGCGGGCCTGGCCATCTAACCTCCCAACGGTGACTCGGCCACAGTCCCCAACACCTGGCCAGCCTCGCCCGGGGCGGGTGCTGGGCACAGGAGGTGAGGGGTCGGGCCCTGCCCAGGGACGCCCTGCAGAGGGGCAGGGCAGGCCGCCGCCACCTGCCGGGAGCCCCGGATGGGGCGGGGAGCCTCCGGGTCGCGGCGGAAGCGCGGGCCTGGGAACGGGCAGGTGCGCTGGGCTCCCCGGGCGGCGGCCTCCGGCCGGGCAGTGCTCACCCGCCCGCTCCGCAGCAGGAGCAGCAGCCTCCTTCCCGGGGTTTCTGGGCCAAGGGTCCCCCGCTGGCCGCGAGGGCCGGCCCCTGCCCTTGCCCCGCCCCCGCCCCCGCCCGCGGGGACACGGCCGGGCTGTCCCCGCCGCGCACAGGGCCCAGGTCGCCCCACCACCCCGCGCAGCGTGATTCGGAGCCCCGCTTTGGGGAGGAACAGGAAAGGATGCCACCATGAGGAGGGGTTGGCTTCCCCTGCTCAAGGTCACACAAGGCAGGCTTGACCTTGACCCCTTGGCAACAGGGAAGTCAGGAAAGGGAGCCGGCAGCAGCGGCACCTGCAGGGGACCGGGACGGGGCGCTGGGCCCCGCGACCACCCCGCCCTGCACCTGCCGCCGCGAGTGCGGTGCGCGCGTCCCCAGCCCGACCCCCACCCCAAGGGGAAACTGAAGCCCGCGCCCCAGGGGGAGCGGGCGGACGGGCGCCCACGTGGCAGGCGGCGGGAGGGAGGGAGGGAGGGAGGGAGGGAGGAGTCACTCTCTAAATTGCGGTGATTTTTAAAAAAAGACAGAACCCGGGACTGGCCACACCAGAAGGCTGCCACGTTCTCCCCTTCCGCACCCGCCCATGCCTGAAGCCCAGGGGCCACTTGTGACCCTGCGCAGCTGCGGGAGAGGGCTGACCTCGTTCATCCGGAGTCCCTCTCCAGGCTCCACTGATCCCAGACAGGTAAAGCTCAAGCCCGCCCACCCCCCAGAGCGAGCGCCCTGGCGGCAGAACAGTTCCCCTGGGTCCCTGTCTTGTCCACCTAGCACAGAGGGGGAAGAAGCAAGCAGAAATGCAGGACTGAAGTTAGACTTTAGTTAGGACTTCTCTCCTGGGCCCCACAGACATGAGGCCATGTCATTCTCTGGGTGGGCACCCTGGGCATTGCAGGGTTCTCAGCAGCACCCCTGGCCTCCATCCACTCTGTGCCAGGAGCATGTGATAACCATAAATGTCCCCAGACACTGCTTGTGTCCCCTGGAAGTCAGGATTGATCCCCAGGTGAGATCCATTGCCCTAAATGGACCAGACTATGGACAGCTGTAGGCAAGTGGGGCTCTGAGCCAGGCCTTCACCCTCAGTTGGAGCACATGCTAAGGTTCTGACAGGACCTAGGAAGTAGCCCAGGAGGCCAGCGCCCCATGTGCAGAGGGGCTGGAGCTAGGTGACGGCAGGGCCCTTCTGCCTGAAGGGCCCATTGCACAGATGGGAAGACTGAGCTGTGGGTGGACCTAGCACCAGCCCAGAGCAGCTCTCCCTGCTACCTTCTGGGTGAATACACAGTAAGCTCCCAGCCCTCAGGTGCAAATGCCCCTCCAGGTGTCTGCCCAGGTGTCAACTCAGGGGCTGCCACTTTGCTGCTCAGAACATATTCCTTCTATGATGCGCCGCAGGGCTGTCTCAGGGTCAGCAGGACTGGGGGCACTTGGGGTACCCCCATGAGCAGCACTTTGCCAGCCAGTGCTGAAATATTTCCACACCCAGTTTAGCCACCCTGGCGGCTGCTCCAGTGTTAGCGGTCCGCAGAGCCAGGTGTGGCGGCACACGCGTGTGAACCAGTGACTCAAGAGGCTGAGGCAGGAGGATGGCAAGTTCAAGGCCAGCCTCAGCAACCTAGTGAGACTTTGTCTCAAAATAAAAAATAAAAAGGTCTGGGGATGTGGCTCGGTGGTTAGGTGCCCCTGGGTTCAATCCCCAGTACAAAAAACAAAAACAAAAACAAAAAAAGTCAGCTGTAACTAACAGCTCCTTTGAGACGGAGCCCAGGGGACTTTGCGGTGAGCCTTAGGGACCCTCTGGAGGGGGCTGCACCCAGGCGGCCCTGAAGGCCAGCTCACCTGGCTACTCTCTACCCATTGTGAATCCGGGTTGCAATGTTCCTGACACAAAGGAAGGGTGCGCTCGCAAACACCACGGTGTGACGTGGTCGGCACCAGGTCCACTCCTCTTGGTTTTTTTCTCTTTTGCAGAGATGCGTTCTGCCATGTCTCCCAGGCTGCTCTGGAACTCCCGGGCTCAAGTGATCCTCCTGCCTCCGACTCCCAAGTGCTGGAAAAGGCATGTGCCACCCAGCCCAGCCATTGTAGTCCATTCCAAGTGCACAGCTCAGTGGTATTAAGTGCATTTCTGATGTTATGCACCCGTCCCCACTGTACGTCTCCAGAACTTTCCATCACCCCGCACTGAACCACTGCCCCATTCAACACTAGCCCCCACCTCCTATTTCCTGCCTCTGTGGCTCTGGGGGCTCCAGGAGCTTCATGCAGGAGGATCCTGCAGCGTGTGGTGTGTACTCTGGCTCATTTCACTAGGTCCATCCACACTCCTGTAGGTGTCAGGATCCCTTCCTTTTTAAGGCTGCGTAATATTCCAGTGTGTGGACAGACCGCATCGGGTGTGTCCGCTTGTCTGTGCACAGACGTTTGACTTGTTTCCACCTGTTTATTCCGTATTTACTTGTTTATTTTTGGTACTGATTGAAGCCAGAGGTGCTTAAGCACTGAGCCAAATCCACAGCTCTCTATTATTATTTGAGGCAGGGTCTCACTAAGTTGCTCAGGGCCTCACACAGTTGCTGCAGCTGGCTTTGAACTTTCGCTCTGCAGCCTCCCTAGGCTCTGGGATTACAGGCGTGCGCCACCGAGCCGGGCTCCACTGCGCCCACATCAGCTGCTGTTGGCACTTTGGAACCAGACTCCATCAGACTCCACCCGAAGTCTTCCAGAAGGTTCTCCTGATGTTGTGCTGACCTGCCTCTCTGGGAGTTTAGTGCAGGGCATGCTCTTTTCTCTCTCCAGTGCTGGGACAGAAACCCAGCCTCAAGCTCCCTAAACAGGTGCTCTGCCACTGAGCCACACCCTGGGCCCAAGTTTCTTTCTTTCTTTTTCTTTTTCTTTTTGGTGATACTGGGGGTGGATTCCAGGGGTGCTCTGCCACTGAGCTGCACCCCAGCCAGCCCAAGCCTTCCTGAACTCGACAGACCTGTCATCTCACATGCATTCATTTCCAAGATGGTTTCTGCAGCTGAACAGCCTCCCTCGTTCCACCAGCTCACACAAGAAGCAGACTCTTGTGGCTGTGGGACAGCGTCCACTCCAACCCTTCGGTGCCCTTGTTTATCAGGTGGTTAGATATTTTGAATATCAATCTTGGATATTTATTCACCCAAACTCCTATTACATGACATTTGGATCATCGCCTCTGTTTTGCTTTAATAAATAATGCTACCTCGAACATCTTTGCATCTAAATTTTGTTTTCTTTTTGGCACCAGGGTTTAAACCCAGGGACTCTTGAGCTCCGAGCTACATCCACAGCTCTTTTATTTTTTATTTTGAGGCAGGGTCTTATTAAGTTGTTGAGGTTAGACTCGAACTTGCGATCCTCCTGCCTCAGCCTCCCAAGTCACCGGGATCACAGACATGGCCACCACACAGGGCATGCATTTGAATCTTGAAGTGCATCCTTAATTATCTTCTCTGGATAAATTTCTATCTCTGAGTCAAAGGTGATGCATATATTTAGGCATTTGTCAGCTATTTGGTGAAGTGGCTCTTTTTTTTAGGGGGCAGGTGTGGGTGTGTGTTTAATAGGGGCATAAAGTCAATGATAAAATGCACTGCTAGCGCACAGCAGTTGTTTGACAAATGCATACAGCCACACCACCTCAATCTTTGGTTTCTTTCTTTTGTTTATCTGTTTCTTAAAAAAAAAAAAAAAAATTTGTGGTACTGAAAATTGTACCCAGGCCACTTTACCACTGAGCTACATCTAGGAATTTCCCAGGCTGGGCCTAGTGACACACACCTAGGATCAGTGACTCAGGAGGCAGAGGCAGGAGGGCCACAGGTTTGAGGCCAGTCTGGGCGATTTAGCAAGGTCTATCTCAGAATTTTAAAGCGAATACATAAGTAAATACATAAACAAACCCTCTGGGTTCTGTCCCTAGTACTGCCAAAAAAAAAAAAAAAAAGTACAATTCAGTAGTATTTCTTATATTCAGAATTGAGCCAGCATCACCTCTATCTAGAACATTCTATCACCCTAAAAGAAACTCTTCCCCATGAATAGTCACCCCATCCACTCCCCAGCCCCCTGCATCCGAGGGTTCACTTCCAGGCTGTGGACTCTCCTACCCTGGGTGTTTCCTGTCAACGGAGTCACACACCAGGTGTCCTTTTGTGTCTAAAAGGTCCTCAAGGTCCATCCACGTGGTGTCAGAGACGTGCTCCTTGCCACAGGGAAACCACGAAACTTTAGCTGTGAAGAAGTCCAGGGCTGGGGGTGTGGCTCGGTGGAAGAGCACTCACCTACTGTGCCCGAGGCACTGCAAAGTGAGCACGTAAGTCAAGTCCAAAACACTCACCATGGAGACCCCTGAGGCTGGCTTGCAGCCCCCTGGCTTCTGGGCTGCTCCTGGAATCGGAAGCTCAGGACCACCTCAGGGCCTTTGCCTGCGCCGTGTCTCATTTCTAGGTCACCTGGCTGTCTTCTCCTTTAGATCTCTGCTCAGATGTCATCTCCTTGGAAGCAGTCTCTCCGAGGACCATTTAAAAAAGTGCTCCAAGGCAAGAAACTGCCTGTTGGCCTATCCTGAGGGACCTCTATCCTGTGCTTTTTTTTTTTTTTTTTTTGTACCAGGGATTGAACCCAGGGGCTCTTAACCACTGAGCCACATCCCCAGCCCACTTTTATATTTATTTAGAGACAGAGTCTCACTGTGTTGGGCTGAGGCTGGCTTTGAACTTGAAATCATCCTGCCTCAGCCTCCTGAGGATCATAGGTGTGGGCTACTGCGCTTGGCTGCCTTTTGCTATCTTTGAACTACTTCTGGGCTCCCCAAGTTGTAGAAAACTGATAGTAATGGCCATCAGTTCTTGTTCATGAATAGCCACATTCGTTCAGGGCAGCACATTTTACTTCTATCTGTAAATACCTCTTTGCATTTCTTGTTTGTCTATGGATATAGTTCTTCAAATCCTCCTTAATTTGGTTTAACATCTTACTGGTTTCCTCATCATATTATGATTAGTTACATGAAATTTTTTCAAACATATTCAATTATTTTAAAAGTTAAATGTTCCTAAGCCCTAATTACCATCTTTCCTATCTTCTGCTTTACTTCCTTTCTTGCAATTATTTTCTGGAATTCTATTTGATTATTTTTACCGATTTTGGATTATGTCTTTAAATAAATATCCAAACAATTTGCTAATCTTCCGTGTTATTTGTTGGTTTATTTTTTGTGGTGCTGGGGAGGACACCCTGGCCCTCTAGCACGCTAGGCAATGCTGTCCCACTGAGCCACATCCAGACACGCCTGCCTGCCTACCTTCCTTTAGATGTAGGTTGGAGTGGGGGAACTTGAACCATGGGAAGTGCCCCAGTAAGTAAATAAGAAAGAAAATGCTCTGGAGATTTTCCTCCAGATCTTCCCTCTGAAGAGAGCCAAGATGACCGACAGGACACAGTAGACTGTGTGGGCTTCCAGGCAGATTAACTGCTAAACAGAATGTTCTAGAATTGTCATAGGGACCCATCAGGCTCAGAAATCCTGGGTACTAGAATTTTCCTGGATCTCTCTCTCTCTCAACTCCTGCCCCCCATCTCTGTCTCTCAGACTTTCCTCTGGGGGTGTCACCTCTGATTCCCCAAACCAGGTGCGAATTCTTCTAAATTCTTGAGGCCTAAGTCCCCCAGCTCTGCAGCGTCAGATCCACACACAGCAGCCAGGGAAATTCCTTTATCTCCTCTCCTCTTGGGTCAGAGAAGAAAGAACACTGAAAACCAGAGCAAAAAAGGTGAAGACATTTGACCCAGTGTCTAAGGACGGTTGACCCCTTGTTCACCTGCCATCTCCCGAGGACGTGAGGGAGATATGACACTCACGGTTGGTAAACGGGGGCCGAGAAAAGAAAAGCAGCTTGGGTGTGTGTGCACATGTGTGTGCTCAGCAGGAAGAGCCAGAGGCTGAGCTGGGCCCGGGCTCACGCCCTTCCCACCTTCACCTCAGCACCTGGGTGGCTTCTGTTGTACCTGAGAGCCATTCTCTGTGTTTGGGGGAGGGGTGTTAGGGATTGAAGCCGGGACCGTGCCAGTGCTCCACACCCCAGCCCTGTCTGTGGCTGGCACAGGGCCTCCCTAAGTTGCCCAGGCTGGCCTGGGACTTGCCATCTCCCTGCCCAGCTTCCTGAGGAGCTGGGGTTACAGGTGTGTGCCACCCTGCCAGGTGGCAGACATTCTTTTAACCTACCCTGGGCATGGGGCTGGAGTTCGGGCTCAGTGGTAGGGGTACTTCCCTGGCATGTGGGAGGCCCTGGGTTCGATTCTCAGCACCACATATAAACAAATAAAGGCCCATTGACAACTAAAAAATATTTTAAAAATACCCTGGGCATTTTGAAGATTAAAAAGACCATGAAGCCAAAAGCACTGGTGCCTGTAATCCCAGTGGCTCAGGAGGTTGACACAGGAGAATGGCAAGTTCAAAGGCAGCCTCAGCAACAGCAAGGTGCTAAGCAACTCAGTGAGGCCCTGTCTCTAAATAAAATGCAGAATAGGGCTGGGATGGGGCTCCATGGCCAAATGCCTCTGAGTTCCATCCCTGGTATCCTCCCCAAAGAAAATAAATAAAAAGACCATGAAGACATGAACTTTGTACACTAAAAAATGCTTCCTCTCCATCAACTAATGGTTTTATGTGTGTGTGTGTGTATGTATGTATGTGTGCATATATATTATTTATATATATATATATATATATATATATATATATATATATATATATATATCCTCTGAGATATAATTGGTGTGCCATGGAATTCACTTGTCTATTTCTTATTTAGTTATGTGTTGTTGTTTTTTTTTTTTTTTTGGAACTGGGGATTGAACCCAGGGGTACTTTACCTGAGATACAGGGTCTTGCTAAGTTGCTGAGGCTGGACTTGAACTTGTGGTCCTCCTGTCTCAGTCTCTGGGGGCTGGGATGACAGGCTTGGCTCATTAAAAAAATAAATAAATAAATACAACTTTTTTTATTTATTCTTTTTTTTTTTTTTTTTAATGTGGTGCCAAGGATTGAACCCAGTGCCTCGCACATGCTAGGCAAGTGCTCCACCCCTGAGCCCCAGCCCCAGCCCCTGGCTCACCCTTTAAAGGGTACAGCTTAGTGTTTCTACTATATTCCAGGACATTCTCAGAACCCAAAAAGAAGCCCTGACCCCTCCCAGCCCCTGAACCCACGAATCTGAATCTACAAATCCACTTCCTGTCTGTAGACTCTCCTGTCCTGGATGTCCCCTGCAACTGGGTCACCCTCTGTGGCCTTGCGTGTCTGGCTCTCACTGGGCACTAGGTCCTCAGGTCCCTCCACACTGCTGTGGTGTCCCCTTGCTCCTGCTCGTGGCCGAGGACTCTCCGGGTGGCAAGGGCCACCCTGTGCACCCGTGCGTTAGTTGTCCACATTTGAGTCGATTCCCTTTGTGATCATGGCGAATGGCCCTGCTGTGGCCCTCGCCCTGTGTGTGTGGACAGCTGGCCTACTCCTGCCGGTGCTTACTTAGGTGTGGCACTCTGGGTCCCATGGCGCCTGCTCCCTCCACCTTCCCAGGGGCCCCAGGCCGCTTCCCAGGCGCAGGCTCCCCGTCATCTGTGCCCTGGGCCGTGGAGGAGCTGGGTGAGTGGGACCATGGTTGCCAGCCGCGTGGTCCCTGGTGGTCGGTGCAGCCGAGCCCCGGCATATTCCTGGTTGAGAAATGTCTACTCGAGTCCTTGACCCACTTGTAATCACCATCTTTTTGTTGTAGAGCTTTAAACGCTCCTGGGTAGCAGGGCGCGGACCCCATCAGATACAGGATTCGCAAATGTCCTCTCCCTTCCAGGCCTCCTCTTCGCTCTCGTGACGGGGTCCCTGGAGGCTGAAGAGTTAAGTCAGGGTGCTCTAAAGGTTTTTCGATTTTATTATGATGAATATGTACAGGTCACAAAATCCAAAAAATCCAAAGAGGACAGCGGGAGCTGGACCTCACCCTGCCCCCCGCCAGGCTCCAGCGGCCCCCTGGAAGCACCCTGGTGGCTGCAAGGATTGTTTAAAACATTCTGTAGGAGGTGGGGACACAGCTCAGCGGGTAGAGGGCCTGCCACCGCGGGTAGAGGGCCTGCCTCCCAGGCACAAGGCCCTGGGTTCAATCCCCAGCACCGCAGCAAACAAAACAAAACAGAAAAACGACGACGTCCTGTAAGTTTTCCGCACAGTCTAGCTGATGGAAGACCGGTTCCTTTCCTCAAGGACTCCCGGTGTGTCTGCAAGTTCCTTCCCTTCCCTGAGTCTGTGTGCAGTGTTCGCTGCACACCCAAAAGGGCAGACCTCCACTGATGAGCTACCGTAGCCTGCATGGCCATCCTAGGGCAGGACCCAAATAATAATGACAGAATGACATCTGTCACCTACAAGGCTGTTCCTTGTGCAGATACTGCTGTTACCGTCACCATCGTTTCTACTCTTGTTACAGCACTAGGAAGTCTCTTCAATCTACTCTCTCCAAAGGATTCAAAGGATCAGAAAGGCTAAGTAACCTGTCCAAGGCCGCACAGTAATTAAATCATTTACTTATTTATTTATTTTTCTGGTACTGGGGATTGGACTGGCAGGGGTGACGGGGTGTGTCTGTATCACTGAGCTACACACCAACCTTTACTTTTTCCCTCTTTAATTCTTTTGAGACAGGGTCTCACTAAATTTTCCAGGCTGGCCTTGAACTTGCCATCTCCTGCCTGTAACTCCCAAAGAGCTGAGATGACAGACAGGCACCGCTGGGCCCTGCGCGAAACTCAATCTCTTATACTTTTTAAAAAATAGTATCAAACTAGATTTTTTTTTTCTCCCCTGAGAAGGGGTCCCTGTGTTGCCCAGGCTGGCCTTGAACTCCTGGGTTCAAGTAATTCTCCTGCCTTAGACTCAGCGTAGCTAAGAGGACACCAGCAGGCCACTGTGCCTTTTTTCTGCGGGATGGCAGGTGGGGGGAGAGGAAGAAGCCACTTGACAATAGGGTGAGGACAAATCGGTGCCTCCCTCCCTCCTGCCTCACCACAGGGTAGGGTAGGCACGGTGTCGGGGAGCGACTTTTCTGCTCTGGGGACCAGAGCTAAAGGAGGCTGCAGTTGACATTCGTGCTCATTGTCCCTCTCTGGGTCTCTGTTTCCTCAAATGTAAGATGGAAATCCTCCTCCTTGCTCTTTCTCAGGGCGGTAATAAGGATTAGATTAAATGCCAATCTTCCCTGCGAACTCCCTGGCCCTTCTGAGTGAGGTTGTTGGCCGTGAATTGCTCCAGGCTTTTCTATCCCCTTTCCCCAAGGACATCTGTGGATGGCGGTACATCGGGGGAAACCGAGTCACCGCGGCTCTGGAGCAGGGGCGGGGCTTAGGCCCTGGAGGGCAGCCCACCGCAGCGCGGGTCCTGCGAGTGGGGCTTCCAGTGGCCTCCTGCTCGGGGGCGGAGATACGACCTGGCGGTTTAAGGAAGAGGGTTTATTTCCCAGGTCCGCCGAGCAAAGTTCCTGGGTTCCACCCTCACTCTGGACCCACGTGGCCCCTCCCTAGGTCCCTTCCCACCTCCTTGGCTGGTTTCAGGCTGCAAGTCCTGGGGCTGTTACTTCCCCTCTGGGGGCCTCCTGGGTTTCCCCTTGAAGCCAAATTATTATTACAAAAGCCAATTCAACCCGTTTGGGTGTTGAAAGGCGCTTTTAATATGTTGTGCGAAAAAGCAATAAAGTGTGTGTTGGGGGGAGGCGAGGCTTTGAAGTCAGAACAGACTGGGTAAATTTCAGGCAGGCCAGCGGTAGTTTCCTGCCTGTAAGGTAGTGGTGGTTATAATAACAATAATAAGAAGAAATAAGGCTAATGACAACGGGATTACATGTTAGCATGGAGGCCAACGGACCCTCGCGCGATCCAGTCACTGGACAAGCGTTCACTGAAGGCGGAGAAAGCGGGTGTCCACATTTTCCCTCCCAGGGGATGCGGAAGGGGAAACTGAGGTTTGGAGTCACCTCCGTCCCGCCGCCGTCCCGCCACCGGTAGCTGATCGCACCCAGCCAGCCCTTCCCGGGCGCCTACTGTATGCAGCCGGAGGCCGGCTGGGCCGGGTCACGCTGTTCTCACCGCTTGTCCCCTCCTCGCCCTCCCCCTCCTCCGCCGGACCTCTCCCACGACCGGGAGGAAGTGGGAGAAATGGACAGGGAAAAAAAGTTGGGCTGAGCCAACGCCTCCCCACTCCCCACCTCCGTCCCCCGCAAGCCACGCAGATCTTTGCGGGAGCTGCCCGCAGGACCCAGGCGTCCCGGGCCGGCTCCCCGTCCCGCCCAGGGGCCCGCAGCGGGGTGGGGGAACTCGGGAAGCCGGGAAAACAACCGCCCTCCCCGCCCCTCGCCAACCCCTTCCCCCGCTACGCCCCTGGCGCAGCGGGTGGAGGCGACTCCTTTATATAATCGCAGGAGGGCAGGTTGGCTGTTTCATTGAGGGACCCGGGAGCCCAGCGCACCCGCGCTGTCATTGGAAAGCCCGCCCCCGAATCTTTTGCGCCGGCTGGGCAAATTGAGGCCTCGGGAGGGCAGGCGCCTGGCCCCGAGGGTCCCCACCCGCTCCCGCGCCGCCCACCCCCAGCTGCCGGGGCAGCGCGACCCACGCCCGCGTAGGACCTCGCAGTGCGCACAGCACTCCCCGCCCCCGCTGCCATCCTGCCACGCCCCAGGCGTCGGGGGCAAAGCCCGAGCCCCCCCGCACCCCGCCCTGCGCCGAGGCTGGGGGCCTGTTTATCTGGAGGCCCCCACCCCCTGCACCCGGGGGGCCGCTCCCCCCGCGCCCCGGGGAGCTCTGGAGCCAGATAAGCTGGCAAGCTGGCACTGCGCCGCGCAGCGGGGCGGAGAGGTCAAAGGAGGGGGGGGGCGCGCCAGGGCGGGCCGGACCCCCCCCAACTTGCCAAAACCTAATAACAGCCCGGTCTCCCCGGCGCAGCGGGCGAAGCCCCACGGGAGGGCAGGGACGTGGCAAGAGCCGACCTGCCGAGCCTGTTCTGGCCTCCGAGGCCGGGCTGGGGGGGCGGGCTGGGCGTGGGGGGGCCGGCGGCTGCGGCACCTTTAAGACAAGGGAGGACCCCTCTTGCCCTCGGAGAAACCAGGAAGGGAGTCGCGAGCATCATACGGGGCTTTGGCTGTACTGTACAGTTACTGTAGGGGCAGTGACGACGCCGCCGCCGCCGCCGGAGCGAGGAGCGACGCGGGCAGCGCGAGCGAGGGCAGCGCGAGTGCCGCGGACCCGGGAGGCCAGCGGCCGAGGGCGCCCAGTCCCGACTCCGGGCCCCGGCCCCGCGCGCCCCGGCCCGGCCCCGGCCCGGCCCCGCGAGGTAAGTCAGCGCCCGGCGAGGCCCGGGACACGGGGTGCAGGGCGGGGACGGGCCGGGGGCGCTGCGCCCACTCTGCGCTCTGGGCCACGGGAGATCCGGGGACGTCCCCTAAGTTTCAGAGGAGGGGGTGCTTGGCAGCAGCCCGGAGGCTGGAGGCGCCCATGATCCCAAGAGCGGGGAAGGGGCGCCGCCCGGTAGAGGGGATTGGGGTCGAAGTGCATGGGCTTGTGCGCCAGACCCCCCCCCCCCAACCGTGCATGGCTTTTCGGGGCTCCCGGGCGCGCGGGGAGCGGGGGAGGGGAAGCGAGGCTGCACTGAGGGTGGGGGGAGCCGGCGTGGGGTGATAGGGGGGCGCGTCGCGTGCTAACTTTGCAGCCATGTACTGGGGGCGCTCTCGCCCCCCGGGGGCCTATTCGGTGCTGCGTGCATACGTTGGAGTTGGCCAGGATGGAGCTCCATGGGGGATGGGGGGGAGGGGGCTGAAAAAACAGGGAGGGGGGCTTTGCAAAGGAGAGGGAAGGGGTGGGGTGGGCGGGCGCGGCCGCTGGGCCCTCTGGGCGTCGTAGTTCCCCAGTCCCTCACTGTCCGCAGGTGGCAAGCGGCGCGCACTGCAAGTCCCAGGGTTCTCCGCGCCAGCGGCCCGCGGCGGCACACGGGGAGGGACGGTGCGGAGGAGGGGCGGTGAACTGCGGGCCGGAGAACCAATGGGCGCTCACGGTGGCGCGGCGTGGGGCGGGGTCCGGACGGGGCGGGGCGTGCGGGCTGCCTCGCCGGGGGCCGGTGGCGGTCCCAGCTTCCGGCTGCGCGGCCGCGGCCGCCCCCTCCTCGCCCGCCAGCCCCTCCCGCCTGTTGTGTAACTAGTGCCCAGCCCCCTCCCTGCGGCCCCCCGCCGGGCACCGGCCCCTCCCGGAGGGCGCTCCCCGGGGAGGGCAGCGGCCGGCGGCCGTGAGGCGCAGGCGAGCCCGGGGATGCGCGGCCTGGCGCTGGCCGGCCGGGCGCGGGGGAGGCGGGCGGGCGGGCCCAGATCCGGGGTAATTTGCATCGCCCTCCCCCCAGCCCGGGTGGGGATTGGCCGCCGGCGGCGGGGGGTGGCGCGGGGCCAGGCGCACTGCCGCCTCCCGGGCCTCGGGGAGTCAGCCCAGCCGCAGCCGCCGCCGCCGCCGCCGGGGCCGGGCCCCTCGCGCTGCCCGGGAAGGAGGTAGGAGCGCGCGCGGGCCCGGGCCTGGGGGCCGCGGTGGGGTGGAGGCCCTTCCAGCGCCCCGCCTGGTCCTCGCGCCGCGCGCCCCGGCCCGCGGAGGACAGCCCCGGCCCCCGGAGCGCGTGACCCCGTCTCCTCCGGCCGGACCCCCCTCCCCTTGACGCCAGCACCACGTGCGAGCCCGGCGCCGGGGCAGGAGGGGCGAGCGAGTGCGATCGGCCCCCTCCCCCTCCCGGCCCCTTCGCGGCCCCTTCGCGGCCCGGGGTTGCGAGCCTGGCAGGGGGCTCAGCCGAGCTCCGCTGCCCGTGCGGTCCCCGGGGCCGGGCCTCTGCGGGGCCTGGGAGGCACGGCCTGCCCGCGCCGGCCAACAGGCCCAGCAGCCCAGGGCCGCAGCAGGACGCTGCTATCCAAGCAGGCCCAGGCACCCAGTCGGCTCCTATTAATTGCTGGCGGAATGCAGCCACGAGTTGGCGGGGAGGCAAGCAGCTCCCCTCTCCCCCTAGCCAGTCGGCGGAAGTCAGAGGTGTGGATGCCCCTTCCCGCAGAGGGGCCCACCAGGGTCACCCATGGGTGGCTGGTGGCTTGCCCGCCACCCCCTCCTCCTCCCTGCCAGCTGCCTCCCGGAGCCGGCTGGAGAGGGCGTCCGGGATTCCATGTCAGCCCCCCCACTCCCGACAGGGCCAGGGCGTAACCCTGAGTGTGCCGCTCCCACACTGGGGGGGCCTCCCCGCCACCAACCGGTCACTTCCTATTGGCAGGCCTGGCCTGGGAGAGGTCCCTGGAGCCCAGGCTGGGGCAGGGGCCCAGGTCTGGCCACTGCTGCCTGCCGGTGTAGGGCTCCAGGCAGGGACCATTTCCCCTGAGGGCCACCCCCGAGGGGCCCTGCAGCGCTGGGCCTGGCTGGGCCTGGCACCTAAGGCTGGGCTCGGGGCTCTGTTTACCGCCAGCCATCGCTGTGGAGACGAGCCTGGGGGAGGGGGTAGAGCCGCAGCCGGGAAAGCCAAGCCTCACCAAGGAAAGAGGAGCCAACGGGGACACTGAAATTTTAATTCGTGGGTCACTTGGGGGGTATTTATTATTCAGTTCTGATTGGCTGTGTGGTGGCCAGTCAGCACCCTGGCCGGGGCTGGGAGCCGTGCAACTCTTGGCAGAGGGAGGAAGAGCCGATGTTGGGGTGCTGATGGCCCCTGCTCCTTGGGGAGACTTGAGGCCTGTGGAGGCAGGTGGCCCAGGTCCAGCAGGGAGGGGTCCTTAGGCTTTGGCCCGTGCTGGTTGGTTTTGGTCTGTTCTGTTCTTTGAGGCCATCGGATGTGTAGCTGGATTGACCTGGTCGCCGTCCCTGCTGCTATAGGAGGAAACTGAGGTCCAGAGGGGAGGCAGCACCTGAACTGGGGCAGAGGATGTGGAGGCGCAGGGAGACCGAGAGCAGCCCAAGGTCACCCAGCCAGTGCTGGGTCTGACCCTTTTGGTTCTGTTTCTCAGCATGGGGCCTTTCCCAAGTGTCTCTATTCCCTGTGTCACAACCGGGCACCTGCTCACCTGTGTCTCCCAGAGTGTGAGAGAGGTTGGAGGTAGAGCCCTCACTCCTGTCACCACAGCTTCGCCCAAGGATGACATTGAGGCTCAGAGAGGGCCATTGAGGTTCTTGAGGTCACACAGTACAGGCTCCAGTCCTCCTGCCTGCCATTCTCCTATGGTAGACACTTTTAAGTGTGACATGTGCACAGGGGACCCCTACCCCTGCTTAGCTGTAGCACTCCAATCGCACACTTTGGCCTGTGAGGCGGACAGGGCTCTGGATTTTGAGGTTTGTACCAGAGGCAACCCAAGTGGCTGCTCTAGAGCCAGAACTCCTGGCCAGGCCCTGTGAGGCAGACTGGCTGTGCAGGGGGTGGTCTGGGAATGGAATGCTGGCCCACTTGTTCTGTGACCTTGGACAGGCCCCCAGGCCCGTGGTTGTCCTGTGACAGCAGCATTGTCTTAGGGTTCCCCAAGTGTCGTCTGCAGGTCCCTCTGACCTCCCCTTACCCCTTGTGGAGAAAGCAGCTGGGTCTGCTTAGGGCACCTAGGGATCTGCTGGGTATTGGGAGTGGGCTTTGGCCACCAGAGACACCCTCAGTACCCCTGACAGTTAGCTTGGGCCACGCGCACCTGATAGACCAGAACTGCCTTCCTGTGGCCCTGGAGAGCAGGCCGTGCGGGTTGGTCCTGACCCCACCCAGGCTGGTCCCTTGCTCTCTGCCTGCCTTAGCGACCCATCAGTGGGACAGGGAGAGCATCTTCACCCTGGGTATCGTCCTATGCAGGCGCAAGTGTTGAGCAACTGCTGCCCTGTGTCAGGGCCTTGGGGAGCCCCCCCCTGTGCTGGACTGGAGGGGTTAGACCTGGCACCCTGAGTTGGCGGGTGTCAGCTGTCCCCAGGCCCCAGGTGACCTCTCTCTGTGCCATTGCAGGATCTCTGAGGGGCCTGAGAAGAGGCCAACCTGAATCTTTGGCCTCAGGGTGTGTGGGGGGTTCATGCCATGGTGGTACCTGGGGCTGTGTTGGAGGAAGGGAAATGAGGAGACCTGGGAGGACTAGTTAGGCAGGACTAGTCAGTTAGATGGCCTGTGTTCAAATTCCAGCTTTGCTGTTGACCCTGGGCAAGTCCCTTTCCCTCTCTGTGCCTGTTTTCTACTTGCAAAATGGGGCAGTAATTGCAGACCCTCCCTCCTGGGGTGGTGAGGGTCGACCTGGACAGGACTCTGTTGAGAGGCCCACAAGACCCGAATTCAGAGCCCCGTGGCATAGGAGATGCCCTGCAGAGAATCTGGCACTCATGAGGCCTGTGGACAAAGGCCCAGCCCCTCCATCTGTCCCCCCAGCGGGCTGTGGACAGCTATGGCCACTCGTTGGAAGCGTCCCACCCACGCCTTTCTGGTTTGACTGGAAAACAAGGTCCAGTACCATCTCCTATCAGGATGTCTGTCAGGAGGGCTCTGTCCAGATCCTGCAGGCAGGCCACTGGGTGCCAGGGTCCCTTCACCCCGGGCTTCCAGGCTGGGTGGGGTGCTGCAGATGGCCCAGGTGTCAGGCGGGTGTGCCTCCAGGAGAGGTGGAGCGGTGGAGAAGAGCAGGTCCTTCCAGGTCACTCTGGCCACTCTTGGGCATCTTGGGTAGCAGGTGCAGGCAGCCTCGGGCAGGACGAGGTGGACAGAGCTGGGATGCTAGGAGTCAGGTCCTGCTTACCCCTGGTGACAGGAAGCTCATTCCCTCCCCACCTCCATTGTGGACGGCCAGTTTCCTGATGCTGTCTTGGAACCAGCCTCTGGACTCGGCTTCTGGCCTGTGACTACACTGAGTGTGGAACAGGGTGGGCTGCAGCCCCATCCAGGACTGAGGGGTCCCCAGGGCCTCCTTGTCTCCATCCCTATCCACACCCACACACTTCCCACCAGGCAGCTGCTTTCCTTCCTCTGGCCCTTTAAGGCCTGGGCAGGAAGCCCCTCCCCATTTAGGGCAATAAATGGACATGTAAAATGGCCGAGGGCCTGCCTGCTCCCTGCCTGGCCTGGGGGAGGCCTGCCTGCCTGTGAGGGCAGGAGGACAGGTGGGCAGGGGGCGGGCTGGCGGCCGTCCGGCTGTTGGTGCCCCTTGTTCAGGACCCTGCATTCCTGTCCCATGAAGCCCGGGCCAGGCGGGAATTGGCACCAGGTCTGGGCGGGGTAACCCTCTGGACCAACCTTGCCACACAGGCTTCCTGACTGGGAGGGCAGGGGCTGCTGGGCGGGGCCTGGCAGCCACACCTGCCTGCCGACTTGCTGTGTGACCTTGGGCTGCTGCCCACCCTCTCTGGGTCTGGTTGTGCCCTCTGGTTTCCCACTCAGGCTCTCCCACCCTCTTCCTCCGCCAGCAGCAGGGTGACGTTGTGGGGTTTGACGGCCTGGCTGGCCGGCCTTCTGGGCCCCGTGTGGTATGCACTGGGTCCTCAGGCAGACCTTGCCCATGGACGTGTGTGGGGCTCTGTCCTTGTGCTCCCTGGCTGTAAAGGGGCCCTTAATACTGCCCCCTCCCCAGGAGACTGAGGCTCTGAGAGTGGTGCCTCTTGTACAAGGTCAGGTGGTTGCAGGGGGTCGACCTGAACCTGCTGGCCCTCCCCTTGACTGTCCTCCTCTTCCCTCCCTGGGTGGGGAGGGGGCCGTCCCCTCCCTGAGCTTCACTGCCCCGGAAGTGCCCTCCAGGAAGGCAGCTGATGGCAATCACCTGCTCAGCCCCCCGCCGGCCCCCTGGCCCCTTCCTGAGCAGCGTGGGGGGAGGGTGCCCCCACCCCAGCCTGCCGTGTGACCTTGGGGGGGCAAGCCCCTTCCTGCCGCCCCTGCCCCGTTTTGCTCAGCCTGTTCCCTGGTGATCTGGGGTCCTTCCTAGGTGACCCCACTGCCCCTGTCCTCAGCAGGGTCCATCACCCCAGCTTCTCAGGGTTGGGGACGGAGCGGAGGCGCTGCTTAGTTCCCGAAGGTTGAGGGCGCAGGGAGGGCTCCCAGGCAGCCTGGATCCCTGCCTCGACACCAGAAGCCAGGGGTGACCCAGGTTGGAGGGGTGGGCGGGGCCGGGTGCTGTGGCCCTACTGTGTGCCCCTTGAGGAGGCCAGGCTGGGGAGCCAGGTGCGGCTCCAGTTCTGGAGGGGCCTGCTGGGGCCTGCCGCCCGCCCGCCCGCCGAGTCAGCACCCAGCAGCCCCGGAAACCCCACAGGGACCTGGGGGAGGAGCTGCTATGACTGGTGGCCCCGAGGGTGGGTCTGGGCCAGTGTGGGGTGGGCTTTCTGGGGAGAAGGCATGGCACCTACTCTGTCGGGTGACAGCTGGGTCACCTACATGGAGGGGAACCCTAGACCCCCAGGGAGGAGTGGCAGGTGCAGAAGGTCGGAGGCGCACAGGTGCTTGGTGATCCTGGGACCCCAGGGGCTTGGGCCGGGCCCTCAGTTTCCTCCTGCTTCAAAGCAGGGTCTTGGGCCTTGTTCTCAGGGAGAGGCCCCCAGAGGCCCAGGTGGGGGTGGTGGCCTGGGGTGTGGCGGCAGGTGGTTGGTGTTCCTGGAGTGGGCGTGGGTCAGGTGTCTGCTCAGCCAGTGTGGACTCCAGGGCCGGGGCGCCTGGGGTTCTGGGCTGGGGCCAGCCCCTGTGGCCAGCCTTGCCGGGTGCCCTTGGTAGGACTCTGGTCTTCTCTGGGTCTGGGTTTCCTCCTCTGTTGAGTGAGGGCCTGGGCACCCGGGGTGCTTTCCTGTGTGGTGTCTGCCCAGGCCTGGCCCTGGGGTGAGATGGTCTCTGGTGACATCTGGGAGGGAGAGGGCAGAGGCACGGACCCTCTGGCCCAGCTAGGCCCCATGGTGGCCTGGAGTCCGGGCATCTTAGCACTTAAAATAGGGCTGTGGCAGCCCCTGGCCCTCAGAGCCCGGCGCCTGGTGGGACGCCAGGGTGGTTTTGCCGGAGGGGGTGGGGCGGCCACCGCGAGGGCTGAGTCACTTGGACCATTTCGGGTCCCAGCCTTGAGGCCCCTGGAGACACCTCTAAGCCATTCCCGAGGGGACCCCAGGTCACCTGAGGGGAGAGCGGACCAGGGTGGCCATCTTGGGGCGTTGGTGGCCTGGGTCAGAGGTCCCGTCCCTCCCATGTCGGGCGGGGAGGGCTAGGGCTGTCTGATCCAGAGCCCCATCTGCCCACACGCTGCCCAAGGCCCGGGGCCAGACGGCAGATGGTGGCAGGGGGTGGAAGCCACTGGAGGGGGCTCCTGGGAGGCTTCCCGCCACGCCGCCTGTAGGGTCGCCCCAGCCCCCCACTCCCAGCAGCCATTGAGCCTCCCCCCAGGCCAGGGACGGGGAGTGAGCAGCTGGTGCAGCGGGAAAGGGTGGGCGGGTGGCCGAGGGGCCGCGAGTCCCAGGAAGCGTGCAGCCGCACAAAGGCCTCTTGTGGCCCTGGCTGGACCCTGCGCCAAGGGCCACCCTTGGGGGGAGAGCGGCCGTGGCTTTGGGTTTTGCTGGGCCAGCTCTGGGCCTTGCTTGCTGGCCTCACCAGGTTCACAGGGGTAAGGGCTGGGCCCGGCCACAGGGCTGGGAGATAGGGTGGGGGTCTTGGTCCTCAGGAGCCTGGGGAAGAGCCTCTTGGCCCTGTCCTCGGGGTGACATCCAGGGGTTCTGGCCTGGGAGCTGCTGGGCCCAGAGGACCTGGAGGAATGTGGGCTGTGCTGGGTGGCGTGGGGCAGCCGGGCTCCCTGGAGAGGGTGGAGGGTGGGGACAGGAGCCAGAGGGTTGCACAAGTGCCCGAGTGGGCGGGTGAGTCACGGCCCAGGGGAAGGCGGAAGGAGGAGGGGTGGGGAAGAGGGGGCGGGACGGACAGTCTCCCCAGGGCCAGCCCCTCCAGAGACCTCTGCCCATTTGACAGATGGGGACAGTGAGGCCCAGGGTATGCCAGGGTGCTCCCCTGGGCTGGACAGCACAGCTGGACAGAAGGCCTGCCAGAGCTAGCTGTGGGACTGGAGGTGGACAGAGCCCCCGGCCCCCTGCCACTCCTTAGGGGACGGCCTGGGCGGTGCCTGGTTTTCCCTATTACTCACTGCCAGGGCTGAGCCTGTCCTGGGGGCTCACGAGGCAGGAAGACGTTCCAGCAGTCCCTGGCCCTGCTGCAATAGGGCCCGTCCACGGTGCCCTTGACCCTGTCCGGGGCACAGCCTGGGTGCCAAGTTTTGGCCTCACTCTTGCAGGTCTTGGGGCAGCAGAGAGGCCGTGTTCCTGGGTCTGAGTCCAGACGTGGCCTGCCCTCCCTGGGGTTCCCCAGCTGCCTTCTCACTCCCCCGGGGCAGGGGTGTGCAGTGGGTGGCTGCTGGCCTCCGACTCGTGGGAACCCAGCTCGTGCATGTGTGCCGAGACCTCCGTGCCCCTCAGGCAGGCCTCCTGTCCTCCAGGCTGGGCACAGGTCTGGCCAGCACAGTGTCACGTCAGTGAGACAGCTCAGGAGCCCCGAGTGCCTTCACGCATGGCCAAGGAGACCAGGTGGGGTGAGACCAGGTGCTATAGCTGGGGTCCCAGGCCCCCGCTCATGAGCCCCTTCTTCCCTCTGCAGGTCTCACGCGGAAGATGGCCGGCGGCGTGGACGGCCCCATCGGGATCCCGTTCCCCGACCACAGCAGTGACATCCTGAGCGGGCTGAATGAGCAGCGCACGCAGGGCCTGCTGTGCGACGTGGTCATCCTGGTGGAGGGCCGCGAGTTCCCCACGCACCGCTCCGTGCTGGCCGCCTGCAGCCAGTACTTCAAGAAGCTGTTCACGTCGGGCGCGGTCGTGGACCAGCAGAACGTGTACGAGATCGACTTCGTCAGCGCCGAGGCGCTCACCGCGCTCATGGACTTCGCCTACACGGCCACGCTCACGGTCAGCACGGCCAACGTGGGCGACATCCTCAGCGCCGCCCGCCTGCTGGAGATCCCCGCCGTGAGCCACGTGTGCGCCGACCTCCTGGACCGGCAGATCCTGGCGGCGGATGCGGGCGCCGATGCGGGCCAGCTGGAGCTGGTGGACCAGGTGGGCCAGCGCAACCTGCTGCGGGCCAAGGAGTACCTGGAGTTCTTCCAGAGCAACCCCATGAACAGCCTGCCCCCCGCCGCCGCCGCCGCCTTCCCCTGGCCGGCCTTCGGGGCCTCCGAGGATGACCTGGATGCCACCAAGGAGGCCGTGGCCGCTGCCGTGGCCGCCGTGGCCGCCGGTGACTGCAACGGCCTGGACTTCTACGGACCAGGGCCCCCGGCCGAGCGGCCCCCGGCAGGAGACGGGGACGAGGGCGACAGCAACCCGGGCCTGTGGCCAGAGCGGGATGAGGACGCCCCCACCGGGGGTCTCTTTCCTCCACCGGCGGCGCCCCCGGCCACCACGCAGAACGGCCACTACAGCCGGGGTGGGGAGGAGGAGGCGGCCTCGCTGTCGGAGGCCGCCCCCGAGCCGGGCGACTCTCCGGGCTTCCTGTCGGGCGCAGCCGAGGGCGAGGACGGGGACGCGCCTGACGTGGACGGGCTGGCGGCCAGCACGCTGCTGCAGCAGATGATGTCCTCGGTGGGCCGGACCGGGGACAGCGACGAGGAGTCGCGGGCGGACGACAAGGGCGTCATGGACTACTACCTGAAGTACTTCAGCAGCGCCCACGAGGGGGACGTCTACCCCGCCTGGTCTCAGAAGGGGGAGAAGAAGATCCGCGCCAAGGCCTTCCAGAAGTGCCCCATCTGCGAGAAGGTCATCCAGGGCGCCGGCAAGCTGCCGCGGCACATCCGCACCCACACGGGCGAGAAGCCCTACGAGTGCAGCATCTGCAAGGTCCGCTTCACCAGGTGAGCCGCCCCGCCCCGCCCCCTCCGTGCCCATCCCCCACCTCAGTTGCTCCAGCTTCATCTGGGGGCAGCCCAGGCACCAGACAGACGACCTGGTCAGACAGACAGCATGAGCCAGGCATGCTGGCTACTCCTGTCTGCCCAGCGGCCTAGGGAGGCTGAGGCAGGAGGATCCCCAGTCTGAGGCCGGTTTGAGCGACTTAGCAAGGCTCTGCCTCAAAGCCAAGTGAAAGGGCCTGAGTGCGGCCCGCAGCAGCACAGCCCGGCGCACAGCCCAGGCGCGGACCTGACCGGCTCTTCTGTTTGGGGTGGCCCTTCTCTGTGGAAGGAGGGCTCCCTGACTCTGCCTTGGGAGGATGGGCTGCTCTTGGGGAGTGAGCTGTCTGTAGAGCGGGTAATCATCTCATTTAGCCCACGTTTGTCAGGCGCTTTCTGTATGCAGCCCTGATCAGGCCCAAGGGTTCACAGCGTGGAGCAGGCACAGTCCCTGTGGGGCAGCCAGGGCAGCGGGCGGACTGAGGCATGGGCACCGAGACTCACGGGGCACAGGGAGGAGCCCTGGAAATGGTGGTCAGGCAGAGACAGCCAGTGCAAAGGGCCTGCGGCTGACTTGGCCTGGACAGAGCCAGGGGCTCAGTCCTCGGGTGGAGCTCAAGGCCAGGCTGGGGGCAGGTGGCTGGGGGTAGTCTTGGAGGTCAGAGGTGGCCGGCCGGGCTGTGTGGAACCAAGGCAGGCCAGACCAGTGGGGGCGGTAGGGCTGGCAGGCAGGGGCCCGGCCAGGCAGGGTGACTCAGCGTCACCCCCTGCCCCCCACCCGCCATGGGGTTCCCCCGCCACGCCTACCAAGGCAAAGAAAGAGGCCATTGTCCCAGCTTCCCAGCCCCACCCCACTGGGACAGGAACCGGGGCTGACCCCTCCCCAGCACCCTTGGCCCCCTCCCCAGCAGGCCAGGAGAGGCGGGTGGGGCCCAGTCTGCAGTGCCAGGTGGGGGCAAAGGGCGCCGCTGAGGCAGCCCAGCTCCTGCCCTGTGAGCCCGTCCTCAGCCTGGGACCCTTCCTGCCCAGGCAGGGTTCCTGAGGTGGCTGTGAGCTCTGTCCAGGGGTTTCTGAGCTCCACAGAGGCCAAGGGCCCGCCTGCCACTCAGGGTGGTCATCATACCGGGCCAGTGTCCGACCCACCTCCGGGCCTGGGGCTCTGGAGGCCAGGCTGTCTCAGTCTGTCCTGCCTCCACTGGGGCCGACCCCAGCCGAGTGTAGGGAAACTGAGGCACCGCAGGTCCCCGTGAGGCCCCTTCTCCCTCGCGCAGCTGGCTTCCGCTTTATCCCCCTCCCCAGGGCCCCGGGTCCTCCCACCCAGGCCTGGGAGCCCAGGGGCCCCTCTGAGTCAGAGCAGAGCGTTGAGTAAGCAGGGCCTGTGGCAGCCGGGCTATAATTACCCAGGCCGGGGCGCGGGGTGATGAAACTGGGCTGCCTCCACCCCCACCCTGCCTCTGCTCGGCCCCTGGCCCGCTGTGCAACCCTGGGCACGTCACTTCCCCTCTCTGAGCCTCCCAGCCTAAGCCGGGCTCTGTGTAGTGCTGTGCCCTCTGGGCCTCAAGCCTGCGCCAGGGCTGGGCAGGGCACCTGGGAGACTGCAGCGGGGGGTTTGTGGATGGAGGGAGCGGCCTGATGCCTGAGGACTGGCAACACAGGTGGGCTGAGTCCTGCTGGCTCCAGGGCTACAGAAATGGCGAGGGACAGGAGTGTGGTGTAGGGACCGGTCCTGACCCTTGGGGCAGCCGAGAGCCACAGGTGGTCGGAGCGAGCAGCGGCCCAGGTCTGCAGGCAGTGCCAGGGGAAGGTCTTGGGCCTGGAGGAGCCGGACCTTGGGGGCTGGGAGAGGCAGAGGGGCAGACAGGGGACATCCACCGGAGGCCTTGAGGGGTGAGTAGGAGTCTGGACTTGGCAGCCCCGTGTGCCTGCCCTCTAGGGTGGAGCAGGGGGGAGGTCTCTGGGCCATTGTCACCTCAGGTCTATGTGGGGACCAGCTTTGTGCTGAGGTGGGTCCTCGTTGCTCACTGGGGCGTGTGGCACGGGGAGAGGCCCTGGGGTCACACTTGGTCCCCGCTGTCCCTGCTCACAGCCCCACGTGGAGTGCGGGATGGTGATGGCGAGGGAGCCTGGCAGTGAGGACTGGGCATGCAGAGGCCCTGGGAGGGCTGGGGCGTGACAGCCAGGGTGCCCAGGTGCCAGAGGGTTGGGAGAGTGGGCAGGGCCTGGCCGTTGAGGTGGGGCCTTAGTTATGCAGGGACCAGCCGCCCCTGTGTGTGCAGGACTGAGGGATTTCTCGGGATGCAGGACTTTTGAGTACTTAGATCAGAACTTTGGGTCCCCTGTCTGTCAACAGTGCCCAGGGGGTGGCAACGGGAGGGCAGGGCCACCCGGCTCACTGTGCTGTTTTCGGCTCCTGTGGGGTGAATGCAGCCGCCACTCGCTTGCCCCCCCCCCCCCCCCCCCCCCCGTGGCACTAGGGCCTCCTTGCCCCCCCCCCCCCAGCAGCAGGGAGGAGGCCCCGCTCCAGCCCCGGGCGCCCGCTGGCCTCGCAGACCGCCCTGCACACCCGCTCCTCCCGCTTGGCTGTGGCCTGTCCCCACTTGGGTGTGGGCATCTCGGGGAACTGGTCATTCCGCGGGTGTGGCCGGCTTTCCCAGCTGGGGGCCGTGCTGGGGGTGGGTGGGAGCAGCCGCTGACCTGCCCCGTGCCGCCCGCCCGCAGGCAGGACAAGCTCAAGGTGCACATGCGGAAGCACACGGGGGAGAAGCCCTACCTGTGCCAGCAGTGCGGCGCCGCCTTCGCGCACAACTACGACCTCAAGAACCACATGCGCGTGCACACGGGGCTGCGGCCCTACCAGTGCGACAGCTGCTGCAAGACCTTCGTGCGCTCCGACCACCTGCACAGGCACCTCAAGAAGGACGGCTGCAACGGCGTCCCCTCGCGCCGAGGCCGCAAGCCCCGCGTGCGGGGCGGCCCCGAGCCCCCGGCCCCTGGGCCCGCCGCGCCCCCCGGCGCCCCCGCTGCGCCCGGCTCCCCCGACGCCCGGCGCAACGGCCAGGAGAAGCACTTTAAGGACCAGGACGAGGACGAGGACGAGGCCAGCCCCGACAGCTCGGGCCGGTTGAATGTAGCGGGCGCTGGCGGTGGAGACGACAGCGGAGGCGGCCCCGGGGCCACCACCGACGGTAACTTCACAGCTGGACTCGCCTAAAACCAAAAAAGAGAACGAACCGCCGACCCCGACCCCCACGCAGACCCCCTCCAGACACGCGGGCCGCCCGCCGGCCAGCTTCGCCTCCCTCTGCCCCCACCCGCCGGCCGCGGGGCGCCCACCTGCCCACGGCGGGGGGCGGCCGGCTCTGGCCAGGCGGGCGGCGAGCTGGGGCCGGGCCAGCTGTCCTCTGCCCCCCGCGCGGGGTTCTAGCGTCTTTCAGACGAGACCTTAAATGATTTCTGTCTGCTCTGAGCGGACGTTAAATGGCCCGTCCCCTCCCCACCCTCCTTCCTCAGGGCACTTACCAAGGGGGGGACTCCCCCTCGCTGTCCCCAGCGCCCCCGCCTCCCACCCCGCCTGTGGCCTCGCAGCTCCGCACGTCCTGGCCTCGAGACTCGGATCTATTTATTTCCAGGCCTGGGGCGGGGGTGCCTGGAGCTCCCGGCCTCTGCCACCTTCCTTTAGGCTCAGAGCCGGTGGCCCGGGGTCCACCCCTCGGGGACGCCCCAGGCCCCCAGAACCCCATGTTTGGAGATTCAAAACTTGTCTCGACCCTGCCCCCCCCCCCCCGCCCCCGCCCTTCTCCCAAGTTTTTAAAGCACTTTTTAGATTTTCTTTTCCTCCTTAAAAAACAAAATTTATATATAGATATATATAGACATATATATATATATAATATACTTTCCTCAGAGGAGCGGGCAGCGGCACGGGCGCTGAGAGCCGAGGGAGCCAGGGCCTCCTGAGGCGGGCACCGGGAGCAAGGGCAGGGCAGGGGTTCCAGTGTCACAAAAGCAATAAAAACCCAAGATTTTACAAAACGGAGAGGAAGAAAGAAAGAAAAAGGCCACCAACCACATTTAGAAGTCTTGGCACTTTGTAATGGAACGGGTACTTTATCTTAACTCTTAATTTAAAAACATGTTTACAAGTTGCAACCAACTTCTATGAAAAGTTGAAAAAAGAAAGAGAGAGAGAGAGAGAGAGAGAGAGAAATTCCTAAAACTCAATTTATTTTTGTACAAAATAATAAAATAAAAAACCCACCGCAAACGTAGAATCCACGTCTGTTCCCCAAGGCTGAGGGGGGTGGTCAGGAAGCCATCGGAAGGGACCAGAGACCCCCCAGGTGTCTGCCCGCTATGGGGGTCCACGCTGAGGGCAGGCTGCGGGGCCTGGGTCCTGCGGCTCTGCCTGCCTCCTGCTCTGCCCACTTCCCGTCTTGGTTGGGAGATGTCTCTGCAGCCATATGGTGGCCATCTCTGTCCTGGGCACCCACCTCCCTTATTCCCTAGCTCAGGGACGGCCCGAGAGAGGGCTGGCCTTCCAACCAGCCAGACTAACCAGTCCCCCAGCCCCATGTCCCTCCCGTCCCCCAGGACCTGCCCTCCAACAGGGCTGCCCTGCTGCGGGGGTCCCTGCTCCAGGGCCTTAGCCTCCCCCCACACCCCCTTTTTACTCAAAGGCACTGACTGTAACCCGAGGGATGGCATTTGCCTCTCCCCAACCTCGGGCTTCCAAAGGCCCGGTGCAGACCGAGCCGCAGGCCACGGACAGGGCCGGGGTTGGGGAGGGGACGATGCCAGGTGCCCTCCAACTCCCTCCGGCCCACGCAGTCTAGCGGGGCCTGTACATAGACGCTCCGCAGACCTGAGGCTCCTCCTGTCGATGCCTGGTTGGGGCGGAGGGGCGTCCCTGCATCCCCACCCCTCTTGGTGGCCTGGCACCCTGTCTGTGACAACTGTCTCATCCTTTTGTCTTTAAAGGGAAGCTTGTAAGAAGGCGGAATGTTTCATATTGTTTCTACCAGATACTTTTTGTCCCCCCCCACCCTCCAGCCCATCAGCCCCCCAAATGTCTCAGGATCCCCCCTCTGGGCCAGCAGAAGGGGCAGGCCCCGGGGCGGGTGGTGCTGGCCTGTTTGCACCCCGATGTCACAGGGCGAGCTGCTCCAGAGAGGACTGCCAGGTCAGGCAGGGCACTCGCACCGGCCGTCGTTCCAGAGAGGCCCCGGGGCGAGTGCCCTTCCACCCCCAGGCCCCTCGCAATAAGACCCACTCAAATCACTGATGTCATCCTGGCCAGCAGAGGCCACCAGATTTGGGGGACAGAGCCCTCGGGACTCTGGCAGGACCAGGCTGCCCGCCAGCCACTCACCCGGAGCCCCTCGGGCATTGCACTGAGCCCCGCCCAGCCCCCCGCTTCGCTGCCCCGCGCCCTCTGCCTTAACGCCACCCGGCCCGGCCGCGGCGTCTGCATGGGCCCAGAGCCGGACCCCCGCCCCCGACTGCGCAATCACATACTGTATATAGACGTGGATCGATTTTATTTTTATTCTTTAAATTAAGGTTGTGATAAAGTGTTGCCAAAGATACTGCTGAATTTTCGCGTTTCAGGAAACGGCGAGGCTGAGGAGGGCGCTGTCTGGGACTCCAGAGGCTTTCCTTCGGTGGTTGGGGTTTTGTTTTTGTTTTCTTTTTTTTTTGTTTTTTGGGTTTTTTTTTTTTTTTTGGTTTTTTTTTTTTTTTTAACTGCCTGGTACAAAAAAAAAAAAAAAAAAGAAAGAAAAGAAAAGAAAGAAAGAAAAAGTGAAATGTTCTTTCCATCATCCTGGCGAGGCCGTGCGGGCGCCCGTGTGTGAGTGGGGGCCAGCCCAGGCTGGGGCCCTGGAGAGGCCCCGTCCAGTCGCTGCTCCTCACTCCCCCTCCCACCCCACCTTCCAAGATTAGGGGAAAAAAGGCAAAAAAATAAAATGAAAAACCCCATACCCGTTGAATGTAAGATGCGGGAGGGCCAGCCTGCGTGTCACCCTGTGTGTCCAGAGCTGTCCCTCTGCTTCCCCTCACCATGGGACAGGAGGGTCCCCGGCCTCTTCCCCTTGGGTGGCCAGGGACACGGAGCACTGCTGGGACCCCTGAGTGGTGGTGGGCGCAGCAGCCTGTGGCCATGCTGCGGCCCAGGTCCAAGTCAGGCCCAGGATGGGGGCAGTGTGGGCCACCGGGACTGTAGGAGGTGGGACAGACCAAAAGGAAAAACAGGGAAAAAAAAAAAAAAGAAAAATGTAAAAACCAAAAAAAAAAAAAAAAAGAAAGCAAAAATCCTATTTTTTGAGAAAGAAAGATATTTATATTTGCAGTTTTATTTTAAAAAGTTATTTAAGCTGAGGAAGCAGCTCCCCAGAGGTGGGGGTGGCTGGCACAGGACGGGTCAGGTGGGGCCCGGCCCCGGGGCCGGATCTCAGTTGAGACGAGCTCACACTAACCCTAGATCTACGTGGGGCGGTGGGTGGGCAGGCGGGCAGGGCTGCCCAGGCCCCCGGCCCAGACACGAGGTGCCTTGGACACGGGGGCCAGGCCTGTGAGTGGGGCAGGGCGGTGCCCGCTGGGTACAGAGCACAGCAGACATTCCATAGACTGTATTTGAGAGTCTTTATAAGTGTGGGAGATTTAAAAAAAAAATTGATAAAAATGCACTTTTTGGGGGTGGGGGGAAAGCTTTAAAGTAAGAAAAAAAAAAAAAAACAAAAAGGCAAAAGATGATGAAAAACCAGAAAAAAATCATTTTTCTTGTACATAAAACAACCACTAAACGCAGCCTGTTATGACCGCTCGGCGTCCTGCCTGATCTTGGTGTCCTCTGTGTTTTGTGGGGGAGTCGATGGGGGGGGGGGGCCTGGGACGCCGACTCTGGCTCCAGCCAGACTCTTCTTGCCCAGCTTGGGCAGTTGGTCCCTCAGGGGCAGGATGGGTGGTGGGTGCCCAGGCAGTACCTGGGCCAGGGCAGGTGATACCAGGGCCCGAGGGACAGCGGCAAGCGTGTGGGCAGGTGAGGAGAACTGGCTGGGGTCAGGGTGGAATCTGCACAGCCCTGACCTTGGCCATCTGCAGCGCCAGGGCTTTGGGAGGGTCTGGCTTGGGTGGTCTTGGTACCCACTCGAGGCCCTGGAAGTGCCACCCCATGCCAGGCCCCACACACTGGGGAGGAAGTCCTGGGCTGCTGTCTGCACCCTCTGGGCTGGGGGTCACCGAACAGCTCGGTGCAGGACTCCAGGGAGAACCCCTCCTCCTGCCTCCTGCCCTCCCATCGTCAGGATGGGGCAGGATGGGTGGTGGGATCTGCCCAGGCCGACCAAGCTGGTCAGACCCTTGGCTCCCTGTCAGTGGGGCTTTTCCTATTAGTAGCCACTGGGAGTCGGCAAGGCCCAGCTCTGGCTTGGACATACCACCAGGGTGCTCTTGTTGACCCTGTGGCCGCTCTCCTGGCACTCACCTATCTGCAGTCAGCTGCTGAGCCAGGCTGGTCCATGCTGAATCTGCTGCACAAAGGCCCAGGCCACACCACGGGGACCCGGGGCAGGAGGGAGTGCTGGGCTTCGGCCTGTGACTTTCAAGAAGGCATGCTCCACGTGGCAGCGTGCGGCTCACCCTGAGGCCTGTGGTCTCTGGTCTCTGGTACAAATTGTATGGCCATGGGTATCTGGTTCAGAATATCCCACCACCCTAAGAGGAAGCCTGTCCCCATGAGCAACCCCCCATCCCTCCCCAGTCCAGCACCCGTGGGTCCACGTCCATCTTGGACTCTGTCCTGTCATTGAGCAGAGTCCTCAGGTCTGTCCACACTGCAGCTGTCAGCTTGCTCCTGCTCTGGCCGAGGATACTCCTGTACACATGGACTGCCTGGACGTCCACCTGTGGAACTCACTTCCACGTTCGCCGGCTGTGAACACGTGTGTGCACGTCCGTGGGATGTGCTCAGACCTCTGGCCTGTCCTCTTCAGGGCCACTGCCCCCCTCCCATGGTGGCTGCTGTGGGCACGGTCCTCCCCCTCGCCAGCACTGGCTGCTGCCCGTGTCCCAGCTCTGCCCTGGTGACCACGGCACCTGGCGGGCACGCTGCCTTCTCCACCCCGGAAAGCCTGGGCAGGCACCCCTCATCCAGCCTCCTTGCCCAGGGGACAGGCACCTGGGGAGGGGAGAGGCCCCTGGGTGTCCCCAGGCCCCCAACACACAGAGAGGGCACAGACAGCACAGGCCTCGGTGGCTTCACCTTGACCGTTTTATTTGCATTTTTAAAAAACAATTAAATTAGAATACAAATATTAGAAAACAGCGGCCTCGGCCGTGGGCGGCGTGGGTGGCCGCCGACGGGAGTTCACACAGCAGTCCTGACGCCCAGCCGCGGCCCCACCCTGCCTCCTGACCAGGGCAGCGGGAAGGGCCCGCAGAGCAGGGGGAGCCCTCTGCCGCTGCCTCCGGGCCGCGTGGGGGCGCCGGCTCCAGGGTGGGCGAGCGGGCCCCGGGCCGGTGGGAGCCCAGGAGCCTGGCGGGAGGGGAACCAACCCAAATCAAGAGACCTGCCGCCCTCGGACGCCACGCCCTCCCTGCCCGGGCGCGGCGGGGCTGGCGGTGGACATCTGTGCTGTTCCGTAGGGAAGTTAACCTGAATTGGAGTTACCGAGGTAGCTGGCTAGAAACTGACCCCCCCACGCCACACGGTGCCGCACCGGGGCCGCCTCCCGGGGGGCGCTGGCCACCGCGGGTCTTCAAGATACCACGTTATTGCACTTTCAAAAACAACCCACCTGCGGCGACCCGGCCGCCCCACCCATGGCTTCGGAGCCCAGCGCTGTGGGCGCGGCGAGGGTCTCCAGGGAGGACGCATCGCGGAGAGCAAAGCAAGGGGACAGAGCATGTCGCTCAGTTGCGGTGGTCGCCGGGCCGCCACTCCCAACGGCCAGGCCCCAGCTGGAATGGTCGCGGCCAGGCTCCTGGGTCCCTCCCACGCAGCCCCTCCTCCCGGGCCGGCAGCCTTGTGGAAGAGTCCGTCTTTTTGTCGGTTTCGTTTTTCTTTTTCTCGTTTTTTGAGCTTTTTTTTTTTTTTTTTTTTTGTCATTTTACTTTTTTTTAATCCCCGAGAGGAGAGTCCAGAGGTGCAGGTGCCAGGAGCCAGGGAGGGCGGAGAGGACAAACGGACAATGAAAAGAGAAGGAATCGCTGCTCCTCTGCGCCCGGCCGCCCGCCCTCCGCGTGGTCAGCACCAGGGAAATTTCAGGTCATGTGGCCGGCGGTCAGCAGGCCGGAACCAGGCCCTTCTGGAAGGGGCAGCGGCGCTTGGGCCGGGGTCCCTCCTCATCCTCGTCCTCGTCCTCCTCTTCGTCCTCCTCCTCCGAGGACGACGAGCTGTCCAGTGTGAGGTCCACCACGTCGGTCCCCGGCTTGCCGTTCTCCACGCTGCCCACGGAGGCTGCCCCGCTGCTCGCGCTGCCCAGGGTGCCACCACTGCCGCCATTGACACTGGGGGTGGGCAGGAGCCCGCTGGCATCTGAGGTTCCTGTGGGCAACGGGGACGTGGGCACTCAGGAGGCTGCGACAGGCACAGCAGGGGACCCACGGCCATCACGCACAGGGCCAGCCGCACCCACAGCCACGCAGGACAGGACGGGTGCAGGGCGCGGGACTCACCGAGCACCAGGATGGGGCCCTGGGGGCTGCAGCTCCGCTCCTTCTCAGTGCGGATTGGGCACCAGGAGCCGTCCACCAGGTACTCGATCTCATCGGCGTCCTCACACTCGCTCAGGATCTTGGAGAGGAGCCTGGGCGAGGGGGTGGGCTGATGCGGGGCTAGGCCTCACTCCCGGCCCCCTGCCCTCTACGGGGCTCGCCAACTCCCCACCCATCTCTGCAGAGCTGGTTCAGAGACTGTACCAACCGGACCCAAGGGCTCGAGGGTGGGGGACTGGAGGGCCTTCTGCACAGGCCTGGATTTGTGGCCCCAGGAGGACGACAGGCAGCTGGCCTGGTAGCCACGGTGCAGACAGGAGGCCCGTCCCCAGTCACCCTGGAGGGTGGCCAGGGGGCCTGCGGTTTCATATCAGAGCACTACTCTGGGGCTGGGCACCACCAGGCAGTTGCCACTGGCCCTTCAACCCCCACCTCTACTGCACGACGCCCCATTTCACAGACGGGGAAGCTGCCGAGAGGTGACCGCAAGAGGACGAGCAGAGCGGAGGCCAGCGTAGGAACCCCGAGCCTCTTGTGGCCTGCTCTCCAGGCAGACAGGACACTGAGGCTCAGGAGGGTGCACATGGCTCCAGGCTCTTAGAAGCTCGGGGGACAACGGGGCCACCTCGCTCCCACACTGCAGTTCCTGTAGGGCATGCACTGTACACTGGGTCCCTCTGCATGGGGAACTTCCCGCTGTCCACAGAAGGGAAACAGAGGCGTGGCAAGGACAAGAGCCTGAGGTCACAAGACTGGGCAGCTGGCTCTGGTTCCAGTTCTGCCCCCAGCACCTACTGGCCACGAGGCATGTCTCCCTATCAGAGGGGGCACCGTGTCACGGGTAAGTCCACACAGGGCACGCTGGCCACCGTGCCCCCAACCACAAGGGAGAAGCCTTGTCCCACTCAGGGCCACCCTTGCAAAGGCCAGTGGGCCACTTCCATCCTGGCTGGCCCCCACTGCCACCCTCACCCGGCTCCCGAAGGCCTCTCCTGCTCTCCCGCAGCAGCAGCTGCCAGCAGAGGGCTCCTGAGGGCAGGTCCAGGGCAGACGGGCAAAACCACAGGAGATACTACGTGAACCCCTCCAGGAACCTCCCGGCTGCCCTGCGACACCAGGGCTGAGGTGGCCGGGACCAGGCCCTCTGGGAAGCACAGCATCTGCCCAGCCCGCTGGCCTCTGCAGCCAGGGGCCACTGCTGCTCTGAGCTGAACCACCGGCTCTGGGCCTGGGGGAGGCGGGTGCCGGGCTGCACAGCTGCCAGCTGGGAACAGAGCGGCCATTCAGGTCCAGCCCACGTGCCTGGTCCCAGGGGCCTCCTCACTCCACTTGGAGGCCAGTAGCAGCTCGGCCCTTCCAAGAAGGGCTCAGGCTCAGAACTAGTGAGACCTGGATTCAAGTCACTCTAGGCCAACCTCCTACAAGTTAGTGGTAGGGTCTGGGTGGGGGCAGTCCCCCCTGAGGCTCAGTGTCCTCATCCGTTCAGTGGAGGGGCATCCTGGGGTGAGGCTCAGGGGTGGACGCCTGCCAAGCACGTGAGGCCCTGGGCTCCCCCAGCACCGCAGAGCAACAGGCAGCACGAGAGGCAGAGGCAGGGCAGGTGCTTCAGAAGGGAGTCCACCCCATGACCGCTGCCGGCCACAGTGTCTCTGGCGACCGGGAGGTGAGGTGGGGTGGGGGGAGGTGAGGGGGTGCAGCCAGCGCCTGGCAGGAGCCACCTCAGGTGCCAGGGACAACTGAGCTCAGTGTGTGGAACCTTGAGACCTGGGCAAGCTTCCCACCCAGCAGAAAGGCCCGTCCCTGGCCAGTGCCACCAGGAGGGCAGGGCATGACCAGCAGCTGTGGGCCTGCCTTCACCTCCCCGCAGGGAGCAGGGGCAGGGTGCTGTCTGCTAAGGGCCTCCAACTCCCACAGGCCCAGTGCTGGCCCAGCAGGTGCCCACCTCACGGGGAAGAGCCAGAGCCACTCCTGAGGCCCAGGCCACACCACAGCCTCCAGCACCTGCTCGCATGGGGCCAAGCCGTCCTCCCCTGCCCATGGCACTGGCTTCACGCTTCCCACAGCCAGGGCCCAGGGAGACGAGGGGCTGCCCAGCATGGCACCTGGCTGCTCCTGGGCTCCAGGACTTACCCGTCGATGATGAGCTGGTCGTAGGGAGCTGGCTTGTCACACACTGGACACAGCCAGGTGGGCTTCTTCTCATTCATCTGCAGGTAGAAGACGGCGTCGAAGCACTGCAGGTGTGCGCAGGTCTCCGCCCGGCAGGGCACCGAGAGCCGCATCTTCACCAGCTGCGGGGAGGGGTGGGTGAGCAGGCCCGCGGGACACCAAGGGGACCCCAGCCAGGCCCTGCCCGCCTTCGCTCCCACACCAGCTGCACCAGCGCCACTTGGGGGGAAGGAGGATGCCCGGGCCACGCGGCTCTGGGAGGGAGCAGTGCGGGGACCTGCCAGCCACTCACCGGGCAGATGAGGGAGACCCGCACACCGGTGGTGGCGATCTCGCTGTCGGGATCCAGGCGCAGCTTCTCCTTGACTACGTGGAGGGGACAGAGGACAGTGTCAGAGGGGAGGGACGGGCAGCCTGGGTCACAGCCCTCAGGACGCGCTCACTCCTAGAAGACGCTTCCCTGGTGGGGACCCAGGCTGGGCTGGGAAGAGTGTCTGCAGGACCCCAAGGCCCAGTCTGTGCCCAGCCAAGGGTCCAGAAAGGTCCCCTCACCTGTGGAGCTCCTGCTGAGCTCTTCTGGAGAAATTCTGGCAGCACCCAGCACCCACAGAGCACCCACAGTGACGGCTATTCTGTCACCAAAACACCTCCCCAAGGACATGGTGGGGACTGGACAGGGATTCCCTACCACCCTAAGGCCAAGTGGCATCTGTGCCCAACACATAGCAGCCTCAGGGTGAGGCCCAACTTCTGTGGCAGGGAAAGAGGTCTCAGGGTGCCACACAGTGTGTGGGAAGGTCTCGGGACATGCAGGCCCTAGGAGAAGATGGCCTTCTCACGGCCCTGGTGGCCCGTGGCCTCCTCCAGGAAGCCGTCTTCTCTGCCTGGGACTCCCCTCCTCCTGTCTCAGGCCTGCCTGGGAAGTGCCTCTCTGTGCCCCTCCTGACCCCCAGTCTGTGGTACCTGAGTGCTCTCCCTCCTCTGGGGGCAGGAGCGGCCTGAGCCCAAGACCTCTGTAGAGCCCTGGGCACTCAAGGGCCAGGTGGGCAGGCCTTGGGCCAATGGCCAGGTCCTCACTGCCTGGCCTCCTGCACCCTCCCTGCTCACACGGCCTCCTCAGTGTGCACTCCCTCCTGCTGAGTGCTGGGGCGACTCCAGACAGCTAGAGGGCGCGGGGAAGGCTGTGTGTGTAGCCAGAGGGTAACGCAGACCCCCAGGACTTCCTGGAGACAAAGAGGCCAACATGGAGACGCACGCCTGTGGCTGCCTGGGCAGATACCTGCCACGCTCCTGGGAGAGACCCCTAGGGTGGGACCTGCTCAAGGGGGGCCACAGTCAGGCCCATGCCCGACCATCAGCAGCACAACCTCCTCCTGGTCAAGGGGCCATTGTTCCCCCAGGGCCCTGAAGGGGAGCAGAGGTGGCAGAGTAGGTGCACAGGCCTTGGGGCCACGGGGCCACAACGATGACTCTGCCTGTCTCCTTCTGGTCACAGGGACAGGGCTGGGTCACACACAGGGCTTCCTCTGTGACACGCAGGGGCAGTGGGCTAACTCCCACCTGGGGGCGAGGGCAGGAGGCTTCCACATAGTGAGGCTCAGAGGCCCTTCCGAGGCTGGAGGCCACGGGATGTGGAGAGCTGGGGTGGAGCCCAGGGTCCATCTGGGCTGGGCAAGGCCCTCCCCTCCCACCTGCAAGAGACTGGGTTAGTGGAAGGGGCTGAACAAGCCCAGGGACCTGTGGTGCGTCTCCAGCGGGCACCAGAATCCAGAGACCAGGTGGTTGGGCCCCACCCAACTGCCCCTCCAAGGACAGGACCTCACAGCCCAGCCCCGCCCCGCAAGGCAGGCCCACGGAGAGGCCTCCCCAGGATGGCTTGGGCCTGTTCTTGTGAAGAATGGACACCAAAGACGACCAGCAGCTTCTCCAGGCCACACAGCCTGAGTGCCTGTGCTTGGCACCCCTGGCGGGCACCCAGGAAGAACACACTGCTCCTGCCCGCCTGCCGGGGCACCCAGCGCCTCTCAGGTGCTCTAGGTTTCGTTACTTAACAACAGCACGCGTCATGATCACAGGAAGGAGGAAACAGCAGCCTCGTCCCCTGCGCGTCACCCTCAGCCAGCTATGACCCCACCTTGCCTGAATGCCAGGCCAGAGCCACCCATGGCAGCCTGAGGGCTCCCTGAGGGCACAGGCCCTGGGACCAGGGCCCCAAGTCCTCGGCCCCTATGGGCCGCAGCCTGCTCCCCACCCCGCAGCATCGTGCAGAGGCCTCCTAGCCTCCCTGGTGCCACAGCCCCCAAGCTGACTTGCTAAGCCTGGGCTCACAGACTGTCAAGCCCACCCCTCACGCCCAGGAAGGAGGGTCCGGTCCCTGGTACCAGGGCGGCCTCGGGCCCCCGCCACCACTCACCCAGCGCCTTGCACAACTCCGGGTGCTTGACCCCGATGGTCCTCAACCTCTGCAGCAGCTCCGCCGAGGTCAGCTGCCGCACCAGGTACAGGGCCACCGAGTAGCTCTGGGGAGAGGGCAGGGGTCAGCCCAGCAGGGCCAGGCCAGGGGGAAGCCAGGTTGGGTAGGGGAGGCCCGCTCACCTTGCCGTAGTTCCCCCAGGTGACGGTGATGCGGTTGGTGGCTGAGGACAGGTACATGAGGTGGGTGAGGTTGATGGGGCGGCAGGGCCTCTTGGGCTCCACTCCGGGCTTGTTGGAAGGGTAGTAGCCCTGCAAGAGGACGGCTGCTCAGGGCACTTGGGCCAGCGGTGTCCCCCCGCCCCCCCCCACCCGCCAAGCAGGGCCGCAGCTCACCGGGACCGAGCAGTAGCTGTGGTTGACCTTCACGGCGATGTTGGGCGGGTACTGGTCCTCCTGCGGGCAGCTGGCGTCCGAGTAGCAGATCCTGCAGCAACAACAGGGACAGCTGTTCTGGGGGCTGGGAGCAACTGCTGGTCCCCACACAATGATGGGGGTCAGAGGGCGGGACAAGGGGCCAGCGGTGCAGGGCCTGGGATGCAGTGCGTGACGAGGACATGGCAGCGGGGTGAGGGTGGGAGGGCCGTGGTCAGGGCGGGTGGCCGCGGCCTGGCTGCAGACGTACCTCAGGACCACCTGCACGGCCTTGACTCCGGGCTGCAGCTCCCTGCACCGAGCGGACCAAGGAGAGAGGAGGTCAGTGAGGGAGGGGCCAGCACGCACGCCGCTCGCCAGCTGGACCGCGGTCTTGCCGGGGAGCCAGCGGCACCCTCACTGAGGGGCTCCCCGGAGGACACCAGCCACCCTGGCCCACGCTGGGAAGACGACTCGTCTCAGGCGAGGGGCGCCCGCCCGGGGCAGGCTCTGTGTGGCGCTGCGTGCAGCAGGGCCTGAGCGGGAGGGGCTGTGGCAGTGAGGCTCACACCCCAGGAAGACGAGGCTCAGTGGGTCCCCAACCTCTGCCAGGCCACCCAGCCTTTGTGGCCACTGCACTAGACAAAAGCCATGACCAGTTTCAAGAGCAAGGATGAGGGGCTGGGGGACTTTGGACCCATAAGGAGGCAGGGACTCAGACGTGGGTTCCACGGACTCAGACGTGGGTTGTGACCCTAGCCCTGCACAGGCCCCCAGAGGAGCTGGCCAAGTGACCTCTCCTGTCTTTGCTTGTAGTGCTGGGAATGGAACCCAGTGCCTCATTTGGGACACACACATGCTCTGCCTGAGCTGCACCCTCAGTGTGACCTCCCGTCCTGAGTGTCTGCTGGTCTCTGGAAGACAGATGGGTGCTCATGGGAACCCCTCTGGGTGGAGGGCGAGGAGCACCCAGCACGTGCCCGGCACACACGGCATCTGACAAGGGCTCCCCAGCGGGGCTTGTGTCTTAGCTGGACACGCGAAGGCCTCAGAGAGCTCCCGGTGGCCCCGCACTCCACCTGCTATAGCTCAGGTGCCTCATCTGGGCTGACCCTGCCTCCAGGGGATAGGAGGTGATGTCCGGGGAAACGTGGTGTCACAACTGGGGAGCTCCTGGCCGAGTGATGGAAGCCAGGGGTGCTGTTCAGCACCTTGCAGCCCAGGACAACACCCACAGAACCACCCAGCCCCGCCCACAGCATCTTGGGTCCCTTGTGAAGGGGGACATGGAGTCCATGTTGGAGCTGAAGGGTACGTGACAACACTGAGCACGTGGCCCTGGACGTGAGGGACGTGACTCTCGGGCACCGCAGCGGCCCTGCAGGCAGATGGGCGGGCACCTGGAGTTCCGGATCAGCTCCACCTGCCGGGGCGTCAGGGCGAAGATGCACGGGCTCTCCTGCAGCTTCTCGCTGTTCTGTGGGACTGAAGACAAGTGGGGTCAGGGCCACGTCTGCCCCAAACCCTGATGCAGGCACCCACATGCAGCCACGTCTCTGAGCCCCTCTCCAGACCAGGAAACAGGAAATGGGAAGCCAGAGCCAGTGGGGTCCTGTGAACGTGGCAAGACTGCCCAGGGCCCCTGGTGCAGGAAACTTGATCTCGTCCCCTTGCAGGAGGAGGGGAGGACAACCCAGCTGGGCCCTGGCCTGGCTCCCTGCATGCTTTCAGAAGCTGGCCCCAACTCAGGGACCACAGCGGCTGGCCACAGTGGGACCACATGTGGGGCCTCGCAAGAGATCATTAGAACCTCCTAGGGCCAAGGTCAGGAAGGTCCTGAGAGGTGGCGCCAGGCCGGGGTCACAGCTGTCCTTCACGCTCCACTGTAGCTAAGGCCGCGGGGCAGAGAGAACCTTTCAACCAAGTGCGAAACACAACAGAGCAACACTTGCAGGCGCAGCCAAAGCAGTTCCCGGAGAGGAAGAGGATTTCAGTTTCTATTCTGTGGTGCTGGGGACGGAACTAGGGCTCCGCCACTGAGTCACACCCCCAGTCCTCTTTATGTTTTGAGACAGAGTCTCACTAAGATTCCCAGGCTGGCCTTGAACTTGCGATCCTCCAGCCCCAGCCTCCCAAGGAGCTGGATGGCAGGCAGAGGCCACAGGTCAGAGAAGACTTAAGATGAAAGATGCAGGCTTCCTCCAGGAGCAGCTGGAAGAAGAAGGGCAAGTCAAAGCCAAAGTCACTGGAAGGAAGAAACACTCGAGAAAAAATGAAATCCAAACAGGTAAGATGATCAAAGCCAAAAGCTCGACTTTCGCCAGATTGAGCGATGGAAACAATGGCGTCGACCAAGGCTCTCACCATCAGCAGCAGACCAGCAGCCTCCCGCTCGGCAGGCACCGCGCCACCTCAGACACACGGTGGGGAGGCTCCTGGCCTGGGGCAGAAACCGAACACGGCTCCACGGAGACCTTTCTGCAGGGAGGATCCCAGCCACAGTGAGCCGGGCACCGGGCGCTCAGGCTGCTCTGGGACTGGCTCTGGCCTGCCAACCCTGCCCAGAACTTTCTGAACCCAGATCATGAGGCTAGATGACACGGGACAGGACACCCGTTCTACCTAAGAGCAACTCGGGCCCAGAGCCAGGAGGCCTGCGCCTCCTCACAGGTCCGCTTCTTGGGGTGCCCACCACTACTGAGTCTGTGTTTAGGGCCCAAAGGTGACTGTGGTGACAGCCATGATGCTGCAAGCCAATCCCGATTGCTCGCTGAGGGCCTAGCAGGTCTCTGGCTGAGTGCCACCTAACTGTGAAGGGGGTGCACACAGGCCACCTGCAGACAAGCCTGGATCTGCCCAGGGGCCTGGGGGGCAATTATTCTGGAGGCAGGAGGGGAGGCCTCACAAGGTGACACCTGAGCTAGGCCCTGAAGACCAAGCAGGAGATCAAAATGCCACCCCCACCTGTTCCACCCTGCAGCTGCTCCCGGAAAGCAGGAGTGGAGGGCAGGTCCCCAGCAGGTGGCTTAAAGTAGTGAGAAAGGCCTGAGCCCAGTCACCAAAGACACAGCATCCGCCCTTCCCTGAGGGGCATCCACTTCTAGGTGAGGCCAGGCAGGCAGCGTGCTGGCTCAGGGCCTGGGGTCGGCCCTGCACACCTCTTCCACTGTACCACTGGCCCACGTCCTGATGCTGCTCCGAGCAGCCGGCAGAGGTGAGTTGTCACCTGGGCTGTGACATAGCCCTGTCCAGAAAGGCTGGCGTCTCCTCTAAAACTGTGTGCCTCTGCCACACTGGTCAGAAGCAAGGACACACTGCCTGGCGTCCAGGGCCAAGCCCCCTCCTCCCCATCCTGCTACATACCCACTCCCTTGGCCAGTCCCGGAGGCTGTTCCCAAACACCGCAGGCACCCAGAGGCCAGGCCCTCGGGCTGCCTTCCCTGGCTCTGATCAGGGTCCTGAACTCTCACAAAGAGCTGCAGATGGGGAGCTCCCAGCCACTCAACCCCCCCACCCTACCCTGTTCGCATGGCCATTCCCCATCATTCCTCAGGCCCAAACCACTCCAGGAGGCCCCTGTCCACACGGACCACGGGCCCAGCCACCCAGTCTCCTCCTCAGGACCCCGTCAGCTAAAGACATCCTGCCTCAGGGCCTTTGCACTTACTGGTTTCTCTTCTGGAACATTCCTCCTACAACTACCTCCATGGCCCTCTGTCTTCCCTTGCACAATCGCCTCGGAATAAAATGCTTCCCTGAGCCCCTCACTGAAAACCTGCCACGGCCATGCCTGGCTTTTCTTCACAACCTTGACCTCCTGGGAACTGACCGACCTCCCCACAGACCTCCTGCTCTCCCTTGTAGGCCCACATTGGCATGAGGTCCACAGGCGACGCTGGTGTGTGTGGGCACACGGCGGGTGGCGGGTGGCGGGTGGGGGGGGGGCCACACACATGCACCTAATCAAGGCAGGACTCTGAGGAACCAGAAAGCACTGGTTCCCTGGACTCCAAGGAGCCAGAGGGCACGAGCAGGGCAGCGACCAACAGGTGCTCAGCCCGAGGGTCACACACAGCCCGCCCCTCGTGGCCCAGGAGTGGAGGAAGGTGCAGGGACCCTGGACCAGCTGGACCCAGGGATCCAGGATCCCACAGCCATCAGGGGCGGACGGGCGCCTGCTGAAAGGCGCCTGGTGGCAGGCGCCGGGCCTGGAGCCTGCTCTGATGAATGTTTAATGCCCGGCAGATGCTCAAGGAGAGCGGGGCAGCAGCAGCCCACACCGGGGCCCTCTCGGGCGGCTGGATCACAGCCCGGCAGATCCCTTGCGGGGGCCTGGACTTTCTGCAGCGAGTACAAGTCGAGGGGAAGGCAGCCTACGATCAAATACCCAATCAGACAGACCTTCCCCCTCCCCCGAGGCCCCGCCCCCAGGCTGAGGCGCCCACCCGCTGCACACACACAGGCTCCTCGGCTCCCACCAGACCTCTCGTGGGCCTCCACACTGCCCGCTACTCTCGGCCCTGCCCAGCACGACGCTCCCCTCGCCAGAGACCCAGGGTGCCAAGCAGGTCCTGGACAGCACCCCAGGCAAAATCAGGACAGGGTCTGTCGGTGGGCAGCACCAGAGGCTCCAGCCCAGCACTGTGACCAGGCTGGACAGCGCCAGGGCGGGGGCTGCATCTAACCCCCACTAGGGCCTGGGGGTTCCAACCCTGAAGGCGTGAGGAACCTGCCAGCCCTGAACCCTGGCTTCCACACCCAGCCTGGTGCTGGGGCTGCTAGGTAACGGGCAGCCGGCTCCAGCACGTGGCCCTGGATGCTGCTCAGCTCTGCATCTTTGCCTGTGCAGTGCCCTGCCTGTGGCCCCAGCCTGTGCCCCCAGCCTGCTCTAGCCCTCCCCCCAGCCCTGGGTTCCATTCTTAGCACCACATAAAAATAAATATTTAAATTCGTAAACGTGTTGTGTTCATCCAGAACTAAAAAAAAAAAAAAAAAAGACATTAAGCAGAGCATGGTGGCACTGGCCTATAATCCGGGCAACTCAGGAGGCTGAGGCAAGAGGATCACAAGTTCAAGATCAGCCTCAGCAATTTAGTAAGACCCTGACTCAAAACAAAAAATAAAAAGGGCTCGGAATGTGGCTCAGTGGTCAAGTGCCCGGGATTAAGTTCAGTACCATTAAAAAAGAAGAAAAAATGTTGAAAAATGAGACCAGGGGCTGGGATGTGGCTCAAGCGGTAGCGTGCTCGCCTGGCATGCGTGCGGCCCGGGTTCGATCCTCAGCACCACGTACAAACAAAGATGTTGTGTCTGCCGAAAACTAAAAAATAAATATTACAATTCTCTCTCAAAAAAAAAAAAAGAGAACATGGGCTGTGGCTGTGGCTCAGTGGTAGAGCACTTGCCTAGCATGTGTGAGGCCCGGGGTAGAATCCTCAGCACCACATAAAAGTAAATAAATACAATAAAGGTACTGCATCCACCTACAACTAAAAAAATTACATGAGACCAGCCGGGTGTGGTGACCCTTGCCTCTAATCCCCGCAGTTTGGGAGGCTAAGGCAGGAGGATCGAGAGTTCAAAGGCAGCCTCAGCAATGGCAAGGCACTAACAAGCAACGTGGTGAGACCCTGTCTCTAAATAAGATACAAAACAGGGGATGTGGCTCAGTGCCCCCAAGTTCAAGCCTTCGTTACCCCTCCTCAAAAAACAGAGAGACCAGCCGGACATGGTGGCACACACTACAAGGCCAGTGACTCAGGAGGGGGGCAGGACGATGCGGGCTTGAGGACAGCCCAGCAGGTTAGGAAGGCTTTAGCAACTCGCCAAGACCCTGTCCTGTCTCAAAACCAAAAATAAAAACGTGAAGAATGGGGAAGTAGCTCAGGGGAAAGTGCCCTTGTATTCAGCCTCCAGAACAACAGCAAAAACTAAAAACAAAAATAAACAAAGCCCAGACAGACAGGAGACGCAGAAGAGTGCACCGGGCCCCACAAGGTTTGCAGCCCCCAGACCCGCCAGCCTCCACTCCTCCAGAGCCCACCATCCCTGGGGGTTCAGGAAACTGTCCTTCCTCCTGGGGCACCTCACCCTCGGGCCACAATGGCCTCCACTCAGTCCTGTGAGGGAGCCCTCTAGACGCCAGGCCCCTGCTCTCCTTGTTCCTCTGCCTGGAGTCCCGCCCTGCCCCCCTCTATGCCTGGCCAATTCCTCGGCCTGAGGTCTAGGCTGGAATACCGCCTCTTCCGGGAAGCCTTCCTGCCAGCTCCTCCACAACAGCCCCCAGCCCACCCCCCACGAGGACAGCCATACCCCAGTCCCCTCTAGTGCCTGCTGGGCGGCACCGGGACAAGGAGATACCAACACTGTGTCTGGCATCAGGGCAGTGCTGGCCAAAGGGCTTAAGAGCCCAGAAAAGGGGCACACATGTGCCCTACACACAACACAGCAGCACCAGACCAGAGCCCCTAGCCATCACTGACGCTGCCCCCTGGGGACAACCCAGGGGCCACTCACCCGCCTGCGGTAGGCTGCAGTGCTGCCTCAGGATGCCAGGAGCCAGCAGCTCTGGTGGCAGTGAATTTCCCTCCTCTGCCCTGGTCTCATGAGGGCGCCTCTTGGGCACGCTCTGGGAGGAGGGTCTGGGCCCCTGGTACTGCCTGGCCCTTCTCTGCTGAGGTCATCAATGGCCTTCTGCCTAGGCTCACCTGCCCAGGCTCCCCTTGCTGAGGGCAGGGTTCCAAACCTGACCTCCCAGGAGGCAGTGCAAAGTGCAATCTGCTGGGAATGAGATTGGGACAGGGAGGATGGAGCGGGGCTCTGTGTGACCTTGGGCAAGTCTCCTGACCTTTGGAGGCACCAGTCCCACACCCCACGGAGCCGCCCATCTGCCTCCCGGCCCTTCCAGCTCCTGGTCTGCGCCAGCGCCCACCCCTCCCCCACCCAGCATTCCACTCGAGGTGATTTATGGCTCCCATCCGCCCGGTGCAGCCTGCAGCCCAGAGCCAGCCGCAGCTCCACTGGGGGAGTCCACTTGGGCGTGTGGGTCTTGTTTTGGTTAGTGGGTCGTGGCCGGGGCAAGGAGGAAAGAGAAGCTGGCAGAGCTGGGCCTCTAGAAGCGGGCAAATCATGGAAGGCTGGGGGCTGGGACACAGAACCGTGGGTTCTGGAACTGAGGGAGCCCTGCCTTGGATCCAGACTCTGCCACGGCACCTACGTGCACAGGGCACGGGGTCCCGGGGAGGCAGCGCGCTCTGCTGGGAGAGGATCCCCCAGACTGGAGCACACAGGGGACTCTGGGGAGGAAGGCAGGGCGGGGTCAGCCTCTTTGTTCTGAGCAAGAGCAGAATGCTCCTGGTGGAGACAGGGGAGTGGGCTCTCCCGGAGATCAGGTGACCAGATCTGGGGGGACAGGGGCACAGCAATGCAGTGTGGGGCGGCAGCCTGCAGGAAGCAAGCCCACATGCAGGCAGGAGATGAGGCTGGATACCTCAGGTTCAAAGTCACCTCCAGCCCGTCCCCTCAGCACCCAGGCTGGGGGACCCAGCCTCCCTGTTGCTCAAGTCATTCTGGAGACCCCTGGAGTTCAGGACGCCACTTTGACCTTCAGAACCGTCCAGCTCTCCCAGAACCCCAGGGAGATGGCTGCCAGCACCCAGAGTGGGCTTGGCCAGGGGCCAGCAGCACAAACTTGGAGGACGCTGGTCCCCAATGCACCCTTGACTCTGGACAGGGGCTCCTGGGCCAACCTACTTCCCGAGAGACTCTGCCGGAGCATGCGGCCTCAGTGGACTGCTGAGGTCAAGGCTGCCCTTCCTCCCTTCACTTCCTGAAACCTCATCAGGGACCAGAGTCCCTCCCACCCAGTCCCACGAGGACAGGAGGTCCAAGGGTGGTCAGTGGGAGGGAGATGCGGCCTGCACCCCCTCCTGGCTCCAAGCTCCAGAGCAGGAGAGGGGTCTGGCTAGAGCTGAAATGTGCAGGCCCTACAAGGGCCCCTGGTCCTCACTGGTGGCCAGGCAGGATGCTGGGTCAGCAGGGTGGATGAAGAGGGGTTCTGAGCTGCAGCCAGGAAGCCAGGAGGCGTGGCCTCTGCTGCCTACCTGCAAAGGCAGGTACAGACTCTGTGAGGACATAAGGGGCTGACTGGAAAGGGCGGAGGCGGCAGTAGGGCCCTTAGAGCAGGCCACAGGATAGGGACCCTGCAACCCTAAGTGGGGTGCTAGAGAGAATGCCTGCATTCTTGCTAGCTGCATGCCCTGCGCCTGGCACTGCACTGGGACCCCACCCATCAGGTTCTCCATTACTTATAGGAACTAACAGACTGGACGGGAGATGGAGGCAGGTGGGAGAGACAAAGGGTGGGGGTCTCCTGGCATGCTCAGGAGCCCGGTAAAGTCTGAGAGCCTGGACAGGGGTCCAGCAAAGGCCCCTTATACTCCCCTTCCCATTGGGGGACCTGGGAGGCTGGATGCTCTGCCCACCCATGAGCCTGGGGCTGTCCAGGCCTCCTCAGCCCTGAGCCCAGGCCAGCGACTGGCTGAGCCCAGGGTCAACACCCATGTTTGGCCTGTGTGTATGAGGCTTCCGGGAGGGCCCAGGGCGTGCCTACACCATCGTGACCAGCCCTGGCCAAGCCTTCAGATGAGGCAGCAAGGTCACGGGCCTGTCTATAGCTAGGTACAGTGAGATCCTGATGTCAATGATGGGGACCGTGAATAAACAAGAGGACCTTGGAGCCCTGCTGGTCTCCTCCACCTGACTGTCCAGCCTCAGAGAAGTACATGGAAGCCTAGCCTCACCTTGGCCCAAGGGGCTGTCAAAGGCTAGTCCTGAGGCTGGTGCCTGAGACAAGAGCCTTTGGAGGAAGGGAGCAGGTCAGACACAGCTCTTCAGCCCCTTTTCCACAAGGACTCGGCACATGAAGCCAGCCACGGCCTGGCGTGGCGCCCTGCCACGCTGTACCAGAAGCATCCATGTGAGCAACAGAACACGGCCAGAGTGAAGGTGTGGCCCGTCCGAGATCAGTTATCAAGCAGAGTGTGGCAGTCAGGCGTGCAGACACGCACCTGCAGGCCCAGCTACCTGGGAAGCTAAGGCAGCAGGATCACTTGAGCTCACAAGTTCAAGGCCAGCCTGGGCAACACCACAAGACCCAGTATCTGTCTGTCTGTCTGACACACACACACACACACACACACACACACACAGATGCACAGCCGTGGTTTCTAGCTCAGCCTTGCCTTTACACGTGAGTGTCCTGGATCTCCCTCCATTTCTCCTCTCTCCCTGAGAACACCAGCTCTAGGACAAGCCAGCCACCGTGCTCGGAGGACACCCAGGCAGCCCACTCAGGGGCCACAGGGCACCATGGCAAGGGACCCAGGCCTATGGGAGACCACTTGGGGAAGCGGCTCCCTCAGCCCTGGCACCGGGAGCTCCTGACAACAGGCTCAGGCTGTGCTTCCAGGGACTGACAGCTGATTGACACCTGTCATTTAAGTGCTAGGCTTGAGGGCAATCTGTTACATGACAACAACAGTCAGAGGCAGTCCCCTCGCTGCCTGGGAAGGAAAGCCCCAGCTCCCTCCCCACGTGCCACGCCACGGTCACGTGTGAGGCGGGCTGTGTGGCTGGAGGGTGCTGAGTCGGGAGGCGCCACTCACCTAGCTCGGTGGGCTTCAGCAGCTCGTCCAGCATGTTAAAGAAGGGCAGCTTCACCAGGCGGACTTCTGGTTTGAGGGTCTTGGTGGGCAAACGTCCGAGTCCATTTAAGTACTTCCCATAGAGAACAGGGTAGTCAATGTTGGGGCCCGACAGGGGAGTCCTGGGCACTGTGCTGGCCCGGTCGTAGGCCGAGTGCATGGTCAGCGGGTCCAGGGGCCGGTGGGGCTGCGGGCCGGGCTCTGCGCTCTTCTTGGCGTAGCGAGTCTCGTACAGCTCCTTGATCTTCTTGAACAGCTCGGGGCTGCAGTCGAACTGCACCAGCTGCAGGGCCCTGGTGACCAGCTCGTGCTTCAGCCCGCTCTTGCTGCGGCCCACGAATCCCAGCAGCATCTGGAGGTCGGAGACTCGGAAACTCATCACCATGTTCTGAAGAAGAGCAACCACACACAGGCTCTCAGAGGCCAGAGCTAGCGACATCAGGGGCGTCATGCGGCGGGGGCTGGAAACCAGGACTGCTGCAAAGTCACACCCCCCAGGACTGGCAGCTTCTGTGGGCTGCCAGCTCACCCTGCCCCCACCGCCCCCCCAAACTCCTAGGCGGCACCACTGTGGCAGAGTGCCGGCTCCCCACCCCCACAATCCAGTTCAGGCTCCCTCTTCAAGTCTGAAAGCACCCCAGACAGGAACTGGGATCTCATCCTGCCGTAGGAAACAGCCCCTGCCAGTTCCTGGCCAGCAAACACTGACAACCTCTCCTCTGAGTCTCCACTCTCTTCTTCATGGGCGAAGATAACAATCTGCACCTAGCGGGGACCCTGGGAGGTGCCAGGTGAGGGAACCCACATAAAGCAGCCGGTGGGGCGAGTGCTCACCCAGCCTCAGCCACAAACACGCTGCTCTGGTGTGGAAGAGCGCAGCCACAGCTACTTACTGCTGTCACCTGCCAGGACAGCCGCACACCCCTCACGCTTTGCTCTGAGCCTTAGAACAGCCCTGCCAGGTGAGCAGGAGTGCCCTCAGGGGTGGCATGGGGATCAAGGCCTCACTGAGGCTGGGGATGGCTCCTCTCTGATGCCTCCTCCCCACTGGGCACTGATGAGGCAGGGACTCCTCTGGGTGTTGTGGGCACTAGGCCAAGTAGTCCCACGGCGGGGCACTCTGGGCCCAGCAGGGTGCTAAGCAGCATCCTGGTCTCCACCTGCTCCAGGTCAGGAGCTCCCAGTCATGACAGCCACACATGTTCACAGTCACAGGCCCTAGCTGAAGGCTGCTGAGGGGCCCAGTAGCCGCACAGTCTCATGCCTGGTGCCACAGTCAGGAAGGGGGATTGGCAGGATCTAGCACTGACTTCCTGTCCAGGTCTCTCTGGCTAAATCAAGCAGAGCTCTACAGGTCCCAGTGTTTGACCTGCTGGCTGTGGGGTACTCTTTCTCAAGAGCCAGCCACCAAAGGCAGTGAGGACTCCCTGAGACGGATGCAAGCCAAGTGTCCTCAAGGGATGGGCCAGGGATCACCTGCTGGGCCCATAAACCAGCCTGGGATAGATAAAATGTGGTAGAAGGAAAACCTCCAGGGGAAGGCAAACAGCATGAGCAACAAGACTGGTCGAGTCCCAGGGCCTCGTGCCCACAGGAGCCCGCAGCCCCAGACACCTGCCTGGGACAGCAGAAGTCGGAGCTTCTAGAGCCCCACCAGGTGTTCACAGAGTGGCCTGGGTGTCACAGGCCTCGGTGGCCAGTCTTTGGCCACTTAAGAGTGAGGCAGGAAGTTGACGCAGCCCTGTAAGCAGGAGCCTGCTGGCCCCCTACCTTGGGACTGACTTTCTACCTTGTGCAGTAAGAAAAAGACTCGCAGACAAAATGTTTCTCCTGGAAGAGACGCAAGCCCTTAGAAAGGAGGGGCGGTGCTGACAGGTGAGTGCTGACCCTGGTGATCAGCCAAAAGCCCACAGCCCTGCTGACATTATCCACTGGAGCCCCTGTCCACCAAGGTCCAGCCTCTCCAACCAAGCTGGACATCCCAAGCCCAGTGAGCATCCAGCACACCCCTCTCCTGCCATATGCTCTCGACTCGAATTTCTCCGCAGCTGCTGCCACCAAGAAACCTGCCCTTGACTCTGAGGAAGGGGGCTGTAGAGGGAGCCAGGGAAGACAAATATTCAGGAAGAAGCCTGGAACACTCCAAGATCACTTCCTGCCCAGCTTCATCCGGATCCGCCTGCCTGTCAGAACTGTGTTTATAAACAGTGCCAGGCCCTGAAAGCCAGCACAGTTTCAACTCATAGGAACCACATGGGGACACATCAGCCAAGACAAAGCAGGGGCACCTGGCCTCTGCAGCATGGGCTCCTCTGAGCCTTGGGTGTGTGTGTGGGGGTAAGGCCCCCTCCATAAAAACGCACACGTGTACCAACACTGCAGACCTCACCCTCAAGCCTTCTTTTGGGCCTCAAGTGAAGGCTCAGACTTATTTACCAATAAGTCCCCACATCCTCCCCTTGGAGCAGCCCTTATGCACACCAAACAACATCATCTCCAGCCATTCACACGATGAGCTAGAGAAAGCTCCTGAAAAAAAGATGCTTTTCAATGACATTTAAGGTACTTGAGATAGTAGCAAGAGACCCCAAGAGACAGAGGTGCCTAGAGCCTGGGAAGTTATGCAGCAGCCCCAAGCTCCCCTGAACAGAGGCTCAGGGCTTAGAGAACTTAAAAGAAGGGTCACCTTGGCTTAACTGGAATGGGGGGGCCCAGCCACCAGAGGATCAAGCAGAGTTCATCATATTGTATTTCAAGGCCCTGGAGGATGTAAGAATGCAGCCCCAGCCCCTCCGCCAAAGTGCGGTGGGGTCCAGTGTTCAGATCTCCTCATCTTCAGGGCAGATCTCTACTTCCCAAAACCCCAGAGAGGAAGTGTGTATGGTGTGGGTCTGGAGGAGTACTCTGGGGGGGGGGGGGGTGTACCCTATTATCACAGAGCCTGAGGGTTGCCTTTTGGCTCCCAGTGGGCAGAGAAGGATGGAAGCAAGGAAAGGGAGGAGTGAGGAGGAAAATGCACTGACAGGTGCACTGACCAGAGAGAGGGAAGACCAAAGCCTGGTATCCCCAGCTCCCAAGGAGCAGTGGTCTTGGACACAATTCTGAAGCAAGAAGGATCAGACACAAGGATGCCGGCCCCCCACCTGGGTCCCAGGGATGGAGATGCTCTAAGCTCAGTCTCAAGAGAGTTAAATGAGGTCCCCAGCTAGGAGAAGGAAAAAGCAGTTACAGAACGCTGAACCTAGACCAGAGAATGGGGCACAGAGTGACAGCCTAAAGAGATCTATCCTGGAACCAGCTGGAGACCCTCCAAAGATCAATATAAGATAACAAGCAAAAAAGGGAAGTCAGAGCAAGGACATAAGGGATCTGGCCCTGTGCAAGGAAGAGGGAGTCTGATCTAACAAGCGGACTTACTGGAGAGGGGAGTCTCAAGATAGCCTCTAGGACAGGACCTGGTTCTGGAGTGCGGAAATGTGCGCTCCCGGAAGGAGAGGTGCGCTCCCAAGAGTCAGTCAGAAGGCAGAGCTCAGGATCCAAGGCTGAAGAGGATTTCGGAAGACCTCTGAGCAAGAACGGGGTCAGCGCTCCACTCGATGGGGAGGGCAAAGGGTGGGCCCAGTGTCCCCCAGGTGTCAGGAGGGGGCGGGGCTCTGGGGCTCACACCGAGGCTGAGGTTCCAAACCGAACTCGCGGCGCAGACGCCGCGAGGACGTATACGGTGTGGGCTGGTTTAGGACCCTGGCTCAGCCACGCAGGTGCTGACAGGGGTGACAGAACACCACTTCGGAGGTCCGGGGACACTATGAGCAGGGAGTCACCGACCCCAGGCTGGTCTGCACGCCGGGGAGATGAGACCCGTCCACAAGCTCTCGGTGCGAGCAGACAGAAACTACCCACAGCCGAAGAGCCCGGAGCCCTGCTCGGGGCGCGGGGTGGCCACCCGCCCCGCTGTCCGCGGGGACTGAGCCTGCAGCGGGGAGGCGCGGCCTTCCCGGTGCGCAGGGACGCCGGGACCCTCGCCGCTGGGATCGGCCGACCCGACCCTGCCTCCAGCGGCAGACCGACCGGCGGGAACACCGCGGCCAGGCCGGGGGCCCCGCCCCCGGCCTCCCCGCCCCCCGCCCGCACTCTGCGCTCTGGGCCGACGGGGCCCGGAAGGGCAGCCTTGGGCGGGCCGCGCCGCGCGGCCCCAAGCGGAAGACGCGGACATCGGCCCGCCGCCCAGCCCCCGCCCCGCCGCCCGCACAGCCCGGCCAGCGCCGCCGCCACTCACTCACTTTGGCCTCCACCAGCTCTGCCGCCATCTTGGCCACCAGCGTCCCCCGCGCCGGGAGCCCCCAGCCGTCGCGTCACGTGACCGCCCGCCACTCGCGGGCGGGGCCGCCTCCCCGGCCAATTAGCACCGGCGTGCGCTCCTCCCCAGGGCGCGCGCCGCAGTGTACTGCGCACGCGCGCGCGGCCGCCGCCCGAGCCTGGAGCCAATCAGACCCGCCCGACGTCGAACCTCCCCCCCTTCCCCCGTTTCGCTCGCGGCGACCACGCCCACTCCTGGCGGTGTCTGGCTTCTTAAAGGAGCACGAGCCCCGCGCAGGTGGGGGCGGGGTCGCGTCAAAGAAGGGAAAGAGCGAGTGGGCGGTGGTGGCGACAACAATACCGCCAGGTATCAGGATTCCCTGCGCGCGGCGGCCGCCCGGTGCACGCCAGGTCTGCGGGCGGCGCTGTTGGAGGAGGGGACGGTTGCTCAACCGCAGGGTCGCCGGTGCGTGCAGTGGGGAGCCGCGCAGCGCGGTGCGAGCCCCGCGGGTCGCACGCGGCACACATCCGGGTCCTAAGTGCACGTGGGGCGCGGTTCCGCACCCCGGCTGGCCCCCGGCTTAGAAAGGCGGGACCTCCCCCTACTCCCGGGCTCTTCGCCACTCCTGTGCGGCGACCGTCCCTCCACCTCTAATCCTGCGCCCACACCCGCCTTCAACCTGGGAGTCGCACTGACCGGGACCTTCCGGGCTCCCCAGAGCCCACAGAAGCGCAGCACAAACTTCGTTGTGTCAAAAGCAGGAAGTTGGCTTTTGCCTGTCACCCGGGTCCCTGGGAGGGTGAGGCGGGAGAACCCTAAACTCCAGGCCACCGGAGCAGCTTAACCGGACCCCGCCTCAAAATGAAAAGGGCCGGGGTGTGGCGCATGGTAAAGTGGGTTTAATCCCTGGGAACCCCCAAAGGGAAGCGAACTGGCAATTGGCTCTGTCTGGCCGCGTGAGGCAGCAAGGAGCCCCCCACCAGGTGCCCCGCGGTTCCGATGCGGGTTCTTGAGTTGACTGTAGGAGGGTGATACATTTCTAAGATTCGCCAGAAGTTGCACAAGTTGTCCCAGTCACAGCCTCCGGAAGTAGATGTCAGTGTACTGTGGCCGGCCCAGGAGCAGACTCGGCTCACCGGTGTTCCTGTGTAATCTCATGGGGGAAAGTGGCTTTTTTTATTTTTTTGGTTTCTGGTATTGAACTCAAGGGCACTTTACCACTGAGCTACATCCCCACCCTATTTTTATTACTGTTTTTTTAAATAGGGTCTCATCCGAGTTGCTGAGGCTGGCCTCAAACTTGCCATCCTCCTGCCTCCACCTCCCAGAGGCTGGGATGGCAGGCCTAAGTAGTTCTGCTGCTGTATTGTGTAGGGAATAACGACAAGAAAAAAGTCTGAATGTGTTTACCACAGATTCAGATTACTTATTATTTACTTATTTATTTGTAGCACTGGAAGTTGAACCCAGATTCTTGCTCAGGAGTTGGTCTACCACTGAACTGCACAAGCCCAGTCCCAGATGGAAAAAAAAAACTTTTTTTTTTTTAATTTGTGGTGTTTGGAACCCACAGATACGGAAAACCAACTCTATTTTTCTTACAGGTAAAATTATGGTAATGATGTGCCTACAGGGTAGAACATTTAGACTCAATGAAATTATGATTTTAAGTGAAAAAATAGTGTTCAAAGAATAATTAAATGACTGCAACTGCTCAGACACATCACATGGATGAAAACCCACACATCTGTAGTGATGATTATAAAAGCAGGAGGAGAAAAGGGTGAAAATCAAGGCCTCTGGACTCCTGGCAGGTGCCTAGGGTACCCACTGTGACCTCTGGAAGCAGGGGCTTTCCAAGGGAAGGGACTGAGCCCTTGGTTAGCATTTGCCCTTCACATAGCATTTCAGTAGACTGCAGCAGCTGGTATGGATAAAGGAGTTTTCATGCAGAAGAATCCCAGCCAGAAAATGAGGCGACTAGCCTGTCGGGCTGGGGTGCAGCTCAGTGCTAGAGCAAGAGGTCAGCATGCAAGAGGCCCCGGGTTCCATCCCCAGGACCCCAACCAGTAAGGGGCAGGGAGGGAGTAGGAATCAGCCATTTTACAGGACAGAATAGAGCAGCCCTAGAAAATGACACACTGTTTAAAAAAAATAATAATAACATTTTTCCTTTTTTCAGTACTTGAAATGGAACCCGGGGCCTCACACATGTTGACAAATGCTCCACCACTCAGCCACATCCTCAGCCCTTTTTATTTGGTTTTTAGACAGGGTCTCCCTAAGTTGCCCAAGCCGGCCCGGAACTTGCCATCCTCCTGCTTCTGCCTCTGCCTCCTCCGTCCCTGGGATCCCAGGCGTACCGTCGCCCTGGGCTCCACTGTTCTCTGGAACTCAAGACATTCCTAACTGATACCCCGTTTCATCCCCAGCTCCCCTGCGGCTGGGCCTCACTAATCCTGGCTGCTCCCTTCAGTTCCGTGCATCCTGGGCTGCCTGTTTTTTCTGTTTTTGTTTTTAACTTTTGCAGTGCTGGGGATGGGACCCACACATGTGAGGCAAGCAGGCTACCTCTGAGCTGCGTCCCCAGCATCATCGTGATCTACTTAATTTCTCCAGTGCATACAAACCCTGCTGACTTAGGACCTTTGCTCAGGCTGTACCCTTTATGTGTGTGTCTGTCTGTGTGTGTCTCTCTCTCCTTCCCCCCTCCCCACCCTTTCTCTGGGACTGGGGATTGAATCCAGGGGCCCTTTTATTTTTAATTTTAATAAGCTGGTGGGCTTATATTTTTAATTTTGAGACAGAGTTTAACTAAATTGCCCAGGACCTTGCTAAGTTTCTAAGGCTGGCCTCAAACTTGCAGTCCTCCTGCCTCAGCCTCCAGAGACCCTGGGATTACAGGTGTGTGCCACAGCACTCTCATGGTAGCAGAATGATGGCCCTGGTAAGGCCACATCCTGACCCACTGAGCCTGTGGGGACCCTCCTTACCATAAAAGCCTAAGGGGCTTTGCTGGTGGGCTTATATTCAGGACCTAGAGATGACAGACCAACCTACGTCATCCACATGGGCCCAGTGCCCTTAGGAAGGTCCTTAAAAGATGGAAGAGGGGGCTGGGGCGGTGGCTCCGAGGCAGAGCGCTCGCCCAGCACGCGTGAGGCCCTGGGTTCCATCCTCAGCACCACGTAAGGTTAATAAATAAAGGGGTCGTGTCCACCTACAACTAAAAACATACCTATTTAAGAAAAAAAAAGGGGGGCTGGGGCTGTAGCTCGCTGGTAGAGCGCTTGCCTCGCATGCACGGTCCTGGGTTCAGCCCCCCCCAAAAAAGAAAACAAAAACATGGAAGAGCGAGGCAGAAGGACCAGAGAGGGACGTGGCCGTGGAAGCTGGGGTCGCTGGCAGGGACCACAGGACAAGGGACCTGGGGGCTCTGGGACCTGAGGACAGCCCAAAGTCCCCAGAGGGAGGCAGCCCTGCGGGCACCTCCAGCCCAGTGGGACAGTCAGCCTTCCAGGCCTGGGGTCATAAGTGTCCCCAGCCTCACAGTCGGGGACTTTGCCCTGGCAGCTGCGGCGCCTCCCCAGCGCACTTGGCCTCTCTTTATCTGAGTCTGCTCATCTGGAAAATGGGGACGGTGACGTGCCAGGGTCTGGGATTTCACCTTGGTGTGCTGAGGAGTGAGCCCGAGGTGCCATGGGCGTTCCAACGCTAGCCACGGCCAGCACAAGGGACAAGCGTTGGCGTCTGTTTCCCAGGCCCCCAGAGTCCCCCCGGGTCCCCAAGGCAATGCAGAGACCAGGTGGGTGGCGCCCACACTTGGGTCCCTGTTGCTCTGAGGGGCTCCTGAGCTGGGGGATGGGCCGCCTGGTTACTGCCTGCACTCCCCTTGTCCTCTTGCAGCAGCCACCAGAGGGCACCTGTGAGCACCAGAATCCGGTCCCTTCCTCCTCTGCCTCTGCCTGCAGCCCTGGGTGGTTCCACCTCCCTCAGGGTCCCCTCTGCAGCTCACTGGCCTTGGGAGAACTGCCCCCTCTCCTTGCTGCCTCCTCTCCTCCCTCTCTCCCCTGCTTCCCTCTGCTCCAACTATACTATACAGGCTCCCTGCTCCCTGCTTTGTTCTGCCCCAGGGCCTTTGCATGGGCTGCACCCTCTGCCTGGAGTGCTGTTCCCACAGACAACCATGTGCCTCCCTGTGTCACCTCTCTAGGTCTCTGCTCAGATATCTTTAGATGTATATTTAATTTTTTTTTTTTTGGATTTTTAACATTTATTTCTTAGTTTTCGGCGGACACAACATCTTTGTATGTGGTGCTGAGGATTCGAACCCAGGCCGCACGCATGCCAGGCGAGCGCGCTACTGCTTGAGCCACATCCCCAGCCCCTCTTTAGATGTATAAATGTCTACTGCCATTTGCCCTACATGTGCTCATCCCCTGACACCCAGGGGAAGACTTCTTTGGTCAGAGCGTGGCCCAGACTCCTATGGGTCCTGTGTCTGGCTCACCAGCCTCAGGATTCCCTTCCTTCCTTGTAGAGCCCCGTTTATACAAGAATCTTGCCAAGTCATCTGGGCGCAGTGGCTCACACCTGTCTGTGGAGAGCCACAGCCGAGTTGGGATGGCGCCTGGCCTTTTGCCCGCATGTTAACGCGTGAAGCAATAAATACATTAAAACTCACTGAAACATATATGGAAAATGTGCATTTGGATAGAATTAATGTAAGTTTGCCTTTATTATTTATTGTACTACCAACAAAAAATATTCCTACAGGAGTATTTTGCAAGAAGGCCCATTGTTGTGGATACATTTATCTTATTCTCCTAACACTATTCTTACTAGGTATCCTGAGGCTGTAGGACAATTAATACTCAAAGGAATAAAAGCAGCAAAGGGAGTGTTTGGAATTTCTCCCAATAAAATTATTACTCCATATACTATGGATCAAATTGGTGAGTTAGCTAATGAGTTAAATACTTGGGCAATAATCATGTGCAAATCTAATGTTTCATTTGATAACCACTTACCATCCAATCCTTCGTTGTCTTTTTGGTCTTTGCATCCTATATTTTTCCAAAAAATGGCAAGAAAAACACCTATCATGAATGCTCCAAATATATTCACTGATGGGTCAAATAATGGTACAGCAGCAGTAGTTAGCCCTGATCAAACTTTTACATTTTTAGTACCCAAACAATCAGCTCAAAAGGTAGAGCTTAATGCAGTTTTACAAGCTTTTCTGATGTTTCAAGATTCTGTATTTAATTTATCTTCTGATAGTCAGTATATAGTTAATGCTATAGTATCCCTTGAAGATGCTGGTAGGATTTCCCCTTCCTCTACTGTTTTCTCTTTGTTTTCCACTATAGAAAGTCTAATCTGGGACAGAAAAGATCCATTCTTTATAGGACATATCAGGGCACATACAGGATTGTCTGGAGCCCTTAGTTTGGGCAATGATTTAGCAGACAAAAGTACACATGACATACATATTTTTCCTACACTAGAAGCAGCTACAAATTTTCATAAAAGGTTCCATGTCAATGCTAATACTTTACAAAAGCGCTTTAAAATAACTAAGGAACAAGCCAGACATATAATAAAACAATGTCAAAATTGTGTGACCTTTTTACCACAAGTTAATCTTGGAGTCAATCCTAGAGGACTGATACCTAACCATATTTGGCAGATGGATGTCGCACACTTGCCAGAATTTGGAAAATTAAAATATTTGCATGTTACAGTTGATAATCCTTCCGGATTTTTGATGGGCTCCCTTCATGCCGGAGAAAAAAATAAAGATATTATAGCTCATTGCTTACAAAATTTTGCCACTGTGGGCGTTCCAAAACAGTTAAAAACAGATAATGGCCCTGGCTATATTTCTACCTCTTTTAAGCAATTTTGCTCATCATTTGGCTTTACTCATATAACAGGAATCCCATACAATCCATAGGGACAAGGCATAGTTGAAAGAGCTCATCATAACTATTAAAATGTACTTATTAAAGCAAAAAGAGGGAATTGGGAAGGGGTATACATCCCCCAAAGATAAACTTAAAGTAACCCTTTTTACTCTAAACTTTTTAAATTTGGATTCATCAGGACTTAGTGCTGCAGAAAGGCACATGTGTCCAAAAAATGTACATAAGCCCAAGGGACTTTGGAAGGATATTCTAATAGGACAATGGAAAGGTCCTGACCCAGTGATTGTCTGGAGTCGGGGGTCTGTTTGTGTGTTTCCACAGGGAGAACAGCAGCTGATTTGGATTCAGAGAGACTGACTAAAGCGATTTCTACAGAACAAAAAGAAGATGATTTGGCTCAAATCCATAACAGCTGATATCCAGAACTCTAGTTTGGCTATCCTTACATCTGCGACAGTGTTTCTCCCACACCTGGAGGCTAATGAATAATGAACACCATTAAGGCCTATTTCAAATGTAAAACACTTTGGGGCTTGCTTGCGGGAATACCTTCAGACCCATATGCAAGTTACAGGAAGAAGGATGGGATATCAAAAGAAGAGTCAAACCCAGGTGGTAACCAGGATGCTTTTTTCAATATCTATTTTATTATTGCCCTTTCCCACATCATGAAGTTCTATTTTGTTTTTTTGAGCTCATACAGACCTAGGTTAATGTTTTTCTGATCAGTTCTATTTTTTGACTGTGGAGTTTTTAAACATTGCAATGGAGATTTCACCTGTGAAAAGCTACAAGGCCTTTACTATTATGTTAGGTGTTGTATGTATTATATTATGTGTGCACACTTGTGTTTTATGTTGTATGTTTGTATGTACGTATGTCCATATATATGAGGAGCGCTCATAAAAAAATGGATCCAAATTTTTTTTATTATTCACGTGATTTAAATGGTTTAATTTAAATTGGGTAAACAGCTGTTGAGGATTGTTTTAAAATGTGAACAGCTCATCCGATGACGGGTAAGGACCATATGTAGTACTGGACAACCTAAGGCAGGCCCGGTCCCTAAGTCACATGCTTGTTGTTTAATTAAACAGAAGGGGGGAGATGTTGAGAGCCACAGCCGAGTTGGGATGGCCCCTGGCATTTTGCCAGAAGGAGTGGTTGAGAGGTGATGCCAGGGAGCCATTAAGATGAGGATAATTAAGTTAAGCTGTGTATAATTTCTGTGACTGGATGATGCTGGATTGAAACAGGCTGTGTATTCAGTTGTATATGGACCCCTGCTGTCCGGCAGTAGGGCAGCTCCTGCTGCCTCGGGCACCCGCTACTTTTGAGTTCTCATTGACCTCTCGCGGAGCCCTGTGGAGAGAGTTCCCTAGGAGTGTGGGGAGTGTGCGTGGAGTGGAGTTTGGGCAATAAAGGAGTTCCTGTTTGAACCTACAAGTGCCTCGTGGCGGCTCGGTTATTTTGTGGCACCTGTCATCCCAGCGACTCAGGAGGCAAAAGGCAGGAGGATCCAGAGTTCAAGGCCAGCTCAGTAACTAAGCCAGACCCTGTCTCCACGTAAGAAATAGAAAGGGCTGGGGGTGCAGCTCAATGGCAGGGTGCTCCACTAGCTTGTGGGAGGTCCTGGGCTCGTCCCCAGCACCGCTCCCCACAAATGACAAAGAGGAAGATGGCCACTGCTGCTCTGGGGCATCCGCTGTGTCGCCCAGCACTGTGTGTGGGAGGCAGCAGTTTTGCAGGGCTTTGGGAGGCTTCATCAGGCCTCCTCTGGGCCTGGGCTCTCCTTCTCTGTCCCTGGATTGCCCTCTCCACAGCAGCTCCGTTAACTCATCTTTTATTTTATTATTTTTTAATTTTTTTTGTACTGTAGATGGACAGTATGTCTTTATTTCATTTGTTTATTTTTATGTGGTGCTAAGGATTGAACCCAGTGCCTCACACATGCTGGGCAAGCGCTCTGCCCCTGAGCCCCAGCCCAGCCCAGTTAACTCATCTTTTATTTTTTATTTTATTTTTTTTTAAGACAGAGAGAGAGAGAGAATTTTAATATTTATTTTTTAGTTATCGGCGGACACAACATCTTTGTTTGTATGTGGTGCTGAGGATCGAACCCGGGCCGCACGTATGAAAGGCGAGCGTGCTACCGCTTGAGCCACATCCCCAGCCCCGTTAACTCATCTTTTAAACAGCAGCAGTCACTTCCAGGAAGCCCTCCTGGATTTCCCCAGTCTGGATCCCAGCCCTCCCGTAATTCCTTCTCCTTGATTTTCTATATTTTTAAAATTTTACCTACCTATGTACGTATCTATTTATTTTTGGTACTGAGGATTGAACTCAGGGGCACTCGACCACTGAGCCACACCCCCAGCCCTATTTTATATTTTATTCAGAAACAGGATCTTACTGAGTTGCTTAGAGCCTCACTGTTGCTGAGGCTGGCTTTGAACTTGGGATCCTCCTGCCTCGGCCTCCTTTGGGATGACAGGTGTGCGCCACGCCCCACCTCCTAGGTTTTTTCTTTTTCTGTTGCAGTCCTGGGGTTGGAGCCCAGGGCTTTGCCCAAGCCAGGCAAATGCTCTGCCCCAGACCTTCCCTGGGCCTCCCCTCCCTCCCAGCAAAACTGCAGAGATTTGATTGGTGTAGATATTCCATGCAGCTCCCGAGGGCGGGGATTTGGGGTTTTTCCCTTCACCGCTATGGCCCCAGGGACGTTTGCTGGGTCGGAAGGCGAGGAATTGGGAGAAGTAAACTTCTGGTGGAGGAGGCCTGGGGCTCAGGGAGGTGCTTGCCGGTGGGGAGGAGCCTGCCTGGCAGGAAGTCCCTCAGCCGGCAGGGCCCCAGGGCGGCTTCAACACAAAGAAATGCAAAAGACCTTGCTGCAGGTGCTGACCCGGGCCCTAAGGTCAGGGCCAGAGCCGGGAGCGAAGGCCCAGCCTGAGCAGCTGAGACTCCCCGGAGGGGTCTGTAAACTAGGCTGCCGGTCACCTGGCCAGACCCCTTTGATGGCAGCAGGCAGGTCGGTCCCCCCTGGAGCCCCCGCAGAGCGCTGGGTTGCAGCCCAGCTTGAGCCCGCAGCCTCTGCTTGGTAGCTGGGTGCCGTTCTGCGTTTCTCCCCAGACTGGATCTTGCTCAGCGGCGCAGGCCGGCCACTGGACTGACACGATCGATGCCTTGATATTATTTTATTTATTTATTTTTACTTGGTGCTGAGGAGCGAACCCTGGCGAGCACTCTGCCGCTGAGCCACAACCCCAGCCCTGGCCGCGGACTTCAGATCCTCCTGCCTGGCTCGGCCTGTGCAGTGGCTGGGATGAACCCTGTGCCACCCAGGCAGGCAGAGCCCGGTGCTTACCAGCTGCCTCGCAGACCTCAGAGAGACACAGACACCGCCACTCCCTAGGCTTGAGCTTTCTCCTATCTACCTACACCTCTCTCTCCCTCTCCCTCTCCCTCTCCCCTCCCCTCCCCCTCCCTCTCCCCCTCCCCTCCCCCTCCCTCTCCCTCTCCCTCTCTCTGTCTCTCTCCTCCTTTTGCTGGGGGCAGACCCCAGGGCCTTGCTTATACTAGGCAGGAACTCTACCCAGAGCCATACCTCAGACCCCTTTCAAGTTTAGTTTAAAACAAGGTCTCAAACTGACCTCCAACTTATTATTATTTTTTCTGATACCAGGGATTGAGCTGAGGGGCACTCAACCACAGAGTCACCTCCCCAGCCCTACTTTGTATTTAGAGACCGGGTCTCACTGAGTTGAGGCTCACAATCCTTTTGCCTCAGCCTCCAGATCTGCTGGGATTACAGGCATGCACCATTGCACCCAGCTTGGTCTTGAACTTTTTTTTTTTTTTTTAAGAGAGAGAGAGGGCTGGGGGTGTGGCTCAAGTGGTAGCGCGCTGGCCTGGCATGTGTGCAGCCCGGGTTCGATCCTCAGCAGCACATACAAACAAAGATGTTGTGTCCGCTGAAAACTAAAAAATAAATATTAAAAAAGAGAGAGAGAGAGAGAGAGAAAAAAAATTTTAATATTTATTTTTAGTTTTTCGGCGGACACAACATCTTTGTTTGTATGTGCTGCTGAGGATCGCCTGGCTACCGCTTGAGCCACATCCCCAGCCCCATGGTCTTGAACTTTTAACCCTTCTGCCTCAGCCCCCCAAATCGCTGGGATTACAGGCATATCATGGAATTTTTTTCCATTTTATTTTGTTTGTTTTTGGTGCTGAGGACAGAACCTAGGGCCTCAGTCATGCTAACTGTGTATTCTAGCACATGCTGAACTGCTGAGCTACACCCTCATCCTCTTGATAATAATACATACATAATATACATGTTTTGGGTACTGGGAATTGAACCCAGCATGCTCAACACTGAGCCACATCCCCAGCCCTTTTTATTTTTTGAGACAGGGTCTTGCTAAGTTCCTTAGGCCCTCACTAGGTTGCTGCCTCAGCCTGCCGAGCTGCTGGAATTACACGTGTGTGCCACCACGCCTGGCTCTAATAATAACATTTTAATAAGTTTTTAAAAACAAAACGTAAGGCTGGGCTATAGCTCAGTGGATGAGCGCTTGTCTAGCATGTGTGAGGCACTGGTTCAATCCTCAGCACTACATAAAAATAAGTTAATAAAGATATTGTGTGTCCATCAACAGCTAAAAGCTATGTTTTTTAAAAAAGGTGAAACGTAGGGGCTGGGATTTCGGCTCAGTCCGTGGTAGAGCACATGTTCAGCACGCCCCAGGCTCTGGGTTCCACTCCAGAGTGTGAGGGCAGGCCCCAAGCCCACTGTCATGATGAGGGAGCTTTTTGGTGTTTCCTTAAAATGTTTAAACACCTTTATTTTTTTTATGTGGTGCTGGGGATAGAACCCAGTGCCTCACGCATGCAAGGCAGGCACTCTACCACTGAGCCCCCCCCCCTTAAATTGTGTGTCCATAGTAAGTTCATCCCTGGCTGTCCCCAAGTCCCAGCCCCGGCCATCACACAGTAGGTCCTAACAAATGCTTGCACGACTCCTGATTGCAAAATGTATAATCCAGTCACAGAACAGGAGCTCCCAAGGAGCCTGCGGGAGCGGGCAGCGCTGGCCACACCGGGCAGCCACAGCAAATGTCTGCTCTCAGGGTTCTGGGGCCGGAGGTACAAGGTCAAGGCCGCAGGGTTGGTTTCTTCCTCTGTGTTGCTGAATGCTCCGACCTGGTCCATCCCTGAGGCCAATCCCAGGAAGAGGACTTGTTTTTCTCCTTTGGTAGTAAAGGAGAAACACTTTGAGACTCCTGTCCCAAAGGCTGTGATTCTGCCCACGCCCAGGAACAGGGGGCTTTTACAGAGGTAGGTGATCAGAGAAAATGAGATTAGGGAGGAGGGCTCAGAAAGGAGGAGATCAGGGAGGAGAAGTTTAGGGAAAAGAGGATCAGGGAGGAGAAGTTTAGGGAAAAGAGGATCAGGGAGGAGAAGTTTAGGGAAAAGAAGACTGGGGAAAAGAAAAAAACACAAGTTTCAAAGCCCCAAGGGGTATAGTCAAAGCATCAAGCGCACCCAGAGTCTCACATTATCAGGCAAATGCTGCAAGGAGCCCCTTCCCAGCCTCCACTTTAACTGAATTACCTGTGCAAAAATTCTGCCTTTTGGGGCAGGGCTGGTGGCTCAGAGGTAGAGCACTTACCTCACACGTGTGAGGCACTGGGTTTGATCCTCAGCACGGCATAAAAATAAATAAAGGCATTGTGTCCAATCTCAACTAAAAAAAAGTCTGCCTTTTGGTGGGAGATCTCCTTGGCTCAGTGGTAGGGCGCTGCTTAGGGGCTTGGGTTCGCTCCTGGGCGACAAAAAGAGAAAAAAACCTTGAGCTTCAGAAGGTGAGGATTTCAGCATGCGAATTTTAAGGGGACCTGATTAGGTTCCGCAGCGAGCAAACTTTAGTGATCACTGTATACCTGGGCAGTGCAAGGGGCTTTGATTGGTTTGATTGCAGGTGGACCACAGGACCTTGGGCATGCCAGGCCAGGGCTCCACTCTGAGCCACACCCCCAGGCCAAATCTTTTTTTTTGGGGGGGGGGGGGAAGAGTACCGGGGATTGAAATCAGAGGCACTCAACCACTGAGTCACCTCCCCAGCCCTATTTTGTATTTTATTGAGAGACAGGATCTCACTGAGTTCCTTAGTGCCTCACTATGTTGCTGAGGCTGGCTTTCAATTCGTCATCCTCCTGCCTCAGCCTCCGGAACTGCTGATATTTTAGGCATGAGCCACGGAGCCCAGCCCCCAGCCCAATCTTAAGTTTCAGAGGAGCCCAGAAATAGGTTCTGTTGTTATTCACAGTTTTAATGGCAGCATGTTAAGGCTCAGAGAGGTTAAGTAACTTGCCCGTGGCCACACAGGCAGTGAGAACACAACTATAATTTAAACTTGGCTTTGAGTAAGCAAATGAAAAACATCTAGCGAATGGTACTGGAACTACAGTAAACTGCCTTTTTTAAGTAGAAGGTGAGTCCCCTCTTTTTAGCTGGGCAACCTTGAGCAAATGACTTAACTTCTTTGAACCTCAACTGCCTCACGCGTTAGACTAGCCTACCCAGGAGGGAGAGGACTAAGTGAATTAACTCATTTAAAAGGGATGTGCACAGGCAAATTCCGGCGGCGTGCAGTGGGGACCGCTGGTCGGCAGGGGCCGCTGCCGAGGCTTTCGAGCCCAGAGGGCGCCGCAGTGAGCGCATGCGCAGTGGCACCTCCCTGCAGAGGTGAGTCCCCGCCCTTTATCCCAACTTGAATTTATCACTGCAGACCCTGATCCTTGGAGTGACACGTTTTGCTCCTGGCTTCTGCTAATTCCTTGTATGGGAATGAAGTTTGGGAGAGAGCCTTTCCTGGCAACATCTGGCCTTCCAGCAGTGGGGTTGAACACCTTCTCAGGAAAAAGTTAACATTGGAACTTAAAATTTCCCCATTCCCCTTAAGCTCTCCCCAGTCCTCAGCTTCCATTAGGGTTTCTCAGTAAGCAACGGCATGGTGGTGCACGCCTGTCATGAGGCTAAGGCAGGGGGATGGCAAGTTCAAGACCAGCCTGGGCAATTTAGAGAAACCTGTTTCAAAATAAAAAAGGGCTGGGAATGTAGTTGAGTGGTAGAACGCCTCTGGGTTAAATCCTTGGTTCCCCCCCACCCCCATTTTTTTTCCAACAAGCAGTCCATTCACTCGAGAGTAAAATTAAACTCCCTCTTCTAACGAAAACTTTCGCATTACCTCTCTGAAATGAGCTCATCTTGTAAGGAAGTACTGCGAAGTGCCTAATTCACAACCAAGCACACAGTAGGAGCTTAGTGCATTTAAAGATTAAAAAAAAGAAGAAGAAGAATTATACTAAACGCGAAACAAAATATCCGTTTGCAGAAAACACAAATGGCACATGCGCTTGCCTTGTAAAATTAACAGATCTTGTCACGTACTCAGGTGTAGGTATTTGTGGCCACCCCGGGAGCTGACATATGCTCCTGCCCCCCCCCCCCCCAATCCTGCAGTTTTGAGGATAGATACTTCTTGAGCATCTCTATCTGCCTCAATATTCCCCTGGCTTTAATGGTAATAGCAAGAGGAATCACTGACCACACGAATGCTGGGCTGTGACAACGCCTTACAAAGAGGACAGAGCAAAGGCGGGGGAGGGGTGCGCAGATCAATTTTAGAGTTAGAGTCCAGTATGGAAACAGCATTGCTTTCTGCCGACGCAACAGCTCCCGGTCTTCCGGCCCGGCAAAACACCGCAGTCCCTCTCCTTTTATCAAGTGTGTTCAGTAAAGAATTTGCCCAAGGGAACATTATTTGTAGGAATGAGAACATCATTCATTGTTGCAAGAAAACCCGAGAGCCTACTATGTGCATCGAACTAAGTACCTTATAAAAAACAAAGATACACAATCGATTGTCAGTTCATTCCCTGGAGCCAAAGACCCGAAATACAACCGTTTCCTAGGGTCAGATTAGGACACTAATGCTGAATAATCTTCCTGCGCCTCCCCCTGGACAGGAAATGAAATAGAAAATTGCTCATGGAAAGTGTTTAGCCCCAGCTTGAGACGCAGCAAACCATTCTCTGAAATAAGTAACCATTTTTATTAGTAGCAATGACAGCTAATTAAAATGGAGCGCTGGACGTGTATTTAATTCATTTTCTCTCCCCCAAAATTCGGGTAGTACTGATTACCACCCCCCCACACACACACACTTTAAGACGCAAGGAGGCGGAGACACGGAAAAATCCAAGGAACTACGAGTTTTACAGGTACTATGGTGAAGCCGTAAGGCGTTTTGTTCTCTCCTGTATCAGAGAACAAAATTCTTTCACAAGGCCCCGTAAATAGTAGATGCTGGATACGCATTTGTGTGATAAATGTTCCCCCAGCTTCTCCCAGTGGAATCATCTTATGTAACAACACAGATAAATAAGTTCATATTGGTACAATGCACACACCCTATTCACCTTGTAAGGTGCCATTAATAGAAGTGCTTGGAATTTTGCAAACTGACACGAGCTGCAACAATATGATTACTAATCTCGGCTAAAACGACGCTCTTCGCTTTGCGCACCTGACCACCGAACGCTGCAGCCGGACCACCGCCCCCCGACACGCCCCCCTCCCCCGCCACTCTCGCCTGCCACTGAGCACCTGCCACTGAGCAGAGGCGCCGGCGCCTAATGGGTTAACGACAAAGTGCGTTTTTGCGCGCTTGCGCGCTGCGTCGCTTAGCTCCGCCCCCACAGCGAGGTCATATGACCCGCCCAACCGGCGTCGACCTATAAAAGGTTGGGTGTTGACGTCAGCGTTCTCTTCCGCCGTCGTCGCCGCCATCCTCGGCGCGACTCGCCTCGCTCGGATCTGCTTGGGAGAATCCACCGCCATCCGCCACCATGGTGAGCAATTTCGTCAGACTGGTGCCTCGGGAGTGCGGTGGGCTCTCTGCTGGTTCGAGACTGCCCACCCTGAGGTCCCGGTGCCGCCTGGACGGGGAATAGACATGGCGGCGGCGGGGCTGGCGGGCTCAGAGCTGGGGAAGCGGCCGCCGCCATGTCTGTGGGCCCCTCTGTTCACTCGGCCCCTTCCTCGCTTCCGGAACCGCGGCCGCCTCACCGGACCCGGGGTCCCGCTAGAGCTGGGGGGAGGAGCGGGGGAGGGCGGTATGATGATGTGGCAGCCGCTGTAATGGCGAGCACGGCGGTGGGAGCAGGGTGTAGACAGGGAGGCGCCTTATGTAACTCGTGGGCCGTGAGTTTGAAATCGTTTTTTGTTGGGGGCTGGGGGCGGTAGGAAAATGGCTGGGGGGGGGAAGCAAGGTCTGAAGAGGTTCTCCCCAAACGGCTCCTTCTGCTGTGCCACCTCGGCCTAAGTCCTTGTTCCTGTTGTTGCCTGAATTGTGAAAATGTGCTTTGAGGCTGGAGGTGCTGGCTTGTGTCCGGCTGCCCCGGCTCCGCGTTTGTCCAAAATGGCCTACTTAGAACCCTTGGGTGGGTGCTTGTCTCCTCTTCCAGGCAGGAGTGACCTTGGGTTTTAAAACGCTTTTAGTGGGGCAGTCAGCACCGTGGTAAGGCAAGGTGCTGGGGAGGCTCCATCCTTCCAGTAGCAGAGTCCTACTGCCTCTAGGGAAACCTGTTTTCAATCGCCGAGTTCTCTTCTCTAGCTTCCTTCTTGCTTGTCAATTCTGAATGACAGCTACAAGGAGACTCTTCAGAGAGTGACAGTGGTTTTTAAAGGGTGTATGCAGACACTGGCAGTGTGGGGGTATTGAAGCACCCTCCCCAGGACTAGCCCCCTCCTGGCCACAGGCCTGGCAGTCTATCGACCTAGTGTGACCTGGTGTTCCCTGCCAAACCCGGTTCCTGGAATCCCTGTCCAGTCTGAACCCCATCCCCCTTCTCCCAGGTGAACTTCACGGTAGACCAGATCCGGGCCATCATGGACAAAAAGGCCAACATTCGCAACATGTCTGTCATCGCCCACGTGGACCATGGAAAGTCCACCTTGACCGACTCCCTGGTGTGCAAGGCTGGCATCATTGCCTCTGCCCGGGCCGGGGAGACCCGCTTCACCGACACCCGGAAGGATGAGCAGGAGCGTTGCATTACCATCAAATCAACGTGAGCGCTGCTGGTGCTCTCTGGGCGTGCTCTCTGGGCTTGGGCAGGGGTGGGAGCCTAGCTGCAGGCCCCAGGCAAGACACAGTGAGCATCAGGGTCTCTACCCAGCCTTTCCCTCTCTCTGATTGAGTTTTCTCCAAGGTACAGTTGGGGTTGTCTGGAGACGATTTGGTTGTCACACTTGGGAGGAGAGGATGTCATTGGCATCTAGGGGTGCTCTTAGAGCTGTGTCTGGTGTGGGATGGGAACTTGGCCCCCAATGCCAACTGCATAAACACAAAGCAGAGTGACATGGCTATTGTTTCTTAAGTGGGTGACTTGTGAGCTCTGTACATAGAGGTGTTCAGATCTCTTTAGGCTTGGGGTAGGGAGCAGGATGTGAACAGAGGGTGGTGACAGCAGTCTTGGCTTGACTCTGGCCAGGTCCTGGAGTTGCTCCTTGTTAGTACAGCCTCATAGTGTGGAGGGACCGGTCAGGTTCTGGGGAGCCAGTATGAGGAGGTCCCCATCCTTAGGGACACGCATCCTGGCAGAGGCACAGCAGAGACGAAGGATGGGCTAGTTCCCTAGGCAGGCAGTCTGCAGCCTGTCTCAAGGAATGAGTAATACAGGGGAGGGGACAAGGTGGAGTGCTCTTAATCATGGCGCCCGCTCTTCACTGCTTCACCTTTGGCTTATGGTTGCTCCAGCCAGCCAGGGCTTTAGTCATGAGCAGGAGACCTGTGTGGCTTTTATGCCACTGACCTCTCCCTTGATTTGCAGTGCCATCTCCCTCTTCTATGAGCTTTCGGAGAACGATTTGAACTTCATCAAGCAGAGCAAGGATGGCTCTGGCTTCCTTATCAACCTTATCGACTCCCCTGGGCACGTAGACTTCTCCTCAGAGGTCACAGCTGCTCTCCGTGTCACCGACGGTGCTTTAGTAGTAGTGGACTGTGTGTCTGGTAAGCTGTGGGCTCCCATGTGAAGGCTCCCCCAACCTGCAATCATTGCTGCCTATGCGTGACAGATCCCCACGTGTCCCCAGGTGTATGTGTACAGACGGAGACGGTGCTGCGGCAGGCCATTGCCGAGCGCATCAAGCCTGTGCTGATGATGAACAAGATGGATCGGGCCCTGCTTGAGCTGCAGCTGGAGCCCGAGGAACTCTACCAGACCTTCCAGCGCATCGTGGAGAACGTCAATGTCATCATCTCCACCTACGGCGAGGGCGAGAGCGGCCCCATGGGCAACATCATGGTGCGCCCCTTGCTTTCAGGGAGTCCTCTTGTGGGATTTGGCTAGAGGCGTTGTGATTGGAGGCATGCTTTTTGCTAGGTGTGGTGGGGTGACAGGGGTGGGATGTTTTAGAACTAACTGGACCCAGCTCCTGGGCTTTCAGGGACTCTGCCTAGTGACCCCATTCTCAGTGCCTGTTTCCCTTTTGTTCTAGAGATAGGGGTCCTGGCAGGATGGGCTGGGCACCCTATATGTGATGACTGAAATTTCTTCACTTTGACCTGATGTCTGTTGAAGAAACCTAGCATCTGAGCCTGGGTGCCCAGGGACTTAGCTGTGGATTCTACCCAGAGCCCACCCCCTGCTCATGCCTCTTTATTCCTCACTCTCCCAGATTGACCCAGTGCTCGGCACCGTGGGCTTTGGGTCTGGCCTCCATGGCTGGGCCTTCACCCTGAAACAGTTTGCAGAGATGTATGTGGCCAAGTTTGCTGCCAAGGGTGAGGGCCAGCTGGGGCCTGCTGAGCGGGCCAAGAAAGTGGAGGACATGATGAAGAAGCTTTGGGGAGACCGGTAAGCCCTGCACGCAGCACTGGTGGTGGGGTCTGGGTCTCTCTGGTGGGCAGGCAGGTGGAGATGGGGGATCGCTGTTTTTGACTGAATCTTCCCCAAGCGCATTCCCTGTGTTGCCCGTCTTGGTCATTGCAAAATCCCTAATCTGATGGGGCTGAACCCTTTGTTTCCCCAGGTACTTCGACCCAGCCAATGGCAAATTCAGTAAGTCTGCCACTAGCCCTGATGGGAAGAAGCTACCCAGGACTTTCTGCCAGCTCATCCTAGACCCCATCTTCAAGGTGAGAGTGACTCTGGAGCCATCCAGGCCGATGAATAGATGTGTGTCCTCTGTACTGTTAGATGATGCGAGATCACCCCTGAAAAGGCCAGTCTGCTGACCTGTTGCTTCCTTGAGTGGGCAGGAGCAGCAGTCAGGGTAGCTGGTACCTGATCTGTTTCGATTGGTAGCTTAGACTTGCCTCCAGCTGCCTGAGAGGTGGAGGTAATGTAAGGTCCAGCAGGCAGGGGTCTGGTGAGGCTTGGCTTGCAACTTAAGGAGAAAGCACGGGCAGGCCTGCCCGGCCCAGTAGGCCTGCAGTCTTTATAGGTCAAAGTCTGTAAGTTGGAGCGGGCTCTTTGCTCCCAAATGCCCTGCTCTGAGGTGTGCTGGTGTGTGTGGTGGGTCAGGTTCTTTGCATCATTACCAGCAAGCAGCCATGGGCTTTGTAGGTTTTCCAAATGGACTTGCTTGTTTGCTTGGTGCTGTAGGTGTTTGATGCAATCATGAATTTCAAGAAAGAGGAGACTGCGAAGCTGATTGAGAAACTGGACATCAAGTTGGACAGTGAAGATAAGGACAAAGAGGGCAAGCCACTGCTGAAGGTGAGCTGGCTGGAGACGGGTCCGTCTCCTCCAGCCTGGTTGGAGTTTAACTTATTTCTTTTTTTTTTTTAATGTTTATTTTTAGTTAGACATGGTAGCGTTATTTTGTTTATTGGTGCTGAGGACCAAACCCAAGGCCTCCAACGTGCTAAGCAAGTGCTCTACCGCTGAGCCACCACCCCAGCCTTAACTTGTCATTTCTGTGGGTGGTCAGCAGCCTGCTGGCCAAGAGATGTGGGCAGGAATGTGCCCTGCTAGCATGCTTTCCTAGAAGTGGCCATGTTTCGGAGAACCTGGTCCTTGATTGTTGGTTTCCTTGGGTCCCCAGTGAAAAGAAAGGTGACGTGATGGTCCTGGGGGTTCATAGGCCACTTGTGAGCCTCTTTCCCTGCTGTCCTACAGGCTGTGATGCGCCGCTGGCTGCCGGCTGGGGATGCCCTGCTACAGATGATCACCATCCACCTGCCCTCCCCGGTGACAGCCCAGAAATACCGCTGTGAGCTGCTCTATGAGGGTCCCCCTGATGACGAGGCTGCCATGGGTAAGCAGGCGAAGCCAGCCCGGGGTGGGACTCCTGATTGTTGGCTGCCCTGCCTCAGGCCCAGGGTTTTGGAGGGCCGAGCTGCAAGAGAATAACTTCCTGTGGTGGTTTCTCTACTCAGGCATTAAAAGCTGTGACCCCAAAGGCCCTCTTATGATGTACATTTCCAAAATGGTGCCAACCTCCGACAAAGGTCGGTTCTACGCCTTTGGACGCGTCTTTTCAGGGCTGGTGTCCACCGGCCTGAAAGTCAGGATCATGGGGCCCAACTATACTCCTGGGAAGAAGGAGGACCTCTACTTGAAGCCCATCCAGAGGTGAGTGGTGGGGGTGGGCCTCAGTGCCCCAGGTGCAGCTCTGGAGCTGTGGCTTGTCCCTGCCCTGCCTGCAGCTGGTGGCTTAGGCTTGCTTGCATCTGCGCAAGGAGTGATAAGTTTGTGTGAGGTCAATTCATCGCCACCTTTTGTCATTAAGACCCCACAAAGGCGAACAGAGAGGGATCCAAGGTCTCCAGAAAGCCACCAGCAAGGTACTTCCTCTGTTCGCCTGAACCCTAACTCAAAAATAGGACGAGATGTCCTGAGGAATCAGGTGGGTGACCAGTTTTGTCATCCCCAGAGAGCAGGTAGAGAGGTCTAAGATGGCACCACCAGTAGCTGATACTGCTCACTGGGCCCTACCAGCAACTGAGAGTTAGGGGAGAGAGAACCAAACCTCATTTCCGTTATCTGCTCAGGCCTGTCCTGTGCAAAGGCCTGGCCAATATTCCCAGTGCCTTTGTTCTTGCTTCCCTGTGCTCACTTTCAATGTGGCATGGGTGTGGCACCCCCAGGAGATTTGGAATTGCTGGTGATTCCTCCAAGTTATGTAGGAAATGCAGCCAGGGTTTGAGGGAGGCCCAGGCAGGAGAGCCTTACACTCTGTAGAGGACTGGGATCTAGGAGAACCAGATCTGGTGGCCGTGCCTGACATTTTCTGCTTCTCCCCAGAACAATCCTGATGATGGGCCGCTATGTGGAGCCCATTGAGGACGTGCCTTGCGGGAACATCGTGGGTCTGGTGGGCGTGGACCAGTTCCTGGTGAAGACTGGCACCATTACCACTTTTGAGCACGCCCACAACATGCGCGTGATGAAGTTCAGCGTCAGTCCTGTCGTGAGGGTGGCTGTGGAGGCCAAGAACCCAGCTGACTTGCCCAAGCTGGTGGAGGGGCTGAAGCGGCTGGCCAAGTCTGACCCCATGGTGCAGGTGGGCAAAGTCCCTTTCCAGTCACCTGGGAGCAGGTACCCCCACTGGGGTAGGGGTTGTTGGGTGACTTCTTAAAAGGAGAGACTGATGCCACCCCATGTCTTCTTGGTTGGTGGCTGCCCTCCAGGTTGCCAAAAAGGTCTCATAGCTGTGCACAGAGGTTCTTCAATTTTGTGGGCTGTTGCCTCCATCTGGCAACTCAGACTGCTCACGGCCTCGGTGGTCTTGCTTGCCCATGGGTGGTGGTCAGTAGGGGGTTGACCCTGTGCTTCCCACAGTGCATCATTGAGGAGTCTGGGGAGCACATCATTGCGGGGGCCGGGGAGCTGCACTTGGAGATCTGCCTTAAGGACCTGGAGGAGGACCACGCCTGCATACCCATCAAGGTGAGCTGAGGCAGCCCGTGTCCCGCTGTGCTGTGGGGAAGGGGCAGCCTGTGGAGCAGGCTTCTGCCACAGCAGGCCTCTGCCCTTGGTGCCGAGCACTCGCTCTGCACTGGAACTGTGGCGGCGATGGCTCTGCTTGTCTTCTGCTGTTTCTGGTTGGGCTCCTTAGACCTCTGCGCCTTTCTTCCTTGGCTGCCTTGAGCAGGGGCAGTTTGCTCTGCTTGCCTGTTGCTGGCTCCCTCAGCCTCCCTGGGAAGAGCTATTAGGGACACTTCTTGGAAGGCCACCTCCAGGCAGCAGTTCAACTTCCAGACTCTTCTTGCAGAAATCTGATCCAGTGGTTTCGTACCGGGAGACAGTCAGCGAGGAGTCGAACGTGCTCTGCCTCTCCAAGTCCCCCAACAAGCACAATCGGCTGTACATGAAGGCGCGGCCCTTCCCTGATGGTCTGGCTGAGGACATTGACAAGGGTGAGGTGTCAGCCCGCCAGGAGCTCAAGCAGCGAGCCCGCTACCTGGCTGAGAAGTACGAGTGGGACGTGGCTGAGGCCCGCAAGATCTGGTGCTTTGGGCCTGATGGGACTGGCCCCAACATCCTCACGGACATCACCAAGGGTGTGCAGTACCTTAATGAGATCAAGGACAGTGTGGTGGCTGGCTTCCAGTGGGCCACCAAAGAGGTGAGCTGGATCCAGATGGCCTGGGAGGGGGTCTCGCTGTGTCTCCTGGGTCTGGAGTTGGGCTGGGGACCTCTGGGATGCGGATCTTGGGGGTGAGGGGGCCTTTGCGTGCTAGGTCAGCACAGGCAGGGCCTGCAGCTGTGTGGGTGAGGGGTGTGCACCTGCTGGGAGCTGGTGTGTGCCTGGTCTCTGAGGCCTCCCTCCCCATTCCCCAGGGTGCACTGTGCGAGGAGAACATGCGGGGTGTGCGCTTTGATGTGCACGATGTGACACTGCATGCGGATGCCATCCATCGTGGGGGCGGCCAGATCATCCCCACCGCCCGCCGCTGCCTCTATGCCAGTGTGCTGACTGCCCAGCCCCGCCTCATGGAGCCCATCTACCTTGTGGAGATCCAGGTGAGTGCACTGGCCTGCACTGGCCTCCTGCTGTCTTCCTGCCCCACGGAGCTGAATGCCTGTCTTTTCCTCACAGTGTCCAGAGCAGGTGGTTGGTGGCATCTACGGTGTCCTGAACAGGAAGCGGGGCCATGTCTTTGAGGAATCCCAGGTGGCTGGTACCCCCATGTTCGTCGTCAAGGCCTACCTGCCTGTCAACGAATCCTTCGGTAAGTGCCCCTCGGGCCTATCTAGGCAGATGAAAGCCTGGCTTTCTGTGTGAGTGTGGGGAGGGGCCCTGGTGGGAGCTTTTTTGATCTGCTTTCTGCAAGTAGGTGGTCTGCCTGCACCCTGTGTGGCCCCCAGTCACTGGTTCGGAGTTTGTTTGATGAGGGCAGAAAGGCTATGGCACGTAGGTCAGTAGGATCTTGGAGATGGGCCAGGCGGGCTGCAAGCACTGTGGCTCAGGCTGGTTCTCTGCACCCAGGAAGAGCTGTCCCTTCTATATACTAGTGGCCTTTCAATCATTTTCATCATGGGCGGGGCTTAGTATCTGACTTGCCCAGGAGTCTTCTACAGTCTTCTACAGTACTTCTCTACAGTCCCAGTGGTCATCACCCTAGGGAAAGCCTGGGTTCCCAGTGTCTCCCTGCTGTGGTGCTAGAGATAGAACCCAGGGCCTAGTACATGCAAGGGACCTGCTACCTCTTGAGCTCTCTCCGTCCCTCTCCCCACAGGCTTCACTGCTGACCTGAGGTCCAACACAGGTGGTCAGGCCTTCCCCCAGTGCGTGTTCGACCACTGGCAGATCCTGCCTGGAGACCCCTTTGACAACACCAGCCGTCCCAGCCAAGTGGTGGCGGAGACCCGCAAGCGCAAAGGCCTGAAGGAGGGCATCCCGGCCCTGGACAACTTCCTGGACAAATTGTAGGCGGCTCTTTCCAGCAGTGGTTTGCCACCCCTGGCGGGACTTGGCACAACACCCACACCCAGTTTGACCACAGCAACACGTCCTCGCATTCTCAAATGACACCTTGAGACTGTCCCCACACAGTGATGCCCTGCCTGAGGGGGTTTCGGGGGCCCACTCCATGCCATCACTCAACAATAACACTTGATGCCGTTTCTCTCTATTTATTTCAGGAGTCCAGAGGCAGGGGAAATGCCCTTTCTGAAGGGACTACTTGGCTGGTGGGGTGGGGAGGTAGGGTGGGACACCCAATGCTTTTATTTCAGATCATCAGAGGGAAATTGAATTCAGATGTCCAAAAGTTTAAAATAAATGCATTAAGAAGTTTATTTGGGTATATGGCCCGAAGTGGATTTCCCTCAGAAAGGGGGAAGGAACGGTGGGTAGATAATTCCTAGAAGGCAGGAAGTCCTGTGCCGTGTCACCATGAGCACCTTCAGCTGTATTAGTGCCATTGGAATAATAAATTTGATAATGGTGGTGAAGTGTGCCATCCCTGTGACTTGGCTCTGCATCCTTCCTGGGGCATCTGCACAGGGGAAGGGTTAGGGTGGGTTAGTTCCAGTACAGCTTGTATAGCCTCCAGTGCGGCTTAGGTACCTGCTTGGGCTCTTAGAGAGCTGTCTGGTGCAACTTGTGCAGTGGTAAGAATTGCCTGCATCTGTTCACAGTGGCAGCCCTGGCTCTACATCTGTTGTACTGATGGTTAAGTCCTGAGGTGCAATGCGGAAGGGCTTCTGGGAGAAGGTGCCACTATGGCTGTGAGCTCAAGTAGGCCTGGGGATTAGTGCAGGAGGCCATCTTGGGCCAGAAAGTACTATTTGTACTTTCTGGGGGATAGGAATAAGTTGAGGTCAGAACTAAGGCAAAAGCGGGACTGGAGTTGTGGCTCAGGTAGAGCGCTCATGTGGCATGTGTGGGGCACTGGGTTCCATCCTCAGCACCACATGGAAAATAAAAAGATATTGTGTCCACCTATAACTAGAAAATAAATATCAAAATAAGGCAAAGGGGGTTGGAGAGCAGGGAGTGAGATGAGCTTGGGATTGTCAACAGAAGTCAGAAGAGTGGGCCTTGATACCTGGGGTGGTTTGTCATTGGCTTTGGTTTCAGACCTATGGAGGGGGGAATCTGCTCTGCCCTGACCTTGGTAGGATAAACACTAGGAACCAATTTTTCATTTATATAATTGGGGTAATGTATTTGCCTCCCAAGGTTGTCATTTGGTCACATTAAATTGGATCCTGTCAATGGCAATACTTGACAGTCCCTTATTTGCATTTTACTTATTTAAAATGTCAACATTTGGGGCTGGGGCTGTAACAGTGGCAGAGCACTTGCGTGGGGCGCTGGATTCAAGCTTCAGCATCACATAAAAATAAGCAAAATAAGGGCATTCTGTCCATTTACAACTAAGAAAAATAAAAACATTTTACAGCGAAGATTGCCATGCCACACAGGCTGACTACCCCGCTGTCCACCCCAGGAACTGCAAAGTGCAGCCATCCAGAGGATTCTACCGGCCCCCGCCCCATACTAGGGAGTGCACAGGCAGGGCTCCCTACCTCAGAGTTTACACCTCGGCCCTTTTTTTTTGACATGGCCCTCTGAGTTACTGACACTGGTCTCCAGTTTAGAATCTGCCTTAGCCTGGGAATAGACAGGATTACAGGCGTGAATTACTGCGCCTGGCTCCCAGTTGATCCTGCCTTTGGTGCTCCGGCACCGCGGGAGGCGGGACTCCTCCGTTTTGCAGCCTCAGCTGAGCTCAGAGTAGAGGCGGGAGGGGCGACCCAGGAGCCGGAAGTTAGCGGTCTACTTGCTCGTCCCGAGTCCACTCCAGCCAATCAGATTAGGAATGGTGAGTCAGTCAGCCAACGGGGAGGCCGTATCCAGGTGTGGAGCCCGGAGAGAAGGCGGAGGGCGGGGCGTCGAGGTGCGGCTCACTGACCTATGGGAGGTAGGCCCGCCTCCGGGTGGGTACTTGAGGACGTGGTGACGTCGCGCAGGCGCGACGCGGCGTCCGAGGTGGCGGGGCTGGGACAGAGGTCCGCGGCTGAGGCTAGCGCGGCGGCGGGGCTGGCCCTGGACTCGCGGCCGCCAAGGGTGCGGATGCTGCTGGGCCGAGGCCGGGAGGATGGGGGAGCTGGGGAGGCGCTTCGGGGTCCCTGGAGGCCGCGGGGAGGGGGCGAAGCTGGGAGACTCCGGGGACCCCGGGGCTGGCCGGGCCTGCGAGGGGCGTGGCGGCCTCGGGCTGCTGGAGCAGGAACCGTGGGGGTCGCCGGCTCGCGGGCGTTTCGAGGAGGGAGTCGCTGCGGCCTCCTTGGCCCCGGTGGAGGGTGGGGCGAGACGGCGGAGGAGGCTCCCGGGCGGGGCGGCGGGGCCTCCGGTGGTGGCCGGGCGGTGGAGGTCGTCGGGCGGCCAGAGGCCCCGCAGGAGCTCGGAGCCGTCGTCCGGCGCCCGCGGGAGGCGGGACTGCGCGGGAGGCGGTGTGGGCTGCTGTTAGCGGGCGTGGGAGACCTGCCGAGGGGAGGGGTGGGACCGGAGCTGGGCCGGGGGTGGGCCTGGCAGGGAAGGGCCCGGGCGTCGCGTGGCTGACCGGGGCGCAGAGCGGCATCCGTCGGGGGCAGAGGTAGCCCAGTGCGGCCGATCCCCGCGCCTCGTACAGGGGTTACATGAGGGGCCGCTGGGAAAACCCAGCCACTAAGCGCAGGGCACCCCCAGGGGCTTGGACCTTAGGGTGGACTGGTGCAAGCGAGCAGGTGTCCGTTCACCAGGGAGGGATGACTGCCGCCTCATCTCCTGCTTTCCCTCTTTGCCTGTCTCCTCCAGGGTCCCAGGGGACTCCCGAGGCCCTGTCCCTGGGCCTCAGTGCTTTCAACTGGAGCAGAAGCGACTGGAAGGCAGACCAGCCACCATGTCGTCGTTCCGACAGGAAGACGTGGAGGACCACTACGAGATGGGCGAGGAGCTGGGCAGGTGAGCAGCCCTCTTTGATGGAGCGTTGGCCTTTCTAAACAGGAACTCTCCCTTCTTGTCCTTTGTCCCACAAAGGAATGAGTCGGTGTCATTTGCTGGTGGAAAGAGTTTGAGCGCTGGAGCCAGGTAGCCCTGCCCTTGAACTTTTTCTCTGAGGTACCCTGTGTTTGTTGTGGGGAGAAATGTCTAGTGCCAGACACAGAGCCTGGCACAGGCATGAGAGCAGAAGACACAGCTGTGTGTGTTCTTGAGGGTCTTTCTCTTTAACCTCTTTTTGGGGCACTGGGGTTTACTGTCCTGCTCAGGCTGGTGTTTAGCACTTGTGGGGAGATGCTGAGGTTTTCCCTTCCAGGGAGCAGCTGATGTCCTGCCTGTCTGGGCCTTGGAGGGCAGCCTCTGGCCCTGCCTCTAGACCAGCCAGGCCCCACTAAGCCCATCCTTTTTTTTTTTTTTGGTGGAGCCTCAAACCTTATTTGGTGAGTTTGCTGCTGGGCAGCCTCCTGGGATCCACTCAGGCCCGCCCCGTGATGTCACCAGAAAGGAATGTAAATAACTGAGCGGTGTGTCAGGCTGGGTGTTATTTGGGATCCTGAAATCCTTCCTTCAGGAATTTCCTCCATAACTGTGGTGGAGAATGCAGCCCCTTCCTTCTGCGAAATTTCATACTTTACTGTAGGAAATGCACTAATTAGCACCTCGGATTCAATTTGGCAAAAGTCAGTGAAATTTAATCCATATTTGGCCATTCCTCCATGTTGATGTTGATGGGGATGGGTTCCAGACTCCTGAGAATCCCTGGATGTTTAATGTAAAATGATATTGTACTTGTGTGTCACCTGTGCATGTCCTTCCATATACATGATCTTTTTTTTTTTTTAAGAGGAGAAAGGGAGGGAGGGAGGGAGAGAGAGAGAATCTTTTTTGGTAGATGGACACAACACAATGCTTTTATTTTTACGTGGAGCTGAGAATCGAACCTGGGTCCCACCTGTGCTAGGCAAGCGCTCTACCGCTGAGCCACAATCCCAGCCCATACGTTATCTTTTTTTAAAATATTTTTGTCGTTGTTGTAGATGGACCCAATATCTTTATTTTTATTTATTTATTCTTATATGGTGCTGAGGATTGACCCAGGGCCTCACGCATGCGAGGCAAGTGGGCAAGTGCTCTGTTACTGAGCCCCAGTTCTACATTATCTTCTTTATGTTTGATTTTTTAACTCTGTGTGTCTGTTGACTGTGGTCTTACTGCCAGTGGGCCAAATACAGTACAGTTATATGCTTTTTTTTCTTCTTCCTGTCAGTTATCTTTGTGCAGACTACAAACTCAAAATGCTGTATGTATTTTTAAAAAACTTTTTGTAGTTATAGATGGATAGAATGCCTTTATTTGGTTATTTTTAGGTGGTGCTAAGGATTGAACCCAGTGCCTCACTCGTGCTAGGCAAGTGCTCTGCCACTGAGCTAAGCCCCAGATCCCATTGTGTATAGTTTTAAATAGTTGAGGGGAAAAAAAGTTGGATTTCATGACCTGTAACAATGACAGGAAATTCTCCTTTCGGTGTTCACAATAACACTTGGTGGGAGGCTGGCCTAGCATGCATCAGGCCCTGGCTTCCCTCCCCAGCACTGTTGCAGTAAATAAATGGAGTGAATGAAGAAGAGGCTGTGGTCACAGCCGTGCTCCTGTGATGTTTTTGTGGCTTTTGCGCCACCAAATTACATGGTGGCTCTATGTGGAGACTGACTTGCCTGAAAAGCTGAAATGTTCATCACTTGGCCCTTTAAAGAAGGCGGGCCTCTGGGGCTGGGGTTGTGGCTCAGCGGTAGAGCGCTCACCTAGTACATGGGAGGCCCTGGGTTCGATCCTCAGCACCACATTAAAAAAAAAATAAATAAAAACAAAGATATTGTGTCCAACTACAAGTAAAAAGAATAAATATTAAAAAGAAAGAAAGAGAGCATGCCCGGCCCATAATTCTGGAAGTCCCCTTGCTGGGACACTCTGGCTCTCCACTCTTGTGGCCTCACTATGCCTCAGCCTCTCTGCTGATCAGCTCCAGCTACCTTTGTAGATCCAGCCCAAACTCACCCCAGGGCAGGGGATCCCCGAGTCCTAACAGCCTCACGTGGCCCAGTCTTGTCTGGTAGACCCCCCTCTGCGGACACCCTCCTTCAGTCTGGTGCTTTTCACGCTTGTGGTTGGAGAACATGCTGATGGGGTGGTTCCCTGGCAGGGACTCACCTCACGTGCCCCTTCACTGTGACTTTCCCCTGTTGGCTTCTGTCCTGGTGCACGGAGGAGCACTCTGTTTTCCCCAGTGGCCGCATGTTTCAGATGCGAGCCTCCCTCTGGTTTGTGTCAGGTCCTCACGTAGCTGGATGGAGGCCTGAAGCCCTGATCTCGGGCCTCCTGTGGGAGTTACAGGGAAGGAGGAGCATGTGGGCCAGGTTCTCAAGGAGGGTCTCTCCTGCGGGGCAGTCAGATGTGGGGAGATCACATGACCTTTCAACCTTGAGAGGGGAGGTGGACCTGGATGTCAGCGACTCACAGGATGGAGGTTCAGTGGGTCGGAGGATGTCGGCGTCAGGACTCTTCAGTGACAAACCGAAATCCCATGGGCATAAGGGAGGTTGGGATTGGTCTATGGTAATAGGAGTCCACAGATGGCCAGGGTGCTCCTGGGGGCCCTGTGTTCCGGGGTGCAGGCTGGCTCAGAGGAGCTGGAGGAAGCACGGTGCTGGGTGGAAGGGTTTGGGCTTGGTAGCACCTGCCCAGCATCCCCTCCGGCCGCCTGGGTTCAGAGTTTGGCTTGCCTCAGGTGGGCTTGCACCTGGTGGTCCTACCCATCATCCCACACCTGCTCTCACAGCAGGAGTCCAGCGCTACTGAGGGCTGGACTGACTGGCTGCTTTGGGCTGCAAGTTTTGATTTTTTGCCTGTCTAGGTCATGGTTGTGTCCTCTGCCATCCTTTTCCTGGGGCAGGTTTGGCATTTGGCCAGAGTCCTCGGGGCTGAGAGGGAACAAGATACAGCCATCGAAAGACAAGAGGTGGTGAGCGGTGCTGAGCAGGCGTCCATTCTGGACTGAGTCTCAGGCTTTGAAGTCAGTGGTACTTGTTAGACTGAAGGTTTTTTTCTTCTTCTTTTTTTGGTACTGGGGTTTGAACCTAGGGCAGCTTATCCCCGAGTTGCTGAGATTACAGGCATGTAATCTGGCACCCCTTTTCATTTTTTTTTTTAATATTTATTTTTTCGTTGTAGTTAGACACATCTCAGCCCGAGCCCCAGCCCCCACCTTTTCTTTCTTTTTTTTTGGGGGGGGGTACCAGGATTGAACTCGGGGGCATTCGACCCCAGCCCTGTTTTGTATTTTATTTAGAGACAAGTCTCACTGAGTTGCTTAGTGCCTTGCAGTTGCTGAGGCTGGCTTTGAACTTGCGATCCTCCTGTTTGAGCCTCCCAAGCTGCTGGGATTATAGGCAGGCATGCGCCACTGTGCCTGGCTTCTCTTTTCGTTTTTGAGACAAGTTCTCTTAAGTTGCTGAGGCTGACCTTGAACTTGAGATCCTCTTGCCTCAGCCTCCTGAGTTGCTGGGGTGACAGTGGTGTGCCGCCTAGCCTAGCTGAATAGGAGCACTTTGAAAAAAAAGTGGTTTTTTTTTTTGTAGTTGTAAATGGACAGCATGCCTTTGTTTGTTTATTTTTATGTGATGCTAGGGATTGAACCCAGTACCTCACACGTGCTAGGCAAGCGCTCTGCCACTGAGCCACAGTCCCAACCCTAGGAGCACTTTTTTTGTGTGTGTGTGGTGCTGGGAATTGAACCAGGGCCTTGTGCATGCGAGGCAAGCACTCTACCAGCTGAGCTGTATCCCCAGCCCCCTTTGAAGTTAGTGGCTTTTACTTTTTTCCTGTACTTAAAAAAATGGTAGCATAATATGCCTTGAAAAGCTCAATGAGGGTAGCGTTGCATCAAGTGGAAAGTGAGTCTTCGCCCCCTCGCCCACCCTCCTGCCATGCCTTGCATCTGAGCCCTTCTGTGTACACATGGAAACACGTGTACACAGGGCCGCAGCATAGACCTGTTTTAAACAAAAAGAATTTTTGTGTATTAGTTATATGTGTGTTAGCTTTACGATCCTATGATTAACTTATTAGAGAAAAAGTTTATTTAGTTAAGTTTATTTAGTTAAGTTCACAAGGTCATGTAGCCCATGGCTTTGGGCCTCTGACAAGGCTGGGGCAGCACACACATGTTGGAAGGACTGCTTGCATCTGGAGCTAGGAGGCAGGGGAGCCTGAGACTGGGGTCCCCAGGCTCTTGGAGGGCTTGGCTTCAGGGCAGAGACTCCTGCCAGGCCCACCTGCTAAAGTTCCCCTTGCCCACCAGTATCACCACTTGGCAGCAGCCTTCCACACATGGGCCTTTGGGGACACTCAGACAGTGGAGTGCTCTCTGCAGCTCGCTCCTGTCCTGTGGCAGGTCCTCTCGAGGGTCGCCCCCATGGTCTGTCCTGGTGCCTCCCGTGCACACTCACCCTCCTCTCTCCTCTTGCTGTTGCAGAAGCGCCTGGCAGCACTGGCTCAAGCGTTCTGCACCCATGTGCCCAGGCCCCGTGTACTGTCCTGGAGGGTTGGCTCCTTGTACTGAGAGGGCTATGGAGTTGCTGCCCATCCTTGCATTGGGCTCTTGTCCCAAGTCCCCACATACCTTGAGGTCCCAGGCGCAGGGCTGCACCCTGGGGCGCAAGAGGGGCTACTGTGCAGCCGCCCAGCTCACCTCCCCTCCCCACGCTCCCTCAGTGGCCAGTTTGCAATCGTGCGGAAGTGCCGGCAGAAGGGCACTGGAAAGGAGTATGCGGCCAAGTTCATCAAGAAGCGCCGCCTGGCGTCCAGCCGGCGTGGTGTCAGCCGGGAGGAGATCGAGCGGGAGGTGAGCATCCTGCGGGAGATCCGGCACCCCAACATCATCACTCTGCATGACGTCTTTGAGAACAAGACGGACGTGGTGCTCATCCTGGAGCTGGTCTCTGGTGGGGAGCTCTTCGACTTCCTGGCAGAAAAGGAGTCGTTGACCGAGGACGAGGCCACCCAGTTCCTCAAGCAGATCCTGGATGGCGTTCACTACCTTCACTCCAAGCGCATCGCTCATTTCGACCTTAAGGTGAGCCCTACGGGCCCTGGGGATAGAGCCAGCCATGCGTCCAGGATGGGAGCTGGGGGAGGCCCCGATCCTGCAGCAGAGCGCAAGTCCTCCAGCCCATTGCTATCCAAGGGTTGAGGGGACAGGACAGCCTGGGCCAGGGACCCGAGGGTGTGTCAGTCTGGCCATGCCACAGAATGAGGGTGCTCTGTCCAGACATGTGGGTGGGACACAGGAGTAGCAGAGGTCTTCCACTCCAGCCAGAAAATATCATGCTTCTGGACAAGAATGTGCCTGACCCCCGGATCAAGCTCATCGACTTTGGCATTGCCCACAAGATTGAAGCAGGGAATGAGTTCAAGAACATCTTCGGCACCCCGGAGTTTGTGGGTGAGTCCATGTGGAGTCTGCCCAGGGCTTGGCAAGGCGGGCATTTGCGGATTCCCACTGTGTATGGTCTCCGGCCACCCCTCCTGTGCCCAGCATCACGGGGACTCGGGTTCGTTTGGGGCTGTCACTGTCCAGCTCCTCTTCCCAGGGCCTGGGCTGAGTCAGCCCTGCCTGTGTCCATTCACTGACAAGTACAGTGGGGTTTGTGAGCACCTCCACCAAGGTCTGTCCTAGCTACTCAGGGTGCCTGAGGCATATACTTAGCGAGACCCTGTCTTAAAATAAATAAGCGCTGGGTGTGAATCCATCTTTGGTAGAGCTCCAGGGTGTAGTCTTTGGTAACGTCAAAAAAAAAAGAAAAAAATACATGTATATGGGGGGTGGAATGTGTGTGTGCGCGCGTACACATACATTCCCAACTGCGCGGGGCGGGCAAGGTGCTGTTCCTGTTGGCTGCTGTGTCCCCAGCGCCTGGCCCTATGCTCTCTTTTCTGTTCGTATAGCTCCTGAGATTGTCAACTATGAGCCCCTGGGCCTGGAGGCAGACATGTGGTGAGTGTCCCGGGAGCTGGCCAGGCTGGGGCCTTGCCTGTGTGCTTCCTTCTGGTGGTATCTGGGTGCCACGGGGGGATGGACAGACTGCTGTCTTAGGATAGAGGTTGGCAAATGGCAGCCCGAGGGCCAGGGCAGGCCCCTCTGCTCAGGGGTCTCCACGTTGTTTCCTACGGATGTTAGAAACAAAGCTGACAGCCGGGCGCGGTGGCACACGCCTGTCATCCCAGAGGCTTGGGAGGCTGAGCCAGGCGAATCGCCAGTTCCAAGCCAGCCTCAGCAAAAGTGAGGCCCTGAGCAGCTCAGTGAGACCCCGTTTCTAAATAAAATACAAAATAGGGCAGGGGACGGGGCTCAGTGGTTGAGAGCCCCTGAGCTCAATCCCTGGTACCTTCCCCCGCCCCCGCCAAAAAAAAAAAGAGAAAGAAACAAAGCTGATGGACATTGATGTGTTGGACGGACACAGTCTGAGGTTCAGTGTCTGACCCTATGTAAAAAGTTTACCACCAGGCCCCATGAGGGTCCCACTGTCAGTGTGGGGGTTGGTGTGGGGCCACGGTGCATCCCCACCCTGGCCAGTTTGAGCTTTGACATTAGTAGGCAAGGATGACCAGAGGTGCCCAGGTGGGAAACTCCAGGTGATCTCAGAGTGCTAGAGACAGGGACCAGGGACTGGCTGGAGGCTATGTGGAGCCCAGAGCAGAGGACAGTGTCAGCCCCTGAAGTTTGGGGCCAGGGCCGGGGGGATGTTGCCCCTGGCTCAGGGCTTCTGCCTTCCCTAGTGGTTCATTTGACCTGGCTGTGGACCTCTGTCCTGGGGGCCCCTCTGACCCATGTCCCTCCTTTCTGTCTTTCAGGAGCATTGGCGTCATCACCTACATCCTGTGAGTACTGGCCGGGGTGCTGACCTTTTGCTGGCCTGGTCGTGCCACACAGCAGTTGCCTGTCTGGCCTGTGCTGGAGTCAGGGCTGTTCCTGGGGACTCGGGGGTCCCGCCAGCTCTGCACAGTGGTGCTCAGTGACCCTGGGTGAGGGAAGGAGCAAGTGGAGCAGTGGAGGGTTCTCTGTGGGTGCTATTATGGGCTTCTGGAAAGTTCTGAGGCCAGGCCCTGTTTTCTGAGTGGCCGTGCTAGGAGGGGGTATGTCTCCCCTCCACTGTGGACAGTCCACTGGCAGCCAGAGACAGAAGGGCTGAGTCCTGGCCTTTCCCTGCTGCTGCCTGGGACAGCTCGGCCAGGCCAGGCCTGTGCCGCGTTGGTCCCTGGCCTGGAGGGTGGGCACACCAGGCAGACTTGGCCGTGGCTCCTTGGAGGGAGGTAGTTGCCCTGTGTCCCTCTGTCCAGGTGACCTGGGGGTTATGGAAGACTGGCATAAATAGCAGATTTCCTTCTGCAGACGAGAGGACACTGCTGTTGACCTTGGTGCCTGAGGTCAGTGGTGGCCCTGGCCAGGCGCTCCGTTTCCTCACTAGCATCACTTTCTGGCTGGAACCCAGGAACCCCCGACACTGGGGACATCTCCTCGCCTCCCCCAGTCAGACCGTTGGTCTCTCGCCTGGGCACTGTCGGGCACTTTAGAGGGCACCCACTTGGGGCTTTATGTGCTCTGTGAACAGCTGGGGTTCCGCACCCCTGCCCAGAGCCTCAGAGATGTTGGACCAGGAGCACAGGCCTCTAGAGACTCCCCTGAAAGTGGCCACTGTGCCCTTTAGTTGTCGAGTGCTTTAGGAGAAGCTCTGAGCTGTGTCCACCCAGACACCAAGTTTCCAGAGACATGTCCCCTCCATGACTGGGAGGTGATCTTTGACGCAGCTTGGTGGGTGACCAGGTGACTGTGTAGAGGAATGTGTCCCCAGTGGTCAGGTGTCCCCCTCGGCCCATCCTGTTTGGCCCCCTGTGGGCCCACTGGAGTCTGAAGGTGAACCAGAAGGTGGCACGGTCACAGCGGGTGTGCGGGGACTGGGGCACCCCATCGAGCCTGTGCCTGCCTGGGTCTTCCAGCCTTAGTGGCGCGTCCCCATTCCTGGGTGAGACCAAGCAGGAGACCTTGACCAACATCTCGGCCGTGAACTACGACTTCGACGAGGAGTACTTCAGCAGCACCAGCGAGCTGGCCAAGGACTTCATCCGCCGGCTGCTTGTCAAAGATCCCAAGTAGGAGCACGTACTGGGCCCCTGGGAGAAAGCCGTGCCCGCTCTGCCCATGCCCCAGCCTCCAGCCACCCACCCCTGCCCACCCCACCTCGCACTCCAGTGCAGTCCACTCAGGGCTCCCACGGCCTTGAGGGCTGGCTGGCTCCTCAGCCAGGCAGAGGGGATTGAGGACTGGTCTGGCCACGCCATATTTGTTTTGTTCTAGTTTTTATTTTTTGTTTTTGGTATTGGGGACTGAACCTGGGGTGCTTGACCCTTGAGCCACATCCTAAGCTCTTTTTTAATTTTTTAATTTTGAGTTTATGTGCTCTGTAAACAGCTGGGATTCTGCACAGAGTCTCCCTGAGTTACTTAGGGCCTTGCTAGGTTGCTGAGGCTGGCCCTGAACTTTCGATTCTCCTACCTCAGCCTCCTGAGCTGCTGGGATTACAGATGTGCACCATCACACCTGGCCATACCATGTTTTTAAAAACCTTAAATTCCTTACTAGCATTGGAGATGGGTTTGTGTAAAATTCCAGATCCAGCAAAACGTAGAACCCTGGCACCCAGTCTGCCACGGTGCTCTCCTGTGACCTGGCCCTCCTGTGGGTGCCTGAGTTTATGACTGCAGTGGGAGGTTGTGGTTCCATTGAAAACATACCCCAGGCTTCCTGTCCCAGGTCCCTGCCCCTGGCCTCCCGGTTGGCCAAGCAGAGGCTGGGAAGGACTCCAGGGGGCTGGGGGGTACATACGGGGAGTGGCTGGAAGCAGGGTGCTAAGGGCCAGTGCTGTGGGGGGACAGCCTGGGTAGATGGAGTGGAGGACACAGGTGTGACTTGGGGTGGTCTTCCAGGAGGAGAATGACCATCGCCCAGAGCCTGGAGCATTCCTGGATCAAGGTGAGGACTGAGGTGTCTGTCCCACTGGGGGACAAGCCCTCCGCGTCTGGGAGGTCCCTGTGCTGCAAGGGGGCGTGGAGCGCAGGTCAGCAAGGCCCGGCAGAGCCTGGCCTGCTGTGGCAGTGGGAAGGCTGTCTGCACGCCTGCTCCACGGGTGGACACGGGAGTTGGTGGACTCCAGTCCCAAAGGCCACGGCTTGCCCTCGGGCTCCAGGCGCCTTCTTCCCTGTCCCCTGCAGGCCATCCGGCGGCGCAATGTCCGCAGTGAGGACAGCAGCAAGAAGCCCGAGCGGCGGCGCCTGAAGACCACGCGGCTCAAGGAGTACACCATCAAGTCGCACTCGAGCATGCCGCCCAACAACACCTACGCCAACTTCGAGCGCTTCTCCAAGGTGCTGGAGGAGGTGGCGGCCGCCGAGGAGGGGCTGCGCGAGCTGGAGCGCGGCCGCCGGCTGTGCCGCGAGGACGTGGAGGCGCTGACGGCCATCTACGAGGAGAAAGAGGCCTGGTACAAGGAGGAGAGCGACAGCCTGGGCCAGGACCTGAGGCGGCTGCGGCAGGAGCTGCACAGGACGGAGGCGCTGCAGCGGCAGGCGCAGGAGGAGGCCAGGGGCGCCCTGCTGGGGGCCAGCGGGCTCAAGCGCCGCTTCAGCCGCCTCGAGAACCGCTACGAGGCGCTGGCCAAGCAGGTGGCCTCCGAGATGCGCTTTGTGCAGGACCTGGTGCGCGCCCTGGAGCAGGAGAAGCTGCAGGGCGGGGAGTGCAGCCTGCGCTAGTGGCCTGGTCACCCCTCTGCAGCCCCAGGGTCACGCCGGCCTGGCTGCCACCCAGGCCACCCTCTCCTCAGCGGGACCACCTCCCCTGTGGCCAGGGCCTTAGCTTCTGCGCAGGCTTGGAAAGGGGCCACCGCCCAGACGGCACTGGCGATGGTGGGTGTCATGGCCTGGAGCACTGCCTGGTGGTGGGGGTGGCGGCCAGGGCCCCTGAGCAGGCAGGCAGAAGCTGACAGCCTGGAGTGGTGTCTGTCCATGGGTTCATGCTGGGCAGCGGGCCCCATCCTGTCCAGCAGGTGGCTCTTGAGCCCCAATCAGCCCTGTCCACAAATGCTTGCTGTGTGACGTGCCTGGCCTTGTGCTGCGTCCTGATGATCAAACTGTGCTGGTGATTGATGCCCTTCCCGCTGGTCTGGCCTGGTGCAGCCGCACAGTTCTATAACCCCAGTGGATTTAGAGGCTGAGGCAGGAGGATGCAAGTTCAAAGCCAGCCTCATCAGCTTAGTGAGACCCTGTCTCTTAAATAAAAAGGGCTGGGGATGTGGCTCAGTGGTCAAGTGCCCCTGGGTTCAATCCCCAGTACCGGAAAAAAAAAAAAAAAAAAAGTTGGTGTTCTGGGGAACTTGGCAGTAAATGGAGCATTGGTTGATGCTGGTCTTGGGGCCCAGGGAGTCTCCAAGTGCTGGGTGAAGGGGCACTGGGGTCTGAGCACGGGCTGTAAAGCAGCCACCACCCTCTTGGTCCCCTAGAAGCATCTGAGGGGCCCTGTGCTGTGTGCCATCCTCCTGTTCCTAGTGGTGCCAGGATGCACCTGCTCTGAACAACACAGCCCCAGCCTGTCCCTTGGCTGCAGTGCCCAGTGGCCCTCAGGGTATTCTCGCTCCTGTCTCAGTTGGTACCTTGTGATCCTCGGGGCTGTGTGGATGAGGTCCCCCAGGACTGCCTGCAACAGGCTGGCGCGTCGCGTTGGCCAGGGGAAGTGTGGCTCTGCCTCACCCTGCTGGTGTCCCCGGACCTCCTGCCGGGAGCCGCTAGATGGCAGTTTGGACTAAGGCACTGGGTGGCTAGTACCATGGGGTGCCACTAGGTGTCGCCTCAGCCCACCCGGAAGCCTTGGATGGGGGGGGCAGTGTGCAGGCTGAGGCCATGCCCAGGTCCTCCATGGTCAAGAGCCCCCCGTGGTGGGTGTGTGGCTCCTTTGAGTGCTGATGCCTTTGCAAAGGGCTGGCCTGGACAGGAGCCTGTGCAGAGGAGCCGGGGCCCCCTGGAGCAGCAGCCCCACCCCTGTCCTGGTCTGCTGGTGCCGGCCCTGCAGCTCAGCGCCAGGTGCAGGAGACAGGTCTCCCATTGGGGAAGATCAGGTGCAGTGGCTGTGACTGGCCCGTGCTCTGCTCCATCCAGGCCCCCGCCCATAGAGGTGCTGTGGGGCACAGCTCAGCTGGGGGCCTCAGGGAGGGGCCCCCAGCACCACCCTCCACCAAGCCCTGCGAGTTCTTTAACAATGCTTTGTGGTTGGGAGATTGAGGTCAGTCTGCAGTGCTGTCCAGCAGTGGCACATCACAGGTGGGAGGACACTGCCCCGCAGACTTGTGCGGGGATGTTCACGGAGGCACAGTGGCAATGGCTTGAAGGAAGCGCTCTCGTTGACAGACACAGTGCACTCCCCCTCCTGGGGCGTCCCTCAGCCACCTGCACAGGCCAGGTGACAACTGCCATGCTGATGGAACCCAGGACCTCTTGCTCAGAGCCAGACACACAAGGCCACTGTGTGCCCCAGTGACAGGAGACATCCAGGACAGGAGTCAGAGATGGGACATGGATTGGTGGGCGCGGGGCTGAGGCTTGCCTTGGCATGACAGTGACAGTGTGAATGTGCTCGATTGTCACCGATGGTGGAATTTGTTATGTGTGTTTTCCCACACAAAAAACATGGAGCTGGGCTGGGGCTCGGGGCAGAGCGCTTGCCAGCACGTGTGAGGCACTGGGTTCGAGTCTCAGCACCACATAACAATAAAGGCCTGCTGTCCGTCTACAAGTATGAAAAGAAAAATTTAAAGACAACCACATCAGGGGGCTGGGGATGTGGCTCCAGCGGTAGCGCGCTCGCCTGGCATGCGTGCGGCCCGGGTTCGATCCTTAGCACCACATACAAAGATGTTGTGTCTGCCGAAAACCAAAAAATAAATATTAAAATTCTCTCTTTAAATTTTTTTTTTTGGAGAGAATTTTAATATTTATTTTTTTTAGCTTTCGGCAGACACAACGTTTTTGTTTGTATGTGGTGCTGAGGATGGAACCCGGGCCGCACGCATGCCAGGCGAGCGCGCTACCGCTGGAGCCACATCCCCAGCCCATAAAATTCTCTCTCTCTTAAAAAAAAAAAAAAAAACCACATCAGGCCAGTTTGTTGTCCCAACTATTTGGGAGGCTGAGGTAGGAGGATCATGAACCCAGGAGTTTGAGGCCAGCCTGGGCAGCATACGAGACCCCACCAAAAACCACAAAGCAGCCAGGTGCAGTGGTGCATGTCTAATCCCAGTGGCTAGGGAGGCTGAGGCAGGAGGATTGTAAGTTCAAAGCCAGCCTCAGCAACAGCGGGGTGCTGAGTAACTCAGTGAGGCCCTGTCTCTAAGTAAAATACGGAATAGGGCTGGGGAGTGGCTCAGTGGTGGAGTGGCCCTGAGTTCCTGAGCCTGCAGCCTGCACCGCCTCTGCTGCCCCTCCCCGCTGTGTCCCCCTGCAGGTAGAGGAGGGTACTGTGTGATGGCTGCTGCCACCTGCCTTCACAGCCAAGGCCACCTGAGGCCCTGTTTAAAGTCTGAGGTTTCCAACTTGGTGCCGCCTGATGGCATGGGAAGGAGCTGGTGGCCACTGCCAGGTTTTTGTGATCCATTTTCAAGTTACAAAGGAGTGAAATCAAGAGAGGCCCGACTCCACCCTGAGGCTCTACCGCCTCAGCTGCTCTGGTGACCATGAAGTGGGCCATGAAGTGGTCAGGAGCGGCAGTCACTGACGGCTGGGCCCAGGAGGCCCGTCCTGGCTCCAGTGTAGGATGCTGGCGGGAGACTGGGCCAGGCAGGTTCTGCTGGTGCTGTGTCACCTTAGTGCCACAGCTGCCTAGGGAGCGGCTAAACGCATGTTCCTGGCTGAGTGCTCAGGATCCAGGTGAGCACACAACCGCCAGGGGACAGCAAGAGGCCTGACCTGTCCCGGGCAACAGCCCATGGCCTGAGTGACTACTTGTGCCTGGGATATACCTGTGCCTGTGTCCACGGCAGCATGACCACCACGGCACGAAGGTGGGGACAGCTCACATCCATGTGTCGGTGGGTGGATAAATGACATGCAGGATTTGATTCAGCCACCTGCTACGACGTGGGTGACCTGAGAAGAGTGCTCAGTGGCATGAGCCAGAATCAAAAGGGTCCCCTCACAGGAGGGTCCCTGGAGTCATCAGGCCCACAGAGCCAGGTGCAGACGATGGTGCAGGGCTGGGAGTTGGTGTTCCTCAGGCCGACGCTTCCCCTGGGGAGATGAGAAGCCCTGGGGCCCTGCCTTGGACTGACTCCTGTGTCCTTGCCCAGTACTCGGCCAGAGCCCTAGCCCCGAGTTGGCCTTTGAAGGTCACTAGATGCAGGAGCAGTGCCTTAGAAGAGGAAGCTGGATGTGGGGACCACATCTGTCATTCCAGCTACGCTGAAGCCACAGCAGGAGGATGGCAAGTCCCAGGCCAGCCTGGGCAGCTTAGCCAGACCCTGACTCCAAATGAAAAGGGCTGGGGCAATGCTCCTGCCACACGCCAGTCCCCGGAAAACAACCTCCCGTCGTGAGCAAACCATCACTCATAGCCCTGACCGCCCTCCATGCTGCCCAGTACCCTGAGGGTCAAACCTGGCCTCTCAGAGGCCTCTGGGGTTCTTTGGGGACAAGGACCATCACTCCATCCCTGGGGAGAGTGGGGAGGCCCCTTGGGTCACTGTCTTGGGAGATGTGGCACTCAGCGGCTCATGGGAGGGCAGGACAGGCCAAGCACACTCTCCTCCCAGCAGGAGGTAAACCCTGGGGCCAAGCAACTCCATCAGAGGTCAGGGCCGGGGCGGGGGGGGGGGGGCATTCAGAAGGACACATGCCCAGATTCGGGCCTTGCTTCGGTGGCTGTGTGGCCTTGGGCCCTTCATGCCCTCTCTGACCTCCCTCTGGGCTTCTCTGAGACGGGGATGAGGCTCCTGGGTGCCCATTCTTGTTAAGGACACACTAAGCAGGGGCCATCTGACTCCTCCCCAGTAGCTGCGTGAGCTGATTCGGGGCATTCAGGGCAGGATGGTTGTTGAGGGCCAAATTGTGTTCCCTCCAAAAGTAAATGTGGCAGTTATGTCCCCAGGGCCAGTGAGTGGGACCTTATGTGGGAATAGCGTCCCTGTAGATGTCATTCCTTAAGATGAGGTCATAGTGCATTAGGCAGGGTCTTACTAAAATGACAGGGGTCCTCATAAGAACCCTGTGGGACAACAGAGGCAGAGACTCGAGTGGGGACAGGCTGAGGGCCCTCCCTGGAGTCTCCGGAGGCAGCTGCTCACCTCTTAGTTTCCAACTTCTGGCCTCCAGGACTGTGAGGGTGAGTGCCAGTTCCCCTAGAGCACCTATTGTCCTTTGTCATGGCTGCTCTGGGAAATGAGCACAGGGGCTCTGGGGCTGAGACTCAGGGTGTCCACGGCTGGGCACGGAGCCGGCATTTCCTGATGAGCCCCGTGACTGTGACAAATGCTGCTCTGTAACTGGCGGTTCCCAGCGATCAGTCCCCACAGGCTGGGATGGTCACTGGTTTGATTCCGAGGTCAGGAAAATGCCCGAGGCTGGTCTGTCTGAGCACCTAAGCAGAGTCCGGCCAGTGGTGTTCCAGTGGCAGGGTGAGTCGCGGCAGCTGCCTGCTGAGAAGTTCTGCATGTGAGCAGAAGCCTCTTGGTCAGCAGGGGCCAGCGAGCAGAGCCGAGGGGTGGGGCTGGGAGGAAGCAGAGGGGAGTGGGAGGCGGGCTAGGTCAGCTGTTTTTTGCATTCCTGTAATGAAATGCCCAAGGCTGGAAACTTTATAAGGAAAAGAGGTCCAGGGGCGGGGCTGGGGCTCGGTGGGAGAGCGCACACCCAGCACCTGTGGGGCCCTGGATTCCATCCTCAGCATCACATGAAAATAAATAAATAAAATAAAGGTGTTGTGTCCAACTGCAACTAAAAAAAAATCTTTAAAAAGAAAAGAGGTCATTTCTGGTGCACAGTGGTGGTCCAAGGCCGGTGCCCCAGCTGGGGGTGGCCGCCTTGCTGGCAGAGTCTGGGGGCAGTTCAGGCCATTGTCATGTGGCCAGAGAGGAGGGTGGCGTCCCTCCTGGTCTCCCTCCCTCCCTCTTACCCGCTCTCTTTCTTTCTTTTTGGGGTGCTGGAAATTGAACCGGACGCCAGGCAACTGCGCCATCTCTGTGCTACCCCCCCTTTTTACAGTCTGTCTTTGGAGATGGGGTGTCGCTAGCTGCCCAGCTGGCTTTGCCGCCTGAACAGCTGGATCACAAGTGCACCACCGTGCCCTGCTTTCTGTCCTTATAAAGCCACCGGGGTCCAATCCCGGGTCCCCACTCTGTGACCTTCCTAATCCTGATCACCTCCCGGAGGTCCCCTCTAAGCACCATGGTCGGATTAACTCCCCTTGAAGGGAATCAGGCTTTTACACGTGCACCCCGGGGACAAAGCGCCCAAGCCACAGCGGGCCATCTGCCGGGGCGATGGGGTCAAGGACGTCCACACAGGGCCCTGCTTTGTGGGTGTCGGTGCAGTCTGATGGGCAGAGGGACGCCCTTGGGAGCGAGGCCGACACCCTGTCAACCCTGGGACACCCAGGGAGTCCCTCTGTGTCCCCAGCCCAGTGCCCCCTCAGTACACAGCACGGAATGCTAAAGCAGGACTTGCTGGCTGAGCAGGGGACTGCAGGCTGCGCGTGGCACCTGGGCTGAGCATGGAATATTCTGGAACTGAGAGCTCCAGCCTGGGTTGAGTCAGAAATGCTGGCCAAGCCCGGGCTGTGGGCTTGTGGGCCTTTGGGTGAGTGTGTGTGTTGTGGTCCTGGGGAGGGCGCCAGCCTGGGGCTTGTGTCTTAGTTGCCCGCACTTTGCCTGCGAGTGAAGGGGACCACTGTGGGGCCAGGGGATGGCCAGCCCATGCCGCCTGGGACCAGATGGATGAGAGCAATGAGGACTTGCTAGTCACAGTCCAGGGGAGGTGCCCTACACGCCCGGCACCCTGCCAGCCGAGGGCCACCAGGGCTGCAGATGCCGTTTTGTAGTGACCGGACGGGGGAGGGGCCCCTGATCCCGAGGGAGGGGTGAGTACTTGGCTGACTGGTTCCGGGGTTCGCAGAACAGCAACCTCTACTCGGGAATGGGCAGGGTGCCCACCAGCCCCTCGTGCAGGGCTGTTCAGGAGGGGCTCGTCCCTGGGAGAGTAGTGCCTATGGGACGCTCTGGGTGTCACCAGATGTCAGAGCAGCCCAGGGCACGGAGCAGAGTCAGAGGCCTCGTGCCAGGGCTTGGGTCTGGCTGTGCACCTTCCAAATGGGACCAAGGGGGTCCACAAAAGCTGACCTTGGCCAGCAGCTGCCTCTCTGTGCCACTTTGCACGCCACCCCTCACCCAGGGATGGCGATTCTGTCTGGGTGGCTCAGCTCACGCAGGCGGCCCTCTCTGCCTTGTTGGGCGTGGGGGCTGGGCAGTCAGGGGGCAGCACCAACCCAGGCCGGCATAGCCACGGCCAGGAACAGGTGCAGGGAGGTCTGGGAGGCCAAGTTCGCAGGCCCTGCTCTTGCCCATAAAGGGCAAGGCGCGCAGCTGCTATTAATAACCCGGGTTCGGCTGCCTGGGCTCAGGCGGGCGGCTGCTATAAAGCCAGGCCTGCCAGCCGAGAGCGGCTCCTCCAGCCCCTGAGACCTTTAACCCCCCTGTTGTGAGACAAAAAGAAAAGTAAGTACCCAAACCATCTGCCCGCGGCCCTGCGCCCAGCCCCCAGAACACGGGCCCCACGGCGGCCCCAACAGTCAGACACCAGTGTGGAAACGAGAGTCCCCATGCCAAGGACGAGTGAAACACAGACCCGAGGTGGTGTCCTCCAGGACAGCCCAGGCCCGTCCCAGCCTGAGGACAAGCAGGGGAGACGCGAGGGTGGGGGGAGGAGGCCAGGCGCTGGACGGCTGGGGCCAGCCTTCCCTTCTGCCACCCTGTCCTGCGGGGGCTGCAGCGGACCCGCCCAGGCCAGGCCCCGGAGTGCATGCACGCCTTGCTGTGGGGTGATCATCGGCAGGGACCGAGGTTGGGTCTTGGGAGAACCAGGCCTCCTGGGGTCTCCTGGCCCCAGAGGTTTGTGTCTTGAAGGTGTCTTTGCGGTAGCCCTGTTGGTACTGATGGAATCCCAAGGCGTCCCCTCCAGAAGCCACCAGAACCCTGCCACCCTGTCCCTCTCCCTTGGAGGGGATGATGCTGGTCCTCCCCGACACCCAGCTTTCTCAGACCCTGGTGAAGCCGCACAGGAACAGCAAGGAGAGGGGCCATTCCTTGGGACCCCTCAGACCCCCACCGAGTATGCAGGCTGCACCTGGGGGCCTCCGGGGCCACGGCTGAGGACCTGTTGGCACCTGAGGCCATTAGTGCTGTCAGCCTTAGCCTGCTCCTCCCCCTGACCCTGGCCAGTCCCTCAGCTGGCCCTAGGGACCCCCCCGGGGGCCTGGGGGCTGGAAGGATGGGGGTGCCCAGGCTGGGTGGCCTTTAGAGGTGACCGCCTTGGCTGGCTGGGGGCCCTGGGGTAGAGGAGGGGTGCCGGCAGAGTGACTGCTGGTTAGGAGGCCGGCTGAGTGCTACTTGATGTGGGTGACAGGTGCTTGGGGTGCGGGAGTCCTGAAATAGAGTGAGGAGCGGAGGGGAGGCCGCTGCAGCCTCCACCCACCTCCCGGCCTCTGCCTCAGGTTCCCGGGGGATTTCTCCTCTCTCTTCTCCTGTGGCTGCTGGGATTTTAGGGAAGGGCAGAGATCTGCTGGGGTGACCATTGTGGGGCCGGGGACCCCGTGGAGGGCAGTGGGGACAGAGTGTTGAAGGGGAGAATCTGCCCCTGGGGCAGGCTGGTTGGACAGGGTCAGATCTGCCGGGAGGGGAGGGCTGCACATGGCCTCCTAACTGGGGGCCACTGTCCAGCCAGGCCCGCCTCAGCCCCGGGGATCCTGAGAGAACCTTCCAGAACTTCTCCCAGGGAGAAGGGGCCCAGGAGCCCCCCCCAGAGCTCCGTCCCAGTGTGCACCCTCAACCTCCCCTGGGAGCAGGAAGGCTGGCTTTTGACGTCCCCGCCAGGGTGGCCGCCCGAGTCCCTGTGTCCTCTGTAGACTGGGCTCCTTGTGGCCCTGCAGGGCTCAGGAAGGGGGGCTCCGGGGAGGGCTACCCGCAACAGAGACAGGTCAGGCCCGGCCACGTTCCTCAAAGCCAGGGGAGGACTTGGCCCAGAGAGGTGTCAGCCACGGGACAGCGGTCGTGAGTGTGTGGGGTCAGTGTTGGTGACTGTCCCGTGCTCTTAGCCCTTCTTGGGCCTTGTGACACAAGGTGTCCCACGCTGGGCACCTCGAGGGAGTGGGGACAGGGTCCAGCCCATTTGCTGCTCTTAGAGGTGGCCTCTGCCCTTCAGCACTGTGGCCGCTAAGGCCAGACATTTCCGGGTGGCGTCCTGGGCACTGCAGGGTGCTGACTCCACCCTCTCCAGGCCAGGACGCCCCAGTTGTGACGACCACACATGTCCCCAGATGTGGCCCGGTGTCTCTGGAGGAAGCACAGCCCCTGGTTAAGAGACCCCCGTCTGTGATTATTCCTGACCTTGAAAACTTCAGGGGGAGATGCTCCTAGCAGGGGGGCTGGGGGGGACTGGGCACCACACAGGTGCCACACCACACTTCAGTTTAAATAGTGCCTTGGATTCTTTTAATGTGTATCAGAAAATTCAAGTTTCCATGATGAATGTCATGAAGTTTCCTCTTCAAATGAATTCAGTGCAGATCAATCAAGTCGGTGGACCTGGAAGGAGAGGTGGCCAGGGCACAGTGAGGGGTTCTGGGGCCCCAGCTCGCTCTGGGCAGGAGGTGACTGAGGCATCGAGAAGTGAAGTCCAGGGCAGGCGGAAGTTCAAGACCTCCACTCCACTCAGAGCCCTGGGCAGGTCAGTTTCCCTCTGTGCTCGGCCGCACGGGTCTTGGAATCATCTGGCCTCGCAGCACAGCGGCCCGTGTAGGGGAGCAGCCCGGGGGACGCAGGACTGCGGTTAGGGCACTGAGGCCCTGTGAGGGCCGGGGCAGGCGGTGGTCCCAAGGTGCTGCTCTGATTTTGTTTTAAAAATCTGATGAAAGATCCACAGTGTGACATCAGCCATCCTGGCCAGGTCCAAAGGCCGGGTCCCAGCCCTGGCGCACAGCCACACGCGGCCACCCCCAGAGTGTTCCCATGGACCTAGGCAGAAGCTCTGTCCCCTCAACACCAGCCCTGCCAGCCCAGCCCAGCCGCTTCCTGGGTCCCCTCTGTGTCTGACTCTCCCCCACAGGGGCACCGACAGGCCACCCCTGTTGGCCAGGGTCACATTTGCTTCCCGTTTGCCTGGCTTTTTGCAGAGGTGGGAGTGGGAGCCGCGGCCAGCCTTGGGCACGTTAGGGAAGCGCCGTGCTGGCCTCTGCACCTGGCCCTACTCTTCCTGCTGGTGCTCCAGGGGGTGGACAGGCCACGGGTGCTGCCCTCGCCACCTTTGGGCTGCTGTGGGCCATGGGTGAACATGGCCTCCTAACATCCCTTTGAGACCCTGCTCTCCAGTGTTGGGCCCGCGGGGTCACATGGGGACTCGCGTGGCGCAGGTTTCTAGGGACCACTGGGCCAACCTCCACACATGCTGGTCATTGTCCACCTCCGAGCCTGTCATTCCGTGGCTGCTTTCTCATTCTTCTTTTAATGATCATGACCAGGCAGGGCTCCGGCTGCCCCAGAGCCACCCCTCTTATGGCCCTGTCCCTCCCGGACTATTTTGGGCTTTGTGACCAGCAGGTCAGCCTCACCCCGCTGCGTGCCTGTGGCAAAGGGCAAGGCTTGGCAAGCCCCCCAGGTCCCCTTCTCCAGGCCACTCCCAACTGCCTTCCCCTGAGGCTGCCGCGGCGGTGGCCCCGGGCGCTGGGTTTTACATACACTCCCAGCGGTCAGAGAGGCAGGTGGTCAGTGGTTTTGACCCTGTAGAGCAGAGAGTCTGGTCGTCATAGTAACAGTCTGCTCCCGTGGGTCTGTTCCAATAAAACTTTATTTATAGGCTCTGAAATTTGAATTCCATCTAATTTGCATGTGTTGGAAATTTCAATTCTTTTTAAATTTTTTTCCCTTGATCATTTAAAAATGTAAAGCCAGTAGCTCGGTGGTAGAGGACTTGCCAAGCACATGTGAAGCCCAGGGTTTGATTCCCAGCACCACACACGAAAAATAAGTAAATAAATAACAAAATTGCATCTAGGTGGGGTGGCCACACCTGACATCCCAGCTGTGTGGGAGGCTGAGGCAGGAGGATCGCAAGTTCTGTCTCAAAACTAGAAATAAAAAGGTCTGGGATGTGGCTCAGTGCCAGGCTCTTGCCCAGCGTGCCTGTGGCCGGGCTCCACCCCAGGACAGCAGAACCTTCAGATCAACCCACCAACCAAACCCATGAGCCCAGTTTATTAGCATGAGTGCAATGTACTGTTACTTGATTTACCCTAAAAGTTGAAAATACCATTGAGCAAAACACGAGTCACACTGTGTGCATGGTTTTTGGTTTGTCAAGTCCTGAAGGATGTCCTAAAGGGTGTATGAAGACAGTTAATACCCACGTAATGTGCCCACCCAATGCGTATACTTCAATTTTTTTTTTAAGTATGTTCATCTGGTTGTGCCACCATCACCACCACGCAATTCCAGAACCTTCTATCACCCCAAAAGGAGACCCTGCCCCATGAGCAATTCCCCATCTCTCTCCAGCCCTGTACCCCCAAATGCACGTCCCGTCTCTGGACTCCCCTGTCCTGGACTCTCCTGTCCCTGGGTCACGCACTGTGGCCAGTGTGTTGGCTCTCACTGAGCACCAGGTCCTGGTGTCATCTGGCTCCAGCTGTGCGTGGCCACCTGTGCGGGAGTGCTTGGTTGCCTGCCCCTGGGGACTCTCGGGACCCTCCTTGCATGGTTTTGCTGGAGACACCAGTTTCCAATCTCTCCTTCCTTCTGTGCTGCCGGGGAGGGACCCCAGGGCCCTGTGCATGCTGGGAGGGCTCTCTGCCCCCCACCCAATCCCCAGCCCTTCAGTCCTTCTGCTTGTCCACGAGTGGCCTCGCTGGGTCACCTGGTGATTGGTTCTTTCCCTACCTCTTGAATTCGTCCAAACATGTCTGACTGCAGGGGATTGGTCCCTTCTGGCCTGAGGGGGGCCTGTGTCTGCATTTCTGCAGATGGCCACAGGGTGTCACCCTCAGGTCGAGGGGCACCTCTCCCCTGCCACCCCACAATCCTGGAGTCTCCACCAGTTTCCAGACCCTTTGGGCAGAGCTAATGGCATCTGGAGAGGGCGAGGGGGAAAGCCCTGCTTCTCGGGGTACCTGTGCCTCGGTTCGGGTGGAGTGGGTCTAAGTGGTTAAATGCTCCAGGGCTCGGGCAGGTGAGCTCCGTGGGGAGGGGCCGGCCAAGGGCAGGAAGTGTGGCTTTACGGGGGGGGGGGGGGGGGGGGGGGGGGGGGGGGCTTTACGGGCGCTTCGGGTGGGGGAAGATTCTGCCTAATCCTTCGAAGTAGGTATTGGCTTAGCCTCAGGGAGGACAAGGACAAGCAGGAGCTGGCCCTGCCCAGGGAAGGGAAGCCCCTGGCCAGCTCTGAGCCCAGCTGTGGGCTGACAGTCCACAGGAAGTTTGGCATTTGGAACTGAGGCCCCGGGACCCCCAGGCAGCCCACCAGGGGACATGGGGCAGGGCTGCCACCAGGCAGAGATCATCAGTAGCCAGGGTTCCCGGCACTGCCCCGGGGGTCCTCCCGGCCCCTTGAACAGAACACACTGGCCCCGGGATTATCAAAACAGGACCGGGTTTAATCCTCAGGCTGAGGTGTTGGGGGCTGGACCCCAGAACCCAGGCGCCACCTCCAAGTGCGCACCACTCCCCCAGTAGACACCAGAGGGTCGGCCGCGGGCCTGGCCTCCTGTGGCCGGAATCGCAACTGAGTCCCTCCGGCCCGCAGCGCCTAGCCGCTGTTCAAGAGCGAGTTCTGAATGTCCTCCAGGGCCTCGCGGAGCAGCTCCTCACGCGGCTTCGTGCCGTCCAGGTACACTGAGGGGGGAGGGCCACCATCAGAGCTGCTGCTCACTGGGGCTACTCCAGGAGGGTGGTGACCCGTGCAGGGGAGGATGGGCAACTGCTGCAGCGGGAGGCAGCTGACTGCAGAGTCAGGCTGCTGGAGCAGAACACACTGGGGATCAATGGCAAGAGGGACTGAGGAAGGACTTCAGGAGGGACTTCCAGGTTTCCCAAAGGGAGTGCAGAGGATTAAGGGCTGAAGGATGGGAGAGGCTGGGCTCTGAGCCCCGCAGGGCCAGCCTTGACCGGCTCAGGGACTTACCCACGTCCACACCACTGGCCTCCATCTCTCGTTTATACTTCTGGTACATGGGCCACACGTGGCCGTCAAAGAGGCCGGGAGGATCAGGGACAGTGTAGGTGCGGGTGCTGCAGCGTGAGGCCACAAGACAACAGCTGTGTCACAGAGGGCGGGCCAAGTACACACCCGGGCCCCGGACCCAGGCCACGGTCGGACCCAGGCCAGGGTCGGAGAGGCCCTCCCGAGGGGGGACCCCAGGGCAAAGCTCCAGCTTCCCGCATTTTCGCCCTGAGGACGCGGGGACTTCGGGGCAGGTGCACTGTCCAGGTCTGGGTTCAGGCCTCTGGGACACAGCGCCTGTCAGTGCAGCTGGCCCGGGAGGCCTCAGGTCCAGCAGGTGTTTCTGGCTGGTGACCGTCCCACCCGAGGACCCAGGACAGGTCCGGCCGCTCACCTCCTCCTCCACTTGCACTCTTCATACGGGACGGTCAAGAAGTATCTGCGGCTGTACAAGTCCACCAGGGGCCTGGGCAGAGGGTGGGGACATGGTCAGCACCTGTGAGTGGCTTCCAGGCACTTTCCTGGTGCTGAGGGCTGGGGTTGGTCTGAACCCATTAACTTAGGGTCAGAGAGGGACCTAGAATTGGCCAGCATCTCTGCGGCAGGCCCTCGTGATAGAATCACCCCACTCTTTCAATTTAGATGGTCACAGAGAGGTACACTGCATTGCCCAAGGTCACACAGCAAGGCTGAAAGTCCAGCCCTGGTTGTGGCTCTGCCAGAGAAGGCTGAGGTTCTAGATGATTCTCTCCTTGGTCTTCTGTCAAAATAGAATCATGGTGGCACCCGGCCCTGGGGGAACAGGGTAGGGGCGTACTTGTAGCTGTAGAGCAGGAAGCCTTCCAGGAGAAGGATGTGGGTGTCCGGGGCGCCTGGCTGGACGTTGACCCCGTGGGCGCGGGCGAACTTCTGAGGGTTGCTCAGCCAGGCCCGCACGGTGCTCAGCATGGCCTCCATGTCCAGGGACTCCAGCACTGGGGACCAGAGCGCAGGGTCAGGGGAGGCCAGGGGCCCAGGGACCATGGGGGACCGTGGGGATGGGGGCAGTGTCATCCTTACCGTCCCATTGTTTGAAGCCGTCCTCCCCAACCGCTATTTGGTCTTGGGGCTGAAACAGAGGAGCCCGAGCCACAGGCTCAGTGCTCGCTCTGCCCGGCCGCTCTGCCTGGGCCCAGTGGGGTCCCCTCACCCCTCCTCGCTTCACCCCCACCCTCCGCAAGGCCCTTCTGCAGATGGGAATGTGGAGGTGCGGCGGGGTCAAGGGTGTGTCGCGGAGCCTCATGGTCCTGGCTGGACCTGGCCGCCGCTCTCCATGGGCCGCCTGGGGCTCCCCGAGCAGGGGCGGGTGCTGAGCCGTCCCTCCCGGGCGCTCAGCCCAGAGCCACCTGGAGGCTGGGCAGGACTTGCACCTGTGTGCGGCCTGCGTGGGCCCTGGGCAGCAGAATGTGGGGGTGCAGGGCCTGGCTCCCGCCCGTCCTCCCGGGCCAGGAGGGCTACCTTAAAGAAGTCATCCTGGTGAATCACGCAGCAGTTGGGCAGTGAGCGGTGCAGACCGTTGGCCAGAGTGGTCTTGCCGCCGTTGGTCATGCTGTGGAGAGAGCTCACTGTGGTCCTGTCCCCAAGAAGCCAGCTAGGCCAGGGCCTGGGCCTGGGCCCGGGCAGGTGGGCCAGGAAAGGACAGACACTCGCCACAGAAACACTAGCAGCTCACTCCAAACCCCGAAGGGGGCAGTGGGCTTGTGAGCATCCCTGGGCCACCTCGTCTGTGGCCAAGTGCAGGAAGAGGGAAATGGGAAGACTAGGTATAAGATGGGCACGGTGGCCTGCCTGCTGTCCTCCCCGGAGCTGAGGCGGGAGGAGCCGCGTTCCAGGCCAGCCTAGCAAGGCAGTGAGACCCTCTCTCACTGCACAGGGCTGGTGTGGCGCAGGGGACAGTGTTGGCCCAGGATGGGCCGGGCCCTGGGCTCCGACCCCAGTGCTGGGGGGAGACGGGGAGCAGGGATTGTCACCATAGGGTGACCTGCTTGTCCTGGTGTGCCTGGGAGTTTCCTGGTCTCAGCACTGAGCATCCCAGGACAGTCCTGGGGACACTGGGACAGTGGGTCACCCTGTGGCAAAGAGAGCAGGTCATCTTGACTCCCAGGGGTGACTGAGGACCATCTGGGTGATTTTCAGGGCTTCTCTGGAAATCAGTGACAGTCTGTATCGCTGTCCTTGTTCTGGGGTGTTGAGGTATAAGGTTGGATGTGGGGGTGCAGAGAGCAGCCCTTGCGGAGGGCTCGCGGGAAGGGGGACCCCTACATGCTAAAGAAGCAGCAAACTAATTACTGCTGACCTCAATCAGCTCGGTGCCCTGAGGGACCCTGTCCAAAGACCCCAGGAGGGTCAGGAGGGGGCAGCAAAGCCCACAAACCAGCGAGGCCCCTGGGGTGGCCGCAGAGCCTGGGCTGCGCACCACGGGGCTGCCCCTTGGCCCACCAGGAGGGCGGAGCGCTTTGCCCTGGGGGACCTTTTCCTATTTTTCTTACTGATTTGTGCTTTTCACCCTAAAGATATTTGGAGAGGGAAGCCCGGGCACTGCACCCAGCCCCTGGCCACCTGCTGGGGCGCTCACCCTCCACGCAGAGACCCCGGGGCCCAGGCCTCCCGGTGACCCAGGGTCCATTCATGAGCAGCCTCCCGTCTCAGCCCCTGAGGGCGGCGCTCACCCTCCGATGCCCACGATGAGCTTCATGTTGGCGGAGGGCGGCGGGGACAGCGCTGCAGGGCTCCCAGGAAGCGCCGCTGGGCACGACCCCATTCGGCGGCGTGTCCCGGCTTCATTGAGAAAACCGCCGCCTTTATAGGCCCCCCGCAGCCCGGAGGCCGCCCCGGGGGAGGCGGCCGGGCGGGGGCGGCGGCACCTGTCCCCACGATGGAAATAGCCCCGAGCTGCCTTTGCCTAAATTAGCCGCGGGCTGCGCGGGTGCGCGCGGGGCTCGTCCCCTCTGCGCGCCCCCCTCCCCGCTCCTGGCCGCGGCACTGTCACCGCCGCACTTTCCCTCCCTAAAAATATCATGCCGCTGTGTGTCCCCTGGCCTGACCCTGACATTAAGCCGGCTTCTCTGACGCCAAGGAAGGGAACCGAGCCTGCTCCCCGCTCTGTCCCCAGCCCGCGGGGGCGTGGGCTTCCTTTCCCAGGGCATCGGGATCCCGTGGCGAATCACGAGACCCCGGCAAGCAGGACACCGGGCCATTCCTTACCGGGCTGATCCTGGTAAGGGAAGGAAATCGGCCTGACTCTTCCACAGCAGCGAGGCCGGGCACAGGGGCCATCCCAAGGACTGGAGGCCAGCCTCGGCGCTTCTCAGACCCGCGCTCAAAATAAAAAACAGAACAAGAAGAGCAGGGGCAGCTCGGCGTTAACCCCGGCCCCCACGGACAAGGCCACCTCTGCCAGGGAGGGGAGGGGAGGAGACCCCTAAACCCAACAGAGGGAAAAGTGGGGTTCAGAGCCCAGGAGGGAGTTGGGGGCAGGAGGCAGTGAGGAGGGCAGAATAGTTCCAGCAGATTCCAGTGGGCTCCTGCCCAGCGGGGGGGGGGGGGGGGGAGGGGGCGTAAGAGGGGGGGGGGATCCTGGCTGGGCCCCACAGAGGTCTGCCCCAGGGCACAGCCTGCCACCTTCCATGTGTGGAAGGCCACGAGGACCCAAGGGGCCAGACAGCCCCTCCCTGGCCCAGACCACAGGGTCTGGAATGTCCCCAGAGGCCTGTAGGGGAGGCCTGGTCTTCGGCTGGGCACTACTGGGAGGTGGTGGACTCTGCTTCCCGGTCCTGGTGGGAGCTGCCCTGTGGTGCCCTGCCCTGCAGTCCACGTGGGGCTGGTCCCACCGAGAAGGCTCTGAGTGTGCCCAGGCCGTTCCTTCTCAGTGGTTAAGTGCTGTATGTAAATGTCGAGGTCCTGGGACCTTCTCCTGCCAGTCAGGGGCAGGGGGGTGGAGATGGCAGGAGGTCGGAAAGGCAGGCTGGTGTGCTGACGGGTGACAACAAATCCCACCATTAGGACAACTGTGATGCACCAATTTGAAAACGTGGAGAAAAAGTTAAAAAAAAAAAAAAAAAAAGGCTGGGTCTGGCTCTGAAGATGAGGAAGGGGACTCTAGAATTTGGATGCGGCGGAGTGGACCCTCCCTGGAGCTCAAGAGGGACCTGCCCTGCCGCACCGCACCTGTATGGAGCTCAGGGAGGCCGGTGAGGGAGGGACTGTCATCTAGGGGAAAAGGGCCAGCCACGCTCTTCTCCTGCAGGCAGGGCCCATGCCACCCAAGGTGCCACCGGTGCCTTTCCTGTGCCGGAGGTGGCCGCTTCCCGCTCAGCCCCGCGAACCACACAGAGGTCAGCTGCCACGGGAGGCTCTGCCTGGCCAGGCCAGCCCTCCCGTGCCACGACAGTGGGCAGTCACAGACGACGACCGGAGGAGACCGGGGAGGGAGCAAAAGAGGCGGCGCCGAGTTCTCGGGCGCGCTCCGCTCCGCACGGGACAGCGCGCAGCTCCCTGCCCTGGGAGCCGGGGAGCCCGCCCAGGCGTCTCCCGTTCTCTGGCCAAGAAGAAAACGGTCTCGCTGCTTGACCCGGGCTGGGTTTCGGTTATTGCCCACACGGTCCCTAGAAGGGAAGAGGACCTACTCTGTGTGGAAACCGGTAACGTTCCTGCGGCGCGCACGCGCAGTCCACCGCGGCGCTGCCCGAGCCCCGCCCCTCCCTGGACACAGCCCTGACCGCGCCTGCTTCTGACCGACGGCTGCTGTTGGAGGCAGGGGAGGACAACGCGGCACGGAGGACAAGAGAAGTGTTTTCAGCAGCTGCAGGGTTCTCGGGCCTGCGCAGAGCTGGGCACACCCGCGTTTGGGAACCTTCATACGGTTTTTCCCCTTGTTGCTGCCACGGAGCCCAGGACCTCACACACGCTGGGCAAGTGCTCTGCCGCCGACCCACACCCCAGCCCTCGCCTTTTTCTTTCTTTCTTTTTTTGAGACAGGATCTCGCTGAGTTGCCCAGGCTGGGCTTGACCTTATGATCCTCGTGCCCCGGCCTCCTGAGTCACTGGGATGACAGACATGGCCACCCCAGGTTGAGTCTTAGATGTCATCACAAGGCGCTTTATAAGAGGGAAGCTTGGCAGATTTGGAGGACAGGTGACAGTGGAGGTGGGGACAGTAGTGATGTGTCCACAGGCCAATGGAGATGCCAGAAGTCCCCAGCCGCAGGGAGAGGCCGGAAGGACCCGCCCCTGGAGCCCTGGGAGGGAGCTCAACCCGCCCACCCTGCACTTTGGTTTGCAGCCCTCGGTGGGAGGTCACTTGTTGTAACAGTGTTACTATTGGGGTGTCTCCAACAAAGGATTGAGCAAGACCTGTAGGAGTAACGGCCCAGCGCAGGTCCACCGAAGCTGGAGGGGTGGCGCTGCGTGAGGTGCCGCAGAAAGGCCAGCGAGAGGGGCGGAGGCCGGCGTGGGCATCTCCTGTCCTGCGTGCTGGGCAGACCTGACTGAAGACCTCGCCCCACTGGCTCCTGCTAGATGTTTTAGGGCACCAAATTCTTGGCGTCATCATGAGTGATGAGCCCTCCTGGCGAGAGTCGTCACGGTGACGGACAGGATGACTCATGTCCAGTCTAGCCCTCCACTACCCTGCCTCCCATCATGGAGACCCTGAACTCCAACCTGCAGCAAGAGAGGGCCCAGCTTCCTGGCTGCTGGGCCCCCAGCTCAGCCAGGCCTGGCCCTCCCGACCTCGTCCTCCAGGGCCATGGCAGCTCACCGGGACCTGGCACGGCTTCCCAGGCTCCCAGTCCCTCCCACCCCTGCACAAAGCCCTGGCTTCCACCCCCAGCTCCACAAAAAACAAAACCACAACCAAAACTACCCCCGAAGGACACTGGCCCCCTCTTGTGCCTGGGAGCTGGGCCGTGGGCACTCTCAGAACAGGGCGGCTCGCAGGGTGCTGGTCATGAAAGGAGCAAAGCTTCCCACTGGGCACCTGCTGGAGTTCAGAGGTGACAGACACCCTGCCCAGCTGCCACGTGGCAACCAAGGCCCAAAGCCCCTTTTGGAGTGCTTGAGAATGTTCCAGAACTAGATGGCTGCATGTTGTACAGGTTCTCAGTGCCACCGGACGTGCTCCCGGGGTTGATTCTGCCTGGCACCGTGGCACACGCCTTCATCCCAGCCACTTGGGAGGCTGAGGCAGAAGGTCACAAGTTCAAGGCCAGCCTCAGCAACTTATCGAGGCCCTGCCTCGCAGTAAAAATAAGAAAGGGCTGGGGTGGAGCTCAGTCGTAGAGCTGCCCTGCGATCAATCCCGGGTACAAAAAAAGGTCACTCTTAGGCTGTGTGACTCTCACCTCAATTACAAAAACAGCCTAGTCCTGAGCTTGGCTTTCGCTCAGGCCCCCCCGCGGGGCCCCTCTCCGCCTTGCTCTGCAGGCTCCCCCAGCCCCTCCTGCCTCCAGGCCTGGTCCTGGTTGGCCCCCCACCCCTGCAGCCCCCCACCTGCTGCCGGGCACCCGCACCTGGCCCAGCAATGCCAGCGCTCCACGGGGACTCCTCACCCAGCGTCCCAGGATGGTCATCAGGGTGAGCCCACACTGTCCGTTCCCACCCCCTACCTGGCAGAGATGTGTGACTGCTGCCTCGGTACCTCTGTCACCCAGAGTCCTGGGCCTGGTTCCATTCGGACCCTGGGAGAGGCCCAGCCCCTCAGTCCTGCAGCCAGCAGACGCCTGCAGGTTCCCGCTGAGGGAGGGGACGGCCACGGGAGGTGGGAGAGGGTCAGACCTCAGACTCACTCCTCACCGTGTGTGTGTGACCCTGGGCCAACCATGTCACCTCTCCCTGCCTCGCGTTCCTCCTCTCAGTAACATGGGGGCTGTGTGAGGTGGATCGTAAGCTGTTACCCACGTTGGCTACTGTATTTATTATCATCATTTTTGGTGCTGGGGATGGAACTAGGGCCTCACACTCGCTAGCAAGCGCTCCATTACTGAGCTGTGCCCCCAGCCTTTTGTTTTTGGTACCAGGGATTGAGCTCAGGGGCCCGTGACCACTGAGCCCCATCCCAGCCTATTTTGTATTTGATTTAGAGACAGGGTCTCACCGAGTTGGTTAGCACCTCACCATGGCTGAGGCTGGCTTTGAACTCGCGGTCCTCCTTTCTCAGCCTCCCAAGCCACTGGGATTATAGGCGTGCACCACTGCACCCGACCCCAGCCCTTTTTATTTTATTCTGAGACAGAGTCTCACTAAGTGGCTGAGGCGGAGGCGGAGGCCTCCTCCAACTTGCATCCTCCTGCCTCAGCCTCCGGCATGGCTGGGATGACAGGCGTGACCTTCTCACCAAATCTGTGATTGTTTTTTCACCCACTGAATTGGATTCATTCCAGAGAGGCTTGGGGCCAGAAAGCACCTGGAATCACAGAGAGCAGAGCCAGGGGCCCTGGGTGCACCTCGGGGGCCTCCCTGCAGATGGGCAAGAAAGCAGAAGCCCGCTGGAGCCGGGCCTTCTGGGGCTCCTCCCTCCACATGGCACCTGCCACCGACCCACTTTCCCTCTGGACACACACAGGCCAGACCTCCCTTCTGGGTTATAGTTTATTATGTCCCACAAACCCCCCGGAGCTCATGGAGATGACGTCTTCACATCACGACAGCGATCATGGTCATTTCTGAGGTTAAAAATCACAAAACTCGCCTTCAGAAGGGTGCACGTGCGAACTGCCACTCTCAGGTCAAAAGAGAGGAAGCCAATGTCCCCTGACAAGGAGGCCTGGGTCCACTGCCTCTCAGCCACGCTGCTCCCCAGACGCAGCTCCACCCCAAGGCCCAGTCCGGGCAGCGTGTCCTGGACAGGGCGTGCGCTCGGGGCTGTCCAGACACACCTGGCCACAGGTGGCCCCGGAGATGCGGCCTCCCGCTCGCCGGGCCTTCTTCCCTCTGGAGGGTCTGCTGTGGCCGGCAGGGGTGCTCGGCTACTGGCCTGTGGCTGCTGGTGATCCGAGGGGCGGTAGGTGCACTGGGCAGAGCCCGGGGCCCCACGAGGCGGATGGGCCTCCCTCACGCCGTCGCCCGCCGCTGTAGGCACTGGTTGTGGGAGGGTAGAACGGGCCCGTTCTGTCCCTGGCTCCTTCGTCCCACTGGGGGAGAACCCGGTCTTCAGTGAGGACGAGGCTTGGGGGTCACGGTCCTGATGGGCAAGGAGAGTCACAGCAGGCAGCCTGCCCTGGTCATCTGGACTGAGCCGTGGTGGCTGCGTGGCATCTGCCGGGGCCTCCCCGGAAGGGCCTGTGCTGTCCTGCGCAGGCTGTGGGGACGCGGGGCCTTCCGGGCCTCCTGCGGCTCTGGCTTCGCGGGGACCACCAGCAGAGCCCCGGGACCAGGTGCTGTGGGAAGAAGGGCTGCCCTGTGTGGTCAGTGAGGGATGGCCCTGGGCAGCAGGGTCTGGGGGCAGCCGACAGAGGCCTGTCTCGTGGCAGAGGCCGCCTCAGGCCCCAGGTGGTCCGGCCCCATGGTGTCCTGGGACACCATCACTGTCCTCGTCCTTTATTTGACATCTAGGAAATGGCGACTTAAACATCTCCATCCCCCGTGGTCCAGCCTCCCTAGGTCAGAAGTGGGTGTCCCCCAGGAGTGTCCCCGGCACAGCACAGTCACTCGTGACGGGCTCCCAGGCCCAGGGCTCCTCAGAAGCTCCATCGTCCCCAGGTGGGAGATGCTGGCGTGTGGGACAGGAGGCCGAGGCCACTGTCCCACGTGGCACCTCGTTGTGCAGCCCTGCCGAGCGGCCCTGACCACCACAGTGCCCCTGCTGGGCCAGGTCCACACCCGTGGACGTTTCACCTGGCCAGGTCACCTGGACATCGATGGCACTTGCTGACGCGCCCACTCAGAGGCAGGAGGAGGGGCCTCGGAAGGTGCCTGCTGGACTTTTGCTTGGGTTCATCAGGGACAGAGACCAGCCCTGGAGGGCCAGCGGCGGCCACGTTCCGCAGACAGCAGACACTGCGGGTCCTGGGCTCACGGAACCTCCTGGGGCCTGGCCCCGGCAGGTCTGTCCGTCTTTCACCCGCCAGACCCCGGCTCCCTGGAGGAGGACCAGGTCCGAGCTGGGAATGCGGGTGCCCCCCCGCTCAGCACCCTGGGACTTATTTCCCACCATCTTCAGAAGCCTCCGTCTCCGGCCTCCCCCTGCAGCCTCCTCTCCCAGGTCTGCACTTCCAGAACCCGCCTGGCGCAGAGCTGGCTTCTCGGCCTCTGTCCTCAGTGGGAAGCCTGGGGTGTGTCCCAACCTGGCCCGGGGGTCAGGCCAGGGAGGGGGCACAGTTGTCCCCTTGGAAGGAGGTCCTGGTTGGATGCCCGGTGGCGTGGCGTTCCAGTTAAAGGGGCTTGAGTGGGTTCTAGACTGAGGCCGGTGGGTTTGGCCGCCGGACAAGGCGCCATCTCATGCGATCAGCTCAGTGTCTCCCAGGGAGAGGGGGTGTCCTTGGAGGTGACAGGGGCAAGGCGAATGACAATCCAGGGGTGTGAACTGGGAAGTGAGGCTGAGGTCAGGCGATGCCCAGGCCTGGCCCTCGGGCCTGAGGCCGGGCTGCGGGGGCCACGTTCCAAAAGGAAAGGCACCGGACAAAACAGGGAGCCGGGGTGTCTGTGGCTCCAACCTGGACCATGTCAGGGACACAGGGACCTCGGCCTGTGCCCAGCACTGGCCAGGGCCAGCTAGGACAGCAAGAGGTGTCCTGTAGCCTCAGGGCCTGGGGCAGGGGCAGAGGTCACCAGGGCCCTCTGGAAGTGGGAAGAGCCGAGAGCCGGACCTTCTCCGGACACTCTAGCACGGCCTCGTTTTTAAAAAAATAAAATAAAATGTTTTGAAGCAGCTGAAAAGAGGCTGGGGCTCAGAGGTGGGTGGGGACAGGGCCAGCCGGGGACAGGGACGAGGCGAGCAGGTGCGGGCTGGAGGGCGTCCGTCGGGTTTCTTGGCATCTGGAATCTTCTTTTGTCTTCTCCACGCTCAGCCACCTCAGGACATGCTGGGGACACACACAGGCCAGCTAAAGTGGAGAATGCCCTTCCCCATGGGTGGGGTCCAGAAGAATGACCCCCCGAGCCCCAGAGCCTTTCTAGCAGGAGTGGCTTCTGCTCTTCAAGGCAGGTCACCTGCCACCCACCTACCCATGTGGCTTTGACAGGAGCCTCCCTCCTGGTGCCCCAGCAGAACAGGTCCCAGGGACTGTGATCCTCGTCCAGACTGGACGGAGGGGTCCACCCACCCATCCGTCCACCCACCCACTGACCACCCGCCTATCCATCTGTCTGTCCTCCTTCCTTCAACATCATCATCTGTCCACCAATAAGCAGCAGAGTTGACTCTCTCTGGGGATTTTGAAGGTGATGACACGTTTAAAAGTATAAAAAGGCAAAAGAAGGACTCGTAAGAGTGATGGGTCGGGGATGTCACCTGGTCATTAGCAACCTGCCTGTGTGACTGCACCCCTGCCGTACAGGGCAGGGTGATCGGCTTGGGTGACCACTGCCCTGCACTCCCGGGGCAGCACCCCTCGCCCCCAGTAAGCCGTGGTGCAGCTGTCCCGAGGCTGGGCTCCACTCAGAACACTCGGAAAAGGTCACCAACCACCCAGCGTCACACCCACCTCGTTTCCTGATCCTCGGTGACCAGGTCAGGCCTGTGGGAAAAAGGAGACTCAGTGCCATTTACCTGTTTGGGGCCTGAACCTGACCCGGTCAGGACTGGGGCCCACAGGGACTGACTCTGCCTGGCCTTGGTCTGGTACAGAGAGGTGTCACCTGCCGGGTGACAGATGAGCCAGGGTGGGGACTGTGCGGCCACAGGCCAGGCCCCTCACTGCTGCCATGAGTCCCCTAAAGCTGCTCGGGGCTCACAAGCCTGGGGAGGCTGAGTCTATGCACCAGGACGTTGACAAGGTCACCTTCTAGAACCTTCTCTGAGAGCAGAACTTGGTCTCCTGGTGTGTGCTGATGCAGGGAGAAGGAGGGGACGGTCCCTGTTGGGGGCCCTGACCTCAGGAAGCTCCGAGGGCAGAAGACACGTAACAGGTGACCAGGGAGCTACCTTAACTTACTACACACCAACGTCACTGTGAGCGGCTCCCCGTCACCGGGCTTGGCTCCTGTGGCACTGGAGGGCCATCTGGAAAGAGCCCCTCGGGGCCCCTGAGGCTAGACCAGGTGCTGGGGGCCAGGCAGCCGCGGGTGTCACCTCTCGCCCCGTGGCCACCTGCACACTTACCTGTCCTCCTCTGACGCTGCCTCTGCCCTCTCCTCAGACCTGGGCAGGAGGAACTCTGGCTGGGGCCTCGCGCTGTGGACAGAGAGCGCCAGGTGACGAGATGGGCCAGCGGGCTGTCTGGCCCGGGCTGATGGTGGCCTGGGGACGGTTCAGGGCTGGTCGTGCTGGGCCCAGGGTGGAGACAGGTGCACTGCTGTCCAGTATGGGAGCGTCCTGGTCATTGGCAGCCATAGAAGTGGGCCTGAGGGGCCCCGGGGAGGAGGACCCTGGGCCCTGCCTTGGGGGCCCCGGGGAGGGGCCCTGGGTTGCTCCTCCACAGACGCTGTGGCACCTGCGGTCACGTGGGTGTGGGTGCTGTCTGCCTGTCCATCTCTCAGTTGAGGACTGGGCAGCACAGTTCACAGGGGAAGGTCAGGGGCAAGGACAGGTGGTGACCACACACCGGGGCAGCACTGTGGGCAGGCCAGGAGCTGGCCGCGCAGCGCTGGAGGCTGTCGCAGGGGAGAGGCGGCAGGAGGGGCCTCAGGGGCCACACCGAGGGGCCTGTGACCCTGTGACCCACAGTCCCCCTGTGGGGACATGCTCAGAGGAGTGGACTGCAGGGATGTGGACAGCCCTCATGCCCATGTGAGGGGCGTGAGGAGAGGGTGGCACCTGCTACCTGCCACCCCTGCTACTGGACCTGGGACGTGGTGTCCACCTCCTGGGAGGTGCCCGAGCCTTGGAGCCATTGAGACGGGAGGTGGCCTGATGGGCGCCGGGTGGGGGGACCCCAGCTGGTGTGGAGGGACAGAGCTTCTGCCTGGGGAGACGGAGAGCCCTGGAGAGGGTGCATGGCCCTGGGTCTGTCCCCTGCCCTGAGCTGTGCCCCTGGACAGGGGCGGGGGTCGGTTTTATGTCGTGTCTGTTAATCACGACAAGGACAGGCGGGAGGAGAGAGGCGGGAGGGGGAGAACCTGGGCCACCTGCCCTCCCCATCTGCCCAGGACACTCCTACCTGGGATCCTTTCCTCACCCAGCGAGGTGTCTCTGTCCTCTGCTATTTGGTCCAGGACTCTGTCATATTTACCTCCGTTTTCCCTGAGCCTGTCATGACCCACCAAGAGCCCCAGCTCTCTCATGGACTTGCTGTGGGTCCTCGGGCAGGTGCCTTACCCTCTCTGAGCTTCCCTAGGCAACTCTCAGCGGTTGTGAAAGCCTCCAGGAGATCTCTATAAGTGGGAAGGGCTGAAACACTCCTGGAATTCGGTGAACGCTGCTGATGGCTGTGCATGTGTGGGGCGAGGGGCAGGCCTGCCTTCCCTCTGCAAAGGGGGAGCTCAGCACCAGGGCAGCCAGGGTCCTGTGTTGAGCGTGAGCTCTGGTCACCCTCACCGCCCAGGGGTTTTACGCTGTTCCTGGTTTCCCAGAACACCCTCCAAGGTGCTTCTAAGTACTTCCCTAAAGCCACTCTGGCCCACCTCAAAGCCCTCTCCTGAGCCCAGCGTGGACCTTCCTGGGTCCCGCTGAGCCAGAGCCAAGAGGCCACCCCTCGAATGACAGCCCCGTGCAGCCCCCGCCCCGGCAGCCCTCTCGAGGGCTCTGCACACACCTCTCTCTCCGCGCTCTGAGTCTTTCCTCTTCGTACCTGAAAGAAAGAAGCCGAGCTGGGCGCGCAGCCTGCTCTCCGGAGGGGGAGGGTCCTTGCTGGGGAGGGACCCTCTCGCGCTCTCTGTGCTGGGCTGGAGCCCGGGACTTGGCACATGCGAGACGCCCCCCAGCCCTCTGGTTTGGGGCAGAGAAAGAATCCTGTGGTTGTGGCTGCCCGCACCGGGCTGCAGAGGAATAAGGAGCCCCCTGAGCGGCCACCTTGCCCCGCGCCTCGCCTGCAAGACCCCGAGCAGGGAGGGTCTGTTCCGCTGGCGAGTCCGGCATCTGCACAGAGGGGCGCTTGGCTGACTGGTTTTGCCACCAGCGATTGGGCAGGACCCTCCCATCACAAGGCCCCGGATGCTCGGGAGGCAGGACCCACATCCAGCTCCACGGTCGTTCTCTGTGAAGGGCCCCGAATGTGAGTTCCCAGCTTCAAGCCCCAGGCAGTCTGTTCTGACTGTCCCACTGGGCCACCACTGCAGAAATGCAGTCACAAGTGACTGGTGACCCAGGGGTGTGCCACCATGTCAATAAAACTTTATTTATGGGGCTGGGATTGTGGCTCAGCGGTAGAGCGCTCGCCTAGCACAGGCGGGACCCGGGTTCGATCCTCAGCACCACATAAAAATAAAGGTATGGTGTTGTGTCCATCTACACCTAAAAAAAAATATTTAAAAAAAAAACTTTATTTATAAAAATGAGCAGAGGAGCCAGGCGCGGTGGCGCACGCCTCTCATCCCAGCAGCTCTGGAGGCTGAGGCAGGAGGATCCTGAGTTCAAGGCCAGCCTCTGCAATGGCAAGGCACTGAGCAACTCAGTGAGACCCTGTCTCTAAATAAAATATATTAAAAAAAAAAAGGGCTGGGGCTGGGGCTCAGTGGTTGAGAACTAGCACATGTGAGGCATTGGGTTCAATCCTCGGCACCACATCAAAACAAACAAATAAATAAAGGCATTGTGTCCATCTACAACTAAAAAAAAAAATATTTAAAAAAGGGCTGGGGATGTGGCTCAGTAGTTAAGCACCCCTGGGTTCAATTCCTGGTACAATATATACATATAGAATTTCATAGATACCTTTTTTTTTTTTTTTTTTTTAATGGTGCTGGAGATGCGCCCTGGGCCTCACACATGGCCAGGTGAGCTCTACCACTGAGCCTCACCCCAAATCTTTGATGCATTTTCAATTATTAATGTCTAGGTTGCAAAAATATATTCTGAACAGAGACCAAAATGTAAATATGGGGAGCTGATACACATAAGGCCTGCTTCCTGCCAGCGCTGGGCCACAACTTGGGCTTTCTAGACTCGCAGTCTGGTCACCGTGTGACCTCAGGGAAGGACAAATTGTGACGGTTCCTTTGAGGTGCAGGACCAAATTGGGATTCTTTAATGTGGCCGGTGGGAAGGGGACATGGGGCGGCTGCTGGGGAACCGAGCCGTGGTTCCTCAACAGCTGGACGCGGAGTCGCCTCCGAGTCTACTGCTGGGCCCACCCGTGAGAGCTGGTGGGGTCTCCAGGGAGCACGTCCAGGTCGCAGCAGCCACAGGGTGGAGAGGCCGACGCCCCCACCAAAGTGGGGCTCAGGGTGCGGCCAGCCACACACTGGGGTCACTCGGTCTTAGTGGAAGGGCACCCAGTGCCTGCTGCCCGGGACGGACCTGGGACCCGGTGCTCAGTGACACAAGCCATACACAAGGGACACATGGCAGCCTCCAGGGGATCCCTGGGGTCTCAGAGCCACAGAGAAGCAGCGTGGTGGGAGCCGGGCTGGGGGGACGGGCTCGGGTGTGGCGGGTCAGAGCTCCATCCTGGGGGACGAGGGAGCTCTGGAGGAGGTGGTGGGGACGGCCGCTCAGCCCGAGTCGGCCCCGTGCCCCTGAGCTGTGCTTGGACACGGGCAACGTGGTCAATTTCGTGGTCTGTGGGTTTACCACAGTTTTGAACCTGATGCTGAGGAGAGCTGGGTGGCATGGAGCCTTGGGGACCCGTTGACATCATTCTTAGTGAAAAAAGGGCAGGACGCGTGGCTCGCCCCCCCCCCCCATCCCCGGCACACCTGGCCGGACCCCAGGGGCTCCAGGAAGCAGAGCCTGGGGCGGGGAGCCCGGGGCGGGGACCCCCTCCCAGCGGGTCGGCTGGTGGGGCGGTGGCGGCGTGGGGGACACTCACTGCAGCACACACTCTGGGATCTGCACGTGCTCCATGGGGATGAGCTGCTCCAAGTCCTCCAGGCTGTGCACGTACTGGATCTTGCTGATGAACTTGACGCTGCAGGACGGGGGGCGTCTGAGTGCCCAGAGAGCCCAGGAGGCCCTCCCCGGAGCCCAGCACTGCCCAGCCAGGGACGGGCTGGGGACTCCAGCGCTTTCGCTCCTCGGCCGATTTCCCCAGGGATGCTTTTCCTCGGAGGCGCTGCCCGCGAGGGCACCACGGCCACTCGGGCCTGGGAAGCGGGTCGCAGGCCTCCGCCTGCTCCTCCTCCTCCTCCTCCTTTTCAGTGCTGGGAGCTGAGCCCACTGCAGAGCTGCCCCCGCCCTGTTTATTTATTTATTTTGAGATGGTGTCTGGCTAAGTCGCCTTGACCAGCCTTGACCTTGCATCCTCCTGCCTCAGCCTCCGGTCACCGGTCTGCCAGTGCATGTGCCAGCTGTCACAGCCCGTCCTGGGGACAGTGCTCGCTTCCTGTTGGAGCCTGGGCTCCGGCTGCGGGAACCCAGGAGGCACCTCGTTGGCAGCGCGGGGCTCAAATCTTTGTTTTTTTTTTCTTTAATTAAAGCTAAATTTAAGAAATGCCATGAAAGCTTTTCAAGGTGACATAGCAAAGTCGTCACTGAGAACTGGGCTGCGGGAGGAAGGCCTGGCCCAGGTTGGCAGCCGCAGGGCTTTGTGTCTGGGCTTCTGTGTTTGGACGTCCCCTGGAAACGGCTCAGCTTCCTGGAGGGCTCTGGGGACAGAAGACGCTGTGGCCGGCGGCAGCCCAGGGCCAGGGCAGGAGCAGAACCTATGCAGACGTTTCCTGGCCGTTGCTGAGTGGCCATCTGTGTCGCGGGGCCAGGAGGACGCTTCTACAAACTTCAGATTTATTTTGCAATCTGAAAGCCCCTGGAGCAGTGTCCCTGTGGAGCGCAGTGTCCCAGGACCAGAGGCCCCAGCAGCCGGTGTGACAGGGCCAAGGTCCACTGCACCTGGAGAGGCCGCGGCTCCGGCCATCTCGATGCGCTCCCCCAGCTCCTTGGAGAGTCCTAGACCGTCAGTCAGCGCTACAGCCTAGAGCTGCTCCCCGGGCCGGCACAAGCCTCACAGTGACAGGGACACAGTGCCATCCCACCATCAGGAGCCGAGTCTCCTTCCCTGAGGGAACTGGGGGACATTCCACCCAGGCCAGGCGCTCAGTCCAGATTGCCCCGACAGGACAGCGGGTCCTCAGCACCGTGGGTGCTCGGCCGCCTGCAGCTGCCATTCCGGGCTCCTGGCTTCTCCTGGGGAACTCTTGCGCCCACGATCTCTTTGGAGCCCCCAAAGAGACCCAGGAAAAGAAACCCAAAGTGACAGAACTGCCCATGTTAAAGGCAAAGGCCCAGCTAAGGCAGCCTGTGGGGAGCAGGGCGGGCACGAGGCCCCCACCCTGGAGGGCACGCTTGGCCTTCCTCGGGGAAATCCCGTGATCTGCTCAACAGAAAATAAACACATTAGCATAATATGCTAATACACACGCAATCTGCATGATATGCAAATAAACGTGTGTGGATCAGCCCCAGGAGGGGCCCTGGCAGGCCCTTGAGGCAGACCTGAGCTGGGGGCGCAGGGGCAGGGCCGGCCCCTAGCTCCCCCAGAGCCCCCCTAACTCCCCCAGAGCGTCTCAGCATGAGACTGAGGGAGCTCAGGACCTTTGTTTAACTCAGTGTCTGAATTAAGTAAATTAAACCTGCATGACATCGCCCGGGGTCAGGGGCATTTAACACACTAAGCGTCTTCTCAGCAGACCTGGGGCGCTCGGGTCCGGACAGTCCAGAGGAAGGTGACCTGTGGGCTCTGGAGCGTCTTTGTTGACTGGGGGCCGTGAGTGATGACACATGGTCCCTGCTAAAGATGGGACTCGTGGGACCCTGGCGGAGCTGGAGTCTGGCCAAGGTCAGTCCCACAGGGGTTCTGCCTTGTGTGCATGGGCCCCCGACAAAAATCCTGGGTGCCCCATTGCTGGGAGAGTTAGGAGGTTTCCCCGAGTGACCCCCAGAGGGGACACGGGCTGCGTGGGCTCCCCGGGGCCTCCTCTCATCTTCTCTCGGGTTTTCATCTGTATCTTTCGCTGGACTGACGGGGACTGAGCACAGCAGCTCCCCTGAGTTAGTCTCGGGCCACAGCACCCCCGTGGTTCACGGCCCAGTGGGTCCCAGGCGTGGAGGGGGCTGGCTGGGTGACACTGTCCGGGGGACCCATTGGCCCACACAGGTTCTTCAGTGGGTGGAGCAAGGCTCGCCTCCCGAGTGGCCTTGCCATGTCATTCTCGGTGAGTTCTTGACCCTTCTCGGGCCTCGGTTTCCCTGTGCCCAAGACTGGGGCAGTGACAGCAGCCTCTCAGGTAACAGTCATAACTAGTAAGAAGTGCGCAGCGCTCAGCCTGCAGAGCCGCTGTGGCTGCCAGTCCCCCTGCGGGCCCACACCCTGCCCGCACGCACATGTGGAGGTCTGAAGTGGGGCCAGGCACAGTGGCCATGGCTGTCCTCCCTGTGGCTGGGAGGCTGAGGCAGGAGGATCGAGAGTCCAAGGCCAGCCTGGGCGACTCAGCAAGGCCCTGAGCAACTGAGCAAGACCCTGTCTTAAAATAAGACAAGAAGGCTGGGGTCCAGCCGGGCGGGGGCTCTGGGTCCACCGCAGTGCGGAAAACCAAACGAAAATACCAAGTGCGGGGAGGGGAGTGTTCCAGACTCCAGTTTTAAGGCATTTTTGGAATATTTTCATACATATATAAAGTGTGTGATCCTTCAGAGGGGCTCAAACACGGAATTCTCTGTGCTTCCTGTGCACCCCAGGCACGCAGCCCGAGGGGGATCTTGTGCAGACGTTTTTGGTGAATCTGCATTTTGACCGAGAAGCGTCCCGGGGTCGGGATGGAGATGGCCACTCGCAGTCTCATTCCACTGAATGAGGAGCGAGCGCTTTAGATTTTGGATTTGGGATCTTTGCATTGGCAAGCCTGGTCAAGGCAAGGGCAGCAGATGTTCTCGAGCAGCTAGAGACACACCCGTGGAACCCACCGCTGCCTGTCACTAGCCGCTGGCTGCTTGCCTTACCTGATGAAGGGGCGGGAGATGGCCAGCACGGTGCGAATGAACCAGGAGGGGTGGACGATGATCAGGGACTTCAGGTTCTTCCGTAGTCTGTGTGGGAGGCACAGGAGACCAGTCGGCCCCGGGGCAAGCCCTGGGAGGTGGGAGGGTCACCGCCTGGCCCCCTGGCTCTGGTGGCCTGCCCATAGAGAGCTGAGTTGGGAGGGACCCACTGTGGTAGCAAGGGGGCCCGGTGGGCAAGGCATAAGCTGCTGAGACTGGTCACCATCCAGGGTGGCCTCTGGTCACACGGGGCTGGGCGCACGGTGTGTGGGCAAGAGGTGGAACAGCCCCGCCCTCCTCTGAGGGACAACGGTCCTCCCAGGCGGGGACGCCCCTCCTGCTCTGATTCCGCTGCCGCTGGAGGGACTGAGGAGGAGGAGCCACCCAGGGGCAGAGCCCGTGCAGGGACCCGCCCCGTAGGACCTTCCTACAGGAGGCGCTGGACGCCAGGCTCCCGGATGGGCAGCAGCAGGGGCGCCAGGACTGAGGGGCACGGGGGGGGGGGGGGGGGCAGCCGGGAGGCAGCTGCACAGTGAGCGCGCGTTCACAGCAGGCGTCGTGCAGTTAAAGGGACAGCAAAGGTGCGGCCCCCTTAGCCCAAATGACTGCTGTCGTTAAGGGAGAAACCTGGGCACAGACCCGGGAGACGCTGTGCGCAGACGCAGGTGGAGGCTGGGTCGCACTCTGCCAAGGACGCCAGAGTCACAGGCTCCAGCCGACGCTGGGCAGGGTCTGGACACTCTCGTTTGGGCCCAGGGGCCAGGCCCGCCCATCTGGGCTCCAGGACGCAGCAGCCAGTAGCTATTTGAGACTCCACCCGCCCACCCGCGGGACGCCCCTCACCTCCTGTCAATCATCTGATAGCACTTCTTCAGCCAGCCGATGCCCGGCATCCTCCGCCGGGGCGTGGCGCCGTTCAGGTACACGATCATGTAGTCCTCGGCCACCAGGAGCTCCAGGCTGCTGATGACGTACCTGGCGGGTGGAGAGGGCAGCGCCCGGGGGCGCCCGGTGTGAGGACACCCACGGGGCCGCCCTGGCTGGGCCGGCGGGTCTGCACAGACTGGCCCCTGTCCTGGAGGCTGGGGAGACGCTGTGGGCGCCCCTCAGCAGCCGCGGCTGTTTTATTGAGCATTTACTAGGTGCCAATCACTTGGTGTGCACACTCTCATTCAAGGTTTCCCGAGACCCACCCTAAGAATGGGTGTGGCCCTGACCATCCACAGCTGGGGGACAGCGGCCTACAGAGGCCTGCGTGGGAACACAGTCCACCTGCTCTGGAATCTGGAGGCCCGCCTCTCCCTGTGTGATTTCACATAAATGCCCCCCAGCCTCGGCCTCTCATCTGGGGAGACTGGGCCCCGGGACACGTGGGCAACTTCCTGTGCTGGCCTTCGTGGGCACCTCCTCTGGTCTGAGGGGCCGCCCAGCCTCCGTGGAGAGCCCCCCAACACGGCTGGGCAAGGTGGATGTGGATGGGAGGTGAGGGGGAGCAGGAGAAAGGCCATCGGGCAGCTACTTGCGCCCTGCCCGGGCCCTCGGGGGACCGTCTGTGTCTGACTTGCTGACAGCCCTGGGGGTCAAGGGCACTTGGAGAGCGGGCGAAGGTGGAGAGAGAGCTGGTGAAGGAGACCCCGGAGAGAGGGAGCGAGGTCAGGGTCGGCCTGGTCACCGTGGACTCTGGGGCCAGGTCACTCCTGCGGCGGGCATCCTGGGCGCTGCCGTGGGTGGAGCAGTGTCCCTGGCCTCCCAGAGCCTGCAGCCTGGCTCCCTGGCCTGAGCCCGCAGACCTGGGTGTCTGCAGCACGGTGGCCCAGGGTGCTGGGGTGGGTGGAGACTTACAGGAAGAGGTTCTCCATGATGTAGTGGTAGTCAGGGGAGCTGCTGTCCGGGAGGAAGCAGGCCGCAAAGACGATGATGGCGTTGAGGCCTTCGCCATAGTACCCTGGGGAGAGGCGGTCGGAGTGGCTGAACAGGCCCAGCACACCTGGCCAGTGCTGTCCAAGCTCTGAGCCGTCCCAGGCCACCGTGTCATCAGTCACCCTTCCCCCACCCACATGCTCGGGAAGATACTGCCCTGAGCCGCAGCAACCTGGCAGGGAGCTGAACCCCCCAAGCAGTCTCTGCCTTGGGTGGAGAACAGCAGCCATTGTCCTGGTCACCACGCGTGTATCTGCCACACCCACCTTGTCCTAGCCAGCCACCCTCCTCCAGCAAGATGAAGGCTTAGAATTCCCACAGAGCAGAAGAAGAAACCAGGTCCAGAGGGGACCCCCGAGGGCCCCCAGCTGCCCATCATTCCTGGACCACAGGAGGGCAGGGGTCCCAGGACGCCAGGCTCACCTCCATGGGTGACCACCTTCATGTATGGCCGGATCATGTGCAGGTCAATGCGGTGCTCTTGTTCCCCAATGATCACCGTCCGCCACAGGCGCCCATTGGCGGCACTGCCATCATCTGCTGCGCCGTCCCCAAACAGGTCTGCACTGTCACCGGGCATGTTCTTGGCAGTGGCCACAGGGGTATCATCTGGAAGCACGCCGGGGTGAGCAGAAAGGCTGCTGGAGTCCAGACATCTCGTCCACCCTCCCTGTCTCCCTCTCACGGTTCCCACTGCTGCTGGGGGCCACGTGGCTTCTCCCACCTGGCTGCTGTGTCCCCATCTTCCTCCCTTCCCCCAGCCTGGCTCAAACCACCTCCTCCAGGAAGCCTCCCAGGATTGCACCCCAGTCTACAGGCCGCTCTGGACCTCCTGCCCCCTCTGCCCCCCCACCCCGGCCATTTCCCTCTTCTAAAAAAATCTTGTTTTTAATAACTTTATTTTATTTATTTATTTCTGATGCGCTGCTGAGCCTGAACCCAGTGCCTCCCCTGTGCCAAGCCCCAGCCCAGCCCCCTTTTTGCTCTTAAAACAGTCACTTTCTGCACACATTTCCCAACAGATGTGAGCAACTGGGAACAAAGGCCACAGGCGAGGGCCTGTGACCCCTGGTGTCAGCATCCAGCTGTCCTCTGTCCTCTGGGGACCTCACTCACACAGGAAAGACCGCCTGTTAGGGTGGGGCTGGGGGAGAAATGGGGGGACTGGGAGTCAGAAGCCACAGCCAAGTGCTAATGGACACTAGTGTTATCTTTACACTGAGGAGCGGAGAGTGGCCAGCAGACTGGCCAGTACTCGTCCAGTCAGGGGAGCTGGGTGGGGCCCGCTCCTACAGGACTCGCTGTGTGACCTTGCACACAGGACCTCCCTCTCTGGGCTCCCAAACTGCTCTGAAAAAGGCCACCTCTCTAGGCTGGGCTCAGCGGCAGAGCGCTCGCCTGGCACGTGCGAGGCCCTGGGTTCGATCCTCAGCACCACATGAAAACCAACAAAATAAAGGTCCATCAACAACTTAAAAAGAAAGGCCACCTCTGTGACACGTGTTCTTCTGGTCACAGCGTGACCGTGTGCCCCACGCTCAGGCCACAAACGTGCTGTCACCTTGACCCCTCTGCTCTTTATGCCCCTCTGCTCTTTATGCCCCTCACCCACCCAGCAACCACTGCGGGCTCCACTTCCAAGGGGACCCCGTCTGTCACTTCTCCACACCAGCAGGCCACCACCCCCCCCGGCTAGTGTCCCCCCTTCCTCTGACCCCAGCTGCCCCTCTGGTGGCTCCCGGAAGCCTTTGCACACGCAGCTCGCAGTGGCCCTGGACTCCTCTGTCCTCCACCCCACGGGGTCGAAGCCAAGCCCCTGGCCGAGGCCGCCTCAAGCCACACCTCGGCTGCTGCTGCCCCTCTCCCCTCAACCTCGATCGGCCCCGCCCCACGCCAGTCGCACTGCTCCAGCGGAGGGTCTCCTCTCCAACGTCCACCCTGTGCTGACCCCCGTGAAAGGGACCCCACCCTGTGGTCCTGGCCCAGGTCTCCCAGGGGCACTGTGGACACGGCGGGGTCCTTCTCTGGGTGGTGTCCTGGGCACTGGCAGTGAGGGGCACTGCAGGCTGCCGAGCTACAGGCCAGGAGCTGCCCTCCTCCAGCAGTGACAACCGTAAGTGTCCCCAGACAAGGCCCAGTGTCCCACGGTGGGGCGGACACGGTGGTGAGAGGCCCCGTGCCCAGCTTGGCTTCCTGAGGTCCCTGTGCGTGTGGCTGGTGCCCGGGGCACCCTGATCTCCTCGCCCATTGCCCAGCCTCTGCTTCCTGCCCGTCAGTGTCCACAGCCCTCCCTGGACCTCCAGCACCTGGGTCAGGACCTGGCCCCCACGAGTCCGCGTCAGGGGCAGGCTGGGAGCACGTGCCCCGGCCACTGCTGAAAGCCACGTGCCCCAGGAAAGTCCACGAGCCTGCAGGAGCCCTGCCCAAGGGTGGCCCCCGGTCAGTGCCCTGTGCAGCCTGCCGCTCCCGGAGCTGCCCGCCAGCGGGTGAGCCTGACTGGGGACAGGGTGGGGAACTGGGCGGCCGTGGTGGCCCCTGAAGCCCTCGGCCCTCACCTTCCCACTCAAGTTCATTCCCGTTCCCCAGAAACTCCAGCGAGTCCGTCTCGTCGGGGGTCTCGATGTCGTCCACGTTGATGTCCAGGTCATCGGGCGTGTCCAAGAAGTCATCGGACAGCAGGGAGCCTTCGCTTTGGTCCAGGGAGATGTTGATCTCCGGGGCCACCAGGGTCTTCCTCTTGCGGTGAGCTCCCCCGAAGTTCAGGGTGGTGGGTGGGGCTGCGGGAGAGACAGACGGAGCCGCCCCGTCCTTCTCTGTCCCTCCTCCAGATCCCACCGCTCCGCTCCCCACCTGCCCAGGGGAGCGCTCAGCAGCCTGCGGCTCCGAGTCCGGCACTGCCCTGTCCGGAGGCCCTGTTCCTACGGCCACCTGCAAGACAGGCCTGGCGGGGTGCGGCCATCAGGGTCTCTGGATGATGCGGTTCCGACCCCAGCAGCCCACCCAGCGCCCACGTGCTCTTGACCGCCCTGACCACGCAGGGTGAGCTGAGCGGCTTTCCCCTGGAGACCTCAGCTGGACCCTGGGCTCCCCAGGGGCTGAAGCCATCGGAGGGGACGCAGGGCAGAGCTGGCCTCCCGCTCCCTGGACGGCGCTCCCTGCAGATGGAGCGTCCTCCCCACGCCTGCGGCTCCTCCAGATCCCACTGTGACATCCCGTGGCAGCAAGTGCTGCCTGTCTCCCGGACAGGAGCGCCAAGTGCTGTCCAGCCTAGGGTCACCTGCCACCGGGGGCAGCGAGGGGCAGACCCCAGCCCCTTGGCTCACCCTGCCCTCCCCCCAGGAGTGGTCCAGGGCACAGATGCTTTCCCTGGCTGACGGTGTACTGTGACAGCAAGACTCAGGTCACGCTGTGACACTGGTCACCGGCAGGGAGGCAGGGAGGCAGGAGCCCCTGCGTGGGCCCAGAGGGCAGGGATTTGAGCCAAAGAGGATTATTTCCAAGCTTTAAAATCATATGGAATTTGCTCTAAAAAAAAATGGACTTTGGGAATCTGCCCAGGTCTCCGGCCTCAGGCTGGCTTGGGACCCTGAATGCTGGCCTTCCTGCGGCCCCGGCTTCCAGGGGGTGGCCCCGGCTTCCAGGTTCCCGCTGAGAGAATCCGCCCCCGGGGTCCGGGGACACCTGAGACTCAGCCAGGGCTGAGACACCTGGAGACTTTGGACTGAAACTCGGGGCTGGGGGCTGGCTAGCGGGTGGAGCACTGTCCCCCTGGGCACCGGGCCCTAGGTGGACCCCAGCCACCTGGGCCTTGGACTTGCAGCCTCCAGAATGGAGAGCGAAGGAACCCACAGCTTTAGCTGCCTGGTCCCTGGGACCTCACAGCGGCCCCCGGAGAGCCACAGACTTGGTGGCAGGAGGGTGGCTCCTGGGATCCTGGTCCTAGGCTGGACATGGCCTGGGGACTTGGTGCTCTCCTCCTGCCCATGAACTGTTACTCCAGGAAGCCCAAAGGCCAGGCCGCCCGGAGCCTGGGAGGCCCGGTCCCCAGGAGTGGACGGCCTGTGTCTCTCCTTCCTCCCCTTCTCCCTCCCTCTCCCTCCCTCTCCCTCTCCCTCCCTCTCCCCCCTCCTTCTCTCTCTCTCTCTCTCTCTCTCTCTCTCTGCTGACATGGAACCCAGGGCTTCCCACACTCTGCCCAGGGCTCCCCCACGGGCCACACCAGCCTTTTGCTTCATTTTGAGACTGGGCCTCGATACACTGCTCAGGCTGAACTTGCCATCCTCCTGCCTCAGCCTCCGAGTCCCTGGGACGGCAGGTGGGATCGGGTCAGGGGATCCCATGGGTGGAATTAGGGTTCTCCAGAGCACAGCGTCAGGGCATGTGTGTGCGTGGGGGGCCACGTTTCAGGTGTGAGTGGTGGCCGTGGTGCCAGGTGGCCTGGCAGAAAGGACGGGGGACGGCCTGGCGGGAGCCCTCCAGCTCTCCTGGCAGCTCCCTTCCTGGGAATTTCAGTCTTTCTCCTAGAAACCCTCAGCTGAGCAGCCGCGTGGGGCGCGGCCCAAGGTCCCTGCTGGGGTTGAGAGCCCAGGAGAGCCTAGCACAGAGGCCCCTGCTGGCTGCTCGCGGCCCCAGGGACGGGCCTCCCTGAGCATCCCTTGGACACTGAGCTGGGTGCAGCGATGCAGGGCAGTGGGAGGACTGGGCAGATTGGCTGTCACTGCTGTGTGACCTCAGGGGCCTGCCCGTCCCCCTGATTAGGTAGGGTGGGCACCGTGACGGGACACGTGGCAAGATGCAGGCGGAGCTGGGTCCCCGCAGAGCTCAGCACAGAGACGCCAGGGAGGAGAACACAGGGCTCGGGCAGCTCGCCAGCCTCCCGGGCGGCCTGTGTCCAGTCTGGGGCTTTGGGTCCTCGGAGCAGTCTGGGTGGCACGGCCTTCCGGGGCTGCTCAGGGCTCCTCTGACTCCGATCCTGGCATCCCCTGGGTACCTTGCATATGTCACCTCATTTCACCCCTATATACTCCCTCTGCAAGAAGCCGACCACCTGTATTTAGTAGAGGGGGATCGGGAGGCACAGAGAGGCTGAGTAAGCAGTTCCAGGACACACAGCAAGGCATTGTGCTCTCTTTGTGACAGGGCTCTCACCGACATGGCCGCCTGCCCTGCAGGCCTGGCCACCCTTCCCTGACTGCCCTCTCAGGGTACGTGGCCTCTGATGTTCTTTACAGTGACAGCCCAAGGCAGAGCCAAAGCAGACACCAAGTTCCCACTTCCCCCCGTGGGCAGACTTACAGGACGTGTCTTCCACGGGGCTGCCAAGCAACTCCATGCCCGTCTCTTCTGGGAGCGGCCTGAGGACCCAGCCAGGAAGGAGCATGGAAATCCACCAGAGGCGCAGGGCGACCCGGGCATCCGGCCAGGCGCGTGCAGACAAAACAGGGTGGACAAGGCACCGTGAGAGCTGGGAAGCCTCTGTGCGGGGCTCCTCCCAACCCCCGCCAACGTGGCGCCCTCCTGGGCCGGGGGCCGGGGCGAGCCGAGCCCCGAGGGAAGGATCCCGACTCTACTGTGGGAGAGAGGGCTCCCCGATGCGGCAAGCAGGACCCCAGAGGGCGAGGGACTCGCGAGTCAGCTTGAAGGACGCCTCGGCCAACCCTGGGCGGCTGACAGCCAATAGCAGGATATTAGTGGATTCTACTCCAGGTGGGAGGAGAATGTCCCCGAGTCTACGCTGACGGGAGCAGATGGCCACCGTGGACGGGGAGAAGGGACGGATCCTGGTGCAGGGGAGCTGCGGGTTGGGTCTGCAGACGTGGCCTCCAGGAGACGCATGACCCTCCCACAGGCCACAGCGTCCAGGGGAGGGGGCCACGCAGCGTCAGCCAGGTGGCCAAGCCCGCAGCAGCCCGCGGGCCCCTCTGCTCCTCCTGCCCTGGACCCAGGGATCCCTGAGAACGTCAGCCAATCTTGGTGGACGGCAGCCCTATGGGGCACCAAGGAGCCCCCAAGACACCGTCACTGCTCCAAGGAGCCTGAGAAGATTTGATGACCAGCTGCCAGGTAGCATGGAAATGGGGTCCCACCACTGGAAAGGGACATTAGGGACAAAACCGAGAAAATCTGAATCCAGTGTGGCCTTCAGCAGCTGATAAGACGTGGACTTGGCCAGCGCCCCTGCCGCAGCAGGAGGCGGACCAGGAGAAACCGGGGCG